>NW_028258315.1:23465833-24089722 GCF_053883595.1 Heterocephalus glaber
TTACCAAGAATTGAGGATAGAAGTGACCATGAGAATCTTCTTCTGGGTAGGTGTGCTGCAGCTCCCAGTGTGGAAGAGGCTTCCAGGTAGGTGTGCCACAGTTGTCAGCACAGAGCAGGCTTCCCAGTCAGCATGCCATGGCTTCAAGCCCAGAGGAGGATTCCAGGACAGCATGCCATGGCCTCCAGCCCAGAGAAGGCTTCTGGGTAGGCATGTCGCAGGTCCCAGCACAGAGGAGGCTTCTGGGTCAGCGTGCCATGGTCTCCAGCCCAGAGAAGGGTTCAGGTCAGTGTGCCACAGCTCCCAGCACGGAGGAGGTGAGCCACGTGGGCATCAGCAGTAACCACCCCCCACCCCTGTTGAAATGAGAAGACATGTAAACAAGCCTCAGAACCATATTTCCAGATCACGTACAGCAACCCCAAAGGGAAACAAGATGGAACACTCTGGTACTCAACCACCTGGACTCCCTGAACTAGCAATGAAAGAGGAACTGGAAAAAATGAAATCAGAAATAATTTCTCACATAACAGCAGAGATTGTGCCCACAGTGCAAGACATGATTAATAAAACTAGAGAGGACACAGATAAAAAAAATAGAGGAGCTGAGGACCTGAGAAACATGATGGAATCCTAACATAAGAAATAAATGGAATACATGAAACAGATGCAAACAGATTTCCAAGAGATTAAAAACTCCATTGAAAGTCTACACAGCAGAATGAGCCAATGTGAGGACGGAATTTCAGATATAGAAGATAAGATTGCAATTAGTGACCAGGAAAAGAAAAATTGCTTCAAAATTATAAGAGAACATGAGAAATCAATCCAGCAGCTGCTAGATGATGCAAAGAAGAATAACATAAGACTGATTGGGCTCAATGAAGAAACAGGAGAGAATACAGATGGCATAAAAAACTCTTCACAGAAATAATGGCAGAAAACTTCCCAAGCAGGGGAAAAGAACTTGACATACAGATAAGTGAGGCATATAGGATTCCAAATAGGTTTGATCAAAAAATATCTACACATAGGCATATAATTGTTAAGATTCCAGAAACTCAACAGAAGAACAAAGTTGTACAAGCAGTTAGAGAAAAGAAACAAATCACATACAAAGGAAAGCCCATCAAAATCACAGCAGACTTCTCAACACAAGCCATCAAGGCAAGAAGAGGTTGAAGTGACATATTCCAAGCCCTAAAAGAAAACAGCCTCCAACCCAGATTGATGTACCCTGCAAAACTATCTTTCAAAATTGATGGAGAAATAAGATACTTTCATGACAAAGAGCACCTTAGGAACTTCGTGTATACCAAACCAGCACTCCAAAGAATTTTACACAACATCCTAGGAACAGACACTGAGGATCACAACCCCAGGAAGCAAAGCAGAATGAACCCATCTGGCATAACAAGAAATTAAATGTAAAAGGGGAGAACCAAACAAAAAGAAAAAGTCATGGCAATGACAAGTCAATACATTTCAGTTATAACCATCAACGTTAATGGTCTCAATTCACCAATCAAAAGAAATAGACTGGCAGAATGGGTCAAGAAGCAAAATCTAACAATATGCTGCAAACAAGAAACAAACTTAATGCAAAAGCAAACTCATAGACTGAAAGTTAAAGGGTAGAAAACAATACTCCATGCGACAGAAACGTGAAAAAAAGCAGGAGTAGCTATCCTCTTTGCAGATCAAGTAGATTTCAAACCAACACTGATTAAGAGAGACAGAGAATGACACTACATCCTTGTAAAGGGAACAATCCAAGAGGAAGAGATGACAATCATAAATATCTATGCACCAAACATTAGTGTGCCCAACTATATAAAACAAATACTAACGAACATGAAAAGTCATATAGGCACTAATACAATTGTAGTGGGGGACCTCAACACCCCACTGTCACAAATAGATAGATCAACTAGACTAAAAATAAGTACTGAAGTAGTAGAACTCAATCGAACTCTTGAACAAATGAACTTAACAGATGTTTACAGAGTCTTCCACACCACAAAATCAGAATATGCATTCTTCTCAGCTGCACATAGGTCATTCTCCAAAATAGACCACATACTCACACATAGAACATGTTTAAGTAAGTGCAAGGGAATTGAACTTATCCCCTGTATATTATCAGATCATAGAGCGATGAAATTGGAGATCCATAGCAAAAGAAACTCAAAAAATGTCATAAACACGTGGAAATTGAACAACACACTTCTGAATAACCAATGGGTCACAGAAGAAATTAAAGAAGAAATCAGACAGTTCCTTCAATTAAATGACAATGACAATACAACATATCAGAATCTATGGGACACAATGAAAGCAGTCTTATGAGGGAAATTCCTAGCAGTGAATACGCATATTAGGAAAACAGAACAAGCCCAATTAAACAACCTGATGCTGAAACTCAAGCTTCTAGAAAAAGAAGAGCAGGACAACCCCAAAGCTCATACAAGGGAGGAAATTATAAAGATCAGAGCAGAAATCAATGCAATGGAGACTAAGAGAATGATACAAAAAATCAATGAAGCCAAGAGTTGGTTCTTCGAAAGAATCAATAAAATTGACAAACCTTTAGCCAACCTTTTCAGAAAAAGGAAAGAAAAGGCCCAAATCCATGCAATTAGGAATGAAAAGGGTGAAATTACAACAGACCCAGCAGAAATCCAGAGGATCATCAATACCTACTTCCAGAACCTATATGCCAATAAGATGGACAACACAGAAGAAATGGACAGATTCCTAGATACATATGAATTACTAAAGTTGAACGAAGAAGACTTAAAAATTCTAAACAACCCAATATCAACCAATGAAATTGAAAACATAATTAAAAACTTATCAACTAAGAAAAGCCCGGGCCCTGATGGCTTCACTGCTGAATTCTACAAGAGATTTAGAGAGGAACTACTGCCACTACTGTTTAAACTCTTCAATGAAATCAAAAGGGAAGCAATACTCCCAAATTCATTCCTGGAAACATGCATCACCTTGATCCCCAACGTAGAGAAAGACTCAACCAAAAAGGAGAACTATAGGCCAATCTCACTAATGAACATAGATGCAAAAATCCTCAATAAGATACTGGCAAACAGAATGCAGAAGATCATCAAGAAGATCATACACCCTGATCAAGTGGGATTCATCCCAGGGATGCAGGGATGGTTCAATATACACAAATAAATCAATGTAATACACTATATCAATAGAGCCAAGGACAAAAACCATATGATTATTTCCATAGATGCAGAAAAAGCATTTGACAAAATCCAACATGCATTTATGATAAAAACCCTACAAAAATTGGAATAGATGGTCTCTACCTCAAACTGATAGAAGCCATCTATGAAAAACCAACAGCCAATATCATACTAAATGTTCAAAAACTGAAATCCTTCACACTCAAATCAGGAACAAGACAAGGATGTCCACTATCACCACTCTTGTTCAGTATAGTTCTGGAAACATTACCCATGGCAATTAGACAAGAGAAAGAAATAAAAGGAATAAAGATAGGAAATGAAGAAGTCAAATTGTCATTATTTGCAGATGACATGATACTCTATATAGAAGACCCCAAGAACTCCACCAAAAGTCTTCTAGACTTAATAACCAAATTCAGTCAAGTAGCTGGTTACAAGGTCAACACACAAAAATCAATGGCTTCCCTTTATACAAATGACAGACTCATTGAGAGAGAAATAGGGCAAATAATTCCTTTCACAATAGCATCCAAAGAACTGAAATACCTAGGAATCAACCTAACGAAAGAAATCAAAGACCTCTTCTCTGAAAACTATGGCACTCTGAAAAGAGAGATTGAAGATGATATCAGAAAATGGAAAGACATCCCTTGCTCCTGGGTATGAAGGATCAACATAGTGAAAATGGCCATATTTTCAAAGCTGCTATATAGATTCAATGCAATCCCAATTGAAATCCCAGCAGCATACTTCATGGACCTTGAGAAAACAATCCAAAAATTCATTTGGAACAAGAAGAGACCCAGAATAGCAAAAGCAATTCTAGGTAACAGAGACATGTCAGGGGGTATCACAATCCCCAACCTGCAACTGTACTACAAAGCTACTGTGATAAAAACAGCATGGTACTGGCAAAGAAACAGACTTGAGGACCAGTGGAACAGATTAGAAGATGAAGAAACAACGCCAGACACACTCAGCCAACTCATCTTCGATAAAGGAGCCAAACACCCTCATTGGAGGAAAGATAGCCACTTTAATAAATGGTGCTGGAAAAATTGGGTTTCAACTTGCCAAAGATTAAAACTAGACCTATATCTCTTGCCATGCACTAAACTAAAATGAAAAGGATTAAAGCTCTAAATATTAAAATAGAAACTCTGAACCAGTTGGAAAAGAGGTTAGGTAGAACTCTTGACAACATCGGTGTAGGAAAAGATTTTATGAACAAAACCTCAGTTGCCCATGAACTAGCACAAACAATCAACAAATGGGATCTCCTCTTATTAAAAGGCTTCTGCACAGCAAGAGAAACCACCAGCAGTGTGAAGAGACAACCCACAATGTGGGAAAAAGTCTTCACCTGCTCTTCCTCAGACAAAGGTCTACTATCTCGAATCTATAAAGAACTTAAAAAGATCAGACCTCCCAAATTTAAAGACCCAATCTGAAAATGGGCATCTGAAATGAACAGACATTTCTCAGACAAAGAAGTAGAAATAGCAAATAAATACATGAAAAAATGTTCAACATCACTGGTCATTCGAGTGATGCAAATGAAAACAATGCTGAGATTCTACCTCACTCCAGAAAGAATGGCTGCTATCATGAAATCAACCAATAACAAATGCTGGCGGGGCTGTGGGGAAAGAGGAACCCTGCTCCACTGCTGGTGGGAATGTAGACTGGTGCAACCACTGTGGAAATCAGTATGGAGCTACCTCAAAGAACTAGGACTGGAAGTCTCATTTGACCCCACTATTCCACTGCTGGGGATCTTCCCCAAAGAATTAAAAGAATCACACCACAATGATATATGTGCACCCATGTTCATAGCAGCACAGTTTGTAATAGCTAAAACTTGGAAACAGCCCAAATGCCCATCAACTGGAGACTAGATAAAGAGAATGTGGGGTTTTTTTTTATAAAATGGAGTACTACTCAGCCATAAAAAATGAGAAATTAGAGACATTTATAGCTAAGTGGATGCACAGTGAGGTGATACTCTTAAGTGGAATAAATAGGACACACATGTATAAATACCAAATAGTTTCTCTGGTATGAGAAACTGAAAGTGTAAATAAGGTCTAAAATGTATAATAGGTAATGTGAAATAGGAAGAAAAAGGGCAAAAGGGAAGGAAATGAGAGGGCTAGGGGAAAGGATAGAAGGGAATGGGATTAATATGAGAAAATGAAAAAATAGGAACAAAATCTTTGTAAAGAGGAAGAAATGAAGGGGTTGAAGGGAGGGCTGGGCAAGGGTGAAAAATAAGAACCAAGAGAGATTGTGTAAAGGTGCAAATTTCCAATGATGAATGTCATTATATTGTATACCTAAAATGTACCAATGATTTGAATGAATAACCAATAATGCAAAATAGGAAGAAAAGGTCCAAAGGGGTAGGGATAGTGGGAGGGGCAGGGGAAAGGAAAGAAGGGAAAGGAAAAATGATGAGAAATGGAAAAAATGGAAATAAAGTCTTTGTAAATAGGGAAGGGTGGAGGGGGTGAAAGGAGGACTAGGAATGGGGAAGAAATAAGAACCAAGATGCATTATGTAAAGGTACAATTCCCATTGAAAAATGTAATTGTGTTGTATACCTAAAATGTACCAATAAAAGAATTTATAAAAAAAATAGTTAGGATTCCAGAAATCTAACAGAAGAACAAAATTCTACAAGCAGTGAGAGAAAAGAAACAAATCACATACAAAGGAAAGCCCATCACAATCACAGCAGACTTCTCAATGCAAACCCTCAAGGCAAGAAGAGCTTGGAGTGATGTATTTCAAGCCCTAAAGGAAAACAGCCTCCAACCCAGATTGATGTACCCTGCAAAACTATCTTTCAAAATGGATGGAGAAATAAGATATTTTGATGATAAAGAGCACCTCAGGAACTTCATGAATACCAAACCGGCACTCCAAAAAATTTTAGACAGTACCCTAGGAAAAGACAATGAGGATCACAACCCCAGGAAACCCAGCAGAATGAATCCATTGGGCATGACAAATTAAACGCAAAGGGGGAGAATCCAACAAAAAGAAAAAGTCATGACAAGACTTTTAAAACTTTTAACTTCATCTCCCTAATGAGTGTATAATTCAATCTTATTATTGTACTGATTAGTATTTTTCTGATTCTAGATTTGCACACCATTCCTTGTGCTATACTGGCTATTTATCATCTTCTTATGTCTACTTTTTAATTGGGTTGTCTATTAATGAGCTCTAAGAATTCTTTATATATTCTGCTCATAAGTTATATGCATTGTAAATATGGTCTGTTTAAGGACTACTTTTCATTTTAATGATGTCGTTTAAAGTTCTAAATTTTGATGGAATCTCATTTATCAATTATTTTATTTTATATATTATGTTTTTTGTATCCTAGGTAGTTCTTGCCTACGCTAAATTCATAAACATTTTCCCTTATAATTTCTTCTTAAAGTTTTATACTTTTAGGTTTTCATATTTAGGTTCATAGATCCTTCCAAGTTATTTTTATGTATGGAAATAAAGGGTTGAGGTTAATTTTTTATATACGGATACCAGGTGTTCTAGTGCCATTTGCTGAAAACACTATCTTTTCCTTGGCTCTCGAATTGGGTTTATATCCTATAAAATGTTAATGCTAAATAATCTTTCAAAACTCATTGGACCATATATGTGTGGTTCTATTTCTAGATTCTCTGTTTTATTCCAATGATCTATATGTTTTTCCTTACACCAACAGTGCCTTGACTACTGTAGCTTTAGAAGAAGTCTTAAAATTAGGTACTAAACATCTTCCAACACTGTTTTTTTTTTTTCTTTTTCTTTTTACTTTTCTAGGTCCTTTGTACTCCTATATAACTTTTAAATTTCAATATCCAATTCTTCATTTATAGCAAGTATACACAGACCTGAATTTTTATATATACCTGGTGTTTTTTAATCCTACTAAAATCAAATACAAGTTCTAGGGGCACCTAGAGATTTCTTAGTATCTTCTCTGTAGATGATCATTTCCTCTATGTATAAAGATTTTGCTTCTACCTTGCCAATCCTATCCTAATTGTGTCATTTTATTGCCAGACTATTTTGGATTGGGCCTATGTTTCAAAGTTTAATGGACAGCTGAAGAGTAAGCATATCTGACCTTGTTCTTCACCTTAAGGAGAAAGCATTGTATCCTCTCCATTCATATAAGGCATTCTCACTGGAAGTATGGAGTACATGTCTTTAATCTGTTGAGAAGTTTCTGTTCTACTTCTAGTCTCCTGATAGCTTTTACCATGAACAGCTGTAGAATTTAGTCCAATACTTTTTCTCCAACTAGTGACAGGATCATAAGGCTTTTTCCTTTCCTCTGTTAAAATGATGACTTTTGGGGGTGGATCTTCCAATGCTGAACCAACACTGCTATCCCTATAATAAAACCACTTTCTGCATACTGCCAGATCTGACTTCTAATAGTTTGTTTTGTTAAGCAAATTTCTATCTATGTTGATATTTTTTTCTTCTATTATCTTTATCCAGTTTTAGGATTAGCACCATGTTGAGTTCCTAAAATGAGGGGAGAAGTGTTCCTTTTTTTCTCTGCCTTAAATGTTTGATATAATTTATCAGTTAAAGTGCATATGAGCCTGTTGCCATATAGGTAGGTTTTCAAGCTAGGAATATACTTTCTTTAATAGGTGCTATTCAAATTTTATATTTCCTCCAGAGTTAGTTTCATTAATTTGTCTTCCAAGGTACTTCGTAAAAGTTGTCAAATTTATTTCAAAACAGATTTTTGAAATATGTTTTCTATATCCTTTTAAATTCTGTAAAATCTGTGGTAATGTTTCCTAGGTCTTGATATTTTAATTTTAAAAATGTATAATTGATATTGTGTAATAGGAAGTAAAGGTCTAAAGGAGCAGGGGAAGTGGGAGGGGTAGGGGAAAGGAAAGACGGGAAAAGAAAAAATATGAGAAAAGGAAAAAAATGGGAACAAAATCTTTGCAAATAAGGAAGGGTGGAGGGGGTGAAGGGAGGGCAGGGGAAGGGGAAAAAAATAAGAACCAAGATACTCATGTAATGGTACAAGATCCCAATGATGTATGTAAATGTATTTTATACCTAAAATGTACCAATAAACTTAATGGGAAGGGGGGGAAGAATTATGGTGTTATGTGTCTCCTCAGGGTAAAATGAGACAGGAAGCTAGGGTGTGGCTAAAACTGGTTAGGAAAGGAGGTTTGACAAGATTTTTGAATACATGCTTAGAACAGTTCCCAAAGCACCCATGTGGACATCTTGTGAGAATTTGAGCAGGTTTTCAGTAGGATGGCCTAGACTTGACATCAGCCCAAAGAGTGGGTGATACAAAAAGAACTGTCCACATTAAGTTTTTGCCACTATGGTCTCTTTTATGTGGTGGCCCACCCTCACACTTTAAGGTGTACTTCTTTTCCTGCTTTTACTTTCCCCAAAGTTGCTCTGCAGAGCCTGTTTCTTTTCCTACTTTAATAAAACGTTGCTACCATTTGCACTTGTCTTGATCAATTCTTTGCTCAGGACAGAAAGAACCTAGAAACCACCTCCAGGAGACTCTAGCACCCTATAATCTGGTAAAAATAAAACAAAAACCTCTTTGGCTCTAAGTCAGCCACAAAATCTAAAACAAATACTGAAGTCTTCTCCTACCTTTCTATCTTGGAGCTGGCCACAAAAAATTCTCAGCATATTCCCCACCCCTGACTCTACTCCCACTCCACCTCCACCCCACAGCCATGGGAGCAGCTCCCCCACATCCCAGAGGGTGGCCATGTCCACTACATGCACATGTCTCATCCAAGGGCACACAGGGAGGGAGCAACTCAAGAAAGACAGAAGACACCTCAGTTGTACCTGATGATTCTGGAACTTTCTGTGATCAAACTGTCAGCAATGACTTGGAAGAACATTTAGAGGAACCCACTGCTGAACCAGAGCCTGATCCTGACCCGGAACCAGAGCAAGGACTTGTATCTGAAATTCAAGAGGAAAGGTCTGAGCTGGTATGGTCAGAAGAGTTCTCCAACTCCTACAGGCACAACTCAGACAGTACATAAAGACATTTCGTTGGGCATCTGTGACTAGTAAGAACCTTCCTCCTAGTGGAGCTGTACCTGTTACAGGGATACCTCCTAACGTTAAAGTACCAACTTCACAGCCCAGTCCAGAGTATAAACCTGAAACTCAGATTCCACAGAGGACTCAGAGGAATCAAAGAGTATGAGAACGATGAATAAATATTTCTCCCCAGACCAATCAATCCATAGGGTGAACCTCGAAAAATTGTCAGGTGTCCTGACAGTCACCAACTCCACATTGGTAACTTGCCTCATGAGCTGGACAAATCAAAACTCAAAGATTTCTTTTTTTTTTTTTTTTTTGTACCGGGGATCAAACTCAAGTCCTTGAGCTTGCGCGGCAGGCGGCGAAACCACTGAGCTAAATCCCCGGCCCTCAGAGATTTCTTTCAAAATTATGGGAATGTGATGGAGTTGCACATAAGCTGGGGTGAAAATTACCCAATTCTGGTTTTGTCATGTTTGATGATTCTGAGCCTGTGCGGAAGGTCCTCAGCAACAGGCCTATCATGTTCAGAGGTGAAGTCCATATGAATGTAGAAGAGGATACTCAAGCTGCTAGGGAAGGGGATCTATGCGGTAACCACCTCTGAGCACCTGGAGACCCTCAAGGTGGGCTGGGCCTGGGCAGTGGAGTAAGAGGAATGGTGCAAAAGCCAAGATTTGGAATAGGAAAGGGGATTGCTCCAAGGCAGTGAATTGCTCTTCATTGATCTTCGCCTATAGCTCTAGTTCCTGCAGAATGGTGAATTTCTTCAGCCATCCTTTGCTGTCTTGAAGTATGCCCCAGTCTGTTATAAACTGCTTAAATTTGTACAGTTTTATTTCTTTTTGTGTTAATGGTGTGTGCCTCTCCCTCTCTCTCTCTCTCTCTCTCTTCCCGCCTTTTAGTCTTTACTTCCAATTTTGTGGAAAGATATTTTAGTAACAGGAAGAAGAAAGAAGAAGAAGAAAGAAAAGGAGAAGGAGAAGGAAAAGGAAGAGGAAGAAGAATGGGCTAAATTTCCTTGTTTGCTTTGCATATGCAGGCTGGGTTTTTTTTAAACAGTCATTTCCCCAAAGGAGTGTGGCTCACTTATTACTGACATTTTCTGTTTCATTCATTCATTTCATTCATTCATTTCTTACTTCTTTTACGGACTTCAGAAGACTGAGAAATACAGGATTTTGATAAACATTTTGGAGGCAGGAAAAATCCAAATTATTTCTTGTTGGATGTCATGTCTACCTTCTGATGTTGAAAAATGGTCATACGGAAAATTTGAAAAATGCTGTTCTCATTGATATGGCTAAAAACTGAGTAAAGGGTGTTATAGAACTTTTCTTTTGATGTTGATTACAAAATATTTTTAAAACCTACTGTTTTTACCATTGAAATTTAAATTGTAAGATAGGTTTTGAATGTCTGGAATGCAATTAATAGGCCTTTCTTGAACTGTTAGGTTTTTTTGAAGTAGAGTCTTTCATTTGTATTTGTTAAAAAACAAAGCAAAGAAAAGCAAGCCCCCAAATCCAAATAACAACCAGAGAGAAAAAAATTCTCAAACTGACTTCATCCTACTGTAGATCATAAGAGCCCATTTCAGAAGCAGGCTTTGCCCTACATTCAGCAGTAAGGAATACGGCACAGAGGCCATGGAGAATATGGACAGATGGGCTTGGCTGTGTCTTCCCAGTCTGTTGCTACGGGGCCATATACCTTTGTCCAGCCTCATTTCTACATCTTTGTTCTTGCATCATTGAACCTAACATAAAAAAGGAAAGTTCACCCTGAGTTTTTAGGGTCATCAATCTGATAGCTCCCATGTCACATAATACTGTGATAAAATAAATTTGTTACCGTCATCCCTTGTTAACCTGTCTCTTGGCATAGAACCATTGACTATGACCCTTGTGTTTGTTTCCTCTGCTATGAACAAATGCCCGATATAATCAACTTAAGGGAAGAAAGATTTATTTGGGCTCACACTTCAAATGGATCATCCCGTTTTCTGCTATTACATATGCAATCAATTCTGCAATAGAGGTGGGTGTTCGATTCACTAATCCAATTCACTTCTGAAGCTATCTGGAGATAGTGCCAGATTCACCAAACTGAGGAGTAACTCCCCAAGACCCCACCACTACACCCCTTTCAGATGCTAGTTGCAAGCCCCAGCTTCTTTTACCTATGCTTCTGATCAACTCTCTATAAATTAAAGTCGCCCAAATCCCTTTTTCAGGTTCAAAATTAATTTGCCTAAGCAACTCACAGTACCCAGGAAAGCACTTACATCGTACTGGCTTATTGTAAAGGCTATTAAAAGGGTCCAGGTGAGGGTACACAGGGCGCAGTGAGGAAGGGGCACGAAGCTGCGCTGCTGTCTTGGGGTGCACTGCTCCATGTTCTCAGCTGTTAGGAAGCTCTCTGAACCCAGATCTTTTGGGGTTTCACAGAGACTTTATTGTATTTGCATGACTGAAGTGTGGACACCTGTCAAATTTGGTTGAACAAAAAGGATGTGATCTAATACTAGTGGGGAAACCCAGCAAATTTGATCTGTTCAGATTCTTTTCCGTCTTTCTGTACAGCGCCCCCTCCCCCATCCACCCCATGGAACAGGATCCCTTCGGCAACAGTGTCTTTAATATACTCATAGATAAGGGAAGTCAGAGAATTCTGTTATGGCCTTCTATGAGGTAGAAGGAAGATAAGAATTTCTATGAACTAAGTTGGGGAGGGAGTTCAGAGCCAGAAACAATGAGTGAAACTCAAATGTACATGTTTCAATATCACAGTCCCTAATCTCTTTCCCCAGCTCATTTCAAACCATGTGCTTCCTCCAAACAACATCTGCCCTTCTTTCATTTCCTCAAAGCATAGCCCTGTCTCCAGAATGTTCTTCTGTGATCTCTTCCTCCTGGGCTCCGTTCTCCTCATCGTTTAGAGCTTGCTTCTGTCAGTTGCTGGGAGTCTTTTCTGACCTTCCAGAGAAAGTCTGGTCCCACTGCACGGATGCTGGGCTCTCAGAGTGCCAAGTGCTTCTCCTTTGTATGGTTTTCCAAGTTGTAATTTCCTCTCAATAATGAGAATGACTGTCTGCTCCCTAGAAAACCACAGGTCTCATGGGAGAAGGAACCATGCCTGCATGCATTTTCCCTGTGTACCCCAACCTGGCACACATGAAAATTCCAGCCAATGTTTGCTGAAAGAATCAGTGAGCACTGCAGTTAATGGACCCCAACAGCAATTCTTACAAAACTATGTTAAGGGACTTGGAATGTAAACGTGGTACCATTCCTCGGATATCTGTACAATACCATCATGTTTACTTGGGAACGAGAACTTAGCAAAATGTTACACTGACATTTTAAAAATAAAAGGTACTAGAGAAAGCACTCTTAGAACTAGGTAATGGCCTAAGTGGGGCTTTTTTTTGTATTGAAGTTGATATTTCCCCATTGTTGTAATTTATATTTAGATGTTCCCCAAGAGCCTCATGTGCTCGTAAGTATGGCTTTTGGAAGGGGAATGGATTATGGTAGCTTATAGCTGACTTGCTGTTTTGAGGAGGAGTCTTGCCAGAAGAGGGAGGCATGGCCTGGAAGGGTTTATCTTTCTCCCACCCCTCAACCAACCAATTCTGACTTGGAGCCAGCCTACTAGGGACTGTGAATGAGCCACAATAACCTCTCCTTCCTTAAATTGTGGGTGTCTACTATTTTGTCCAGCAATGAGGGAAGTAACTAAACCACCCACAGAAGCAGACTTGTCGCTGATAGGTGCTTTAAGAGTGACTCCACATTCCAGCCATGACCTCTTAGTCCAGAGCACCCTTCAAGCCTAGACCCATTGAATCCCCCAGGGCCTTTAGCTGTATCCTTAAGGAGCTGTCTAGGTCTAAAGGCTTTCTGAGCCCTAGGCAAAGCAATAAGTACTATGCTGACAGAAGGAAACTTCCAAAACAAAGGTCTGCTGGCAGTGATAAAAAATCAGGGAAGCGTATGGAAAAAGAGCTGCATGTGACTAGTGAGGTATTGAATAAAGGCATGGATAGGAGAGAGCAGGCTGAAGGTAATAGAATGCTCAGGGCAAGCAAGGAGCAGGATGGAGTAATCTCTCTTCTCAAATATCTGGGTGAGTTGCAAAGGGTCAGTACTATATGTTCAAAAATTGTTTTTAACATCATGCACCCCACCCCATTTCCCACCGGAAGTTCTCCTTTCTTGTACCAAGTCACAGAAGAAGTGATGATTAACTACCGAAAATACAAATCCTAAATCCAATAACAAAACATTTAAACCATACCGTTGTTCCACTCCAGGTGGGAAAGAGCCAACAGCACGAAGAGCAGCTCCCAGGAACAGGGAAAACAGCTGAAATCTTCCCAATTGTGCGTAGAACTTCTAGCCCTGATGTAGCCTGGAAATTTCAATTTCCTTGATACCAAACTTGATCTGATTTTCTTCTAGCCAGAAAGCCTTTTCGAAAGCAATGACTGAAGTGCAGTAGGCAAGAGAAAGGCAGGGGGTTTAGACTTTGAGTCACTCAGCAGTTGGTGTGGATGTTCATTGTCTTGATATATCTGCCAGTCTCTTTAGTTCCCTCCTGACTCCTCCCATCAGAGCCTTGAAAGCAGATAGTGAACTTTGGATAAACTGGATTCTTTGCCAACATTGGAGGTAGGAAGTGTGTGTGTGTGTGTGTGTGTGTGTGTGTGTGTGTGTGTGGCCATGCAATTTGGAAACACAGAAACATGGCCTAAGAGGAGAAGGCAAGGACTTAATCCACTCCCCTGACTTCTTCTGAAAGAAAGCTGGCTTATTATAAAGATACACTTTGGTTTTCTTTTTAAGTACATCAATAATAATTGCTTCGTTATAAAATAAGGATCTCTGTCTCTGGAGTGTAGAGCTTCCTTCTGCCCTCACTTCCAGCTCCCCATACTTCTCTCACTGTAGGTGACAGGTCCCCCAAGTCGGACCCCCGCCCAACCCGAAGGAAACCTTCCCCCAAGCAGACCACTACCGGCATCCACAGGAGGACAGAGATAACAGAAAGCCAGCAGCTGCCGTACTGTTCTCACCACCACCCTGTTTATCAGCCAGCCCCAGGCCCATCATCCATGGGACTGTAAAAATTTCCACCCTCTTGAGCAGTGCCCCTCCCCTACCTACCTCCCCCATATCAACCACGCACACCCTCCTCTTGGTGCCAACGGCCTTCTTGCCCTTGGACCATCTGCACTCAGACGGCAATAAACTCATCGCACGGTGCTTAGATTTTGCCTGTCTCAGTGGTTTCAGTTGTGCCTCGGTCTGACCTTACAGCAGGTACTTCCGTCTTCCTAGCCACAGGCTCAGATTAGTGGGAGTTTAGAGCCCAAGCCTGTATCTCGTGAGACCTCTGTCATTCCTCTTAATTGAACTGACAAATATCCTGTCTTCTAGATGATTTGGGCTCTTTACAAGGAAGTCTCCTATGAGTCTTTCAACAGATGCAGTAGAGGAAAGACTTGCCTAGTGTCTTGTGTATTCATGAACTGACCTCTTGTGTGTCCCTATCTGTGTTCATGAACACACCTCGAGTGTTCCCCCTTCATTAAACTCAATTATGACTCCAGTTCTCCAAGAACTATCTTTTCTCCAGAATCCCTGGGAAATTCTGAAGCTCCAAACTTGCACTTTAAAAATAGTGAGAGGAATACTAAGTTCTCTAAACACTTTATTTATATTATCTCTAAACATTTTGTTTATATTAGTCTTGTTTCTCTAATAGGATTGTAAGTTTCTAATTAGATCGAAAGTCTCCGTTTAGATTGTAGGTCTTGTCTCTCTAATTAGATTGCCTCTCTAATTAGATTGTGAGCACCGGAAATGTGCCTTTGGACTTGTGTTTACCACAGTGCTCAAAATGTAAACAACTTGTGGCAGATCTCCAGTAAAAAGGCAGAGGGTTGTTACACTTACATACTTTTACTATAGCTGTTGGAATGTCTATTAACAGGAGGAAGGATGAAAGGACTGTGATGTAAAGCATTTCTTCTAGGTAATATTTCACCCCTAAAGTATTCCTTTCTTCTCCAAATCATGAAGATCTTTCAAATTCTTCCTTCCCTCTATCCAGGGGGCATCACGTGATCTTTTAAACTGAGATACAACTTACACATTGTAAGATTCACTTATTTTGGATGTATACTTCCATGATCTTTTATGCGTATGTATATACCCAGCCACCTCCCACATCAAGATACAGACTATTTCTAGGACTCTGGCAAACTTAACTATTCAAATGTTAGCCACTCTTCTAACCTTTATCACAGCAGGTTAATAACGGCTACTCTTGAATTTTACATAAATGCAATCATACAATCATATACACTCATACCTGGCCTCTTCCTCCCAACATTGGCTACAGGATTCATCTACACTGTTGTACATAGCAGTGGTTTGTTCTTTTTCGTTGTTGTGTAATATTCTGTTTTATAAATATATATATTTTTTTTCTGTTCCATGGTTGCTAGACATTTGCTTTGGGATATTAAATATATATATATAAATATATTTATACAATTTATGAACATCTTTGTACATGAATTTTTGTATACACAAGCACTCATTTATATTGGGAATATACTCAAGGTAGAATTTCTGGATCAAATGCCATATGTACATAGGTATGATAGGTAAGTCATACATAGTTATGATAGGTATGCATATGTATGATAGGTATTGTCAACCAGTTTTCCAAAGGGGCTGTATCTATTTACACTCCCAGCAGCAAATGTAAGAGTTCCTGTCATACTATCATAAGCATTTTGCATTTAGCATGTTGTCACAGACTGTTAGTGTATAATTAGTTAATTGAAACTTGATCAATTGTATACTCAGTATAAATTTTTATGATTGCTTTATTTACCTACTGCAATCCTGTGATCAATCCTGTGCCCAAGTGAGCCAGTACTCAAAGGTAAGGCATGAAGACCACATACAACACAAAAGTGAATCCAAATCAGATAAACAAAGGCAGTCAGTAATGAACCTGCTATCTCCTCCTGGCCAAGCCAATACAAGTATCAGAGAGGTGATTAAGAACTCATATTGGAGCAGCACTCTCTGGAGTCCATATTTTGTTGCTGGAAGTTCCATGTTTATTACATGGTTATTAAATTCTACATAGGTTTCACTTCTAAAAAGGAAGCAGGAAACCACCAGAAAGAACTGAACCCTGTGTGATAGCTGAGGAAACCCACATCAACTGCCAGTGCTGAGCCCTTACACCCTCTCTGAAATGACAGCAATCTATTTTCTCCTCTGTGTGAAGAACACTAGGCATGGAAGGGAAATTTGCTACCAGAAAGATTAGCACACTTAGCCCCCAGAGCAAGGACATCTCTCCCCACAGACTCATAAAGGAAACAAGGGAGAACTTTCAAAATATTTTTAGATTAGTGTGTCAGGGCATTTAAAAATGTCATTTAATAGCAGAAAACTAAATTCTCTTACAATCAGTTTTGGCAACATTTACTTGACTTAAGTATCAACAGAAAAACAAAGAAGACTTTAGAATTCAAGTAAAGGGAGTTCAATCTGAGAGCCAACAGGAGGCAAGAAAAGCAGAGAAGAGACAGCAGGAGGGGGAGCACTGTTGAGAATGAGGCTGAGTGACAGTCAGTCCCACATGACTGGGCACACTGAGGACTTTCAGCAGCACCTAGATGTTCTCTGGAGTCTGTGATGCCTTCACCCCCACTTCAGCCTTCAGCAGGTGCCCAGGAGAGTGGTCCAAATGAATTCAGGGAGCACAAAGGAGAGAGAGGGGCTCCAGGTCTGGGACAGGGGTGTAATCAGGAGGTCACCAAAGAAAATTGGGCCAGACATACAAAGCTCCTCGAAATCAAAAAAGAAGAATGAGTTAGGGGAGGCATTACATCTCCCGCCAGGAATGGGCATGAGAATTAGACATTTATTTAAATCGTAACGGTCAGGGTGACCTTCAGTAAGATGGTGCATAGAAGAAACAGGTGCACTGAGAAAGGGCAACAGAAAACAAAAGGGCACTGACAGTCACCAGTGCCATGGCAAAACAACACATCAGTTGAGTGCTATGGCCCAAACCAAGCCCAGGGTCCGTGCCCAGGACCAGTGAAATAGACATAGGAGAGAGCAAGAGAACCAGGAATTTCTACATAACAGGAAGTCCAAAAGGAGAAAAGAGAGCATGTGAAGAAAGAATGATCAAAAAATAATAAAAGAACATTTTTTCTCAGCTGAAGAACCTCTTGATTTCATACTTAAAGAACCTAATAATTATTTTGGTCAGAACACTGAAAACAGCCATATTATATGTAATCTGATGGAATTTATAAATGATGAAAAGAATATTCTAGAAGAAATCATACAGGCCTCCATGCTTCTCTCCTTCTCTTCTTTCTGCCCACCCCTCACAAATCAGGCATAAGGGCAAAGAGACACTGACCTGGGCTTTCTTATTCTGGACTAACTGTGGAGACCACTGCAGGATGCCTACAGAATCCCACAGCTCCCAGTGACTCACAGGAGCTAATAAAAAAGGGGAAGCTTAAATAGAGACCTCCAAAGTCCAAGTAAAGAGCAAAGTAAAAGGCTGATAAAAGAAAACATCACTTTGCAAATAGAAAGGGGACATAGAGATTGAGGAGGGAGGGATGTAAAACATTTAAGGTACATCATGTGCATGTAAGCACCTACCCACAATGACTGTAGTCTTTATATGTGGCAAACATGAATTAAAAAGAAAAATAAATCATAATGGTGAAAGAGGATCTAGAAACAGAAGGAGGGAGGCAGGCAGGGAGGGGAAGGAGAATAAAAAAGAATGAAGATGTGTTATATATGTACCTCACTCCTTCAGATGAATGTAAATGTTATGTATGCCAAACATGTACTAATAAAAGAAGAAAGAAAAAGAAAAACTTAAAACTGTTAAGAAAAAACTAAAACCACTTAAGATATTTTTTTAATCTTTTCTTTAAAAAACAAAACAAAACAAAACAAAAATGGCCTTTTCAGACTTGCAAGGACCCAGAACACACACTTTGCCACAGTGCCTTTGGAAAAGCAGCTCTCAATACCCTGAGGCCCTCAGCCTGTGAGGCAGCTCCCCAGGACACCCTCCAAGCCTTCTCTGCTGAAGATTCTTCTACACTCCTCCTTTACAAAACGCCCCTGTTCTCTAGGCCTCGACATTGTCCTCATAAAACCTTCCCTTTGATGATGATCTCTCCTAGCCACTATCCTCTTTTTCTTTCTTTGTTTTTGATTTTCTTCTGTCAAGTTTCTTATTCCTCCTCTCCGCCTCCTAACTTTATTCCCTACTGAAAGCATTCTGGCTGCTCCCCAGTCCCTCAGGCCCACAGTGACCTCCACGTTGGAAACCAAAAGAACCTCATCATGTTTGAGCTTACCTGGCCTCTTCAGTGCACAGTTCTGCTGTTCCCACATGCAGAGCTCTCCTCCCTGCAAGTCCCAGATGCCCTCTCTCCTGTGATACCATAGCAATCTTTTGTTTGCTTTTGTTTTGTTTTTCTTCTCTTCTGCGGGACCTGAGTTGCTGCCATTCCCAGGCTTCCCTCACCCAATGCTCTGATCTAACTACAAAGCCTGTTTGTCATATTTGTCCTATCTGTCTGTCTCCAGAGATCACCAAACCTCTGCAGGTTAAAAGGTGGTGGTGGGAGACTTGCTGGAAGAATCCAGAAACATCTCAAAGAAACCAAGGTTAGGCTCGCTCCCAGGGCAGAAACTCTCTCTCCTATGTCAGTATGAGAGAAGAATGCTGATCCCCTGCCAAGTGTCCTGGGTGTGAGCAATGGAGGACGCTCATTGTCCTTCACTGGGTGACAGACATGGGGGACCAGGCCGCCCCACTGACTGCCTCTTCCACCTCAAAGGAGCACTGAGAGGCACTGGCCTGGGCTTCTTTCTAAGGTCACTATTGGACTCAAAATCCCCTCTGCAAGCCCCGTCATCTTCTGCTAGCACATTGGAACATACAAGTCCCCTAACAGAAATCCAGTACAGGAAGTAGAGGGCCATACTGAAGCGTCTGTCTTAGGTCATATTCTCTAATCTGACTTTTATCAAAAAAGCCCATTCTGAGATTGATAGGAGATTGTAGTGATTAATAATAACCATTATTTCCACTCATTTTCAGGTGGATCTTACTGTGTCTGCAGACCCTGTTGACTAGAACCTCAAGAAATCTCTCCCTTTGAAGAGCCAGTGGCACTCAAATTCACTTAGGGGCCGTAGTAGGTGATGATGGTTCTGGAAGGCAATCACTGGGCTTGCTGCTTTTTACTACCTGGATCTTCAAAGACCCTCAACCAGAGAGGCACAGTAAAGTTTTAACACGTTCACAAAGGAGCTGTACATGCATGGCGGTCCCCTGCCATCCAATGATGCACAGTCATGCGTGTACCACTGGTGGTTCAAGCTGGCGGGAATGTGCTAAAAAGTGTTGGCCAACAAACAGATCTTTAGCATATTTCTTTCTCTGAAATATTAACTAGTTTGATTCTCTAATATCTTTCCATCCTGAATCTAATTTCCATTTTCCCTTCCGTGCAAATACTAAAAGGCCATTAGCCTCCTTTGCCAGTGCAGAAGAAAAATACTCATGTATCATAATTGTTTCACTGAGTGAGTTAATTTCCATATCTGTATTAAAGAGCAAATGGGTAGGGAAAAATTTCTGTGACTCAGTTCCTGGCCTGAGTATAAAAGGCCTCTGCTCTGAAAAAATGGGCTCTAATGGCCCAGAATTGTTTCTTTGCATGGCAATTACCACTGAGCTGGGTAGTCATGTTCCTTCCTGGACCAAGAAGAAAGCCAACAGGGAGGGAAGTTCCAGGTTGCTCCCTGCCTTCACTGTGACTCTTTTCAGACTAGGCCCCCTTTCCCTTTGGGTCCTTGTCCAACAGCTGGCCAGACACCTTTGCCATTCCATAGTTCCTATTTAAAAATCAATTTCAAGAAGCTCAACTTCAACTTGGTCCCCAACTTAAGTTTAGGCTATTCAATACCCACCCTCCACAGTTTCATCTTCTGCAGTTTTAGTCACCCATAGTCAACTGTAGTCCAAAAGTATTCATGGAAAACTCCAGAAGTCAACAAACCATAAATTTTAAATTGCTATTCCAAGAGCATGATGGAATCTCCTGCCACTCTGCTGCATCCTGCCTACAGTATGAATTATCCCTTTGTCCAGTACACGCTACCTACCCTGTGGCCACAGAGAGAGAAACTGCAGCCACATAACTTTTATTACAATATATTGTTATATTTGCTCTGTTTTATGATTAGTTGTTGAAAAACATTGTAAATCAAGGCTTATCTTGGATATGTGTATTTAGGAAAAATGTAGTCTGAATGCGCTTTAGTAGTTTCTTGTGTGCACTAGGGGCCTGGGTGTGTATCCTCAGTAAATAAGGGGGAGCCACTGTACCCGTCAAGGAAAACTACTGACATCTTCCAACCACCACTGACCCATCAGCCAACTCACAAGGTACCTACTGGGCTCTGTCCTACAGGAAGTTCCAGGGCAATAAAGTACCACCCTTCTCTTTCAGAAGCCTGAAGCCCAATGAGGAAGATGGACATACAGCCAGAAAATGTCAGTTAAGGACAAGCAAGATGTGACCAGTGTCTCGTTCCTCTATTGTGGTTCTGTCTTCCTCAAGAACCTTGCCTAATTGGCTCTTTTCCTCATTTTTCCATTTCTCCTCTCTACTTTCAACTTCTTTTCACATTTAAATATGAGCACATCTCTCCCCTTTTAAAAAAACTATAAAACTATATTTTTTTTCTTCACTCACTATTATTTTCCAGTAATGACTCTTTCTCTTAACTTTCATAGCCAACATTCTGAAAATATCTCTCTCCCTCTTTCTCTCTCTCCTCTCTCTTCCTCCCTCTCTCCCTCCCTCCTTCCCTCTCCTTTCCATTCACTCCTCAGCCCACTCAATATGGATTTTATTCCCTCCATTCCATTGAAAGTGTTCTCCCTAAGAACCTTCCACAACATGCTAGTCAAACATTGTACCTCAGTCTTCTCTGTCTTTCTCAGTTTCGTTTGCCACACTTGACAATGATCTGTTTGAAACCCTCTTCTTTGGGCCTCAGGGAACCCTCCTTCATTCTTCCAGCTCCACAGAACATCAAGTCCTTTTCCCTCAAAGGAAACACACTGCCCAAGTGCACATTCCTCCAGTCCAAAAGGTGAACATCCTGCCTCCCTCCGGCCCAGCCCCACCTCCAACCTACTTGCAGCATTACAGCTAATTGAGATGTTTTTAAATGTCAGAGTTGGTTTTATCTTTTACTTCTTAAGCTGTTAATGATTTCCAATAACAGGGAGCATAAAGATCAAAATCCTTGTCAGGGCCTTCATGTGCATCCTGACCTGATTGAAGAACAACTCCAGGCCCGTGCTACACCACACTCCCGGGCCTCTCCGTCTGGCCACTGTGATCTTCCTATGGCAGTTTTTTCATATTCCATGGACTTTCTCATTTCATCTGTCCCCTCTCCTTGAAATGTGCTCCCTCCCATCTTGCTTGGCTAACTACTCATTACTCAAATTTCAGTTTAAATGTCAAACATTTCACCTAGGAATCTCTGATTGCAACATACGACTACAGAACATCTAGAACTCTTAATGTGCCTTCTTGACACACAGCACACTGATTATTTTCTCAGAGTCCACCTTCATCCCTGAACACCCTGAACATGACCCAAGGCCCTGTCCATCTTGTTCATTGCTGGGTCTCTGAAATTTACCATGGTGCATAATTTTTTTAAATGTGTTCTTTATTTTTCATTGACACACAATAACTATACATATTGCGGGGTAGAGCATGACATTTCAGTGTATGTTTATAATGTGTGAAATGATCAGATCAGAGTAATTTAACTTCTGTCATGTTAAATATTCATCATTTATTTGTATTGGGAACCTTCAAAATCCTCTCTATTAGTCATTTTAAAATAGACATTTGTTCCCAACCGTAGTTACTCTACTGTGTTATAGAACTTCAGAATTTTTTCCTTCTGGGCTGGAGGTGCAGCTCAGAGGTAAAACACTTGCCTAGTATATGTGAGGCCCTGGCTTCAGTCCCCAAACCACCCCCTGCCACACACACACAAGTGCATTCCTTCTACCCAACATAGAGCATCATTTTTAATAAATAAATGAAAGAACGAATAAGAGCGATGCTAATGCCAGTCTGGAAAAGTGAGATGAAGGTTGAGCAAAAGCAATTTCCGAATGTCTAATTTCAACAGTAAATTTAGTCTGAATTGGAGGAAGAGCATATAGAGAAGCTGGACACTTGTAAAAAGCAAGTGTGGTTACAGAAGCAGGTAATGAGGGCAGAAGGGGTTTTTAAAGTGCTTCTTTTTCTAATGTATTATAGAATACATCAGGATCTGTACATATAGTAGAGTACATATCCGGAGGAAACCTTTGTTAGATAAATGCACATTGCATAATTTTAGCTAAGTACAGTGTAGCAGAGTAAATAGAGACAATGGCTTCTAGGAAAAGGCATTTAGAATCAGTTTATCCCTATAAATCAACAAGGGCTGGATCTAAAAGAATTGAGGTTTTATAAAAGTAAGAATTTTGGACCAGGGATGTAGCTCAGTGGCACCTAGGCTGCCTGGCAAGCACAAGGTCCTGAGTTTGATCCCTGGTACCGGGGCGGGGGGCAGGGGCCACCTAAGAATTTGACCTTTAGAAAGAAAACAATCCCCCCAGTTAAATTGTAACTGTCTAGAACTGAAAGGGACCTTTTACTACCAGCCCAATCCTGCCATCCTCCCATTGCCAACTCCCCATATTTTATGACATAGCTGAGGCTCAAAAAAGTTAAATCTTTTTCCTAAATTTACATGTCTCCTTAGTAGCAAACCTGATAATAGAAACCAGGTCTCTGTTTCAAACGATCTTGATTCTTTATGGTTCTTGATTCCATACATTCCAATAATACTGCTCCAAAGCATGGCCTAAAAAAGCTTTCCGGAAACACTTCTGTCTTCTAATCTCAGATCCTGATCCACCCAAATAGAGAGAAGCCTTTGGAGGCTGTCAACCCCACAATACCTTCCCTTTGCCACCCACATTACTGCAAGCCTTAGGAATCAATAACAGTAGCAACTGGAAAACTTTGAGGGACTCCTTGAAATGACAGCCTGTTTTAAAGCAGGAGAGAGACACATGCCATGTATAGAAATACACTGTACACATTTACAGCATTTATACAATTAATGCACATGAATAAAGAAGTATAAAAACACTCATGAGGAGTCTTATGAAAACACAATTGTAAATTGTTTAGCTTTTGCCAAATGCAAATAAGCAATGAAAACAAAATTCTCCCAAAAAGAAATAAACAAGTAAAGCACCAGCTGGAGGGAGAAGGTAGTGAGGAGTTACTGAGAAAGGTAGGCATAGTTTCCATTTGAGATTATGGAAAATTTCTGGAAAAAGCAGTGATGGTGGTTATAGAACTTTGCAAATACACACTTTTCAAAGGTTAGATGGTAAATTTTATGCTATATATATTTTAAACACAATTACATAAAATACTCAACACCTTCAACAATTAAATAAAATACTCAATACTCAGTCCAGATGAAACAGTCTCATTTCTCCAAGATTCTCCTTTATATGACTGAAAAATGTAACAGAAGCCAGGCATGGTGGCACACACCTGTAATCCCAGCACTCAGGGAAGCTGAGGCAGGAGGCTCACAAACTAGAGCCTAGCCTGGCCAAATTAGCTGCTTATTGAGGCCCTGTCTCAAAATTTTAATAAATAAATAAATAAAAATAGAAAAGGCTAAGGATGTAGCTCAATGTGAAGGCTCTGGGTTCCATCTCTAGAACTAACTAAATAAATAAATCAAGACCAAATCCTAAAGCATGTTCAAGGAACCCACAAAAAGTTACAAAAACAGATCTGAGCATGGTGGCACACACCTGTAATCCCAGGACTTGGGAGGCTGAGGCAAGAGGATCACCTCAATGCCAGCCTGGGCTACATAGTAAGCTCAAGGCCAGCCTGAACTGCATAGTGAGACCCTGTCTCAAAAAACCAAAAAGACATTACAAAAAGAAAAGTAGAGGAAAGAAAAACAGAAGAAACAAACAGAAAAACATGGCAAATATAACATATACTGACAATTACTTCAAGTGCAAAATGGACAGTTCTAATCCCAGCTATTAGAGAGGCTGAAGCAGGAGAATCACAAATTTGAGACCAGCCTGGGCAACTTAGCAAGACCTTGTCTCAAAATAAAAAAGGGTTGGAGAAAAGGCTTGCCACTCTCTGGGTCCAATTCCCCCTAATGCAAATAAAAAGAAAGACAAGAATTGGCATGAGCAATAAAAATAAAACATGATCCAACAATCTGTAAGAAATTCATTTGAAGTACAGCAAAGGAAAGTTAGAAGTAAAAGAATAGAAAAAGGTAAACCATGCATACATTCATTGAAAAAGAGTGGTACAGTATCTTTCCTTTTGATAGATGCCCACTAGTAGGTATTTATTTGGTATATGGTAGATCTATTTCTAGTTTTTTTTGATGAAGCTCCATATTGTTTTCCATAATGGTTGTACCAATTTACATTCCTATCAAAAATATAGAAGAGTTCCCATTCCTCTTCAACCTCACCAGAAAATTTGGTGTGATTTTTTTTGTTAATAGCCATTCTAACTGGGATGACAGAATATCTTATTGTTTTGAACTGCACCTACCTGATGATTAGTGATATTGAGTGATTTTTCATACACTTGCTAATCATTTGTATATCTTCTTTGAGAAATATCTTTGAGAAATATTTCTTTGAGAAATATCTATTTGGATCACTTGCCCATTTTTAAATTGAATCATTTGGTTTTTACTTTGTATTGTTTGAGGCCCTTATGTATTCTTCAGATTGACTCCTTGTTGGAGGAACAGCTGGCAAATATTTCTCCTGTTCTGTAGATCGTGTCTTAACTCTGTTGATTGTTTTCTTTGCTGTGCAGAAGCTTTTCAGTTTGATATATGTAATCCCATTTGTAAATTTTTACTTTTGTTGCCTTGCTTTTGGGGTCAAATTTTTAAAATCTTTGCCCAGACCAATGTCCGAGTGATTCCACCCCAGCTGTTGGAGGCCTCTCTTGGCGGTCCCCAGGGCACTGAGCAGAACCAGCTGCTTCTGTCGTGTGACTGAGCACCTGTCCCTAGGCTGTGGGACCATCATGGATGGTTGTTTTCACCTCTGAAAAAAACATATACTCAAATAATATTTCAATTAGATTTCTATTCATTTCAAAGGAAGACACATTACAGACAGTGTCATGGCAGTGGGTCATAGACACACCACTGGCTTCTCACAGTACAGATCTAACATAGGGTCCTTCAGAGCAAACCTGAAGGGGAAATAAGAGCACATGGAGTCCCTCACATGCTCACCACCCCACAGCGTGGACCAGACATGGACGTCTGCATGCCCAGGCCAACGTCCAGCAGAAAGATGCACAGTGGCTGGCACTTCAGAACTAGGGACTGTGCTCCCTGGGGAACACAGCCAGGTGCCACTAACTTAGGCTGAGCCTGCAGAGGACAGGGAGCACACAGGTCCTCTAAGTAATGAAAGATGTTCCAAGGAATGCTGGAACACAGCCAGAGCCCAGGCCCACAGGAAGGACCCAGGGCTGCAGCAGAGGACCGTGGGAGGAGTGTCTCATGCCAGGAACACAGGTATCTGCCAAAAATGGGAGGACACACAGATACGGAGAAGCAAACTGAAAGTCACCCAACCCACTAACATAGATCAGGCCCCTGTTTTCCCTTGGCATTGACAGAATGTAAAATACGAACAACAGTGTTTGTCTGCACACTGCCTTGTAGTACTCCTAGTGGAGCACAAACTGATGCAGCTTTTTCTGGCAAATTGGCACTATCCATATAATTTATATAATCACTTTTAAATGTGAATTTTTTCAACTCACCAATTCTTCCATTCTAAGTTATCTAAAGAATTATGTCAGACGTGCAGAATAAGATGTCCATTGCAACAAGATATTGTTAACACCAATAGAGGAATGGGCGAATACATTATGGGGCACAGTTCTGTGGAGTACAATGGAGCTTTTAATAAGAATAAAGCAGATGTATAGGTACAGACATAAAAAGGCCTCTAGAACCTATTTTTGTTAATTTACATTTTTTTAAATTTAGGATGTGTAAAAATGACCTGCTATATTATTTTGTCTTAAAATATCCAATGTATTAGTACTACAGAACCACTATACTCTTGCTTGTAGGGATTTTTCTTTTCTCAGCAGCAGATGAAGCTTGAAATAGAAAGATTACATTTGAAATACCAGAACATCTTAGAGTCTCAGACATTATAGTTACTGAAAAATTGCTAATTACCTAATAAAGCAGTCAGCCCAGCAGCTCTAAGCTTTCGTCCAGCTCTAGATCTTGTTTTTTTTTTGTTTTTTTTTTGGACTGGGGATCGAACTCGGGTCCTTGCGCTTGCACAGCAGGCAGCAAAACGACTGAGCTAAATCCCTGGCCCTCTAGATCTTTGATTCGAACTGGGAACAAAATGCCCTTATTTATAAAATAATCATGACAATGAGAGAGCTGCTGTGGTGACAGCAAAATCAAGTCCTAATTTAGCATCTGCTATAGCAATTCTAGGAGCTCTTCTCTGATTGGTCTTCATCGGATAAAAACTACTTCTCTACTGAGTGCTGACTGATACCGAAAGTTCCAGAAAGCCTGTTTCAGGGCATCTGCAAGGAGAAGGGCTGGCACTGAAGGACAGGCAGCAGGAAATGTCAAACCCTAGGAACACGGCTGGCCGCAATGGGGAATAAAAGGGGTGCTGATCACAGGGGTAACCTTGATTTAAAAAGACAAAGTCACAGTGGCTGTTCAAAAGGCATCATGTTTGTTGAACATTTTAAACACACGCATTGACCTTCCAACCAAAACTCTTCAGGTCAGAGGGACACCCCCACAAAGAAGTCCCCTCTTCACTTCCTCACCTTCTTTGGTCACACTTCATGAGAAACTAGAGTGCAGACTTCAAAACCTCCTTGGAGCAGAGAGAAAGTCTCTGAATTTGTGGGTTGGTTTCCTAAGGCTGTTGGAACAGAGGATCACAAAGCCCACGCCTTCATAACAGAAATGCACTCGCTCCCAGGTCTGGAGCCCACTGGTGCAAAACCAAGATTTGGCCTCCTTGTGGAAACACCAAGAGATGAACCTGTCCCTGCTGCTCTCAGTTCCCAGTGGCCACTGGCTGTCCTTGTCCTCCCCAAGCTTGTACACTCTTCATTTCAGCTTCTTCCTCCATCTCCACGTGGCCTCTATTCTGTTTCTCCTCTCCTGTATGACTTTTCCTCTTAGAAGGACACCCATCGTTGGATTTAGGGCCCACTCACATAATCCTGGATAATCTCATTTTGGGGTCCATGACCTATTACAGTAGTCTCCCTGTACCCCTGGGGGACATGTGCCAAGACCCCTGTGCATGCTTGAAACTGCACATTGTACAAAACTCTATATGATTTTAACTTATAGCTTAAGCACACTAAGATGTTAACAATAATAACTCATGATAAAATAGAATAATTATAACCATGTACATAGTAAAAGTTATACGAATGTGGTCTCTTTCTCATTCAAATGATCTTAATTTATTATAATCATTCCTGATTGTGGGTAACCAAAACTGGATACGGGGTGGGGGGTGGTTTACTGTGCATCTGCAAAGATCCTTTTTTTTTTTTGGTACCAGGGATCGAACTCGGGTCCTTGCACTTGCAAGGCAGGCAGCAGAACCACTGAGCTAAAACCCCAGCCCTGCAAAGATCCTTTTCCCTCCCAGAGGTTCTGGGTGGACACATCTTCAGGAGAGGGGCCATTTGACCCACTACAGCTCATTTGTGTGATGCTAGTTTTGGAAGAAGGCTACTAGAACAGAAATATAAACTGAAAAGAAGTAAAGGCTAAAAATGGGAAATATAATTTTCCTGACTAGTTTCAAGCAGAGGGATGTAAGTGGTTTATGGTTTCCATTTTGAAATATTGTGGTATCCTTTTTAAAAACTAATCCAAGCCAGGACCATTAATGAAGTATTTAGCAGACACCAACAAAATTTCTCCTGAATTTCCTCTTTATGGACTTCCCAATTCCTCCTTATGGACTGTAGTTATAGACAACACATATTCTTGGTTATACTATATTGATATTATGTAATTACTTGAGAGGAAAGAGCATAAATAAGTAGCTTAACAGAGTTTGAGGTGCCATCTACTAAATTTAGATTGTTTCCAGTAAAACAGATTTTGCTTTCGGTCAGCTAAATATCTAAATGGATTCTGTTGTTAAAAACAACTAAACAAGGGGCCGGGGATTTAGCTCAGTGGTTCCACCACCTGCCTCACAAGCAGAAGGACCTGAGTTCGATCCCCAGTATCAAAAAAAAAAAAAAGAAAAAAGAAAACAACTAAACAAAATATCTGACAAAGCATCTTAAAAGAGCCAATGAACTATCTGAAGGTAAGGAATTCTCCAGTCAGCGGGGACTTGGTGAGGACAGAGATTTGTAAGGAAATGGGGAAAGCACCAGAGCCACCATTGTTGGCCAAAGAAGGAGCAGAAAGAGGACACTGAGCTTTGCATTTTGTGACCTCAGAGGGCTCAAGAGACACAGACCCAAGCCTGCCAAGCTGAAGGGTGGATGAAGATGTTCACAGAGGAGCATCCCCAAAAAGCAATGGGATAAGCCATCTATTTTATTTTTAAAATTTATTTTTATTAACATACATTAATTGTACATATTAATGGGGTTGGTATGCTATTTTAATATGTGCATGCAGTATAAACTGATCCAATCCTACCTCTCTTTACCCACCTCCTCCACACTCACACCTTCCCAACCTCTGTTAATCACTGCTCTACATTCAAATTCACTGTTTTTAGTTTTCACACATGACAGAGAACGTGTGGAACTTGCCTTTCTTTGTCTGACTTATTTCACTTGACGTAATGTCCTCCAGTTCCATCAGTGTTGCTGCCAATAACAGGATTTCACTCTTCTTTATGGCTGATTAGTGCTCCACTGTGTACACATACCACATTTTCTTTATCCAGTCCTCTATTGATGGGCACCCAGACTGATTCCATATTTTAGCCTTTATGAATAGTGCCACAATAAACATGGGTGTGTGGGTATCTCTTTGCTATGCTGATTTCCTTTGGATATATATAGCTGGCTCCTATGGTAGATCTATTTTTAGATTTCTTGAGGTATCGCCATACTATTTTCCACAGTACATGTACTAGTTTATATTCCCATTAACAGCGTGTGAAAGTTCCTTTCCCCCATACCCTCACCAGCTTTGTTAACTTTTTAAATTTTTTTGAAAATAGCCATTCTAACTTCTATGAGATACTACCTCATTATGGTTTTGATTTGTGTTTCCCTGATGGCTAATGATATTGAGTTTTTTTCATATATTTGTTAGCCGTTTATATTTCTTCTTTTGAGAAGTGTCTTCAGATTATTTGCCCATTTTTTATTTGGATTACTTAGGTTTTTTTGTAAATTTTTTTAGTTCCTTATACGTTCGGGATATTAACTCTCTGAATAGGGGATGAGCATATTTTCCATTGTGTTGGCTGTCTCTTCACTCCGTTGATGGTTTCCTGTGCTGTGCAGAAGCAGTTTGCTATAATCTTTGTCAATTTTTACTTTTCTTTACTGTGCTTTCTTGGTCCTATTTGTCCCCCTTACCAATGCCTTTCAGTGTGCCCACTATATTTTCTTCTAGTATTTTCAGGTTTTCAGTCTTCCTTGTCAATTTTTAATCCATCTTGAGCTTATTTTTTTTTTTTGGTACCAGGGATTGAACTCGGGTCCTTGCGCTTGCGAGGCAGGCGGTGGAACCACTAAGCTAAATCCCCAGCCCTCTTGAGCTTATTTTTGTACAGGTGGGAGTTAAGGGTTAAGTTTCAATCTTCTCCACATGAGTATCCTGTTTTTACAGCACCGTTTATTGAAAAGGCTATATCCTTTAGGGGAAATAACTTCTAGTGCTCTACAGCATGGTAGGATAACTAATATTAAAACTAAATCATCAAATACTTCAAAACACTTATCAGTGAAGATTTTAAATATTGTCAACTCAAAGAAATGATGAATTTCCAAAGTGATGTGTTTCCCTGATCTGATCATTACACATTATATACATGTGTGGAAACAACTCACTGCACCCCATAAATATTCACAATTATTATATGTGAATTGTTTTAAATTCTGCTTATAAAGATGATATTAAGAAGAATGAATGGACAAGCCACACACTGAGAGAAATTGTTTACAAAACACTTAACAAAAAACTCACACAAGTGCTGAGCCGGTGAGGAAGCCACAGGTGTCACAAGTGAAGAATGAAACACAGCAGAATCACATACCTTCCTGACCGGGACACGGCCAACCCGGCCGAAGAGTACAGAATGGGTCATAAGAAGAGAGGGCTGGCTCTCATCTTCAACGAGGAGCACTTCTCAGGGGAGCTCTCCTCACTGGTTAAGATGCTGGCCGCAAGAAGGAGCAGCAGTGTCGACAGGGACATGCTGGCTTGCAGGTTTTCAGAGCTTAGATTTGAAGTGAGATGCTTTAACGATCTTCAAAGATTAGAGACAGTGGCAAAATTGCGAGGTGTCAAAGTCCAGCCATGTGGACACAGATTGCTTTGTGTGTGTCCTCCTGAGCTGTGCCAAAAACAGCCATGTCTGGGCATGTGACCAAAAGATTGGGGTCCCATTTTTGACAGCCTTGTTCAGAGAGGACAACTTCCCGAGATGTTTATTATTGAGGCATGGAGGGCAGATCCAGATGATACGCCCGTCATTCCTCTGTATCCGATGCTTTATCCTGGTCATCGGTTCCTGGACACCTGGAACAAGGTGACCGAGGTGGAGAAGCCCAAGGTGTACAACCTTTCCGCAGGCCCGAATTTCCTCATCTCCTTCTCGGTGGCACAAGAATATTATTCTCACCGGAAAACGCAGCATGGCTCCTGGTACACCCAAGATTTATGTGAGATGTTGGGGAAATGTGGGTCCACACTGGAGTTCACAGAGGTGCTCACACTGGTGAACAGGAAAGTTTTAGTGTACCGTGGAGGTCTCCAGAGACCCTAGTGCCATCTGCAAGAAGCAGGTGTTGTACTTCGCCTCCATGCTGATGAAAATGCTGCACTTCTCGCCAAAGCCAGCAGTCGCTCAGTAGCCTGTACCTTTCCCTTTGTCCATGAAACTGACCCAGCTTCAGCTTCAATGTAAGGTCCAGCAGTGTAATACCTGCTCAGGTGTCATCGCCAGTAGAGAAATGTTTCTTGTTTGTTTTTAAAAATATTTTCATATTAACAAGGCTTCAAAACTACTCAGGAAATTTCATAAAAACCTACAAGCATTTAGTGATTTTAAATTGTAAAACACAGAGAGTGTCAAAATATCTAGCTGATCCAGCTTATACTCTGTGCCTTTTTTCTAAAAGCTTACTTTATAATGTTTTGAAGGACTTGAAATCCAAGAATTAGATCATCATTTCCCTTAAACAAGATATCTGAAAATCACACTGAATTAAATTTTTCTTATTAAAAAAACCTCATACACAAAACTCTATATAAAAAGAATTCCTTCAACCCAAAATAAAAAGATAAAAAAACCATGCTATTTAAAAAACCAAAAGATTTAAATAGATGTCATCAAAAAAGATGTACAAATGGCCAAGAGCACATGAAAAAGTTTCCAACATCACTAGTCATCAGAGACATGTAAATTAAAACCACAAGCAAAAACCAAAACTGCACAAGGAATAAAAATATTAAGGATGACTCATATTTCTACTTATAGGCAAGATGCAGAAATGGGAACCAGATCTAAACAACGCTCACCCACCCCCAAGGGGAAAAAAAAGACAAAATATACGAAACTGCAATTCTCCAAACAAATTAGACAGCACAGAGCAGTAATCTCCAAGAAACAGGAATGATGGAAGGAAAGAATCATTAGAAGCCACATAGCCCTGGGAACAGTGTGAGTCTGCGGATCTGACTCCTTGGAAGCCCACGCTCTGTAACAGCACCAGAAGTCAGCTATGTGTCCCCAAAGCTTAAAAACATGAAAGCCAGGTGCAGTGGGATACACTTGTCATCCCAGCTACTTGAGAGGCTGAGGCAGGAGGATTTCAAGGTCAAGGCCAGTCTAGGCAACTTGAGATCCTGTCTCAGAATAGAAAATAAAAAGGTCTGGGGATGGGGCTCAGGGGGAAGGCCCTGGGTGAAACCTCCAGTATGAGAGAGAGAGAGAGAGAGAGAGAGAGAGAGAGAGAGAGAGAAGCTCTGTCCCATCCCCTCAGTGTAAGCTCCACAAGAGAACAACTTCTGCTTTATTCATCTCTGTACCCACAGGGCTTACAGTGCTGCCTGGCACACAGGAGGCATGACAGAAATACTTGTTGAAAGAACAGTTGTTACAGTCACAGTTATCCATATAACACCATTCTGCACACAGAATGGCCTGTAAGTGCTTTCTAGGTGGTTTGCAGCAAAGAGGATCCTAAAGCATTTTCCATCATGCTGTGGGAATTAAATTAAATGAATAAATGATCACATCAGCTAAATTAAACAAATAAATGACCTGCTAGCTGGGAGAGCCTATCCTGAAGATCAGACGACAATGTGAAGAGGGTGTCTTTCAGAAATCAATCATGTATGACATCACTTGCTTTTTACCCTAGATTCCGTGAAGAAATAAGTTTGTTAAACGTCATTCTCCTAAGATGTCTATTTATGTCTTTAAACTTTTCTATACTTTAATAAATTTTCTAAAATAACAATGTATCACTTTTATAAATGAAAATTTAAACTTTTTTAACTGAGGAAAAAATGACAAGTGTAGGAACCTAACATAAAACAAGGACTGTATATCTTTCAAGCACATTGACTATCATAAGCACTCAAGAGAGAGTAAGCAAAATGAACACTAGTTTTCAAATTTTACAAAGATGGCTTTTGGATTTGCCAAAAACTTACTAAATTAAACAACCTCAAATAGGGTGGAGTCTTTGGCTCTACACCTCAGCTTTGTTGAGTAGGGCCTCACACATATTTTCAAAATTAATTTCTGCCTCACCACTATGATCAATTTGATTATGCACATCACCCAGAACTATATAATTACAAGACTTTCAAAATACATCAGGATATTACATATCAAAATGTGATGCACTTTCATTTCCATGACCCTTATTCTAAAAGTGCTTATATTGTTTTAAGGAATTTGAATATTTGTGATCTTCTGAGTTAGTGTATTGGACACAAAGGCAAAGAATTCTCTGAAAGGGTTATATACAGTGGTACCTTGGTTCACAAACTTGATTGTTTCCACAATTCTGGTCTCAAACCAAATTGAATGAAAAGTAAATCAAATTCAATGGTTAGGTTCAGTGTTGACCTTATGGGGAAATTTGATTTGATTCTCATCCAGTTTGGTTTGTGACCAGAAAAGAAAAGGTTGTATTTATGGTAAAGTCAAATCCCTCTTGCTTCTGAATTTGACTATGGAAACATCCCCTGCTGCTGCCTTCTAAGGTAGCCCTGAGGTCAGAGATCTCCCTGCTATCCCCTACCCTTATAGCCCTAGATGCAATCGTTAATGCTACTGTGGTATTTACTTTTCAGGACATGATGAAAAACAGAATTAACTCAATCCATTCTTCTTTGTCGTCAGATTTAACCCTAAGTAGTCATTTAAAAATTATAATCACATAGCAACAGAGCTCATCCCAGCAGCTAAATCTTAGAGGTGAGCTATATGTCCTTCAACAGATGAATGGATAAAGAAAATGTGGTGTTTATAAACAGTGGAATACTACTCTACCATAAAGAAGAATAAACTTGAGTTATTTGTATGAAAACGGATGCATCTTGAGAACATGTTAAATGAAATAAATCAGACACAGAAGCTTAAATGAGAAACCAAAAATATAAAGAGCAAAAGAAAAGATAGATAATTGGAAATAGGAAGATAGATCTTTTGTAGAAGAGAAAGAGACCAAGAGATAGAGGGAGGATGGAGGGAGGGGAAGGGATGAAAACAGAATGAAGATGTGTTGTGTGCATGTACCAACTCCCCACAAGGAATGTAATCACTCTATACTGCAAACATGTACCGATAAAAATAAAAATTAAATTAAAAATTATAACCATATTGTTTTAAATGTTCATATTACAGAAAATGTCAAACACATACACACAAAGTAGGCAGAATAATATAACGATTGCCCATCCACTCATCACCCAGCCCAACATCTATCGACAGCCAACCAAGGTCCTATTCTTTCTCCATCTGTTTCCCCATCCAGTGTGATTGTAGGGCACATTGTACACTTTCTAGCACACATATGTACATACGAATCTCTAAAAGGAATGACTTTTTAGAAACAAAACCAGGTACCAACATTACACTTAAAACTTTTGAACATTTTTGAATATTCAGTGTTCAAATTTTCAGTTGTCTCAGACTGCCATAAAGGATGGGTTTTTGATGTTGTTTTTAGCATTTTGTTGTCACTGTTTTTAGCACTTGTGATTGGTTGGTATATCTTACAACTGTCTTTTCACTCATAAGCTCTCTTCCATCTCTTCTTCTCTTATGGTTTATTTGTAAAAGAAACCAAGCTGCTTGACCCTCGGAGTTTCCCACCATCTGAATTTTGCAGTTCTCAACCCTGTGCCCTTACCTGTTCCTCTGCCTTCTTGCTTCTTTCTGATGACTCCAGACACCTGTTCAGACTCAGGTTTGATTTGTTTATAAGCATTTTGCATAGGTCCAGCTTTGCTTCTTCTATCAGGATAGTCATGATGTCAGAGTCCCCCTTTCTCACATCCCCAGTCCTTTTTATTTTTTATTTTGAGACAGGATCTCACTAAGTTACTAAATTTCCCAGGGTGGGCTGAATCTTGTGATCCTCCTGCTTCAGCTTCCCAGAGTGCTGGGATTACAAGTGTGTGCCCCCATACCCAGCTCATTCTTTTTTCATATATTAACTAGAATCCTTTTGTGAGTTACACCTCCCTTCATCTCCAGCTTACTTACACAGTATACAGTTTGTGAAGGAAAGAGAATAAATGCGTGATTTTTTTCTTAACAATTTTTTAAAATAATGATTTCCTGGAATCCTCTAATTTGTTTCAGTATCATTATGAAGTCATAGAGGCAAACCTATTTGATATACCTAAAGCTACTCTGTTGTCATTTGTATTAATGTACAGGTTGTCTCATCTCGGCTAGTGTGCAGCTGTGTCTTAAATAACAAAAACGGTACATATTTAGGGCATACAACAGGTGTTTTTGACATATGTATTTGCTATGGATTGGCTGCATCAAACTAGCTAACATATGCATTACCTCAAGCACTTTTTTCGTGATGAGAAACTCAATGTTTACTCTCAGCAATTTTCTCTAATATATAAACTGTAGTCACCATGATATACAATGGAGCCCTTGAGCTAGTTCTTTTTGTCCACTGAAGTTTTGGATCCAGTGACCAACATCTTCCCAACCCTTCACCCCAGCCTCTGGCAAATCCCACCCTCCTCTCTGCTGACAGTTCCACTTTTCCACAGCCCACGCGGCTGTGGTCTGAGGGATGCTATCCCCTCTAGAACTCATGTGGAAACTGCACCGGAGATGCAGCCTTGGTAAGTGGTGTGGCCTTTGAGGGCTGAGGAAGTCAGTCAGGGGTGCACCCTAGTAAGGGCTCCAGGTTGAAGAGAGTGCCCTTCCCTGGCTCCCAAAGGTTCACCATCAAGACACCAGCTCCGAACACGAGACTGGTCCTCACCACAGCGCAGACCTGACAGCACGTTGATCTTGGATTTCCTGGCCTCCAGAGAACTATGAGAAATAAATTTCTGTTGTTCATAAGTCAACGGGCCTAATATTTTGTTACAGCAGCCCCGGAATGGACCAGGACAGAAAAATTAAGTCAGGTCAGGCAATACTCACCTTTCTGTGCCTGACTTATTTCACTTAACAGTGTCCTCCAGCTTCATCTTTGTTGTAACAAAAGATAGGATTTTCTTCATTGCTAAAGCTGAACTGTGTGGGTGGTACATTTCTTTATCCATTCATTCATTGGTGGACCCATAAATTTATCCCAATCTCAACGATTGGGAATAATGGTATAATTAATATGAGGATGCAGATATTCTCTCTTTAATATTTTTAAAAAATATTTCTTTGACATACTGATTTCAGTTCATTTGGAATTACAATCAATAGCAGTATTGCGGGGTCATATATTGTTCTATTTTTAACTTTTAAAGAAACCATATTGTTTACACAGTGGGTGTGCTAATCTACATTCTCATCAGCAGTCTGCCTTTGTACCCACAAGCTCACCAGCCACTGTTACAGCACTTTTTTTTTTTTTTGCAGACAAAACAACCTGTTATTTTTTTTTTTATTTATTTATTTAGGCACCAGCGATCAAACTCGGGACCTTTTGCTTGCGAGGCAGGTGGTGGAAGAAAACCTGTTATTTTAAGCCGCAAATAGCTGGTGGCCACAACTATCCATGTTTCATTAAAATCACATAAAACCTAGGTACAAAAGCACCACTGATTATTGCTCTAGAAAAATTGCATGAAAAATTCAAATATACACAGTAGAAACACCATGGTATGCATGGGACTAAATTCTTAAGGCAGGTGCGCAGACCACTCAATCAGTTTTATACACACCTTCCAATATTAAGATGGTATTTATTTTACTTGATAATGATAAAAACTTTCAAAATGCATGACTATGAGAAGATAAAAATGTCCATCCTTATATACTTTGTTTGCCTACTAGTAGAGTCCTAAAAAAATAGCATTTAGAAAACACTTCATAAAAATAGCTTTCAAAGGGTGTCCCGAGAGGTACATAAAGTCACCCCCAACTTTTTGTGACAATTCATTCTCCCTCGTTATCTACAGATTCAGTTTTCTGTGCCTCTTCAGCTTTAATTTCACCATTTTCAGACAGTGTAGTACCTTCCTTTCCAGCTTTCTGCTTTTCTTCCTTCTTCCCTTTAGTACGTCTGTTAACCTTTGTTCCAGGTTCTTTCTTAGTAGATGTTTTTCTTGCTTTAGGTTCAGGTTTTGGTGGAGCAGGTTTCGTGGACAATCTGTCAGGCCATCTTGTGGGTTCCTGGTTAGTTACTTTGGATCCATCTTTGCCCTCTGCATCCTTTGAAGACTTTCTATTCAGCATAATGACTGTCGGGTCAGCGGAAAGTAAAGCAATGAGCTGGGACTGTGAGCTCCTGGATGCCACATCCACTGTTACAGTACTTTTGATAAAAGCCATTTTTACAGATGTGGGGTGTTAAGTCGGGAACATTTTGGAGATGATCCCAACTGTATTTGATAGTGCCTTGCCTCTTGTATGTTTCCTGTATCAGGTTTCAGATCAGCTATTTCTCCTAAAAACCTTGACTCATCTTGTTGAAAACAGTGTCTAGAAACCACAATCTGGGTGCTAGAGGTATAGTCACTCTTAAAACACATCAGATTGTTTAATGTTTGGTTGCTTAAAAATTGTTCTACTAACCATACACAATCCTAAAAATACCTTGTTATTTAAGAATACATTATTTGGATCTCTTACTTTTTCCAATTAATTTTTTTAATTTTAATTTTTATTAGTACATGTTTGCAGTACAAAATGATTATATTCATCGTGGGGAGATGGTACATGTACACAACACATCTTAATTCTTTTTACTTCCTCTTTCCCTTCTCCTTTCTTCCCTCCCCTTTCCTTCCATCACTTGCTCCCCTTCTGATTTGCAAAATCTCTATCTAACTTGTTTCCTATTATCTACCTTTTCTTTTGGTCTTTATTTATACTTCGAGTTTTTCATATAAGACAAATCATGTGGTATTTAAGCTTGTGTGTCTGATTTGTTTCACAACATTATGGTCTCAAGGTGCATCCATTTCCTACAAATGAGTCAACTTTATTCTTCTTTATGGCAGAGCAGTACTCCACTGTATATAAATACATTTTCATTGGTTGATGGACACACTGATTCCAAGATCTAGCTATTATTATTATTTATTTATTTATTTATTTATTGTTTTGGTACTGGAGATTGAACTCGGGTCTTTGTGCTTTCGAGGCAGGTGCCGGAACCACTGAGCTAAATCCCCGGCCCTTAAAGAATTTAGATCTTTTTTTTCTTTTTTCTTTTTTTTTTTTGGTGCTAGGGATCGAACTCAGGTCCTTGCACTTGCCAGCAGGCAGCAAAACCACTGAGCTAAATCCCCAGCCCCCAGATCTAGCCATTATGAATTGAATTGCTATAAACTTGGGTAGGCATGTATCACTGTAATATACAATCTTTAACTTTTGGGGGAAGACACCTAGAAGGGAAATAGCTGGGTCAAATGGAATTTCTATTATTTTGTACCTGTATCTCCTCTAAGGTTGCATTTGACAGCCATAACTTCTTCTTTACCAGTTCATAGCATGCTAGAGACTCAGAACATATTCACTAAATGACAATAGTCAGGCTTTAGACGCTGGAAGAAATTACCAAAACCAAGTTTCAGAAATATGAGAGAAAATGACAACATACTTGGAATAATTCAATAGGTTCTGAGAACATTCTTCAAAAGGATTGGATTTACTTAGATGTCTAAGTTCAAATAGTTTAAAAAACAATCCTTTATATTACAGGCCTTTCTGGTATTTTAAAGGGTGCACCTCTGTGAAAAAGTGCCAGTCTTAATTGTCTATTTCAGATCAACCTGAACTGAGCATTTTGATCTCTGATGACAGTGAAACAGAGACGAGGAAGGGTGAGGCAAGTCTGAGAGAGCAGCTGACAGTGAGGATAACTGCTTCCAGAGGGAGGAGATCAGGATGACCCTTCCCCTGCGGGGAAGCTTGATGGGGAGGTGATGCATGGAATGCAACCGCCCAGTTTGGAGCCTAACTGGGAGGCCTGGATCTGACATGGGAACAGAGGACTTTGGGAGGAGGGTAAAGAGGTAGGAGAGGCGGATCCCGTTCTTGTCAGGGTACAGAGGGAAAGGATGGGGAGAAATGTAGTGGATCCTTGACTTACAAACTCGATCGGTTCCCAAGGGCTGGATGTAACTCAAGTTGGTTGTAAGTCAGTACAACTGAGATCTGGATATTTACCTAGGTACGCACTGTAGATAACAAAAGGCAGATGAATCTTTCATTAACCATTAATCTTTCAATTAACCCAAGTTGTTCATATGTCAGCCAGGTTGTAACTTGAGGGTCTACTGTACTTGGCCTTGCTTCCTCTGCCTCCCTGTAACTCCCCGGTGAATTTTGCCCTTCTTTGCTCTTTCTCCTGCTCTCCTTTTCTCTCTTCTATTCCTCATGCTGGCCAACATGCTCTTTCTCTAGGAGCCCTCAGTGGGTTGTAACTTGCAATGAAGGAATGGTATTTTTTGCTCCAATGGCAAGAATCTAACTCTACTTCCAGCAGAAGACAAGTGATAGTAATCTGAGAGCCAAGAGAAGGGGCCCTGGAAATTGGCAGGGTGGGAGGCTCTCAGTGCCAGACAGCAGAAGCTAACAGACTGGTGTCTCAGTGGGGACAGCCTGGTCAAGGGGCTGGGATAAACCATTCATCACAGTCTCCATAGAGAACTTGCTCTGCCAGGTGACAACAAAAAGGTGATTCTTGAGTAGAAGGTGGACAGTGGATTTACTGTCACACGGGGCTGCACACCACAGCGTAGGAAGCTTTGGGAAGAGCAATACTATTAGCAAGAGGGGGTAGATGCGAAGCAGTGGGGAAAAAAATGAAAAGAAAGATTTTGTTTTCACTCAAAGACACAAACTTACCATTATTATTATCACAGTTTCTTGCAGATTCAAATTCTGTGGGTTTTTTCTTAAATTTTTAAAGTTAATGCTCTTTCTTAAAGCCAATTTTTAAAATAAAAACTGAAGTGCTCATTTGGTTTCTTCTCCTCCTATGAGTCACTGACCTTAAGAATTCAAAGGGGCTCACCCCTGGACTGAGACCAAGTGTAAAATATTTCTTTACTAAGGTTCTCCAGTGCTAAAAAATGGTTCCCACCCACAAGCCCTTTCATAATTTCTCTCTACCCCGGTAAAAATTAGCCATCAGTGCTAAGTTGTTTTCTCAACTTTTAATGGAAATTGTCACAACATAAAAAAATAGAGAATTATAAAATAATCCCCACTGAGCCAATTTAATTCATCTCTAGACTCCCCAAAGGCACACAGCTACACAGGATTGTGCCACCCCCTATGGATGGTTAGGAATCCAACCCCAGGCAGCGTACGATTCTAAATAAAGACAACCACAATGATCATCACCAAGCCTAACACATTTATTAAAAATTTCTTTGTATCATCAACTACCCAGTTGGTTGTTGAACTTCCCCCAACTGTCTCATATATTTTTATATCAAACCAAGATGGAAACAAAGCCCATTCATTCCAGCCACATTTGTAGCGACTCCAGTAATTGTTCCCACTTTTATAATCTCAATTTTAAGTTTGAACACAGCTTTTTCAGTTTGATTTTCTTTTCAAATTTAGAGTATGATTTCCTGGTAGACAAAGCTCATCTGTGCCCTGCGGCTGCCTTTGGTAGCATATGTAACTCAAGGTACAAATGGTCCCACCCAGAGAGGCCTCCATCCGGAACCTGGCTCGAACCTACCACCCCCAGGCTCGACACCTGGCCCTGGACCCTGACAGCAAGCCCTTGGGGCTCCCACACCTGGGGCCCCCTGCTGCTGCCGCCACAGCCACCTTACCTCAGAGGACTCTGGCCATGCCAGCTCCCCGCACTGGCACGCCCCCCCCCAGCACCTGGCCCTACCCCTGCCAAGCCCCCTGATCCTCCCAGCACTGCCCCTTCGGCCCCCAGCACCGAGCCTCCTCGGGCCCGGGGCCCACACACCAAAATGGGGGCTCCAGGGACTTATTCCTCGAGATGAGCACATCGAGGGGTAGGGCGGTCTCAGAAGCAGGGGGCCGGGCCTACTCCAAATCCTACACCCTGGTGTAGGGGCACCGTGAGAAGAGCAGCCCCATGCTTGCAATTCTGCACCGCCAGCCCTCACACACCAATTTGCCTGTTTCCTGCATTATTTACATTAAACCGACAGACAAAAACCAACCAACAACAAAAAGAACCCCCCCAAGTCATGAACACTTGCACATAGAACTCTTTTGTACAAATGAAACTATTTTCTTCTCCATGAAGCCAGGGCACAAAGAACTTGACCATACAAGTCGAATCCCCCACCCCGCAAAATACGTGCGCAGAGATATATACATCTAGAGAAAGAACATACCGAAAAGCTATATATTGATATAGTTCTCACACCTTCTTTTGAGACAAGCCACAAAGATAGCAGTTTTTCCCCTCCTACTCACCCCCCAAAGCTAGGTGGTCTTGACAAAGACCAAAAGCCCAATTTAGAGACAATGCCTGTGATTTTATTGTGCCAAGAAAACCAAGAGTTGCTTCAATTTGCAGATGCTTATGTGTTAATACCTTTTTCTATGAAAAAAGACCCAACCCAGTGAGCAATAAAGGTTATGTTTCTAAAAAAAAAAAAGGTACAAGTGTGATGGCCCTCACAGTTTAGATCAGGACTTTCCTTTCTTAAGCTTGTATTATTTCTTCTCAAGTAGGAGAGACCTTTGTAACTGCTCTTGGAAATGTGGAGTTTACTTATGGTAACACTACAACTTCAGTCTGGAATTAACTTAAGTGTCCATCAGAAAGGGCTTGTCTAAATCCACGATATTATGCATAATCAAAAAAACCACACCACACCAAAAAGTAATAAGGTCAGTCTATATGTAATAATGTGAAAACACCAAGTGTCAAGATACATGCCAAATAAAGGGTGCAACAGTAGGACGAAAGTGACTCATTTTTACCTTGAACCTGTGTATTTCTGTATACATATAAATACTAAATCTTTGTGAAAAGATGTAAAGTCATGGAGTAATTTTACTTTTTATATTGCTTACATACTTCTTACAGTGAGTATATATTAGCTTTATAACATGAAAAATGCATACTTGTTAAAATATACATACATGTTAAAATATTATATAACTTAAATACAATATATAAATGTTCTTTTCTGCCAACTTTCTCCAACATCAGAAGTAACTTAGGGTTGACATTGTCACAGATGCATTGTTGCCTATAATTGGAAGAAATTTTGAAGATACAACTCAGGTGTCTCCCTCAAATAACAATATTGAGCTCTAACTATATGCCAGGTACAGGCTTAAGCTTTAGTATCATTGTCTCGTTTATTTTTTTTATTTTTGGTACTGGGGATAGAACTCGGGTCCTTACGCTTGCACAGCTGGTGGCAAAACCACTGAGCTAAATCCTTAGCCCATCATTGTCTCATTTAATCTCCAGAATAATTATTTGGCATAAATATCACTGTCTACATTTTACATGGAAAGAAATTGAATTTCAAATCATTTTCTCAGGTCATAACCGGAGTACAAACTTTAGTTTCTTTCATGTGAAGGTCAAATCTCATCCTCTATACCATACTGCCCTACCCTACTAAATATAATAGTTGTAAAATGAAGTTCATTTTTCCAAAATTCAAAGGTACACTTCTCTCATGCTTCTTTTTTAGGGTCACTTAGTGTGTAGAGTTCCCAAGACCACCCTATATCTGACAATTTGATATGAAGATTTACAGCACTTAAGCACCAATTGTCCACACAACAGTTAAAGACGCAAAACAAAATCAGCAAAGAAAAAAGACACATGGGCCAAGGTATGGGGAATCAGGCACAGGCTTCCAGAGTCTTCACTCAGTGGAGTCACAGAAAGGGTAACTTCCAGCAACAAGTTATGACAGAACTTATGAAATGTTACCAACCGAGAAAGGTTTACTGGAGTCTTAGCACCTCGGGGATTTATTGAGGGTTAGTCCGTAGGCACCCTCTTCTGGCACATACTCAATTCCTAGACACCCAGAAGAAAACCAGGTATGCAGTATGACCACATTATCTGTACAAACAGTTTAGCCACAATGAATCACTCTTACCGATTACTCATGGGGACCTTCCCAAAATCTGAGTTCCCAGATGGCTGCCCAAACCAACCCTGTAAGTCTATCTGTTAAAGAATAGCTTTTAAGCAGCCTGCACAGCTGCCAATCATAAGGCATCAGATACACAATGAAAATGCAATTATACCCACATGATGGAAACCATGATACTGATTAACATTATCCCTTTCCCAGAAATTAAATTTTTCCTCCAGATCTCTCTGTCACACTTATAGGTCAGACTTCCTTTTGACATGCACTTTTCTTGGAAAAAAGACACAGCAGTTCTTGTCCCTTTCTTCATTTGTCTAACATCTTCCAGGAAAGTTTAGACAAAAAAAAAAAAATCTTATAGAACAGTTTCCCTCATGGCTAAAAGTGGTGATCACAATATATGGTGAATCCTTTAAAAGTTATTACAGTAAAAGAAACATTGCCACCAGTCCCCTCAAAATACTCCCCCTCACTTCAGACACACTTATTTATCCTATTGTGCTTGCCACTTTCTTCAGTAGTTCTGGAAGTTCTTTAATGAATGTCTTTACTACAAGGTATGATCAAGACTTCCAGGAAAATGGAGTCTTGCTAAGCAACAACAATTCAGCCTCTCTGAGAATCCAGATACTGGATAATAAGAACTTTCGGGGGAAAAAGAGAAGTAGATCCACAAGAACCATGAAGGATCTGACAGAAAAATTAGAACCTATAGAGAAATCAAAGAAACGGAACACAAGGCAGAGAAGTAAGGGACAGTCTGAACCTCCTCCTCAGCTCCCAGCTTGTGGTTTTCAGGAAAGAGACTGAATCTGCAGACAATGTGAAAGGTGGGGGACTCCAGAGCAGTTCAGGGAGAAATATGGCAACAGAACAGACCAGCACGTGCTGCCAGCTGCAGGGAAAATGTGGAATTCTGCTCCCACATGAGTCCTTCAACAGGCTCCAATCCAACCATATGCCTGGAGAGAGTATTTGGTTGGATGTGACTCTAGGGAAGGGTTGATTGTTTGAATAACAGGACAGCTTCACTTCAGGGCTCCCAGTGTTAGGGTCCCACAGTAACTGGGTGAGAAATAGCCACAGGAGACAGCTGTGATTGAGAGGCATGGTCAGGCTGTAAAGAGCCCCCCTGAGGGGTTAGAGTTGAAAGACACAGGCCCAGCCCCGCAATGCAGGAGGCTCAGCCTGAGTTCCTCTAGATTTGAAAGTTGCAGCATTGGTGCCCTCACCTCAATCCTATTGCCTGCTAGTGCCTACCTCAAACATGAATCTGGGGTTTGACTGCCTTCTTTATCTACCAGCGTGAGCAGAGGTGCATCTTGACTTGGACACTGTCCCAAAATTGTAGATCCCAGAAGAAACCTACATGTGTGAAATCACAGGGAAAAAAATGTTCTTTTTTTTTTCTCTTTTCTTTCTTTCTTTCTTTCTTTCTTTCTTTCTTTCTTTCTTTCTTTCTTTCTTTCTTTCTTTTGTGTGTGTGTGTGTGTGTGTGTGTGTGTGTGTGTGTGTTTGGGGTGTACTGGTTTTTTGGTTTTGGTTTATTTTATTTTTATTTTTTCTTCTTTCAACTTTCCTTTCCTCCTTTCTTTTTCACCAGTTTATTGGGTTTGGAAATTTTTCTTTGTCCTTCCTTGTTTCTTACCTCTTTTTCCTTTTTTTCTTTATTTTGTCTTCTTCCCCTTTTAATTTCTCTAACATTTTCTCTCTTATTTTTACTCACAGTATAATTTCCTTTTTTCCTCCCTCTTTTTATTTTATCTTCTATTTCTCATCAGTTTTTTCTTCTACCTTTATCTAATTCTATAAATATTCTTCTACTCCTCAATAAGATCCTGTGTATCTCTTCCCTCTCCTCATATCATAGAGTTTAATACTTCAAATGTTTTCTCTCCCATGCCCCATTCTCAAACCCTATATCTTTAATAGCATAATCATAAAACTTTATGAATCTTTAGGTAGTTTATAAAATTTACTGCTGAGACAAAGTAGATTTCAAACCAAAACTAATTAAGAGAGACAAAGATGGTCACTACATCCTTCTGAAAGGAACAATCCAAGAGGAAGAGATGATAATCCTAAATATATATGCACCAAATACAAATGCCCCCAACTATACAAAACAAATATTAATGGACATGAAAAACCAAATAAGCACTAATATAATTGTAGTGGGCGACCTCAATACACCTCTATCACAAATAGACAGATCAACTAGGAAAAAAACTAACAATGAAATTCTAGAAATAAATGAAGCTATTGAACAAATGGACTTAATAGATGTTTACAGAGTGTTCCACCCCACAAAATCAGAATACACATTGTTTTCAGCTGCACATGGGTCATTCTCCAAAATAGATCACATGCAAGCTCATAGGACATATCTAAGTAAATGTAAAAGAATTGAAGTTATCCCCTGTATATTATCAGACCATAGTGCAATACAATTGGAGATCAATAACATAAGAAACTGCAAAACACCCACAAACACATGGAAATTGAACAACACCCTCCTGAACAAACAATGGGCCACAGAGGAAATTAAAGGAGAAATTAGACAGTTTCTACAAGTAAATGAAAATGCCAGTACAACATACAGGAATCTGTGGGACACAATGAAAGCAGTTCTACGTGGGAAATTCATAGCAGTGAATGCCCATATTAGGACAACAGAGAGAACTCAGTTAAATAACTTAATGCAGAACCTCAAGCTCCTAGAAAAAGAAGAGCATAACAAACCCAAAGCTCATACAAGAAAGGAAATGACAAAGATCCAAGCAGAAATCAATGCAATGGAGACTAAGAGAACGATACAAAAAAATCAATGAATCAAAGAGTTGGTTTTTGGAAAGAATAAATAAAATTAATAAACCTTTAGCCAAGCTTATCAAAAAAAGGAAAGAAAAGGCTCAAATACATGCAATTAAGAATGAAAGAGGTGAAGCCATAACAAATCCAGCAGAAATCCAGAGAATCATCAATACCTACTTTGAGAAACTGTACTCTAATAAAATGGAAAACACAGAAGAAATGAACAGATTCCTAGATACATACGAATTGCCAAAATTAAAGGAAGAAGATATAGAAATTCTAAACACCCCAATTACAATGAGTGAAATTGAAAATGTAATAAAAAACTTACCAACAAAAAAAAGCCCAGGTCCAGAAGGCTTCACTGATGAATTCTACAAGACATTTAAAGAAGAACTATCACCACTACTCTTTAAACTCATCAAGAAAATTGAAAGGGAAGCAAGGCTTCCAAATTCATTCCTGGAAGCAAGTGTTACTTTGATTCCAAAACCAGGGAAAGGGCCAACCCAAAAAGAGAACTACAGACCAATCTCCCTAATGAACATAGATGCAAAAATCCTCAACAAGATACTGGCAAACAGAATACAGAGTGTCATCAAGAAGATCATGCACCCTGACCAAGTCGGATTTATCCCAGGGATGCAAGGATGGTTCAACATCCGTAAATCAATAAATGTAATACACTATATTAACAGAGTCAAGGACAAAAACCACTTGATCATCTCCATAGATACAGAAAAAGCATTTAACAAAATCCAACACCCATTCATGATAAAACTGCTACAGAAAATTGGAATAGGAGGTCTTTATCTCAACCTGATTAAGGCTATCTATGAAAAACCAACAGCCAACATCATACTAAATGGTCAAAAACTGAAAACTTTCACAGTAAAATCAGGAACAAGACAAGGATGCCCACTATCACCACTCCTGTTCAATATTGTTCTGGAAACATTAGCCATAGCAATTAGACAAGAGAAAGAAATAAAAGGAATAAAGATAGGAAAGGAAGAAGTGAAACTGTCATTATTTGCTGATGATATGATACTTTACATAGAAGACCCAAAAACTCAGTCAAAAGTCTTCTAGACCTAATTGACAGATTCAGTAGAGTAGCTGGATACAAGGTTAACACTCAAAAAACAATAGCCTTTTTATATGCAAATAGCAGACCCATTGAGAGAGAAATTCGGGAAATAATTCCTTTTACAATAGCATCTAAAAAAATGAAATATCTAGGAATCAACCTCACAAAGGAAGCAAAAGACCTCTACACTGAAAACTACAGCACTCTGAAGAAGGAGATTGAAGAGGATATAAGAAAATGGAAAGATATCCCTTGTTCCTGGGTAGGAAGAATCAATATAGTGAAAATGGCCATACTTCCAAAACTACTATATAGATTCAATGCAATGCCAATTGAAATTCCAACCATATACTTCACAGAACTAGAGAAAACAATCCAAAAATTCATTTGGAAACAGAAGAAACCTAGAATAGCAAAAGTAATTCTAGGCAACAGAGACATGGCTGGGGGCATCACAATCCCCAACTTGAAACTATACTACAAGCTACTGTGATAAAAACAGCATGGTACTGGCAAAGAAACAGACCCGAAGATCAGTGGAATAGATTAGAAGATGCAGAAACAACTCCAGACGTACTCAGTCACTTCATCTTTGACAAAGGAGCCAACCACCCTCATTGGACAAAAGATAGCCTATTTAATAAATGGTGTTGGAAAAACTGGATTTCAACCTGTCAGAAATTAAAACTAGACCCATACCTATCAGTGCGCACTAAGCTAAAATCGAAGTGGATTAAAGACCTAAATATTAAGTCAGAAACACTAAACTTGCTGGAAGATAAGTTAGGTAGAACTCTTGATGACATTGGCATAAGAAGAGACTTCATGAACAAATCTTCAGTAGCACGGGAGCTAGCACAAAGAATCAACAATTGGGATCTCATCATATTAAAAAGCTTCTGCACTGCAAGAGAAACTACCAACAGAACTAAGAGACAACCTACAATGTGGGAAGAAATATTTAGCAGCTGTAGCTCAGACAAAGGTCTACTATCAAGAATATATAAAGAACTGAAAAAAATCAGACCTCCCAAATTCAAAGACCCAATTCAAAAATGAGCAACCGAAATGAACAGACATTTCTCAGACAAAGAAGTAAAAACAGCAAGTAAATATATGAAAAAATGTTCAACATCACTGGTCATTTGAGAGATGCAGATGAAAACAACACTGAGATTCCACCTCACTCCACAAAGAATGGCTGCTATCAAGAAATCAACCAATAACAAATGCTGGCGGGGGTGTGGAGAGAAAAGAACCCTTCTCCATTGTTGGTGGGAATGTAGATTGGTGCAACCACTGTGGAAATCAGTATGGCAATACCTCAGAGAACTAGGACTACAGGTCCCATTTGACTCAGCTATTCCCCTACTGGGAATCTTCCCCAAAGAATTACAAGAATCATACCACAGCAATATATGTGCACCTATGTTTATAGCAGCACAATTTCTAATAACTAAAGTTTGGAAACAGCCCAAATGCCCATCGACTGGAAACTGGATAAAGAAGATGTGTTTTTTTTATAACATGGAGTACTACTCAGCCATAAAGAATGAGAAACTAGAGACATTTGTAGCTAAATGAATGCATATTGAGGCCATACTCTTAAGTGAAATAAATAAGACACATGTGTAAATACCGAATAGTTTCTTTAGTGTGAGAAATTGAAAGTGTAAATAAGGATGAAGATGATTAAAATGAATAATTGATAATTTGAAATAAGAAAGGGTCCAAGGGTTTGGGGATGGTGGAAGGGAAAGGGCAAAGGGAAGAAGGGAAAGAAAAAAATTATGAGAAAAAAAAAAGGAATCAAGCTCTGTGTAGATAGGGAAGGGTGGAGGGGATGAAGGGTGCACAAGTAATGGGAGAAAAAATAAAAACTAAGATGCATCATGTTCTGGTACAAACACCCAATGATAAATGTAAATGTATTTTATACCTAAAATGTACCAATAAATATATACATTTAAAAATAAATAAAATTTACTGCTGAATTTTTTTCTACCATTAGCACAGATATAGCTATTGCATTTAGCACATATTAGCTGTAAGTCAATACCTGTGTTGTCTTAATGATCACATAGAAATTGTGAATTTCTGCTCTAGGGTTAAGAGTGGTATATACTTGCTTCTATGGGATGTTAATATTTAACTTGCTTTGGATGATACTACTGTAGCTAATTTGCATACTATTAGGGTACCATAATTGTTGTGACTCCTCTGTAAACCAGTGCTTAGATTACCTTTGTGACATTAACAATACTAGAATACATGTCCAGAGGACTCAGTGTTGGGCTAATCACACTCTTCTTCCCAAATTAACCAAAGTGGTGGAGTCTTGGGGCTGAAACAAAGAAGTAAATATAGCTGAAAAGAGATCTCTATACTAGCAACAAAGTCTTTACACTATGAGCATCCACAAACCTCAACACAAAACAAAACAAATAAACAAAATAATAGAAACATGAGAAGACAAGGCAACAAAATGCCTCCCAAAATTCCCTACTCTTCTGAAGCCATCTCAGGGAAGATCAAGGGGGAAAATAGTAAAAGCCACACACCCAAATTACTCAGAAGGATAACAGAGGAGGTTAGAAAACAGATCAAAGGGGTACTCAGCAGGATCACAGAAGATATAACTAAACAGATAACAGAAGTAATAATGAAAATGATCTGTGGACTTTCAGGAAGGACTAATAAAAAGCCAGATGAGCTAAACAAAATGATACAAAACAAAGCAAAGAATTGGAGTCCATGAAAGGGTTTCAATCAGAAATCCAGATTAAATATTATAAATATTATAATGAAAGTATGAAGCTGAGGATTTAGCAGCTCAGAAATAAACACATCTTCCCCCCAAATCATAAAACAAATTAAGTTCCTAGATCAAGGTATCACTGTATCTAAAATGAACTTTGATTTAGTATAATTGTTTAATGTTTTATATGTTTTTTGGCCTCTTAGTCTGGCTGTTAATCTATATTTATGATAATTAACTTGATAAAGACTTAAATAAATCTGACAATGGCAAAAGAAACGGGAGTGGAGGGGAAGGGAAAAAAAGAATTGAGGTGTGTTGTGTATATGTGCCAATTCCCCACAATAAGTCTAATCGTTATGTACTGTAAGCATGTCTCATCAAGCAGCATGGGACAGTCCCATTGGGTGGTACAAGCCTCCTGATGGGACAGTCATGCATGTACCACTGGTGGTCCAAGCCAGCAGGAATGTGTTAGTGATTCTCAGTTAAGCTTCTTGGTCACTATCTAGTCTTTTCTTTGAATTCATTTCAAATAAATGGCTTGTGCAAAGAATCTCTGGTTTCAAAAGCATCCAGCCAAATGCCTGATCATTTAGAAAACACCACGTACGTAAGTTAGTTTGCCCTCCTTGGGAAATTCTAGCCTTACTTTGGGGTGATTACTTTTCACATAAAATGTAGAACCTTTTACATCCAGGCACCCACCCAAGATTTCTTGCAGTGGCAGTTCAGGAAATTCTGTCTGATATCTACATGACACATTTAGATTTCATTTGAGCAATCTGAGAACTAGCTTATTACCCAGATCACCAGATTAATTTTTCTGGTTCACATGGAGTTCTTTCCTTGTTTGCAATCAATCTTTACTGAGTATTATAAAAACAGAAAGGATGAAGACTGTCTGTACTTCAAAAATATGAATAAAATGTAAAAACTCAGGATGGGGCAAGGGAGTAATGGAGAGATGATAAACATGGTCAAAATATATTATGTACATGTACAAATCTGCCAAGATAAAACCCATTAATCTGTATAACCAATATGCACTAATAAAAAGGATGTGAAAAAGTTCTAAAACTCAGCTGAGTTCTGGTAATATTTATCCATGACTTTCTCATAAACATAAAGGGTTCCATTTCATTCCCCACACTTACACTTCCTGGCTGTCATGAGCCAGATATTTGCCTCTTTGGGTTTGGAAATCACTGGGATTGCACATCTGCAAATACAGCCCTGGGAAACAATGTAATTCCAGCTAATGCATAATATATGCATAAAATTAGCAATACATTTAAGATTTGAGTGCTCTTATAGATTAGATGCGCAGGAAATTCTCTCAAATATGTTTGGCAAGTTTTGTTTTCTCTGCTTTAAATTTTGTTTTAAATTTCTTAAACTGAATAATCCTCAGTTGATGGTATTCAACTACCTCATACAGATACATGATTTCTACCTGAGTGACTGTGAATCAACATATCGAAAACTTGCAGTGTTACATGAAATGTTACAGTATTTTGTCTACTGTTCTCTTGATTCATTTTGTGACCAATCACCTGCTGGCTTATCCTGTCTGTTTATTGTTTTTTGACTATTAGCTTTATATCTTGCTTTGTCTTTTTAAGACCTTGGGCTTCTTTCTGCTTTCCATGAAAATTCCCTAAGAACAATAACTGTGTCCAGCCCATTGTGAAAAGGTAGCTGATGTTTTAACCTCTCACTGAATGCATGACCAGGTAAATGAATAAACCTGTTATAGAGAGCTGAAAAATGTGAGTTAGCTATGCCAGTACAGCAATTCTCCTTTATCCATGGGAGAGACCTGAAACCTTCAATGGCAATGAATCCTACATATACTTTGCCTTTTCCTAGTCACATAAAATTTAATGTCTTTTCCATCTTAATTTTACAATTACCATGCAATATAGCCTCAGCTCTTGCAGTTTGAAGTACAACAGCAAAACTAGCACCACTTCTTTTCCCTTCTTCACAATTTCACAGATACAATATTCATTTTTTTACCACAGATCTGAACAATTTGAGCACATTATTTTTTCTTTTCTTAAGCTCAGAACTTCCACTTTTTCATTTAAAGGATAGGGTTTATGTCTCCCTGTTGGCATATCTGAGCTACCAGCTTTACTACTCTTGCACTTTGGGGCCTTTTTGAAATAAAATAAGAGTGACTTGAGTACAGAACTGCACTAATGTGACAGTGGATCTGATAACCAAGACAGCTACAAAGTGGTAGATGGGCAACTAGTCTGTGCAGTGAGGATACACTGAACAAAGGGAGGGTTTGTGGCTCTGGTGGGATGGAGAGGACACCAGGCAGCATGAGATTTCCTCACACTACTTGGAACAGTGAGCAATTTACAACTTATATTGCATTTAACAATATTGCATTTAACATTTTTGGACTGTGCTTGACTGTGGGTAACTGAAACCATAGAAAGCAAAACTATAGACAAAGAATAATGACTGACTCTTCTACATGGTATTTACTGGGCAAAAACTTGGCCTCTGAAGGAAAATATGAGCAAGTACCCCAAATCAGAAATGTACCCTGTGGCTTCTCCACAACCCTCATATTTTAAAGAAGTATGTCAAAGTAAATGAAAAGGTCTGGTTTAGATTTGCTTCCAAATAATGAGGGTGGGAATGAGTACAGGCCTAGCTAAGGAAAGGCTGACCATGAGCTGATAAAGGCTGAAGATTAATGCATGTTTGAAATTTCTCAGAATAAAACTGCACAGTGAACTTCACTCATCTAACCTATTCATGCATGTTTCTGTCCTCCTTCTAGTATATTCTCCTCCCCCCCCGGGGGGGAAGGAGGCAGTACTTATTGATTACCTGCTATAATAAACACTTTCTGAAAACTTTTAGATGCCCTTCATTGATTTGGGGAATTCCTCACCATTTGTGTCTCTGCCTCTTCACTACAGAAGCCAGAGATTCGCTCTTCCTTCGTGGCTAAAACACAAGCAGGGGCCCTGGACTCTGCTGATCAGAAGTGCCCAGGGAAGCCATCAGTTCAGGACAGTGGCATAAGGCTGGGGGTGAAGGTCAGTGGTGGAGGGTTTCCTCACATGTGTAAGAGCTGGTTTTGTTCCCAGCACTGCAACAACACAACAGAAAACAAAACACTAATGCCATGAGTGAGGAGGTTCAGCCCTGAGTGTCCAGCGCTGGTGTCCTGGGTCCAGGCCCTGAGCCATCAGTGACACAATTTGGACGTTGCTTCCCAGCACTGACTGGCCACACCTGCCTCACCAGCCCTCCTGGGGACTCTTGTTCTCTGACAAATTTCTGTACTGCTTACACCGACCAAAGGTAGCTTTTTATTTTTTATAAAGTATTTTTATTGAATTTACTTTTTAATTAATTTTATTGGTACACTTGGTATACATAATCATCACATTCATCGTAGGGAATGTGTACCTGTGCATGATATACCTTGATTCTTCTTTTCTTCCCTCCCCCACTTCAACCTTTCTTCCCCTCCTTATTTACAAAAGCTGTTTCCATTTTTTCCCTTCTATTGTCTTTTTTCTTTTTGCTTTTCCCTTCTTTCTCTCCCCCACCCCCCAACAAAGGTAGCTTTGTGATTTTAGTTTTGCAAATAGGTACCAGATTGCATCTATCTACCTTTTATCAGGCATTTTAGATTTAATTATCTTGCTTAAGCTGGAAAGGAGAGTCTATTAAGATTTGAAAAAAAACAGGAGTCATATTACAGAAAACCTCACTGGTTATACTCAGCAGTTTGAATTTTTTGTAACAATTCTTATGTAATTTTTAATCTGTGCATGTGTGTGCATGGTGTACTGGGGTTTGAACCTGGGACCTTTGCTGAGATACATCTCCAGCTCTTTTTATTTTTGAGATAGGGTGTCACTCTCACTAAGTTGCCCAGGCTGGGCTCAAGCTTGCCATCCTCCTTCAGCCTCCCAAAGTGCTGGGATTATGGAAGTGCACCATCATACTTGCCTCATTTGTCATGTTTTAAGGGAAATGATGGGACCAGAGACTATAGAGGAAAGCCTGAAATGTCTCGAGACTGTCTTAGCCAACACAGAGGAAGTAAAATTACTCTAGAATACCCCTGCACAAAGCCAAGCCCTGCTCACTGTGACCACCACAGATGCCTGCTCCATCCCCTCAGGTAAATGGGTACCTGAGCACAACCCATTTACCTACAAAGCCAATAGTCACCTCCCTCCTTCCAGTCAAGGAAACCAAGCTCCAGACCATCAAGGATGACACTTCCTCTAAAGGAGCAGGGGAAATGGGAGGGGTAGGGAAAAGGAAAGAAGGGAAAGGAAAAATATGAGAAAAGGAAAAAAATGGAAACAAAGTCTTTGCAAAAAGGGAAGGGTGGAGGGGGTGAAGGGAGGGCAGGGGCAGGGGGAAAAAATAAGAACCAAGATACGCATGTAAAAGTATAAGATCCCAACAATAAATGTAACTGTATTTTATACCTAAAATGTACCAATAAACTTAATGGGGGGGAGAATAATACTTCCTCCAACTCCTTATGCCAATCACTTTTGTCCTTCATTTTAAACACAAATAAGCCTCTGTGGCAGGCAGACACCCATGTCCTATTCCCAGGGACAGAGAATTAAGGCTGCAGTTGCAATCAAGGTTGTTAACCAGAAGGTTTTAAAAGAGGGAGATTGGGCACAGGTGTGGCCCAGTTCTAGAGCACCTGCTTACTAAGCACTAGGTCCCAGGTTTGAACCGCAACACCAAAGGGCGGGGGGCGAAAAAGGCTTGTTGTCTGGATTGTCGGGGTGGGTGGGGCACTCAAGGGAGTCACAAGGGTCCATTACACTAGAAGAGGATGGTAAAAGAGATCACAGAGAAGTGATGTGATACAGATTTGGCCCACTATCACTGGTTTTAATGACAGTGGGAGAGGACAGGAGCCTAGGAGTGGTGCGAGCTGCCTCTCAAAGCTGGGGGAAAAAGGAAATGAAAGGAAGCAAAAGGAAAAGAAAGGAAAGGAAAGGATTCTCCCCCAGGACCCTTACAAAGAGCTCAGCCATGCCAATATGATGAGTTTAGTCCATGAGGGCACAGGTTGAATTTCTAACCTATGAAACTGTAGGGTAGTGAATTTGTGCAGTTTTAGGTCATGAAGTTTGGGCCACATGTTACAGCCACCATAGAAAACTAATACAGCTCCACAGTCAGAAACTATTAACACAAGAGAACTAAGGTGGCAAATACACATACCCACTTGGAGAATGATTAAAATGAAAGTTCTGATCCATGAGATAGTTAAATATTTAAGAATTGCAACTTATTATTTTCACTTCATATGAGGACAGACCATTACAGCTCAGCAAGTTTATAACAACAAATGAATACAAAAATAGAAAAGATCTGGAGTTGCCAGGCATTCGGCTGGTTGTAGGATGTTGGAGTATCTCTAATCCACTGTTTCACCACATGGACAGGGAGGTAATACAGGGTTGACAGGATTATGATATAGGGTGTATGATATAGGACTCTAAACAATCTAAATTATGTAAGGGAAATACTGTAACTCCCAACCTGCTAGATGTCCAGACATACTGAGTTCATGATCTCTAAAACTGAAGAATAAATTCTAGGCACAACAGAGGTTAAGAGTAGGAAGAAGGTATTGAGAGAAAGATAGGGGACCAGAAAGTGGGTTGCCCACCAACCCCTCTTCTCAAGGGTGTTTTGAGCAAAGCCATGAGGTGAGGTAAGTTCAAGGTGGGATAAAACTATAGTCAACTAATTCAAAGTATAGTCACATTGTATACCCAAAATGTACCAATAAACTTACTGAAAAAAAAAAAAGTATAGTAGCTTAAGTAATATTGATCCAATGGGAAATCACAAAGTAGGTATGAGGTGGGACAAAACTAGGGTCAACCAATAAGATTACAACAAGTACAGTTACTTAGGTAATATTGATTAAGTGGGGAAGAAAGTCACATAGCAAGTGAATATGGAATGAACAAGAATTTCAAGGAAGGAATGTGCTCGGGAGGCTTTGGTCCCCGCCCCACCCCACCCAGGTGATCTATACCTATTTAGAATATCAATCACTGCTATTCATCCCTAGGGGAAGTATGTGAATATAGTAATTCCTCTTTTTTGAATCCTGGCCTTTAGTAAATGAGCCTCAGTATTCTTCTGTATTGACTCCTTGGGGGGCCCAGACCTGTCTAACTGCCTATAATATATCTAACTAACTTAGTTGTCTACAATACTCCCCTCTCTGAAGAAGTATCTCTACCTGCAGTTAGGGGAGAAAGGGTGTAATTTCTATCTAACTACTTCAAGCTGAGAAAGGTCAATGTAGGGGAGACCACAGATGGGCCCTCTCCAGAGAGCTAATCTAATGGGCCTCATATAGAAGTCATGTTGTAGTTTAGCAGAGATGAACTTTTTTTTACAAGGTTGATTCAGTGGATCCCAGTAAAGAGAGTCTAGCACATTTGCTGTTATTTCCATCTGTATGATCACTTGCAGTTTGGCCCCCTCTAAGCAAGAATAAACAACTTTTAAGAAATTAGAGCATATATAATTAAAGCATGAGCACTACAATGGAGAGGGAGGTTGGGGAAAGAGCCACATTTAGAAACTGGTTTTAAGGGACTAAAATAGCAATTGTAACCTGCTGGCTCTTAGACCCTTCTACTGATGGAGGTTATCTATAAGTCTGATATTTTGTTGTCCAAGTCTCTAATTTTAGCTCTAAGATGATAGAGAATTTGGTAGTTTTGAAGTACAATTTTAGCTCAGAAATTTTAAAGTTCATGTTGAGCTGTTATAGATTCTACTAGTTTTTTCTAATGACCCATAACATTGGTCGGCTACTTTTTTTTTTAACCTGGAAACTTCCAGCAGGGGTCAGCAATTGGAACCCTTTTTATATCTAGTTTTATATCTATGACATTCTTTTTCTATCTTGTGGTTACTCTTTTCCACTGGTTGTTTAAGACCATGTTAAAGTAAAATCTGTATTAATTAAAATTAAGCTCTTGTGGTCCACCAAGGTCATTTAAATATCCTCTGGCATTACTTTGGGACCATGTATAGGGCCTCTCAGCTCCTCTGTCAGTGTCAGTTGTCAGGATGGGTCACAGCCTTGCTTGTCCATGTTGCTTTCAGTGAAAGCATGGGAGCCTTTTTCTTCTTGGTGACCCTCCTTTGGCACATGGTACATTTGTTGATTCTTGTCTTCTGAGATCTAGCAATCTCCCTGCTCAGGAGATTGAGTTATTCACCAAAGTTGTAGGATCCCATAGAAAAGGTTCCCTCATGTCCTAGGTCTTTGTTGACCTTGGAAGCACAGGCCAAAATATTGACTGTTCTCTAAGGCCAGTTATCTTTTTAGTTCTGGTTTCTTTAGTTGTTGAACACCCAGAAGAGAAGATCAGTGGCATTAGCGTTGCAGTGGGAACAGTGAACTTAACTATAATAATTTTACCTGGATATCAAGCCTTTTTGTTATGGTTTGTGTTTAGATGTCCCCCGAAGCCTCACGAGGATGAAGTGAGACTTTCTTTTTCAGAAGTGGTTGAATCTGGACTGTGTGATGCTGGGATTAAGGGCGTGTGATTATTAAACCACTACATGTGAATGATGAGTTTGCCACCACCCCAATCCCAAGAATCTGAATAAGATAAAAGGGGCAGAAAGATGCTGGTAAACCCTCTTGTTACCTTTGCTGCCTTGTGCGTGCCATGTTTCTTCTCCTCTGTGATGCTTGCCATCCCAGCTTTGGAGCCAGCCAATTATGGACTGAAACCTCTATGAATTGTAAGCCAAATAAACCTCTTCCCCTCTAATTTTGGGTGTTGGGTATTTTGTCTCAGCAATGAGATAAAAATAACTAACACAACTTGTAAATATAAAGCATAGAGGACTGTTATTTCTATCAAACATGATTACTTCTTAATGTAAAGAAAGTCTGAACAAAAATCATTTTGACCATTTTCTTTCTTTCTTACAGTATGATTCTAGTTATGAAATAGCATCATAATCAATATTTCCATCTGTACCCTTTTCACTCTAGGGGATAGGCAGACCATGTGACTTCGACATTGAGTTTCCCAGAAGAAATCCAAGAAAAAGAGTGGTGTCCCATTAATTTCTACTTGATTCCTATGCCCTCGAGACATCCCCAAGTTGATTACACTCTAGGGCAGGCGGCTGCCATCCAGAAAGAGACCCACAAGATTAAAATCAGACTGGACAATCCACCCTTTTACAAGTGTGCGATCTTATCTTCCCAGGAAACTTGTGTTCTTACCCCAGTACGTATTCCCAAAGCACAGGTTACAATTGATTTCAGCCCTAACTGATTATGTTTAAAGAAAGAAGCATGGCTACCAAAACCAATAATCAAGAGAGCTAAACCACTGCTTTCTAATTCTTTTTTTTTTTTTTTTTTTTTTTTTTTTGGTACCAGGGATCAAACTCAGGACCTTGTGCTTTTGAGACAGGCACTAGAACCACTGAGCTAAATCCCCGGCCCCTGCTTTTTAATTCTTTGAGAGATGTTGGGGCAGACAGATTTTTTTTTTTTTTTTCAGTACTAGGGATCAAACTCAGGACCTTGCACTTGCCAGGCAGTCACCAACGCCACTGAACTAAATCCCCAGCCCTGAGGCAGATAGATTTAAGGGCAGCACTTTCCAGCCTATAAAGGAGGTCACCTCTAGAAGCAAAAAAGTGGTTCTGAGGCATTTCACCTGGGAAGAATCCTCTAATACTCCTGTGTTATTTAACTAATCACCTAAGCAAACTTTCTTAGCAGCAAGACAAGGCTACAATTTATTCAGGTTTTAATCTAAAATTTTTGTGTTTCTGGAGCTTCTCAGATTAAACTTAGACTCACTGCCTAGCAGCCACAATTTACATGTTAGTAAAGGCACATTTATTAGTTTCCTATGCACACATAAAGGAAGAGGAAGGCTGACTAAAATATCTTTTTATTTTAGTTAGCATATAAAAAAATACAAATGTAAGTTTCTAGCTGATTGCTGTTTTCCTTCGTGAAAGACAAAACAGTTATTGCAAACTGCCTCAGCCTGACTTCCTGGAGGGAGGGGCAACCTAACTATAAGGTGGTTCTGAAGTTAACTCCTAACAAGTTAGGGAAAAGCTTAGGGGGTGTTTCTAATTTACTAGCAGAGAGAAAAGTCCAAATAAGAGCCTGAGCCACCTAACCCTTCCTCCTCAAAAATCATTACATAGCATTTTACAAGTTTACAATAAAGATGTTTAAACCCACAACTTATTAATGAAAATATTTTCCTCCTGTCCACACATAAATGATGAAAGCCAGATCCAGGAGGGGAGAGAGAGAGGGAGAAGGTTGGGGTTCTCCCTTGAACTAAATGAGTTTTTCATCTAAGATGACTTCCCTTCAATGTTAATAAAATGCTCGTTTTTAATGGGCTCAACTTAAAGGTCCTTAGTTGGAAAGGTTGGAGCAGTTAAGGAGATATTTCCTTTTTAAAATTTTATCTCTGTAAGGAAAGTATAAAATGGCAGGACAAGGTCAGAAATGAGACCAGGAAAGGAGGTCTTTTCTTTTTATGCTCATGGTTAGTTATTGAAGACAACTTGCTCCTGAGTCATCGATCTCAGCCTCTAAAGTGGAGAATGGGAATCTCAAGAGCTAAGATTGCCTCCTCACTGCAGAAAATCCAGACCAGAATGGAAACTGAGGCCCAAAAGGCTCAACATTTTCTCTAGAATATAGAGGATTGAACCACAATATCTCAGTGAAACTTGTCCCCCAAGTCTTAAGAATGGCCACTAATTTATCATCTTTTAACTGGTGGATGAGATCCCATGATTTAATAATAGACATGTATATTTCTTAAATATATACTAGATTTCATAAAAAAGACCCATTCTACAGCATTTTCTAAGTTTACTTGTAGTTATCATTAAGGTTCACTAAGTGGCGATATAACACTACATTTTCCCTGGCGTTGTTTTCTAACAAAACAAAGAATGCTAACAGATTTAGCAACTTTAGCAACTTTAGCAACCAGGTCCAAATGCAACGCATACAAAGCAGGAATAAAATAATTTTAACAAAAGACAATGCATACAGGAAAAAACTCAAGGCATACACAATTGCAAGGAATAAGATGCAAAATTTAAGACAATACCTAAATGAGCTACAGTCCAGTCTATGAAACAAAAAGCCTGAGTCTGTGAAGCAAAAGCAAGCTCTTCTCATTACAAAATAAACATACTTTCTGTGTATTCTCATTATCCAAAGGAAAAGCAGAGGAGGAAAGTAAGTCTAAAGTGGAATCACTTTAAATAAGGCATTCGGACTGTGGCTCAGTGATTCTCCCATTACTTCATGGAAAAGTTATTTGGCTTTTCATCAGCTAAAAATCATAAAAGTTACATAATGGAAAAATTTTGTAATAAAAGAATGAACTACATTGGGAGGGGATTTTTTTTTTTAATTTTTTGACTTTTGGGGGTTTTTTGGTACCGGGGATTGAACTCGGGCTTGTGCAGCAGGCAGCGAATCCACGGAACTAAATCCTCGGCCCTTTTTTAAAATTGTTTCTCCACTGGGATGGAGAAATGAACTAGAGGTTCAGAACACAGTACACATCAGGTAACTTCTTTTTTTTTTTCTTTTTTTTTTTTGGCACCAGGGATCAAACTCGGGACCTTGCGTTTGTGAGGCAGGCGTTGGAAGCACTGAACAAAATCCCCGGCTACATCAGGTAACTTCTGAGAAAAACACTGGCAGTGTTTTCCTCCTCTCTTCTTTTCCTCTTTCTCTCTTTCTCCCTTGCTTTCATTCCTTTTTTTTTTTTATTTCTGGAGCTGGGCAAGCGTGTGCTCCAGCACTAGGCGCATCTCCCAGCCCTTCTCAGAGAAGTGACTCTGGCCTCTCATCGCTAGAGACTGGCTCAAGCCTGGACCTCTTCACCAGGAGGCCCTTTCAAACCTGGGTGCATCTCTACCATACCTCATCATTTATTCACATTTTATTTCCACTCATGATAAAGTAATATATGCAACCTCATGAATATTTAATATTATGAGGAAGTGAAAAGGCAGATTTTAAGCTAAGTATATTTGTGCCTGCCTAGAAAATGTAGGAAAGATACACACCAAATAGTTAATGATGACTATACTTTGCAAGAGGGTCAGTGGGTGGGAAGAAAAAAATTCTGTGATTTAGTTTAGACATTTTTTAATTGGTTGAAAGTTTATTCTCTCTCTTAATAAACACATATTGCCTTTGCATTTTAAAATCAAGTTGCTAGATCCAGAAATCCCACTAGTGAATGTATATATTCAAAGGAAATGAAATCAATTCATCAAAGAGATATTTGCACTCTCATGCCTGTCACACCTCTGAACACAATAGACAAGATATGGAATCAACCAAGGTGTTCATTAATGGAGAAATGGAGAAATGAAAAGTTTTATATATATATAATCATTATGTACTATAAAAATATACTACTATATATATATATATATATATATATATAGTGGAATATTGTTAAGCCATAAAAAAGACTGAAGTTCTGTCATCTGTGGCATTATAGCTGGAACTGGAGGCTATTTTGTAAAGCAAAAAAAGCCAGCCACAGAGAAACAAATACTGCATGGCCTCCTTATATGTGGCAGCTGAAAAAAGTCAGTCTCAAAGAAATAATAGAATTGTGGTTACCAGAGAATGGGAAGGTTTCTGTGGGAGATGAGGATGGGGAAAAGTTGGTTCAGAGGTACAAAATCATGGTTAGACAGAGGAATAAGTCCTAGAGTTCTATAGCATGGTAGAATGGCCATGGTAAGAAATCATTTATTGTATATTTCAACATGGCTAGAAAGAGGACTTGAATGGTCTTACCGCAAAGAAATGATAAATAAGGAGATCAGAATGCTAATTTCCCTGATTCTATCTTTTTATGTTGTATACAAATACCATGAAAGGTTTAATTTTTATTAGTATATTTTAAAGTACATAATGATTGTATTCGTCATAGAGAGTGGGTACGTGTACATAACACATCTTAATACTTTTTACTTCTCTTTCCCTTCCTCTTTCTCTCCCCTTCCCCTTTCTCTAATGGCCAAAGATACTGAATGTTTTTTTCATGTATTTATTGGTCATTTGCACTTCTTCTGAGAAGCATCTATTTGTTTCAGTTGCCCACTTTTTGATTGAGTCCTTTACTTTGGATGGATCTAATTTTTTGAGTTCTTAGTATAGTCTAGATATTACTCCTTTGTCCAAGGAGTATCTGGCAAAATTTTTTCCCATTCTGTAGGTTGTCTTATCATTCTGTTGGTTCTTTCTTTGTTGCACTGGCTTTTTAATTTGATATAATTCCACTTTGTGATGCTTGATGTTCTTTCTTGGTGATTGGTTCAGAAAGTGTTTGCTTATGCCTATGTCTTGAGAAGTTTTACCTTCCAGCCCACTGTTCCTGTTTTAATATTTAGGTCTTTGATCCATTTTTATTTTATTTTGTATATAGTGAGAAATATAGGGCTAGCTAGACTCAATTTTCTGCATGTGCTTAGCCAGTTTTCCCAGAACCACTTATTAAAGAGGCTATCTTTCTCTTAGTGTATGTTTTTGGGCACTTTGTCAAAGATAAGGTGGCTGAATGTTGTTTCTGCATCCTCTATTTTGTTCCATTGATCCACACGTCTGTTTTGGGGCCAGTACCATGCTGTTTTTCATGGTCATTGTGACTCTGGGGAAGATCCAGAAGTCAAACGGTGCCAGATCCAGTGACTAAGGGGGATGAGGACACAGCGTGGTGTGTTTATGAGCTGCCTTTCTGTTGGATGGCGCTGGGCAGCAGTAGTCACTGTGTTTGTGATCACATCTTTGTTTTTTGTTTTTGGTACCGGGGATTGAACTCAGGTCCTTGTGCTTGCGCAGCAGGCAGCGAAACCACTGAGCTAAATCCCCGGCCCACCATGCTGTTTTTAATCACTGTAGCTTTGAAATATGTCTGGGATAGTGATACCTCTTGCTTTGTTGTTGTTACTCAGAATTGCTTTTGCTATTCTGGATCTCTTCAGTTTCCGTGTAAATTTTAGGATTATTTTCTCTAGCTCTGTGAGGAATGCTATCGATATTTTGATTGGGATTACATTAAATCTATATATCATTTTTGGTAGTCTGGCTATTTTGACAGTAGTGGTTCTGCCTATATATAAGCACGATATCTTTGCATATTCTCATGTCTGCTTTAATCTTCTTTTTCATTACAGAGGTCTTTCACTTCCTTGGTTAGGTTAATTGCTAAGTATTTCATTTTTATTGAAGCTATTGTGAATGGTATTATTTTTCTAATTTCTTTCTTGGTGGATTCATTATTAATATACATGAATTGCATTTTTTTGTGTTGATTTTGTATCCTGCTACTCTGCTGACTTTATTAGTTCTAGAAGTCTTTAGGGGAATTTTTGGGTATTTTCATAAATAAATGATTGTGTCATCTGTGAATATAGGTAGTTTAACTTTTTTCTTTTATGTATATAGATCCTTTTTATTTCTTTCTTTTGCCTGATTGCTCTGGTTGGATTGAACAGGGGTGGTGATAATGGACACCTTTGTCTTGTTTCTGATTTCCAGAGGAAAAGCTTTTGGGTTTTCCCCACTTAAAATGATGTTGGCAGTGGGTTTGTCACTAATGGCTTTTATCAAATTGAGATAAAGCCCTTCTATACCTATTTCCTTCAAGGTTTGTATCATGAATGGATGAATTTTGTCAAATTCTTTTTCTGTATCTATTGAGATGAAGATGAGATTTTTGTCCTTCCTTCTGTTTATGTGATGAATTACATTTATTAATTTGCATATGTTGAACCATCCTTGCATACCTGAGATGAAACCTACTTGATCATGATGTATGATATATATATATATATATATGTATGTATATATATATTTTTTCTTTTCTTTTTTTTTTTTTCTTTTGGTACTGGGGATCAAGCTTGAGACCTTGCACTTGCAAGGCAGGCAGTGGAACCACTGAGCTAAATCCCCCACTCAATGTATGATATTTTTAATGATTTGTTGCCTTCTGTTTGCCAGGATTTCATGGGAGACTTTTGCATCTGTTTTCATTAAGGAGGTTGGCATGTAGTTTTCTTTTTTAGTTAAGTATTTGTCTGTTTTTGGAATCAAGGTAAAGTTAGCTCCCAGGAATGAGTTTGACAGTATTCCTTCCTTCTTAATTTTATCAAAGAGTTTGAAGAGTGTTGGCATTAGATATTCCCCAACATTCTTGTAGAATTCAGCAGTGAATCTATCAGATCCTGGGCTATACTTACTTTGTAGGGTTTTTATTATTGACTCAATTTCATTAGCTGTTGTTGGACTGTTGAGAGTTTTTATATCTTTTTGGTTCAGTTTTGGTAATTTGTATGTATCTAGGAATTTGCTCATTTGCTCTGCATTTTCCAATTTATTGGAATACAGATTTTAAAAATAGTTATGAAAAATCTTCTAGATTTCAGCAGTCTGTTGTAATTTTCATTTCTAATTGATAAAGGTTTTTCTTTCTTTTTTGCTAGAATAGGCTAAGCATTTGTCTATTTGGTTTATTCTTTCAAACAAGCAACTCTTTGATCTATTGATTCTTGGAATTGTCTTTTTAGGCTCAATTTCATTAATTTTTGCTCTGATCTTTTTAATTTCCCTCTTTGAACTAGCTTTGGATTTGGATTATTCTTGCTTTTCTAGAACTTTGAGGTGCATCATTAGTTTATTTATTTGGGCTTGCTCTGTTTTTCTGATGTGGGCATTCACAGCTTTAAATTTTCCTCTTAGGACTGCTTTCATTGTGTCTCATAGGTTCTGGTATGTTGTCCTGACATTATTGTTTAGGTCTGGGAACTGTCTAACTTCTTCCTTAATTTCTTGTGTGACTAGTTGATTATTTAAGAGAGTATTGTTTAATCTCCATGTGTTTGCATAATTTATGTAGCTTCCTTTGCTATTGATTTCATTTTGGGTGTTTTGGGTTTTTTTGGTCTTTTTGGTACCAGGGATCAAACTTGGGACCTTCTGCTTGGAAGGCAGGTGGCAGAACCACTGAGCTAAATCCCTGGCCCCTTTGCTTGATTTCTAGTTTCATTACACCATGGTCTGATAATGTACATGAAATAATTTTGATTTTTTTTATTTAAGCCTTCTTTATGGGATAATATGTGGTCTGTTTTGGAGAAAGTTCTATGTGCTGCTGAGAAGAATGCATATTTTGTTGTCACTGGCTAGAACACTCTGTAGATATCTATTAAATCCATTGGTTGTAAGTTGTGGATCAACAATTTCTTTGTTGATTTTTTTATCTAGCTGATCTGTCTGTGATAGTGTGGCATTGAGGTTCACCACGATAATTATGTTAATGTTTATGTGATCTTTATATCCAGTAATGTTTATGAAGTTGAGTGTACCATTATTCAGTGTATATAAATTTAACATTTATTCCTTCCTATTGAATTGTTTCTTAAACCAATATGTAGTGACTTTCTTTGCCTCTACTGATCACTTTGGGCTTGACTTCCTCTTTGAAAGTAGGGTATGTATTCCTGCTTTCTTTCTGACTCCCATTATATGGTATATTGTTTTTCTTTGACTTTTAGTCTATGAATTTATTTTCACTTTAAATATGTTCATGTATTCAGTGTAACACTGTGTTTTGTTTTTTGATCCAACCACCAATCTGTGTCTTTTGATAGAGGAGTTGAGAATATTCACATTGAGAGTGATTACTGAAAGTTATTGATTTATACCTTTACTCTGTTATTTTTCTGTTGATGATTCCATTTTCCCCTTTTGCTTAACTGTTTGCCCTCCTTTATTTATTCCACTAGATGTTTTGGCATTGTTGGCTTCATTGTCTCTTTCTAGGATATCACTGAGATGTTTTTGGAGTGCTGGTTTGGTCAAACATTTCTTAAGGTACTCTTTGTCATGGAAAGACCTTATTTCTCTATCAATTTTGAAAGACAGTTTTGCAGAATATATTACTCTGAGTTGGAAGTTGTTTTCTTTTATGACTTGAAAAACTCCTTTCTAGGCTTTCCTGGCCTTAAGGTTTGTGTTGAGAAGTCTGCTATGGTTCTAATATGTTTGCTTTTATAAGTGATTTGTTGCTATTCTCTAACAGTTTTTAAGATTCTGTCTTTGTGTTGGACCTATGGGAATTTGACTGTTTTGTGGAGAAGTTCTTTTCTGATCATGGCTATATGGGGTTCTATCTGTCTTGTTTATCTGTACATTAAATTTCTTCTATGATATCTGTAAACATGTTTTTTATGCCATTTGTGCCATCTTCTGACTTTCCACTAATTCCATTTAATCTTAGATTAATTTTCTTTGCATCATCTAGCAGCTGTTAGATTCATTTTCCATAATATTTATTTTCTGAAGTATCTCTGAGTAGATGATCACTTGAATCTTCCCTATCTTGTAGTTCTAATACTCTGTACTCACATTAGTCACTTCACTGCCCATTCTTTCAATAGACTTTTTCTCTCCTGGTTTGTTTGGTACCTTTACATGAACTCTAATTCATGACTAGTTTAAGTCATTCATATTTTCTATCATTTTGGTTAGCTCAGCCAATTTTTATTTTTATCTTCTTTAAGCTCACTGATCATTCCACTTATTAAATCCTTTATGTGTTTTTTTGTTGTTGTTGTTGTTGTTACTGGGGATCAAATTCGGGTCCTTGTGCTTGCAAGGCAAGCAGCAGAACCATTGAGCTAAATCCCCAGCATCTTTATGTGTTTATTTATATCATCTTTGAGCTTGCTGACCAGCTTATTGTTGTTCATTTGTTTGTTTGTTTCTTCTTTATCATTTCACAATATTCAATAATTTGTTTTTATTTTCTCCTCATCAATTTTCCATATATCTGCTTTGAGGGATTTGGGAGTTTTGGGAGGCATTTTGTTGCCTTTTCTCAAGTTTCTATTTTTTTGTGGGCTGAATGTTTCAAGTATATTAGAGCATAAAGACTTTGTTGCTAGGCAGTCTCTTTAGTTAGTGTCTGCTCTCCAGTGACACTATCTCCAAGATGTGATCTTGGCCTTATTTGCATTGTGGTATTTATCTACCTCTTCATTCTCCTCAGTTTGATAGGATTGGACCTGTCACTGTGTTGCAAGGAGAGAATGTCTAGTGGTTATATCAATGTCAATATACCCAACTATTATAGACAGCTAAGCTGGTAAAATATTACAGGCAGTCAGACAGGGCTAGGCCCTTGAGAGAGTCAATGCAGAAGATGAGAACACATTACAACTGTGGTTGCAGGCACATCTGTTGAAGGCCAGACCTCAAGATAAAGATGGAATGACCAGGCCTGCATACCTCCCCAAGGAATAAGTGGTATCACCTGATCCAATAAAGTCTAGATATGCATCAGTCACCCAGATGGGTGATCAAGACCTTCTTATCTATCTCCCCCCAAGAAGGACTTTGTTCTCTCCATGTACACTTGCTACATGACCTGCTTCTCCATTGGATCAATATTACCTAAGTGCCTATACTTGTAATCTTATTGGTTGATCATAGTTTTGACATTTTGATTTTTTTACCACCTCATGATTTTGCTCTATAAAAGTTCCTTTGAGAAGAGGGTTCATTGGCAACTCACTTTTGGGTTCCTTCTGTCTCTCAGGAGCTATCTCTCTCAATAAGTCTTTCCTACTCTTAACTTCCATCGTTCCTTAGGATTCATTCTTCAATTTTGGAGACATGAACTCAGCATATCTAGTAGGTTGGGAGTTATATTTATTTACCTTATATCACAACCATACATCAATCATGCACACTAAAACTTGTTTAAACAATCTCACCTTTTTATCAGTGCCCCATACAAACTATGAACAGTTAGACTGGGATGTTGAGGGAGGAGGGAGGGAAAAAGAAAGAGAAAAAATGAAGGTGGTAAGTCAATAAGAAGAAAAGGAAAGAAGAGAAACATCAATAGATGATAAACAGAAAATCTGACTTTATTGAGATTTTTTTTATAGCTGGAATAAAAGGGCCTGTGTTGAGGGCTTTGAGAAACTATTTGTGAGAGCAGAAGGGATGGGGTGAGAGGGAAGTATAGTTGAAACCAGGGAGAAACTGTGAGGGTTTCAGAACCTGTTAATATGTTGGGAATTAGCTTATGTTTGGATCCTCTATGTACAATTTTGATGAGAGTTGTTCTGACTTCCCTATGAAAGGTACTACTTGAATTAAAGCACTAGCTAATTCTCATTCTCCTTTCCACATATGCAGATACCTCCTATATATATGCCAGATGAAAGAATGAACAGAAGAAAGATAAAGGTATAAGAGAGGAAAAGAAAAGAAGAAGAGAGAAAAAGAAAAAAACAACAACAAAAACCCACACAGATGGAAGATCACAGACCTCACAGTCCCATTCATGTTGCCGTCTGTGTTTAACTACAGGTCTCTGAACTGGGCACACAACCCCATGATTTGCTCAGTTGTCTGCCCCTGAGCAAGGAGGCTTATCTATCTAGATGGCCCTCTGGGTCTGCCTTCCAGCTACAAGCCATGATCTGGGCATGGCTAACTACAGACCTTTGCCTCTGACCCAAGATCCAGCCACCTCAGTTAATTTGAGGAAAAGAAGATGCAGTGTGATTGACCCAGCAGTCAGCTCTCTGGAAACAAAATGCAGTAACATTGATGACACAAAGACAAACAAGACACTGACACACAGTAAAAACAAACTAATAGCAACAACTATGACACCAGTGGAAATAGCAAAGAAATCAGCAACAATAATAGAGTCAAAGAAAAGCTGAATGTTGACATACCATAAAAGCTACCACCTGGGCCAGAGATTTAGCTCAGTGGCGCTGCGCCTGCCTTGCAAGTGCAAGGTCCTGAATTCCATCCCTGGTTCTGCAAAAAAAAAAGTTAGCACCCTTAACAATATCGGAGATCTGTAATAATAATATAGACACAAAGAAAAAACCAAATATTGTCATACAGTAAATATCTTCTAAGAGCAACAACTATACCATGATTAACAATAGGAAAAATTTCAACAATAATACTGTAGAGCTGATTAATATCTAAACATTAATAAAGCTTAAGAGTAACATAGGGCCGGGGATTTAGCTCAGTGGTTCCACCACCTGCCCTGAAAGCACAAGGACATGAGTTTGATCCCTGGTACCAAAAAAAAGAAAAAATAAAAGCAAGAGTAACACTGATAGAAATAAAGGCGTGGGAAAGGGAAAATAAAAAGTAAAACTTGGGAAACAAAGAAAAGGAAGATGAGATAGAGGAGAAGAAAAAAGTGAAATTAAAAAGGAATTTAAAAGTTTTATAAAATGAGATGAAAAGTAACAGAAAATAGCAAACAAGAAAATATGAAAAAATAATAAAACAAAGAGCAAAAGAAAGGGAATAAAAAGTAAAGAAAAGAAAAAACCCAGCCACTCCAAAAGAGTGTCTGTCTCTTGTGACCCTCTCCCAACAAGTGCCCAGAATGACCCCAGAAACCTTGAAATATAGTTGCCCTGTGGCTTCTGATTCCTGGAGGGGCTGGATCTTAGTTAACCCTTTCCCCAAATGGCTCCTGTTTAGTCATTCAACTATGGCAAGCAATGCACTGGGATTTCTTCTCTAATTCTAGCCGGCCATGAGGAAAGAGTCACTTTCAGACAAAAACCCCATGCTGTATTTGCTGTTTTCAATAACTGTGGGCTTTTCTTGGGACTGGCAAGGCTGGCCCAGCCTGTTGTTTTTCCCTGAGGCTGCTGGCCCTTTCTGAACTTATCTTGGGTTTGCAGAGACAGGAGCCTTCCCTAGGAGCCAGAATTAGCATTCTTGCCTGCTTTCTTCTTTCCTTTGTATTGTCTTTAGTTTCTCCAGTTTCACTGTGATTTTTAGTTATCCAATCAGCTCTTTCTCGCTCCCTGAAGATTTTCTTCTTTTTCTCTTTACTGGGTTGCTGTTTTCTAGGTGTCTAGAGTCCAGGTCCCGGAGAGTCTGTGACATGCTGCTGGATTTTATGCCCCCATCTTCCCTTTTCCATGAATCTTGACGTTGAAATGTGGGAGTGGTGCAGTTGTGATGGTATTTGATGAAGCACTGGGTGTTGCAATGAATGAGTATTGTTTTCAGGAAGACCATGTCCTTGCCCAAGGCATTCACATTCTTTTCTTTAGCAGGACACTTGAAAAAAGGTTTGGAATTGTTGTTTGAGGTAACTGGACAGAAAAACCATGTAAACATGACTTCCCAGCATTTGCTTCACTCCAGTGTGATGTCCAAGCTTTGAAAAAGTTAAGCCTTCAATTTGTCATTATTAACAGCTATTTGGTATCCCATCTTGTTACTTTCATTTAGTCATTTAAATTGTATCCAGTTTTTTTTTTCTAGTAATACATGTAATGTAAATAATCCTACTCTAAACAACAAAAAACTGTTTCAGCTGTTCACATAATATGGTCTCAAAGTCTTATATAAAAAAAACTATAGCTCATCAGTTGTGATAGTGCATTTTGTTAGTTACTTTTCTCCCGTTGCTGAGACGAAATACCAGACACCCAAAGTTAAAGGGGAAAGGGTTTATTTAGATCACAGTTCGTGGAGATTTCAGTACATAGTTGGCTGGCTCCAAACAGGGATAGCAAACAGGCATCACAGAGGAGAAACAACATGGCATGCACATGGTAGCAAGGGCAACAAGGGACCTTAACAGCATCTTTCTGGTCCTTTTATCTTATTCAGACGACTGGGATTAGGGCAGTGCCAAACCAATCACTCACATGTAGTGGTTTAGTAATCACACCCCCTTAATCCTAGCATCACACGTTCCAGATTTAGCTACCTTCGAAAAAGACTGCATGTGTAAATAAGGACTAAAAGGTATACTAGATAATGTGAAATAGGAAGAAAAGGAGCAAAGGGGAAGTGGGAGGGGTAGGGGAAAGGAAAGAAGGGAATGGAATTAATATGAGAAAAATGAAAAAAAGGAAACAAAGTCTTTGTAAATAGGGAGGGGTGGAGGGGTTGAAGGGAGGCAAGGGAAGGGGGAAAAAACAAGAACCAAGAGAGTATGTAAAGGTGCATGTCTCCAATGATGAATGTCATTATGTTGTGCACCTACGATGTACCAATAAAAGGATGTACAAAAAAAAAAGACTGCATGAGGCTTTGGGGGTGGGGGGGCATCTAGACACAAACCATACCATGCACCTACAATCCCAGCACTCTGGGGAACTGAGACGATTCCCAGCTGTGGAGGTCTCTTTGAGGATGTGAAAAAGGATACATATAACCCCGCTGCTGTTCCCAGCCATCTTGTGACCCCAGAAGCTAAATGGAGAAAAATGCTAGTATACAAGGAGAACAGAGCTAAATTTTAAGAGAAATAAAGAAAGAGTTCTGACTGAACCACACTTAAATTGAACCACACCTAAATTCAGCCTGGATTTTCAAAAACAATTTTTGATATGGAGAAATGAATGTAAAAAAGAATGTATTCAGCCAGGGATTTAGCTCAAAGGCACTGTGCCTGCCTTACAAGCAGAAGGTCCTGAGTTTGATCCCTGGTACCAAAAAAAAAAGTAATGTATTGGGCTGGGGGTGTAGTTCAGCGGCACCGTGCCTGCCTGGAAAGCACAGGTTCCTGAGTTTGAGTCCCCAGTACCAAAAAAAAAAGTAGTGTAATTTTATACACCCCACATTAGATAGCTCTTGTTCATCCAATTTCATGTATCCTAATAGGCCTCACTTGTGTCCTGGGGATTTTTCCTGTTCTGGGAGTTTGTTCAGCTTACGTACACACAGACAACCCAAAGGTAGGGAGGGGACAAGCACTCCATGAAGACATTATTAACAGGTGGGGAGCAGACCCAAGTGGAAAATGTCTTCCCCGTTCTTCTCCCATGCAAACAGCTCTGAGATGCAGGCTACAAGGTTTCTGCATTAGATTTCTCATTGCTGGAACACAATACCTGACACCTACAATTTAAAGGAGGAAAGATTTAGCTGGGTCTGAGGCGGGAACATCTTGCTGGAAGGGCATAGAGAAGCAAAAATGCTTACTCCATGGCGGTCAGAAACAAGAACGGGGAGCAACACCAGAGAGGAGGGGTAAGAGACATTATATGGACCCTAATGACCATGCCTCCATAACACCCAGACCACCCAGAAGTGTGCTCCACCAATCCTTTGAGAAGATCCCAAAGCAAATCAAGTTGTTCCTCCACTCTGACTGACACAGAAGCCTTCTAGAAAGGTTAGGAGATATAGCAACCACTGTCTATGGCAGATACTTCCTATTTCTCTTCCAGATTTCACAGTAGCCAACTTCTCTGCAGCATTGATTGGAGTGGTGATCACACCCATGCTTATCTTCTTTCTTTCTTTTTTTTTTTCTTAAATTCTTTTATTGGTACATTTTAGGTATACAATACAGTTACATTTATCATTGGGTGCTTGTACCTGTACATGATGCCTCTTGGCTCTTATTTTTTCCCCATTACCTGTGCACCCTTCACCCCTAAACCCTTCCCTATTTACATACTTCGTTTCCATTTTTTTTTTTCTTTTCTCATAATTTTTCCTTTCCCTCCTTTCCTTTCTGCTTCCCCTCCCACCATCCCTACCCCTTTGGACCTTTTCCAATTTCAAAGTATCATTTATTAGTTATAAATCCTTTTAGTCCTTATTTACAGTCTCAGTTTCTCACACCAGAGAAACTATTCGGTATTTACACATGTGTGTCTTATTTATTTCACTTAAGAATATGGCCTCAATATGCATCCATTTAGCTATAAATGACTCTAGTTTGTCATTCTTTATGGCTGAGTAGTACTCCATTTTATAAAAAAACCCCACATCTTCTTTATCCAGTTTCTAGTCGATGGGCACTTGGGCTGTTTCCAAGCTTTAGCTATTACAAACTGTGCCGCAATAAACATGGGTACACATTTATCGCTGTGGTATGATTCTTTTAATTCTTTTGGGAAAATACCTAGCAGGCAAATAGCTGGGTCAAATGGGACCTCCAGCCCTGGTTCTTCGAGGTATCTCCACACTGATTTCCATAGTGGTTGCACCAGTCTGCACTCCCACCAACAATGGAGAAGGGTTCCTTTCTCCCCACACCCCCGCCAGCATTTGTTATTGGTTGATTTCATGACAGCACCCATTCTTTCTGGACTGAGGTGGAATCTCAATGTTGTTTTTATCTGCATCTCTCAAATGACCAGTGATGTTGAACATTTTTTCATATGTTTATTTGCTGTTTTTACTTCTTTGTCTAAGAAATGTCTGTTCATTTCACATGCCCATTTTTGAATTGGGTCTCTGAATTTGGGGGGGTCTGATTTTTTTTCAGTTCTTTATATATTCTAGATAGTAGCCCTTTGAGTTACAGCTGCTAAAATTTTTTTCCCACATTGTAGGTTGTCTGTTAGCTCTGTTGGTGGTTTCTCTTGCAGTGCAGAAGCTTTTCAATATGATGAAATCCCAGTTGTTGATTCTTTGTGCTAGTTCCTGTGCTACTGAGGTTTTGTTCATAAAGTCTTTTCCTATGCCAATATCTTCAAGAGTTCTACCTAACTTACCTTCCAGCAAGGTTAGTCATGCTTGTCTTACTTCTAACTTTAATAAGAATGCTCCCAGGAAGAGCAGTGTGGGAATGGTCCTCTTGCAAAAGGCTCACAAGGTGGATGTTGTGTTAGTGTGAATGATCGCCCAAGGGCACCCACCACACAGTCTCAGTCAGACACAAGATGGCCATAGTGGACAGGGTTGATAATATGAGTTTCCTCTCTCTGAGGCTGGCTGCCAGCCCTACGGGAAGCCTCATCTGCCCAGAGCTGGGACCAACAGGAGTCCCCAGTACAGCAGTTTCCCAGGGAACCTCAGCCAACCACTTGGTGGTGGTGGGAAGATACTGGACCCCTTTAATCATGGAAAGGGAAGAAATTTTCCTCATTGGGATTGGCACCATTCTGAGTGTGGACTAGCTTTTTTTTAACAAGACACCTGACCTACCCACCAGCATGAGGGCTATGTGCCACCGCTTTGAGTCCAGACATGCATTTCATAGCAATGGGAGCACAGCAGTGGAATCCTGTCAGGGCCTGGTTCCCTATGACCCAATGACAGGGAAAATTGATTGCTCCTAGATGGTGATGGCAAGGAAGTCATGTTTAACACCAGTGGATTACTGGGGTCACCTCTTCATAGATCCACGTCCAACACTGAAAGTTAATGGAAGTCTCAGGGCAACCCAGGCCCCCAGCATCCCTGGGAAGTAAGAGTCCAGGGCCCAAACAGGACCTTTCCTCACCTGGTCAAAAGCCACTGCAATCTCCAGCATTGCTCCTGACTCCGTGGTAACCACCACCTCACCCAAGTTGGCTGTCCCCCACCAGCTCAGGAACTGCAGGGCACGATCAGCTCCAAGAGGGCCCTCATTGCACTGTCCTCCCAGCCACCACCTGCCCCATCTGGGGGGCCCAATGCAGCAAATCTCAAACCAAACCCATCAAGGAGCCGTGGTGCCTGTTTGTATAGTGTGTCACCTTTCCTACAAGATCTTGCTAATAAAGTGAACAAATGTGCACCTTACACTCTGGGTCAGACACCTGGGAAGAGACGTTTTCCTTGATGTTGCCTCAAATCCTCCTCAGCTAATGAAAGTAGGGGCCAGGGTAACCACAAAGAGGAAGTCAGGCAAGGCCTGAACAGGGAGGGAAGCCCACATTTCAGTGGATGCTTTTACGCTTCTGCTCCACAAGGGTAGCTGGGGTTTCTGCCTCTCGTGTCACACCTCACAGGCGTGGGCCTAAGTGCACTGAAGACAAGGCCAAAGTCATCATGTGCCACACTGCGCCTTAGACCCTCCAGGTATTCTGTCTCCCTCTGCCCCGTCAGGACCTCTCCCAAAAAGCTCTGAGGACCACTGAGGTACATCCCCAGGCTGCCAAAGACTTTTTTTGAGAGAAGTGCTTTGTGTACCCAAAAAGCAGTCTGCTGTCTAGTTTCGGCAATGAATTTCCAAGGGAGGTTTAAAATGCCTTCGTGTTTAGAACACGTGAGGCTTTTATGTAGTAGCTGCTCCAGCCACACTTCAGTCGCCAGTCAAATGGAAATCTGAGCAAAAAAATAAAATCATTTCTAGAACTAAACACAAACTAGACCCCACCTCTATTTTCTGGAATGCAAAAGGAAAAGTTGCTCTAAGATATACTGAAGCAAAATTAAGCGTGTGAGGATTGGGCAACTGGTACATGTTGTTGAGCCAAGAACCATTTTTGGAGGATTAGTCTTGGGCAGAGTCTTGACGGTGTGCAGGCTTCTACCAAGGCAAGGCGGCTGCATCTGGACTCAGTCAAATACACATTCGGTGCTTTCCAATGATGGGCTACAGAACGAGGTGTACCATGACAGTACAGTGCTTACCCAATATATGTGACACCCTACATTTCATCCCCAGGCCTATAAAAAAATGAAACAAAACAACATAAAATAAAATGGCAGGCTAAATTATATCAGAGCAATTCCAGACCTCTCCCAAATTCAGGAATGGAGCATTTACAAAAACAAAATAGAAATTTCTTTTTGTGCTTACCACTGGAGAAATTGTGATGTATGTGGTAATTGGTCCTTTCCCTACCATGATAGAAACCTTTTTAATGAGGACTGATAGATGGTAGAACTGCTGGAAAAAGTCTACTACCAAATTAAATCTAAATAAAGATTCCATCAATCCCAGTTTCCTCTGGGTGCAAAGATGCAATAGGATGAGTCTGAATATTTCCATCCCAATTCAAATATTGCTCCCTTTGAAAGAAGCTCAAAGAATCTTTGGAAAAGGCAATAACCATCCAGATAATATGGTATTATGCTAAGCAAGAAATGGCAATTTCCTGAAACCTGAGTCTGCTGATCTGTCTCAGGAAGTGAATTTGATACTTTCTGGAAATCATCCATGTTTCTTTCCAAATACAGTGGTACCTTCTTGGTTCACAAACTTAATTTCTATGTGTATGTATCAATCATTAAAATAAAACTGCTACTGGGTACCTAGTAATAGGGTATATTTCACCTTATTCTGAGCACCACATTATAGGAAATACTTATTTGGGGGGGGATGAATATTTAAGATCCTATTAAATAAGACAAAAATTTCTGTTTAAATTAGTTGTATCAGATATTGGGAAATAGGAAGAACATGTTCAAATGGGGAGGGGAACAAGTGAGGGGGGAGCGGGGAGGGAAGGGGAAGAGAGTTAAAAAAGGCTTCCACATCTTTTTAGCTTCTGTTTCTATCCTAGATGCTAAAATAAGTAGTCTGGTGTGTTATAAAATAGAAAATCTCAATGATTTTCTCCACTGTTAACATAAATACTTCACTTTTTTAAACCTATAACCAAAGAGAATTTCTATTTTACTTGATTTATATTTTATTTCATGTTATTTTTCTAATTAAATTAAAATATATTTCCACACAAATATTTTATTTAAGTCTAATAGTTTTTAATCAATTCTAGTGTGTTATAATTACATGTTCACTTTCTTTATTCAGATAAAATGAGGAAAATGGCAAATAATGATTGAAAAGAAAAATATTATATAATGTAGTGATTGAATATCCTATACCTTAGAGTTAAACAATTTTGAAAAGGATAATCTTTCCAAATTTTGTATGTATATGAATATATATTTACATAGCAGCACTTAATTTCTTATGTACTTTCAGAAAAAAGGATGTACTAATTTTTACCTTTATTACAATCTCTGTAATGATAATTGATTGCTGCTTGGATATACTCTTAAATTTTTGGAATATGTAAAAAAAGTTCCTGTTACATGCTACAATTGTTACATTGCAATCAGGAATTGCTGTGGAACTCTACATCCTCAACAAGAGAAGACAAGACTTCAGGGGTGCAAACCTCCAGAGGCGAAGGTTCAGGACCCCCACTAGATGAGGGCCGTGACTAGCTGAAGTAATGACTGAAGGTAAATGAAACATGTACAGGTTGTGGGCCAGGAAGATTAGAGCTCCCTTTGGCTTTCTGATTTTTCAGGAATTCATTCTTGATCTTTTTTTCTTTTTCCAGTACTGGGGATCAAACTCAGGACCTTGCACTTGCAGGGCAGGTGTGGTTCCACTGAGTTAAATCCCTGGCCCTGATCATTTGTATTTTCCTAGAAAACACTCCACTTTTTTCAGGATTTTCAAGATTTCAAGATTTCAATTTTTTTTTCAAGATTTCAATATTTTTTCAAATGTATTGATTTTTAAAAATGATATAAGTTTTGTTGCTTTAAAACTGGTTATATCTTGGGCTGGAGATTTAGCTCAGTGGTGCTGCTGCCTGCCTGAGTTCAGTCGCCCATAACAAAAAGAAAAAAAAAGGTTATATCTATTTTTCTCATTCCCAATGTTTATTAGCATATTCTATCTTTTATTTATCTCATTAGAAGATGATTTACTTTAATATTTTCTTTTTACTAAGTACCAATATTCAGTTTTGTTGATCCTCTTTACCATTTTGTTGTTTGTTTTCAGTGCTACAGACTGAACCCAGGGCCTCGTGCATGCTAGGCAAGTGCTCTACCAAGCTACACTTCAGCCTAATTTTCTAACTCTTAATTTCTGCTTTCTTTCCTCCCCCCTACACTCTTTAGGTTTATCTTCCCACACTTTTGAAAGCTTCCTGAGTTAAAAACTTAATAAATTTGTTTTTAGACTTTGTTATTTTTAATGCATATAAAATTATTTTTCCTTTAATTTAATCTCATAAGGTCAAATATTTAGTACTTTCTTATCATTTGAATGTAAATATTTTGTCATTTCTTTGGTAGTTCTTTTTTAATTAATGAGTACCTGGGAATTTATTTTTAAGTTTCCAAACATTTACATTCTTTTAAGTCTTTATATTATTTATTTCTAGTGTGATTACTACCAAATGGTCAGATAATACAGTTTATAATCTTTTAGATTCTTAAAATTCGTATTTCTTCAAAGTTAAGACTGCACCAGGCCTGGTGGCACAAGCCTGTAATCCCCGCACTTGGGAGGCTGAGGCAAAGGACCACTGCAAGTTTGAGACCACCCTGAGATGCAAATGAGATCCTATCTCAAAAGGAACAAAAAAAGATTTTATTGTGATCTAGTACTTGGAACAGGATTGGGATATGGTAATATTTGAAATGTGAATTGGATATATTGTAGTGTTAAGCAAAATGTACTTTCAATAATGAAAAGTGACCCAAAACTTATTAAATCTACACAAGATCTCATTAAAGTTCAGAAAAACAATATTTAGCAAACCATGGGTAAAAGCAGTACTGGAAAAATATAAAATTTTCTTCCTATTACATGTTTAACTGAAACAAGATTGGCCAATCAGCCCATTATAATAGGTCCCCAATTCATGTTTGTTGAAAAAAATTAAAAATTTAAATCCTTTATCTTCTCCTGATACAAGCCAGTCTGGACTCAGACAAAATCAGAAAGTAGGAAAGGCCATTGGTAATATGTGTTCATCTCCCTTTCTGATCTGGGGCAATTCCCAACCCCAGTCTCCTGCCCAGCCTTTGCTCCCAGGTCCTCATTTCGTGTTTGTGTCTGACTGAGCAAGAACCCTGCACAGACTCCAGTACTGCATCCCAGGGCCCAGGCCATACACAAATACACAGACCCGCTCTGCCCCTGCCACGCACATATCCAGCAGTGCCCAGGAAAACATTCCGATTGAAACTAAGTCCCTGGCCACAGACAACACCAGCAGGAGCTGCTCTGAGACACAGGAAGGACACTATGCCCAGGGCATCCTAGTGGTACCTTCCATGCAAGGGCAGCTGGCTGCCCCTTCTCTCAGAAATGGGTTCTAAAGTGTGCTCCTCATCCTTCCTGTGAGGCCACTGGGCCCCTTACTGCATTTTGCTTCTCCCTTTTTACCTTTCCCACCTAGCCACCTTATGTGACTTCTAGAATGTCTATGACAAAAGAGAAGGAAGCCAGGCATGGTGGCACACTCTGTGACCCCAGCACTCTGGGAGCCTGAGGCAGGAAGGTCCCAGGCTGGAGCCCAGCTTGAGCAGTTTAGTGGCTCGGGTGAGACCCTGTCTCAAAATATAAACAACTTTAAAAGGGCTGGTGGTATAGCTCAGTGCAAAGGCCCTGGGGTCCATCCCTGGTATTCCCAATAAATAAATAAGAATTTATGAGAGAAAAAGGTAATCCACAATTCCAAAAGCTGGAATAGTACATCCATAAATGTGTCTGAAACTTGGTAATAAAACTGAAATTTAGTAATAAAACCAATATTTAACGTATAATAAATATTGGGCAATGGGAAGAAAATGTTCAAATGGGAAGAGGAACAGGGGAGGAGGGAGGAAGAAAGGAAAGAAGGGACGAGAAAAAAAATGAAAATAGAAACAAAGTTTCCCTGTTCACAGGGAGGGCAGGGGACTTGAGGGAGGAATGAGATAAAAATAAAATAAAATTTATTTTTTAAAAACTAACATAAGATTTTATTTAAATTAGTGTTTAATTATAAAAGTCCACTTGAAATTGAAAGGTACACTACCATTTTGTAAATGATAATCCTCAGTCCTATGAGAGAATCCGAATGGTGAATCTAGACTCAGTTCCCATAGCTATCATATCCTAAAATTCTGCATAAATGTCAAACAGCTGTCACCTGACAACCTTATGAGACCTGAAAGATATAGAGATGCCTCAGATTAAGGGCGAGGGAGGAAGTAAAAATAATTCTCTTCTATTTGGGCGATCTGCTAAAAAATCCTGTTCCACTTTCACTCCCAGTTTAGTATTAATTTCTGGCTCACTTGGCTGTCAATGAAGTGTGTCCAAAAAAGGCTTCCATACTTTCTAAGAGTGCTCCAAACTCCTGACAGGATGTGTTCTTCTTCTTTTCTTCTTGTGTGTTTTTGTTTGTTGTCGTTTGAGACAGGGTCTTACTATGTAGTCCAAACTAGACCTGAATTTGGTATGTAGCCCAGGCTGGCTTGGAACTCCTCATCCTCCTGCCTCAGCCTCCGAAGAGCTGGGGTTACAGGTGTACAACACTGCACCCAGCTTGCAGTCTTCTTGCCATACCTTCCGCAGCAGGGAGGCAAATGCTTTCTGTTTGTTTCTGGCTGCGTGGAAGAGACCCCGGCACTTCAGGAACTTTGCACTAATTGGCCACTCGGTGGCAGTCCTGAGCTGTGATATAGGAAAAAGAACCAGGAAAGACACCAACCAGAGGGTAGGATGTTCAGGAGAGAATGTGAAGTCATCAGAGAGCAGCCACTTTTGACGGATAGAACTACAGTGAAACAATGAAACCCTATAAGGAGAAAATGAAGGTGGCCTCATGAGTTTGACTAAAATCGCCCAAGGTGCTTAAGACTAGTGCAGAAGGCCAATCCCCCCTGTAGTCACCTGGGCCATGCTCCTGCTTCCTGTTGCAGCCCACGGCCCACCAAGGCCACTGCCTATGTGCAGCCCTACCTGCTTGCTCTTCCCTTTCCCCTGACTTCAAAATAAAGCACCGGATCCGGTGCAATCTGCTGCACACTCGAGCCTGGATTAACCCAGAGGTCTGCCTTCGCTTCTCTCACCAGGTGCCTTGGGGATGCTGGAGAGAAGTACAGCACGGGAACCAGTGTCTTCACAAAGGTATAATATCTTCCTTCTCTTCTTCTTTTCTTTTTTGTTGTGGTACTAGGGATTGAACCCAGGACCTTTATACTGAGCTACATCCCAGCTCTTTTTATTTTCTTCTTCTGAGATAGGGTCTTGCTGAGCTGCCCAGGCTACATTTGAATTTGTGATCCTCCTATCTCCACCTCTTGGGTAGCTGAGATTAGAGTGTGCACCACAGATTTCTAATCCCAGAAGGATTCTCAGTTCAGCTTGTCAATTCTTTTCCTTCCCTGAGAACAGGATGTCCTCAGAGTCTCTGTCTCTCTCTCAGCAGGTTACCTTGCCTCCGCAAGACTATGGGGTCCACAAACCCTAGAACCCTCACGCTCCCCTGATGCCCCATGTGAATCCTGCTCCCAGAAACTCCCGAAACTATGCAGGGAGCTTGGGCTGGGGTTTCCACCTCAGTGTATGCACACCTCTCAGGCGGGGAGGCCCTGAGGGACCTTCACTTGCTCCATTTTCTCTCCTCCAGCCTTCTGGGAGAGTGGTCCATTATTGCCATGGCAGCCTCAATGCCTCTGGGTGATCTCTACACCCTCACCAGCTCACTGATGTCCTCATGCGGAGCAGTTGCCACCTGACCTCACAGCCCTGACGACCTCATCAGTCCTTTGACTCCTGTGGCTCTGACTGGGCCTCCGGCCTCCGGGTCACTGCTCCTTGTAGGCACCAGGGCCTACGGGCCACAGCAGCTACTCTGCTTCCTGGGTGAGGAACTCACCTGTCCCCTTTCACGCTGGACCTTGCTGTAACTTAGCCGTGAACTGACTGCTGAACAAAGCCAAAGACTGAGGAACCAAGTGAAAGTTAGAAATGGCTGGGAGAGAAGTCCAAGATGTTCTTGAATATTCTCGAGAACATGAAGAAGAATGTTTGGAGAAGAATATTCTGAGAACAAAAGGAACTGAGTGGTTATGGGAGCAGATTACAATACAAGAAAAAGGGTGAGCTTGTGAGAGAGAAGACACAAGTGCTCAGAGATAGGCAGAAATCATGCCATAATAATAAAGCAATACTCATATAATTGAATAGAAGGTAAAATAATTCCTTGACAGGAAAAAATAATGGGAAGCAGGGACTACATAGATTCCACTTACAATGTGTTCACGCAGCCATTTGTCATCATCTGTCTGGATCAGTGAAATACAGATGATGTTGTTTGTATTCACTGCAGGAAGCTTCAGTATCAAAAGGTATTCAGATTATGTGCACTTTATTTATTTTATTTTATTTATTTTTTGGTACTGGGGATCGAACTCGGGACCTTGCGCATGTGAGGCAGGCGGTGGAACCACTGAGCTAAATCCCCAGCCCTGTATGTGCACTTTATGTTCTGATGGGAAAATCAACTCACTCACTGAATAGGCATTAGCATGAAACAAAGCAGAGCAGTCCAAAATGTACAATTTACCTGGTTTTTCAGACCAAACAGCTTTTCATCATGGGCTGACCCTTCTTTGAGAAGTTTTGTCCATATTTAACTTTTATTCACATGATGATGCTCATGTCTCCGTCCCCTAGATTCCTTATAGGAAGAACAATAATATGTTAATGCAATACCCCTAAAGCTTTGCTGGCACATGCATATAATTCCAGCACTTCAAGAGACTGAGGCAGGAGGATGGCAAATTTGAGCCGAGCCTGTGAAATTTAGCAACTTAGTGAGACCCTGTCTCAGAATAAAACTAATGAACCATTAGGGGTATAGCTCAGTGTGAAGGCTTTAGGTTCCACTGCTAGTACCAAGAAAAAAATGCATTAATATATTATTGTTCTTCCTATAAGGAATCTAGGGGAGGGAGACTATGAGAGAAGAGGAGGAGAATTGGAGGAGCAGGGAGCAAGAGGAGGGCAAGGATAATAAGAGTAGAATGAGCAAAGTATATTACAAGCATGTGTATGAATATGCTAAAATGAAACAAATATCTTCATCACTAATGTGCCCTAAGACAAAAAAATGCAACCTCAAAAAAAAATTCACTGCTCTTGATTATTTAGTCTTTTGTTGTTTTGTTTTGGGGTTTTTTTTTTATGGTCCTTGGGATTGAACCTAGGCCTCTTTTGCATGCTAAGTGAGCACTCTACCACTGAGCAACATCCGCAGCCCAATCACTGAGTTTGCTGATGCTCCCTTAAAAGGTGTACCCGATGGTGTCTCATTGTCTTACTCAAAAGTTGGCCCTGTGCGGAGAAGTTCACTCCCAGTTTTCCCAGGGCTGCAAATAAGAAGAGGTGATGAGGATGCAGACCTCAGGATGAAGGTAAAGGGCAAAGGGACTCTTGTTTGAGGAAGAAGGGAGCAGATTCAGAGCTCTGGGCTGAATGCTGTGTCTGCCCCAAATTCTTCTTTTGCAATCCTTACCCCCAACAGGAAGGTGTTAAGAGGTAGGGCCTCTGCCAGGTAAACGGTTCCTGAGGGTGAAGTCCTCATGGTAGGATGAGTGCTCTCACAAAAGGGACCTAGTGGAGCCCCCATATCCCTTGGGGACACAGCAAGATGGACTGTGAAGCTAGAAGCGGGTCCTCACCGTCTCCCAGCACCTTAATCTCAGGCTTCCCAGCCTCCAGAACCAGAGAAATAAACATTACTGTCTACAGGTCGCTCAGCCCAGGGTGTTTTCATTACACCAGTCAGGACACATAAAGCTCCTAGTGACTGGCACCTAGATGAAGGTGGGTGCAAGAGAAGGAAGGAGGAGGACAACAACCGCAGTCCTCATGCCACCTGCAGGAGCAGCGGGACTAAGGGCCAGCCTGGGGCACATGTTTTACTTTCTGCATTTAGTTCTTTTATTTTACTTTCAAATCTTCAGTAAAATATCTTAAATATACTATAATGGTACTTCAAGGGAATGAGAATCCAGTGACCACAAGAATGACAGTTAGCCCCAGGTATAAGTACACACCTGTATTCTCAGCACTTGGGAAGGCTGAGGCAGGAGGATAGCAAGTTTGAATCTAGTCTAGGCAACTTAGTGACTGAGTGAGACTGTCTCAAAATTTTTAAAAAAAATTTTTTTAAAGGAGAGGGCTAGGGAAATAGTTCAGTGTGAAGGCCCTGAGATCAATCTCTAGTACCACCAAAAGAAAAAAGAAAAAAAGAGAAAAAGGAGACAATTGTCCAAAAGCTACAACAGCAAAGAAAATAGTTCTTTCACTGAATAGATACAGGAGGAGAAAAGGGGAGCAAAGTATGTTGGCATGACTTAAGCTACAGGCACGTGTTCTCTGCTCTTTAATGACTGATTAAAATTTCGGGTTTTGCAGGCCCCAGACTTATGCAGGGATCCAGGAGCTGAAGCTGATGGTAACACCACACACCGGCCTCATCAGATAACTAAGTCAGGTCACACCTTGACAGACAGAGGTTCACCGCATACCAAAAAAAAGAACTTCCTGGGAGGTGTGAAATCGGGTAGATTAGCTGGTACATACCTGGAGAAGCCATGTGAGATCGGCAAGATACATTCATGGGGACAAGTTGGGAGTTTGGAGCACCAGGCTGATGTGGCTTGGGGAGCACTTGGTTCAGACTCAGGTAGGGTCAGAGTGACTGAAACCTGGTTGGGAACTATTGAGGCTTTATATTAAATACACTCTCAAGACTTTATATTAAATAAACAAGGTCAGATATTTATGTTATGATATTTTAGTGGTGTTTCTGAATATAAAGAAACCAATGTCCATGTAAACAAGTTCCATATTAGTTGACATGGACCTACTATACCTGGATGAAGGTCACCAGGGGTAGCAGGTAGTGTACACTTGGCAACACTTAAAATTCACCTACAGTGCCAGGCACGGTGGTGCACACCTGTAATCCCAGCCCTCGGGAGGCTGAGGCAGGAGGATCACTGTGAGTTTGAGACCAGCCTGGGCTACATAGTGAGATCCTGTCTCAAAAAAAAAAAAAATCACCTACAGGAACTTCAATATATTTAAAGATACTTATTCAGTGAGAACTGAAGATTACCAGAAGTATTGTGCAGGTCCCTTAGAACACAAATTAGTACCTCACTCTCAGAAAGAGGACAGTGGAGAAGCTGGGATCCATGGAGAAGCTGGGATCAGTGGAGAATGTGGGCCAACAATCTGAGGCAAGAAGTGGGAAGCAATTTTGTCTGCTCCTGAGAACCCAAGTGCTCACTGTCAGAATGAAACCTGGCTCCTGCTCTCTGGATATTAAAGTGAACATTGATAACATCCCAGTGACAGAGTAAGCATTGTAATGCAGAGCCACCGGCAGTACAGTATATAAGACAATAAACAACACATGCCGGACAACCAACCAAAACCCTGGAGCTGAGACACAGAACAGAACTATTCCCTTGGCCACATGTAAGAAAGAAGGATGAGAATTTATCCCCAGAACTACATTGCCTAAAGATAATGAAATAAATATTGTTAATGACAACAGTAAAAGAAAGTTCATTAAATCCTGGATTAAGAGCTCCTCTGACAAAAAAACGATAGTGCCAGCTGACAGCTATCCAAGTCCTAGTGCCCAGAGTGGGCAGACTAATCACACAGCAAACCTTTCAGAGGGCAGCGACTTGGTCCCCCGAGGCGCTCACTAGCAGCATGGCTCTCTGTGCCCATTCCATGCCCACCCAATTGGGTCTAGGGCTCTGCCGGTCAGCAGCTCCACAGAGGGGTTCTTACCCAGCCGACAACTCGGGCGAGGCCTTCAGTTCAAAGCAAGACAATGATTCTCACCAAGAGAGGTCATGAGGCCAGAGGTTTCTGTTCTGCTGAAAGGGGTAAAGCGGAAGCTGCATCCTGAACCCTGCTCTTTGGGGCTCCACTCCCCGCAGAGGGCTTCTGCATGCGCCCTGCTGTTAGCCAGGCGCAGGACTTCCCGAGAGATCAGGAGAAAGCAGACTGCTGCCCCGGGCTGGGGCAGGGCCAAGGAGACCTCGGGACTCCCAACCTCCAGATTTTAACCCTGTCCCCCAGGGAGTCAGCGGGCAAGATCCTAGGGAAACTTCCCTGCTGGCTGGACTCTTCTTCTGAGATGCCAAACACCTCCGCGGTGTAGGACTGAGAAGCCAGACTCTTCTTTAGCATGGATGCTTCATTAACGTCTAATCCAGCCTTTGATAGTATCTTAAGGTAAACTAGGAACATTTCGGCCAGGATGAAGTCACTTTCGTTTTAACCATACCTAGCACCTTTCTTTGTGGCCCAAATTGCAGGCGGGGGGCGGGGGGTTGTGGGGGGCAGGGGGGTGGGGGTGGTAGATCCCTGCCCCCTTCCCGGGCACCAGCCTCTCCCACAGAGGCACAGCCTTGGGGAGCCAAGATTCTCTCACCCCATCATCCCTGGAGATGGAGCTCCGCTCCGGCACCACCTGGGGCTCTACCTGTATGTAGCCTAAGTTACCACTGTGGGCTGGCCCATTCCCGCTGCCGCTCTGTCCCGGCTTCGCTCGCCCCAGCCCCTGGGAAACTATTTCCACATAGTGAAGACCTTAAGATTGAAGACATACGAAATTCATTTGTCTACATCTAAGGTTTGGCTCGCAGTGTGTTTTTCCCTATTTGTATTCTTGGCACGAGTACCTCGGTTCTGGGCAATGTGGGGAGGAGAGGTAAAGGCGGTGGGGGGGGGGCCCTCTGGAGCTCATCAGCTCTATCTGAAATATTGCATAAGACCAGTTTTGTTGTTTGTTCGGTTTTTTTCTTTGAAAGTGAGTTTTAAAAATTGTCCTCCGCTGGGGATTTAGCTCAGTGGTTCCGGCGCCTGCCTCGCAAGCGCAAGGTCCCAAGTTCGATCCCCTGTACCAAAAAAAAATAAAAAAATAAAAAAATAAAAATTGTCCTCCACCATGCTAATTTTAAGGGATAACGATTAAGGACAGATTTTTTTTCTTTTTCATTTTACAGTGAGTGTTAGGCTCTTTTAAAACTTCCTGTACAAGCACATGAAGAAAGCGGAAGGTCCTTTTTGTGAGAATTGCTGACTGGCATGCATTGTTTGACGGGAACTTCAAACTTCATTTGACAGAGATTCTAATTGCACTCTTCCTCATCCTGCTGGAGAAGCTGACAACCTATATTTTGCAGCTCAAAAAGGAAAATGCAAGGCTCAACTTGTTTCTGATGGAGAATTCAGGAGTGCCTCGAAGAACAGGGAGAGTGAAATGTTTCCTTTCTTATTTTCTTCTCTTTCAAGGCAGTTAACCCATTGCTTATTTGGAAACGTTGCAGCATGAAAAATCCAGGGATACAAGAGCTGACCATTTATGTGCCAATATAGCAGTCACATTTGTTTGTCTCTGCCAATTTGATATTTAATCTAATACTCCACCCTGTGTTAAAATAGCTTCTGTAGAAGGCAGTAGTTCTTACCCAGGAGAGATTTTTGTCCTTCCGCCTCAAACCAACATTTGGCAATGTCTAAAAACAGTTATGATTGACAAATACTGCATGTCTCTCTCATATGCAAGCCAAAAAAAGTTGACATCAAAGTAGAAGAGAGGAGAATGGTGGTTACTAGAGGCTGGGAAGGCAAGGGGGTATAGGGGAAAGAGTGAGTTTGGATAATGTTAGTAGGAATAAGTTCTCCTATTCTAGTTTACAGTAACCATTCTATTGTTTATGAAGAACTAAGAGAGGAACTCAATGGCTTCAAATATAAAGAAATGTTAAGGAGACAGGAATGCTGATTACCTAGATGTGATCATTACACGTTGCACATGTGTTAAAATATCACACTGTACCCCAGAAATATGTACCACTATTAAAAATTTTTGTAATAAAATTTAATAAATAAATAAGGATAATTGTGAGTGATACAACTGTAGGGGCAGGGATAGAAATGATGCTACTGGCATCTCATGGGCAGAGCCAGGGATGCTGTCAAATGGTCCAAAATGCCCAGAACAGCCTCTCCCCTCCCCACTTGGGCAATGAAGAACTAACCAGCCCTAAATGCCAGCAGCAGCAAGGTTGAGAGGCCCTGGGTGTCATGTGATTAGAATGGCACCCAGTGTGTGATACAGATCAGGATCTTCATAAGGGCAGAGAAGGAAAGAGTCAACTGGTCTCCAATGATGAGTGGTATCAAGAACTCTTCAAGTGGGTTTTCAATGGGTGGAAGGTGCCTCATTGTTTTCCTGAGTCTTAGAGGTCATCTAGGGTCCCAGAAGCCTGCATTTCTACATCTCCACCAGTTGGTAGTCAGTGAAGGTTTTGCTTGCCAAGTGACTCAACATATCTATTTCAGCTTTCTGGTCTGGAAAGTGACAGTTCTGATTCAGAAGCCCCAAGAAATCCCCCGCCTTCGAACAAGGACAATTCTCACTTTAACTTTCTACCTGCTGGCCTATAAACCATAAGCCAAGGTTTGCTCTTCTATGGGTAATTCATACCTGTAAACAATACTTTGCTCATAATTTTAAATCCTTCAAGGCCCCCTGAAGCCCAGCTCTAGACCCTGAAGACAAAGTCCCACATTAAACATTTCTGCTCCAAATTTGCCTGAGAAGCAAAATTGTGTTCTGAGTCTAGCTGATGCAGGAGCCACCCTGAGTGCTCTCAAACCTTCAGAGCTCTTCTCCCTTCCTGCCACACTCTTCTGTCTCCTGTTTTCCTACCATGGACTTAGGTATTTCCCTCCCACTTATTTTGCTTCTGCTACTTTTCACCAACTTATTTTAGCTACTCTCATGGCCTAGGCAAAAGCCCATTCACATAGCAGATGCTCTCATAGCCTAGGATGGGTTCTAACTCCTTCCCTCTGTCCTAGACAGCATTTCTGGTGGAGTCCTTTATGCTACAGGAGCTGTCAGCAATGTTTTCCTGGAGCCCTAGGGCAGAGAATTCCCAGTTTAAGGAGCATTAAGCAGGACTACTAGGGAAGTCTGTTGGCATTTAGTTCCATCAAGGAGCATGGGAACAGGCTGACCCTGCCTAGAAGGAAAAGTTCTGAGAACCTGTCTGCCATGGTGATGGGGGTCTGGGACCCCAGAGCAGTGATGGCGAGCCTTTCAGAGACAAGTGCCCAAACTGCAATCTAAGACTCACTTACTTATCGCAGAATGCCAACATTGCAATTAAACCTGAATACTGAGGTTTTAGTTTAAAAGAAACAAGTCATACACTAACATCTTTTGTCTTAAAAGAAAAACAGTAATATGCAGGCCACAAGTTCACCACCACTACCCTAGAGCCACACAGGACAAGGATGCTGCAGCCTCTCAGCCTCACAAGCTATTGAGCCCTTAGAAGGTGGCTCATTAGAATCAAATGTGTGCTAAGTCTAAAGTACCACTGAATTTTAAATATTTAGCATTAAAAGGGCATGTAAGTATTGCACTAATGATGCTGGGGATTTAGCTCAGTGGTTCCAGTGCCTGCCTCACAAGTGCAAGGACCCGAGTTCGATCCCCAGTACCAAAATAAGAAAGAAAAAAAGTATTGCACTAATGATCTTCATATTATTGAAATGATGATAGCTTCGATATAATTGGGTTGAATAAAATATATCATTAAGGTTAATTTCACCTATTCTTTTTGCTTTTTTGAGGGCTGGGAAATTTAATAGTACAAAGCTGTATTTGTGGACTGCATTACATTTCTATCTGATGGCCCTGCCTTAGTCTCACCAAGGAGCTCCCGAGGGCAGTTTTAGCCACTGGAGACTCCTTTGTTGAGGGATTGGTGCCCCATCCTGAAGAATTGGCCCAAGTACCTGGAATTCCTTCAATAAGCAGGGATCTAGGATCTGGAACATATTTTTAGTTGTTCAGAACACTGTAGTTTTGGTGAGAATTACTAGTGCTTGTGTTATGACCGGAAACCCTGAGCCAGAACTCACTGGGCTACAGGAACTCACTCGCCATCACTTCAGGGACACTGGCTTAAGATTTTATTATTAGCAGTGGACCCCAGCAGTCCACTTTCAGTGGTGGAATATACAGACCAAGACTATGTAAATGTCAACGTTTTTTGCTTGGTAGTTTTGTATCTATTGATGTTTCTTGGCTCAATTAATTGTAACAGCAATGGTTGCCAAATGGTGATGTCTTAATTCCCTTTATTTGTTAGTTGAAATTCTGTTATAAGGAAACTCATTTATTTCTCCATTTATTTATATTAATATGAGCTCACAGGTTACTAGTTTCTTCAATGGGTTATAATTATGTTGTGGTACTGAGGGTTGAACACAGGACCTCACACATGCTAGACAAGCACTTTACCACTGAGCTACATCCCCAGTCCTTTCTAAATTTTATTTTGAGACATTGTCTTGATAAGTTTCCCAGGCTGACCTCAAACTCTGGATCCTCCTGCCTCAGCTTGCCAAGTAACTGGGATTACAGCCATACACCACCATGCTATTTCTATCATTAGTTATTTTGAAAGTTAAATTATATCAGATTTCCCCAGTACAAGCTCCACTCATGTAAACCCTTCTGTCCTTTTGACATATTCTTGTCATTGTTTGATCATTTTCTTACTTTCTGACCCCAGGTATCCCAGGATCATGTTACACCTTCTTCACCCTTGCCTCAGCATTGCCCATTTCTTTAGGAAGTCCAGGTCATTTTCCTGAAGGATGGTTACTCCTCAAGTAAGCTACCGACCTCCTCGCTGTGTCCCCACAGTCCCTTAGCCCCTGCGTACATCTCGTGGGGTCCCCTCCACCCCACCCCCTTCTGCATGGTTGTCCCTTTTCTCTGTCCTGGCTCCCAGTCCCACCTGGGATGACACAGACACTGCCGCTCCAGCTCCGTGCACCTAGTACATGGGGACATCAGCCCTGGTGACTTCCCACTGAAGTACTCAGTAAGGAAAGAAGGAAGGTGCGAGTCAATTAAAATACTTTTGAAAACTCAGAGCCCCCTAAACCTACTTGTAGCCCTCTAGGGCTCCTGTGAGGGTCCTCTCCACAGGCCTCCTGGAGGGAAGCAGGTGAGCACTTGGGAGCGTGAATACCTCCCACTTGGGAGAGGAGAATGCTCATTCTCACCAACCCATGGCCTGATGGAGAGAATCCTGCTTACAGTAGTCAACTCGATATTTTGTCTCCAAGATAAAGTGCTTCCTGTTCTGCTTCTTAGGGACTCTCCACAATGGCCCATGAGTCCAAATCAGAGTAAGGAATCAACAGACCTGACAGAGGAGCTCTGCAGTTCGGGGGAGAAATAGCTGGACAGAAAACTATCCGTCCTTCAGAATTGATTGCAAGATAGGGAAGCCCACATCTAATGGAATGATGTTAGAGAGGCACTGCAAAAAAATAAAGAATATGGGCTAGGAGCCAGGCATGGTGGGATAGACTCCTATTTCCAGCACTGGGGACACTGAGGCAGGAGGACGTCATGAGTTTGAGACCAGCCTGGGATACATAACGAGTTTGAGGACAGGCTGAACTCCATAGTCAGACCCTGACTCAAAATCACCAAAATGACCTAGGAGGTAGCTCAGCAGTAGAGTGTTTGCTTAACATGCATGAGGACCTGGATGTGATCCCATTCACTAAAAAAAAAAGATGTTTTGTGGCGCTGCACCTGCCTTGCAAGTGCAAGGTCCTGAGTTCAATCCCAGTACCAAAAAAAAAAGTTTTTAAGAAAAAAAAGAAAAATGTCAGTATAATAGAAAGACACTGGAAAGAAGAATTAGAAATACAAATGGTAACATATGAAGCTACTTCAAGATAATGTATATAGGGCCAGGGATTTAGCTCAATGGTTCCACCGCTTGCCTCACAAGCACAAGGATCCGAGTAAGATCCCCGGTACCAAAAAAAAAAAAGATAATGTATATAATAATTACAGCAATGGAAGCTCATTCTACTTATCTATAGACTAAAAAAAATGTGTATATATATCCTCCAAAATGCTCAGAAACTATGAATAATTTGAACATTTGCTTCCCAAACCTAAGAGATACAGCATTAAAAATAACTGCTTTTTTGTGTCAAAGTGACAAATAATCACTATAGAAAATACAATAAAGCAGAAAAAGTAGCAATCAAATATTCCTAACTTCAGATACATACATACACACACATAATTTTTTTTTTCTTTTACAGTACTGGGGATTGAACACAGGGTCTTTGCCCAAAGCTACTTGCTCAGCCCTTTTTTTATTTTTTATTTTGAAACATGGTCTCACTAGTTAACTAAATTGCCCGGACTGGGCTCAAACTTGTGATCCTCCTGCCTCAGCCTCCTACAATACTAGGACTACAGGCATGTGCTACCATGCCTGGCTGGCATGTTCTTTTGGACTATAGTGTTTATTTTTAAAAAAGGGATCATACTGTACATGCTGTTTATATCTTAAATTTTTTTCACAGTGACATGTCACAAACAATAACCAAACATTGAATATTCAATGACATCTCAATTTTTACAACCATACAGTGTTTTGTTATATAGCTCCATCATAATTACACTGTAATAAACATCACTATACAGATACTCCCTGTTTAACAATCTACCCAGTTAACAACTGTTCAGAATTACGACCAAAGTGCACCATTTGGACTTACTACCCACTGCTTGGATTTATTACCATCACTTGGACTTACAAAACAGAAACTGCAGCCTTGTGGTGCCTTCTTCTATTGTACAGTACTGTAATTTTGACTGATTGTACTATACAGTACATAGTACAGTACTGTAGTTTTATGCTCCCTTATATTACTGCAAGTAAGAGTTATGCAAATATAATCAAAGTCATCAAGTTGGAGTTTCCTTTGACCTTGTCTTTGTAGTACTGTAATGTACATACTATATACAATGCCTCACTTAGCAACCAATCCATTTAATGACCTAGTCTTAGTCACAGGATAGGAACTCAGTCATTAGATGAGGAATGTCTATAAATTTTGCTTACATCTCTGACCATTTCTTCAGCATCAGCTTTCAGAAGTGGAAAGTTAGTCGATAGAGTTATGTTAGTATCCTGATGTTAATTAGACACAAATCAGTAGGTCCCAAGTTCGATCCCTGGTACCAAAAAAAAAATTTTAGAACCATAAAATTCAATTCACTTTCAATTAAGAATCAAGTGAGCTTTTCATTATCCTTAGTGTTTAGGGGTAAATTGAATAATTTTCAGTGTATGTCCTTGCTTAGAAGGCAGACAGAACCAAGATGGCCTCTTGAAATCCTTCTGGGCTCAGTAATTCCAGCTTTTATACACAACAAGCTTTAACCTGGAGGACTTATCACCAATCAAGCCTTTTCCTCTTTGCCGCACATTTTCTTCTTGCCTTAATTTTTATTTTATGTACACAGAGAGTGTTTGGCAACCCTGGGGGGGTGGGGGTAATTATGACCATGCTTTAAATGGACATTAATCTAACAATAAAGGAGACAAAGGAATGGAATGCCAAGGTAAATAATGCTATATAGTCATGAAAATGGAACATCCCTAGAACACTTAAAAAAATTGTCCTGGTTTTAAAATCTGATGTGATGTCACTCTACTTGAAAGTCCAAGGAAATTTTTGAAATGTTTCAGCCTTAAAGTACAGAGGAAAGTCAGTACTTTTACCCACAAACAATCTAGAGGAAAGCTGAAAAAAAACCTTATCACAATGCTGTGTAGTATTTGTTCTCTCTAATTTATCTAGCTATTATTCTGTACATTAGTAAAATTCTTGTTTTCTACAGGAATCTATTGCTCTAACAAACACTACAAATGATTTATGTTCATTTGTTTGCTGTTAATTGCTCTGTGTGTGTGTGTGTGTGTGTGTGTGTGTGTGTGTGACAGAGACAGAAAGATGAAGAGAGAGACAGAGGGAGACAGAGAGAGGGAATATATATTTATAATATATATTATATATAATATATATAATATATAATATATATAAATTATATATTATATATATATATAATTTATATATATATGTATATCCACGGTAAACAAAATGCACTGGGTCAATGACAGCATGCTATTGCACTGACTGCAGTGATTATATTAGGCATGAGCATAAGGTCTAAGTCAAGAGTAACTTTCAGAGTGTGTGTGTGTGTGTGTGTGTGTGCCCGCCCTCATGTGTGCTAGGTATTGAACTCAGGGCCTTGTACACACTAATCATATGCTCTACCACTGAGCTACACTCAAGTCGCATATATAATGTTTTTTAAGTTGCAAAGTGCTTTAAATAAAAGCTAGTTTAATGGATTGATTTATTCAAAGACACTTATTCAATACTTACTATATGCTGGACACTTTGCTAGGAGGTGAGTGGGAAAGAAGAATGAATAAAACTGGAAGACATGGTCTCAAAAGAATTTCACCATTCTAGTGGGGAAGAACACATAATTAAATAAAAGCACTGCATGGTACGATTGTAGATAGAGGTATAGAATAAAATGGTAGCATAAAAAAGGAAGTACTTTATTATTTTCTCACAAGGTAGAGAAATTATGAAACATTTCCCAGAGCAAGAGAGATTTTAGCTGAATCTTAGGGAAGTACAAGTGAAAATTACCTCACTATTGTCCAGACTGCCATCCAAAACCACCCCCATCTGCTGCATAGATGAGTGTCACAGTTGGGCAGATAGAGATGCAGCCAGAGAATATAATCTCATCATTATGTGCACTGAGGTATGATGGTGCTTACTCTAAATTCTCACTTAAAAGGAAAATAAGTAGTTTGGCATGCATTAGGCCAGTCTGGCTCCCCACACTCTTTCCCCCTCTCAGTGTGCTGTGCTATGCAGGGCTCTCTCTCCTCAGCTTAGTCATGCAGAGGACAACAGCCTAGGGGTGCTGGCAGCAACACAGAAGGAACTCCAGTCCCTGAAAGATGCTGTAAGGCAGAGCTATTCTACTAACTTGGACTGCTCACCTTGAAGCTCTTACATCACAGGAAATTATTTTGTTTCCTTTAAGCCATTCTGTTTTGAAAACTTGGTTATGGTATCTTAACTGAGCCAAACCTAATTGCCCTCAATAAATACTTCTAAAAACAAATAAGAAGTCACACAACTCAAATAGAAAATGAGTAAAGGCCATGAACAATTTATGAAGGGAGAAATATAGATAGCCAAAGAGCATGTGGAAACGTATGTTCCAACTTACAGTAATAAAGAACTACAAATGAAAATGAGATGCTTTTATACCTCTCCTGCAGTGTATGAATATAATACAATACAGCATGAGGTAGGAATTCTTTTGGGGCTGAGAATGGGCCCTGAACTCAGGTCCTTGCACATGTGCACTACTACTAAGCTACACCCCAGCCCTAGCAATGCACTTTTAAGGGACTGGTTTTTAGAATATAGGACCATACAACAGGCATAGTGACACACAGATGTAATGCTAGCTCTTAGGAGGCTGAGGCAGAAGGATCAGCTCTAGTTTGAGGCTAGCCTGGACTACACACTGTGTTCAAGGCCAACCTGAGCTATATAGCAAGGCACTACCTCAATAAAAAACAAAAACAAAAACAAACTCTGGGCATGGTGGCGTATTTCTATAATCCTAGCTCTCTGGAGGCTGAGGCAGGATCATCATGAGTTCGAGGCCAGCTTGAACTACAAAGAGAGACCCTGTCTCAAAACAAAATGAAACAAAAAATATAGAAGAACAGATTTACAGTTGTTATAATTTATATGTCAGAAAGTGGAAATAAGTTATAGGCCCAATGCCAGGTAATTATTAGGTTAAATACTGTAAATTATGGTAGAGTGGAATGATATTCCCTTGTTAAAAATGATTTATGGGTTGTGGGTGTAGCTCTGTGATAAAGGACTGGGCCCTGGGTTCAGTCCTCAGAAGCAAAAAAAGAAGAACAAGGAGGAGGAGGATAAGGATGAAGATGAGGATGAGGAGCAGGTGGACAACAAGGGGGAGAGGTTGAGGCAAAGAATAAGGAGAAAGAAGATTATTTTTTGTAGGCCTAGGAGCTGCCAGTTGGAGTGTGGCTGGCTCTGCAATCATGTTTGAATGACTGTATTTGTGCACCAGGATCATAGGTGCAGAAAGACACTAAGCCAACACAAAAACAGAAAGTTTACCATCCTTTTACAAATACTTGTCAGAGAGAGAAATACTCCCTAGAAGTTGCAAATAAAGAATATCAAGCAACCTGTGAACCCCCTGCATGAAAAGCTGTCCAGGATAGTTGACCCCATTCACTTATCTGCAGTGATCTTGGCTCATCACAGCTAGAGAGCCCACAATACAAATAAGTGTGTATTTTTCTGAGGCTTCACAAAGCCATAAAACAATGGCATAATTTCTGTTCAAAAGGAATTTAACTTTGAATATGGCTTCAAATTCTAAAAGAGGAACTATATATGTGAACTTTGTAGCCCTCTTGGAGCTGTTTCGGATTTTTTTTTCCTATCCTCACTAGAAGTTTACAGAAAGACAAATAAGTCTCACTTACTGCTATTGTCTCTAATAAATTCATTACTCAGAGGTAAATGAAGAATATATCATAATTTGTCTAAATTGACATTTAGTAGTTATTTAAGAAGAGGTTAGACTATCTGACCAACTGAGATGACAATGTTAAGATTTTAAAATAACAGACTGCTGAAATGAGAAATCACACATATTTTTTGCATTTTCACTGAGAGAGTTTATCTATTAAAGCATGTTTGGTTATTCACAATATCTCAAAATTTGTTTTCCAGAAGGGTATCTGAGAACTCAGAAATGTGAATGGAACAAAAACCTTTTTCTAAAATGCCACATAACAAAACTATCAGTGAAACATAACAATCTACTCACAGCAAAGTTGAAAAATATCTGAAATATTTTCAACCTCTTCAAGTTGAAAGTTCACTGTGAAAAATTCTTTTGCTGAAATTTCCAATGTTGTTTATGAATACTTTGTCCTGAAGTAGTCCTTAATTTTTAAAATGTGTGTAAAAACTGAGCTTCACATCAACACAGCATGAAATTAGGACAATGGGGAGGGAAGCATACAAGATATCCTCTGATATCCTCACAAGTGGCTGCAAAATGCCTCAGGAGCAGAGCCCTGAGTCAGAGGTGGAGCTAACTTCTGCTGAGGCTCCCTCACAGTGAAGCAGGTCTTTTAAAAGAAGGAAAAACAAGTTTCCCCAACCTAAGCAATTCCCCCTTAGACTCCTCCCTCCCTATGTTCCTTAATCTATAACAAATAAAATTAGTAACTTTGTCCCTGTAAGATTTCACGGCCTCCTGTTCTCATAAGATCCTGTTTTTACCTGACCAAGGCCACCAAGATAGGCTAAGTTGCAAAGTTGTCACAGCTTGACTGACTGCTTTTGTTCTGCTTTTATCCACAAGTTTTGTGGTGTTACATAGACCAACCACCCTCTGCAACATGTATAAAACTAGAGCTCTTCCTTTGTTCTGGGCTCAGCCTTTGGACACAAGTCCTCTGAGCTGGTGCAAACCTACATAAATCCTCCTGTTTCACTCATTGGTCTCTCTGATCTCTTATATTCTCCAACAATAGGTTGTGTCCATGCTTGGCATTCTGTCCCTTTGACCCCAACACTTATCCTATGGGATAATGCACTGTGTTTCTTTATAGATGGGAAATTTACTCTCAGGAAGGTATAGTGACTTGTGGAATCCATGGCTAGTACTCTAAAATCTGAATATGTTTGCGCCAAAGTCACCACCCCAGTCCTACATCTCACTTCTGTGTCTTTGGACACAAGATGATTTTTCTTTTATGTCTAACAGAAGCTCTTCTTTCCTTCCTCTCTTCCTTCCTTCCTTCCTTCTTTTCTTCCTTTTTTTTTTAACTTTTGAGAGGAGTCAATACCTCATCAAAGCTTATCAGATGCTGTTTCTCCCACCCAAGACCACCAACTGTGCTCATCCCTGAATGACCAAATTCTTCGCTGTGCCAACCTCCACAAATGGCTTTGTTAACTAATTGTTTAGCTGAAAGATAACGCCACCACTTTCTAATAATGATCCGTCAACACACTAAAAACCTACCCAGGGTTGGGGGTGGAGGAAAACACACACAAATCCCTGGATTCAATCCCAACAAAAACCTGCTAAGATTCCTTTGCAAATGTGCAGAACAGACTGTTGTCATGGTGCCTAAAAGAATTATAATTTTATCTCTTTTTTTCCTTAAATGCCCAATAATTTTACTGTCAGCCAGCATGATTTGATGGCTGCCAGCAGATAACAAAAAGAAAAAGATTTTTAAAAAGCTACTTTTACAAGTTTTTTTTTAAAGACCTTCAGTTGAGAAATGGATAAATCTTAGTGTGTTGCTATTGCTATGGTAAACTGTTATATAGCCTTTAAATATTGATATATGTAAAACTGTATGCAAAAATATTTAAGAATCAAAATGTTAATTAGTATATAAATTATGTTTACTGGTTATAATTGTGTAAAATTTTAGGTTTCAACATTGAAAAAATAAGATGTAATTACAGTTTAACATTAAAGAGTTCTTTATTTTTTCTGTAAAATATTGATGTGTGTATTAAAAAAAAAGATTAATTGGCAAAGTGGTTTACTGAAAAGAAAAAAAGAGAGATGAGCCACGTGAGAAAAGTAACAGAAGCCAGAGAGAGTCGGTGAGGAGAGAGGTATAATTTCAAAGAGGCAACTCTAAGAAGTACCTTAACAATATTAAATAGTATGTTGATCAGGCTTTTATATAAGTGAACTTGTGGAGTCCAGCTCCCTTTTACTGATGCTTTTTGGTGCCATTGCAAACATCTACCTTGAAGTACTATATATTTTACATTAAAGAGAAAAAAAAATTTTTAATGAGATCACACTGACTTCTTCCTGATCTTGTTCTTTACTTCTTCCATGGAGTTCCCAATAGACAAAATCAGACACAATTACAAAAACTCAATATTTATTGGGCTATTTTGTTTCTTGGATGGTAGCCCCAAACAACTTCAGAACAGAATAGGGACTTCAAGTAACTTCCAACTCAGGGCTGGTTTATTTGTTCGAAAGTTCCAAGTACTCAAGATGGCAACTCAAACAACTGGCTTTCCCTTTGGTCTTATCTGATGCATATCTCCTCAACAAAGGCTATGGCGGGCCGGGGATTTAGCTCAGTGCTTCTGCCGCCTACCTTGAAAGTGCAAGGACCTGAGTTCGATCCCCGGTACCAAAAAAAAACCACACACACACAAACAAAGGCCTATGGTGAAAGAGCATCAGGCTGGAGTCAAGCTGCTCTGGATTTGAATCCTGGTGCTACAAGCCCATGGTTATATAAGCTTGAAAAGAATAATATAATTTCTCTGAACCTTAGTTTTTACACATTCTTAGTTAAAAGAATAATTTTCCCGTGTGCTTCTTAGGACAATTTTAAGAGGAAACATCTCTAAGGTGCCTAACCTGAGGCTTGATTAAAAAGAAGCCTTGCCTGATTAAAACTGGTGCTAGCACAATTAGAAACAATGGTGCTGAGGGAGTCACTCCCTTCTACCCATTTAAATTTAAACAGCACTGTAAAATAATCCTGCTTTTATTATCCTAAGAGAGGTAGAGAATAACCTAACAAAAACCCAGTACATCTCTGATGTGTTGGATTCCCTGTCCTGACCTTCAGTCACCTTCACCCTACTCCAACCTTATTAAAGGTTCATGAGTAGGCACTTACATCTCATGCATGTAATTAAGATCAGAGGGAATTCTGGGACAAGCATGCATGTTGAGAGCCCCTGAGATGGCTCTCCCCTGTCAGTCGTTCCTGTCAATCACACCTAGAGACTCAGGAGAGGCACCTGAGCTGAGGTGCAGATCCTTTAAATGCTGAAAGGCAATTTATGAGGGGCTGCTGCTGCTGCTTCTGTGTGCTATGACCTGTGTGCAGGGCTTTTGCTTTTCTGTCATTTTTTGGTTCATGAAGGGAAAAGGGGTCTGTAGGGAGGGAAAAGAATAAAATAAAAGCCTCATTAGGGTTTCTAGCTGATCCTGACTAGAAAGAGTTAAAACTTTACTGGTGGGAGCAATTAACAAGACAGTAGGGAAAGCTGGTCAACAGAGCACAGGAGGAAGCCAGGTGCCTTAACTAAGTTACCTGCCTTTCCCCTTCTCCAATAAAATCCAAAGGAGACAAGAGGCAGTCACTTAAAAGAAAAGTCTTATTTCATATATGTATGTATATATATATATACATGTATATACATATATCCTGCCAAAAACATGTATACACACTTCATGAAAAGAACAACTTGTATAAATATTTTAATACTAAATTTTTTGAGACATCATGAGATTACTTCAAGTTACCTTTGGCCTCTACAATTACAAGAGGTACTCAAAGTTGTGGCCATTACCTTCCAGATATTTATTAGTATGGCTAACTGCTGCTTGGGTAACTTTGCTCAAAGTGTCCATTAAGATTGTTGCACACTGGGCCGGTGATTTAGCTCAGGGGTTCCAGTGGACCACTGATTTAACTCAGTGAACCTTGCAAGCACAAGGTCCTGAGTTCAATCCCCAGTACCAAAAAAAAAAAGATTACTGCACATGAATTTTCAATTTTTCTCTAAAGACTGGCAGTGTAGTGGGTTTTCTGTGATTTATGACATCCTTTGGGGTCCCCCATAGATAAAAGTCTACAGGTATTAAATCAGGAGACTGTGCACTTTCTTTTTCTAAAGTATGTGTGCATTTTTGGGGGCAGACTCTCTCTCTCTAATATATATATTAGAGAGAGAGAGTCTATATATATATGTATTCTCACTCTAGGGTCACTATATTACTGCACTAGATACACATGTATCCACTTACTTAATCACTAACTCCAAGTAATCTTGTATGTAAGGTTCTTCTTAACCTCCCCCTATAAATCCCAGAGATAAGGCCCTGACAAGGACAAGCAGGCAAGAGAAAAACAAAGCCCACTTAGGAATGTGCATATAGACAATGATGCCTAGGTTAGGGTCTTGTGGCCTGAGATCCTTCATGACAGGCCAGAGAGCCAATCAGGTTATGACAAGTTCCAGGCACTGATTTGGGAGGGAGACTCTTTATCACTTGTGTAGGGAGCCACAGTCAGATGTGTCAAAGCCCAGGCATCTGAGGGTGTCTGAGGATACCTGAGGATACAACCCTGTCATTTAGTGCAGGCATTCAATGAGACCTCATTATATAATAATGAATCAACATAGACAACCACACATGTGCCATACAGCCATGCAAGATCACCCAGATGTTTTGTCTCAATATGTCTCAGTAAGGTGATAACAACTACTGTAAGTGTTGTGCTGTAAAATAAAGAATTGTACCTGCTTTCCTCTGATGTCTGCCCTACATGCCTTTTTTTTATTGGGAATCTCACCTGAAAAAGTACTTCTTCAGCCCCCTGACCTTGACAACTTGACAAAAAGAAGCTGAAGACAAAGGCTCACAGGTACCCATCTTCCAGAGCCCCGTGCCCTTATCTCACATAGGGCAGCTTTCTGTCTTCTGTTTTTTCTTTCTTACAAAGTATCTTCCCTTTAAATTTCATTCCTTTAATTCATTACTGGTGCTGTGTTTATGATGCCAGCTGTCTGGGGAACAGTGTTATGCACCCCTTAACCTGACAGCACCAACTTGCCCTGAGCACAGCATTCTGTAGCTGCTTTTCACTTGCAACTGAGTCTGCACTTGCCATTCATCGCTTGTCATACACAAGAGCCTAGATTACTCTGCTAAATTTGTCACATGGTAACATTTTGGTGAGTCCTAGCCAGGAAATATTAATGAACACCAGGAGTTATTGGCAGACATCAGGAGTCACAAGCCAAGAGCCAAAAGAAGCCCAGTCAAAAAAGAAGGTAATCCTCAGCCACTTGAGGAGAGACTCTCTCTTTCTCTTTGTTGAGTATGCAGGATGGATTTCCAGGATGAACAGTTGAACTGATCATTGTTTAGAGATGATGAAACAGTGACTATGAAACAAGGCTTCTGCCTTTGCAGGGAATAGGAGAACCCCTGTGGATCAACTGGAGTTGTATTTTGTTGTTGTTTCATGCAACACGGGAATTCCATCTTAGCAGCTGTGACTCCTCACACCTTCGGGGGAATGAACCTGAGCAGAACCAAACAGAGGAAGCTGATGGGCAAGTATCCTAGCTTTGGCATAGTCTCCCACAGCAGGGGCTTCAGAAACACAGATCCAGTCCACCTAAAATTGCTACTTTTCTTTGTGGGGTACACTTGGTGGTGTGCCCTGCACTGTGTAGACTTGAACAGCCCTTGCTTAGTGCCAAAGATGTTTGTGGGGCCCTTTGACTCACAGGCTCACACTGAGTGCACTTTATGATTTGCTTTCCTTCACTCTCCTTTTGAAGAATTCTGGTTCCCTTCTTTTTCTTTTTTTGGTACCGGGGATCGAACTTGGGACCTTGCGCTTGCGAGGCAGGCGCCGGAACCACTGAGCTAAATCCCTGGCCCTCTGGTTCCCTTCTTGTTCCCTCTTTCCCCACTCAGGCTTTCATCTATCAGAGTATTCAAATTATTTGGCTTTTTGGTGCTGAGCAATTCAGGGAAACAGAGTTGGAAAGTATAGTGCTTCCCTGCATGTGAAGAAAAGGACACCCAAATCTGTCTCTTTTAAAAGTTCACGCTGCTTCTTCCAGCAGCTGTGAGAGCTTCTGTCACATCTAGGGGCGTATACCATGCCATACCACTGCTCTGCTGGAACATGCAGCTACCAGGATCCTACCAGGTTCCCATTGGGATCATAAAGTCAGCACCAGTATTGAATTAAAGAGGCAGAATTTAAATTAAAGGCAGATGATTTATTTGGAAAGGGGTAGAAAAGAAAGAGAAGATAGACAGCTACTCTGGAAGAGTAGGGGGCATCAAAAAGTGAATACCTGTGAATTTCTATCAGCTCCTTTTTAAGACTGGTGTCCCTGCCCCACATTGGATACCTGGGACTTGTAACAATCTGCTTGGATTGCTGGCTGTCTTTGACCCTATCCTGGGCACCTCTGTCTACATTCTTTTGGCCATTTTATTTTTTCCTGTCTTTTTGTGATGGATAAGTGTAAGGAGGGGGAGCCTTATAGAAGGGCAGCTTAGTTAGAAATTAAGTAAGGGGATATGTGATCTGGTGCAGTGATAGAGTGGTGCTGAAATGATAATATACATATAAAATATATGTGTGTAGATTTGTGTGTCTTATATATATTAAATAAGCATCCTTAGGTGACTATCCCCTGTCTCATTTGTATTTTATTGGGTGGGGGTAGCTGGTTACCCTGTTCCTGGTTACATCCCTGTTTTGCCTGTTGACTCTTCCTGCTAAATTCTTATATTAATTATGTTACCTGACACCTTCCCTGGTCTGGTTTCTCTTTCTCTACCTTTGTCTTTCTAATTGCTAGAATCTAACTGCAGAGGCACAGCTGCCTTTAGTAAGATTTCTTATTAATTTCTTCAATAAAGCTTAATAAGATTCTATTTTATCCTTTTTCCTGCTTATGACCTCCTTGTTCCTACACTTTCAAGAGAGCTAGCTCTGCTGACTCTTCCGAGTCCTAATGCCTTCCTATTGCTATTTCCTCCTGAGTCATTTCTCTAATGCTAGTTCTTTCTCTCCATTCTACTTGGTTTTGCTTTCATTGTAATAACTGTGGCCTCAGGTTTATGTTCCAATCTTAAAGGATATATAACCTGCATTTGTGACTGAATTTACACCACATCTGACTTTTCAACTTGAGGTTTTGTCACCAGAAGTGTATGCTTTGTGGTTTGTTTGATTTAGTAAGATGAGAATTTTTACCTCAGGACAGGTCTTATTCCTTGTTCTAGACTGTCAAATAGTGGTATATCATCTGTAGAAGTGCCTATTTCCCCGCCAAAGGTACTGAGAGCCACATCTGTAGAAAATTGTTAGGGGTTGGGGGTTCTGTTAAATAGAGTGATTGCTAGCCGTCCCTGTACAGGACATTGTGTGTGGGGGGGGGGATAAAATTGACTAAGAGGCATCCAGCTCGTAAGGCATCCTGGTTCAGGATTCTTTGTGGACATAGGGGAAAATCTAAGGTTCAAAAAGAAAAGTGGCACATGCCCACACATGGCTGGAATATCCAACCTCCCGGGAATTAGTTCAGCTATATCAGAGGTGCTTTGATACAAGCTGAAATTGGTTATAGATAATCTAGAGGATGCTTTGTCAAGATCCTGTGTGGGAACTAACTCAGGGAAGGCTCTATGAGTCTTCTGTGACCTAATACCAAGGAATTTAGCCTTTCCAGATCATGACCCTCAGTAGATGCCTTGTCAGGTCCCCATTAGTGGTCCAGGGACTGACTCAAGGATAGTCCTTTTAGCTTTCCCATAACTCCTCCCCACAAAACCCATTTTAGGGTATGCCTCATTTACCCCACCTGTTTAATGGTGTGAGTAAGGTTAAATTTCATGACAAGGAGCATAAGTTATGATCTGGGTGTATTTTATCCAACCTTACTATTCATGCCTTCTCAGAAAGTCCCTTTCTGTTATGGATATTCAGCAGTGCAACAAAAACTGGGTAGATTCTGAGGATCCTGAAAAGTTTGCTGACAAATTTGATCCTGATAAGTTTCCATACCCTAACAATGGCTTTTTATGTCACCTGGCAAGATGCCCAATTTATCCTGATCTCTTGTTGCACAGCAGTAGAAAGCAAAAGGATTATAAGGGCTGCAAAGCAGGCTAATGATGAAGCCTTAAGAGATTTACCCTGTGATAATCAGCCAAGTTCTGGTTAAAACACATTATTAATAAGTTTTTGGCTAGAGTGTTACTAGTGCCATGCCAGTCCCCATGCAATACACCCAGTTTACCAATAGTCAAGCCATCAGGAGATTATTTCATAGTGCAAGATCTCAGAGCCATCAATGAGGCAATGGTACCTGTTCATCGATTAGTAGCAGATCCATATTCTCTTTTAGCATAGATATCAGGATATTGGAGACCTCCATGGTGGGTTCCAATCTCCTTCTCAGTGCCATGGCACAAGACAAGAAGAAAAACTTAAAGGCAAAAATAAAGAGACAGATACAGGGAGCCAAGATGACCAAGGCTGAGAAGCAGTAAAAGACCCTGGCCAGCCAAAGACACTGACATTTATTGGTGACATCATAGTTAGGTTAAAGTGAGAGGGCTATGTGTGGTTGCAATGGATACATTGCTAATTCAGGCAAGGCTTGTATGAGAAAAGAGAAAGCATTCTTTAATTTTTGGAATGGAATTTAGATGCAAGTCACTATGACTTTGGCTGTCATGTAATCTAGTCACATAGACTTCTCAAAACAAGCCAATTGTGTAGTTAACTCTTTTTTTTTTTTTTTTTTTTTGGTACCAGGGATCAAACTCGGGACCTTGCGTTTGCAAGGCAGGTGCCAGAACCACTGAGCTAAATCCCCACCCGTTGTGGTTAACTCTTTATAGCCTGCACTGCTCACAGCCTTCTTTGAGTGTAATCAATGGAATGGTTTCCCACACCAGGAGACACTAAATGGTCCTTGATATCAGACACCTTCTTTTCCATCTTTGTGGATCCTAATTCCAAATATTTATTTGCCTTTGAATGAGAAGACCCCCAAACAGGATTTTGCCAACAGTACACGTGACTGTCTTGCTTCAGGACTTTAGAGATAACCCCCAAATGTTGCATAAGTGTTAGCTCAAGACCTCAGAGATTTAAATTTAAAAGGTAGGCCTATTAGAGTACATAGATGACCTTCTCATTTGTAATGCCACAAAGGAATTATCTGATAAAAGCACCACTAAGACTCCCAGTTTTCTAACAGAAAGGAGTTACGACATGCCCCATAAGGCCCAAATCTCTCAACCAAAGGTGACATATCTAGAATAGGTTTTAACTGTAGGACAAAGATAACTGTCCCCAAAAAGAAGAGAGGCACTTTACTGTTTGGGTCTTCCAGAGTCTAAACAGCAACTGAAGGCTTTCTTGGGAGTGGCAGCCTTCTGCCAAATATGGATTCCCCATTTTGGACTAATAGCCAAACCCTATATGAGGCAACTTGAGGACCAGAAACTGAACTCTTGAAATAGACAGCAGCCACTCAAGAGGCATCTAAAGCCCTAAAATGGGCCCTAATGCAGGCTCCATCATTAGGATTCCCAGACCCAACTAACCCCTTTTCTCTCTTTATAGCTGAGAAACAGGGATGTCTTTCTGGGCTTACATGCACATTCATCCATCTGGAAAGAAAGAATTTTGACTTGTTGCAGTCTCCAATAAAACATAGATGTGAGATCCTCAACCTCCTTGTGACAGTAAGTCTCCCAAGTGAGGTATCATTGTCCATTTCCAGGAACATCAAGCTTCCTTAGACTCTGTCTACCAGGCTGATTCTAAGGCAGATTTCACTGCCAAACAGACTGCTCTCCAATATAATTCTAGCCTAGCTACAGCTCTATCTATGCTCCATTCCAGGACCTTGTCTTAGAGTCAGGATACTCTAAAGAAGAGGTTCAAACAATCCATTTTGAGGGAGAAATTCAAAAGAGAAAAAAAAAGTGGTATGTGGGACCCCCGCTATTCTTGCCACAGTGGGTGCAATGGAAAGTCATTAAGTCCCTACATGATGCCTTCCACCTAGGGCAAGACACCACCAGTGCTATGGCACATAGGCTCCTTATAGAGCCTGGAGTCTGTAACCAGGTCGCTAAAGTATGTCCTGTCTGTACTCTCCATAATCCACAGGCTCATCCTTCCCCATTGCCTGAGCCAGAACAAAAGTTAGGGCCCTCCCCAGAGAAGAATGCAAATAGACTTGACCCACATGCCTATGTGAAAAGGATATACACACTTTCTGGTATGCATTGATACCTTTACTGAGTGGATAGAGGCCTTCCCTACCAGGTTAGAATGGGCCTTGGAAGAGGTAAAAGTCCTCTTTCGGGAAGTAATCCTAGGGAAGGACATCCTAGACCTCTCCAGAGTAATAACACATTCTACTTTACATCCCAAATGACACAGGGAGTCACTAAAGCACAGGGAATTAAGTACCATCGAGACAGGAGGTAGGACATGAGTAAAACTGGTTGGGAAAGGAGGTATGACAAGATGCTGTAACATATGCACAGAATGCATATAGACCCTTCATGTAGACTTCTTGTGTGAATTGAGCAGGTTTTTGATAGGATGGCTTAGACCTGATGTTAGTCTGAGGAGTGACGCAAAAATGATGATCTACATTAAGTTTTTGCTACTGTGTTCTCTCTTCCACAGTGACCTCCCCCTCTCATCTGTAGGGCAGTGATGGTGAACTTTTTAGAACTTTCCAATGATAACAAACAGCCCATGGGTTGTACATATGTCATAGGTTCACTACCACTGCTCTAGGGTACACTGCTCTTCCTACTTTTTCTTGGTCCAAGCTTGCTCTCCAGAGTCTGTTTCTTTTCCTTTTAATAAAACATTGCTACTGTTTGTGATATTCTTGACCAATTCTTTTCTCAGGAAAGAAAGAACCTAAAAGCCACCTCCAAACACATCCAAGGTTTGTGATCCAGTCTTCCCTCTCTGTAAACTGAGAACCAGGGCACTTGGTGGAGACTCCAGTGCCCGCAAAAGCCAGTTACATATTTGGCATAGCCAGCCAGGAGAGCAGGTAAGGCCCTTTGGGCACTTCTTTTTTTTTCATTCTAAAAAGGCATGAAGGGTTTTGTTGTTGTTGTTGTTGTTATTGTTATTCATTTTTTCCTATCTCTCTCCCCTAGGCTAGGAAACTCAGGAGACTCTTCTCATGATGCTGAAAATGGTTTCCTGCTTTTCTCATCATGTGGGAGATGAGGAGGAGAATACATAGCCTCTGTATTTTTCTTCCAGCCATGGGAGGCCCAATCGAAGTTTATCTCCACTTTTCTTCTCTTTCCCATTTTTGGTCACTCATTGTGGATCCAAGTCAGCAAAGAATAGCCAGAGAGTTTGATCCCTGGTACCAAAAAAAAAAAGAAAAAAGAAAAAAAAAAATTAACCGAAGGGCCTATTATTAATCCAGTTGCAGAACAGATCCTTTAGGTACCATGTGTGTGACCTAAAGTTTAGTATGCCTTTTTTTTCTTAAATTCTTTTATTGGTACATTTTAGGTATACAATATGTTTACATTTATCATTGGGTGCTTGTACCTGTACATGATGTATCTTGTTTCTTATGTTTTTCCTCATTACCCGTGCACCCTTCACCCCCTCCACACTTCCCTATTTACATAGACTTCATTTCCATTTTTTTCTTTTCTCATAATTTTTCCTTTCCCTTCTTTCCTTTCCCCTTCCCCTCCCACTACTCCTACCCCTTTGGACCTTTTCTTCCTATTTCAAATTATCAATTATTCATTTTAATCATTTTAATCCTTATTTACACTTTCATTTTCTCACACTAGAGAATTTACACGTGTGTCCTATTTATTTCACTTAAGAATATGGCCTCAATATGCATCCATTTAGCTATAAATGTATCTAGTTTCTCATTCTTTATGGCTGAGTAATACTCCATTTTATAAAAAAAACACATCTTCTTTATCCAGTTTCCAATCAATGGGCATTTGGGCTGTTTCCAAACTTTAGTTATTACAAATTGTGCCGCTATAAACATAGGTGCACATATATTGCTGTGGTATGATTCTTTTAATTCTTTGGGGAAGATTCCCAGTAGGGGAATAGCTGAGTCAAATGGGATCTTTAGCCCTAGTTCTTTGAGGTATCTCCATACTGATTTCCACAGTGGTTGCACCAGTCTAGTATGCCTTTTTGACCTCATGTTTCTGTTCTCTGTGATACTTTGCTCAGGTTTCTCACTCTTTTGGGGAAAAATAGCTATTGGCAACTTGGTCATCTGCCTGAATAACCACCTACCTAAGTTTACTCCTTTTGAGCTCAAAGTCCCATCTGCACTTTTCCCCCAAATGACTGTTTCTCAGAGTGCTGTCTTAGTCAGGGTCACCATCTTTTCTCATCACATTAAGCAAACCATCAAGTGGTATAATGTGGCTAAGGGAGTGTCATGGGAGACTCCCACACTGATCTCATGGGAGTTTCAAAGAACTAGGTAGAGCCATCAAATGGCTGAATATCTTCTCCCTAAGGAGTTAGTTGGTTCCTATATGCAGACAAAAAGGCCTCAGTAGGGCTTTTTTTTATATGTTTCTATAAAAGAGGCCAGATCATCCTAGCTTTGGACAGAAATCTCTGTCTAGTAAATACTTGAGTCTCACAAGGGATGCTTTGTGGGCTCAAATCAGGTCTCCTCCTTCTGCATGAGATGCCATCTTAAGAAACCAAGACCAAGCTGGGGATTTGGCTCAGTGGTTCCGCCACCTGGTTCACAAGCATAAGGACCTGAGTTCGATCCCCAGTACCAGAAAAAAAAACAAAAGCCTAGGACCTAGTTGTCTCTTTCCACAGGCTCCAAGACAAGCCATGGGAAATTTCATGAACCATGTCCTGCAGATTCCACCAACTTTGCCACTAGGCCATATCCTTGATCAGTGGAAAATATTTGATCCTGTCAGTTTAAAAAAGGAATACTTTATCTACTATTGCAACATGGTTGGGGTTCAGTCTAAACTAGGAAATGGTGAGAGAAGGTTATTGGACGGTAGTTTAAGCTATGAGACTATTTTTCAGTAAAATCATGCCTGCTAGAAATATAGAAGGCTGCCAGGTATGGTGGTGCATGCCTGTAATCCCAGCTCTTGGGAGGTAGAGGTAGGAGTATCACTGTGAGTTCGAAGCCAGCCTGGGATACATAATGAATTCAAGGCCAACCCAAACTATGTAGTGAGACTCTGCCTCAAAAAAAAAGAAAGAAAGAAAGAAAGAAAGAAAGAAAGAAAGAAAGAAAGAAAGCAAGCAGAATGAAGTCCCTGATGTTCAAGCTTTTGTGACCTTCATCTCAGAAAAATCCCAGAAACTGTGGTATTTAGTGTGACCTCCAAGGAAAAGAGAGATATCTTTTATGATTTTGTCCTCAGATACTATCTCTCAGGGGAATATAGGTGTCTCACATCTGTATCGATGAAGAAATTTCAGATGGGACCACAGACATCTATGACCAATTGCTGGACATGGCCTTTTCTATGTTCAACAATTAGGATCTGGATAAGCGTCAAAAGAGAAAACCTAGAATTATAGATATTGCAATTGGCAATGCTTTATAGTCACCCAAATCATCTGAGGGGTAACCAAGGAAAAATTCATGTTTAAAGTGCAAGAAGTTGACACTGAGGAGATGAATCCACGAAGCCACTGCCTGGGCCCTGCTCTGAGTGTGAGGCAGCCTCTGTGCCTAACTCATGTCACCAGAGTACCCTCCTCTAGATCTATAGCCGTAGTTGCAGTCAAGAGAATGCCTTGTTAGAGATTACTCCTGCTCTGATGTATCTCTTTGAAGGCTAAATGTTTAACCATGAATTTCTAGTTGTCCTACAGTATTATACTCCCTTTCTAGGAAGAGATTTGCTATCAAAATTGGGGAAAATTCTAAAATCCCAACAAAGTCCAAAGTGGATTTTACTGTTGGGACTACACCATGTCTCCATAGCCTAATTACCCCACAGGTAGATCCTGCCACATGGCATAATAAAATACCTGACTTAAGAGAACTCTTCTTCCTCTATATATCACAAAAGAGTGAAATTGCTTTGGGTATCTCGACCCAAAGCCTAGAACAAGAACTCTGCTCAATGACATACTTTCCAAAAAGTTAGATGGAGTAGATGCTGGATGGCCACTCTGCCTGAGGGCAGTAGTAACTATAGCTATACTAGTAGAGGAAGACTTTAGGCCAGAAACTAGAACTCCTGACTTCCCATCAAGTCAGAGTGATTCTTGAGACCAAAGGTCACTTGTGGTTAACAGGGGAATGACTTACCAAATATCAGGCCATGCTCTTAGCCACCACCGAGGTTATTATAAAAAAAAACTTGCACTATGCTTTTTTTTTTTTCATACTAGGGATAAAACTCAGGACCTTGCACTTGCAAGGCAGGTGTGGTGCCACTGAGCTAAATCTCTAGCCCTGCACTACTCTTAGTCCTGCCTCTCTGATGACTACAGGCCCAGAAGTTAGTCACTCTTATGAACAAGTGATCTCCTAGATCTATGCAAGCAGGCAGGACATCAGTGATCAGCCCTTCCAAAACCCTAAACAAGAATCGTTCACTGATGAAAAAAGCTTTGTCCAAGAAGGACATCAAAAGGGAAGTTATACAGTTGTCAGTTCACAACAGGTCACTAAAGCAAAAATTTTTCCCCTAGGAACCTCTACTCCAAAGGTAGAGCTAGTAGATCTTACTTGGCATTGATATTAGGAAAAGCCAAGAAGATATATATCTATACAGGCTCTAAAGTGGCCTTTCTGGTGGTGCATACCCATGAAGTGATCTGGAAAGAAAGGGTTTGCTGATTAATAAGCAATCATCCATAAAACAGAAGCAAGAAATTTTACAACTCTTAGAGGTAATCTATCTACCCAAGGAGGTTGCTATCATTTATTACAAGGTATCCCAAGGAGACTAAATCAAAAGGCTAATAGGAAGGCAAGAATGGCACACCAAAAGCCCCTCAAAACCCTAGCATTATTCCCAGTTCCTGATCAACCATTTTGATCCTTCCTCAAAGGATGCAGTGACAAGCTATAAAAATCCTACATGAGAAATGGTCACTAGAATTTTCACAGGACTAAAAAGAAACCTATTCCTGGAAGACCTGAGGCTTCTCTTCAGAAATCAAGACTCCAGTATTTATCTAGGGTGCAGATGAGTAGAGTCACTAATGACCCTAATTCATTATAGCTTAAATGGGGCTCTGTACTGAGGCTCCTGTTTTTAATTAGATCCATTGTGTGGATAATCCTTCTAAGGCTATGGCTCTCAGCCTCTCTATAATTTGTCTAACCTCCCTCTTTGCCATACTTTGTCCTCCACAAGAAGGATGGAAATCTGACCTCCTCCTCATATTTGGGCTAACAGTTGTTTCTTTCTCCCATTGAACAAACAGCTCAATAGTCACTAATTATTTTCTCATTGTCTTCTAAGTTTTTCTGTTGAACCTAACCTGTGAGCCATAATATCCCAAGGTTGTTGGAGAGCACATAATTCCCAGTAGTTAGGGTCTACAGCTTCTTCCAGCTGGAAGAAGACACAGACCTCCTCTCACTCAGCACCCCTTAGGAGGAAATGAGATAGGGAAGTATGGTGTGGCTAAAACTGACTGTGAAAGGAGACATAACAAGATCCCAGAACACATGCACACTTCCCAAAACCCTGCATGTGCATTTCTACCAAGAACTTGAGCAGGGTTTTGACATGATGGCCTAGACTTGACATCAGGATGAGGAGTGGGTGATAAAAAACGACAGTTCACATTCATTGAGGTTTTGCCACTGTGTTCTTTCTTGTATGGTGGCCCACCCTCATGCTGTAGGGTACACTTCTCTTCCTACTTTTACTTGGCTCAAGTTCACTCAGAAGATCTGTTTCTTTTCCTACCTTTAATAAAATTTTGCTACCATTTGTTTGTCTTGGCCAATTCTTTGCTCAGCACAAAAAAGAACCAAGAAACCACCTCTGGAAGGAGATACAAGAACCCCAAAACCCAGTAACACCATGTCTATGCTTCATGAATGCCCAAATCATCAGGAAAAGTCAAGAAATCCAATCAAACTCTCAAGCAAACCTTAGCCAAGTGGTGTCAAGTGTGTTAAAGAGAGAGAGAGAGAGACCACCTGAGCAGGCACTGTATGAGCAAAGAAGCTGTTTATTCACTCACATGTGGACACATGAATGGCCTGCATTTGGAAAAGGGAACTCAGCAAGAATTGATCACAGAACAAAGAATTTAAAGGGAATGGGAGGGACTAGTGCTTTGAGAAATTTAAGTGGATAGAGTGAGATTATGCTTTTCAGGTGGTTAACATCAGGCTTCCTGGAACTGCATTGGCTAGGCTGATTTACTGACTTTGTTCTTCTTTAAGGTTTCCTGCACATCTGCCACCAAGGCTTGATAGTATCTGGCCTGCTCTAGGCACTGTGCTCCTGCCCACATGTTTGCCATGGAGATGGTGCACTCTCCAGCCATGCATTTGTCTTACCCACCAGGAGTGACATGCCTGTCTTTTTGTTGTTATACAGAAAAAAAGAGAGAGTAGGGAAGGTGAATGTTGTTTCTCATGGCTGAGTCATGTAGGACATGTGGGCAGTACAGACACCTTAACTGGGAGAGATATCTTAGGGAATGGGATGGTATAGATGAGTGGTCAGAACTAGCATTTGTCACATTGACTGATTTATGATAGCTTGAATTTGATTTTGTAGGAATTGTGAAAAGGCCCTGAAGAGGCATGGCCAAAAGAGGAGCAGAAGCACAATAGAGACAAGAGATCTAGTTAATGAAAGTAGGTCCAGTCTTAAATATTGGTCTAAGTTGTAGGCATTGTCTAATTTCTGAAACTTTTTAATTAGCCTTTTTATTGTGTCCCACACTGTGCCTGACTGGTTGATATAAAAGCAACATTTTCTCCTAGGGAGATATATAAGCCACCATTTTTGGCTGTGAGAGGATCTAAGCCTATATGATTTTGGAGGTTAACTTGTCAGAGAAACTATCTGGTTCTGTAAGGTAAGGAGGGAGCCAATTTTTTTTTTTTTTTTGAGGCTGTCCAAAAGATTTCAGGAGAGAAAACAAGAGCAGTTTGGGGTTTTAATTGTGCCAGGCAGGCTGGGGGGAGGAAAGGGGAATAAGGGGAAGGAGATTTCCCATGGAGAACAAAGAGAAGTAATGAGAGCAGCAGCAAGGTGGACAGCAGACATCTCCAGCTGGGACTCAGGGCCATAACAGAACATGAGTGAGTGGCCAAGGAATATGTCTCCATGGTTGACAAGACACCAAGGGAAGACAGTTCTTCCCAAGGAGTATTCTGTGAGCATTTCTGGGTTGAAACAGCATGGAAAGTGGAATGAGTTTTTCTCTGTCTTGGCAGTTGAGGGGATGGGAGGAAGAGGAAGAGAACCTAATCAGGATGAGGGCAAGCATGAGCAGGAAAAGTGATTTAATCCCTGAAGCAAAAGGCAATGGATTTGGACCCCTAACAGGATTATAAGTAAAATCAACAGGAGAATATATATTAGAAACATGGGGTGTTTAGAGTCCTGTCTATCAGTCATTGAACAGGAGGAGGGTAAGCAGGAAGGAATACAACTTGATCTTTTCTGGGGAGAAGTCACACAGACTGTCCTGAAAAAGGAGATCTTTTATCTGTGTAATGAAGGACATAAGGATGGAGGCCTGAGGGTCAAACCAAGTAAGATTATCGCAGACTTGGCTGGGGATTTAGCTCAGGGGCACCACACCTGCCTCACAAGCTCAAGGTCCTAAATCCAATCCCTGGTACCAAAAAAAAAAAAAAAAAGATTAAAGCAGACTGAAAGGAGGAAGTGGGTGAAGTGGCAGAATAGGTAAGGGCAAGGCATTTAAGTGTCTTCTGGAATTAAATTCAGCCCGAAGGAAATAGGAGAGATTACTTGGGATTTTTATGAGGAGTCAGATGACTTATCAGCAGGATGCACCTTCACATGGGAGCAATGTAACTAATGGGGAGAGTCTCATAGATGGACAGCTGTCAGCATTAGGCTGTCTTCATAATGCTGGGTGTCAGGAGAAGGCAAGAGAAGGTTAGCAGCATATTGGACCTTTTTCAGGTTTGTTGCAGATCTGGGAGGTACTTTCCAATAGGACTGGCCTCTGGGCTGAGGTTTGGCCTGAGAAGAAAAATACAGCCATATAAAAGCTCAAATGGACTCTATCCTGTAGGTTCCCAAGGGGTGGCTGGGATGTGAAGAAGAGTGATTGGAAGCAGGGAAACCCAGCCTTTATGGAGCTGGAGTGTGAGCTTAGCAAGGTGGGACTTGACAAGGCTGTTGGCTTTCTCTATCTTTTTGGATGACTAAGGCTGGTAGGGGGTGTGGAGATTTTATTGGACTAATGAAAGCTGATTGAATTGTCTGATTGAACAGAGGTAGGAAGGCCAAACCAGGGGATAATATCAGCTAGGAGGGAGTTGACAATGCCCAAGGCCTTTTCTGAGCCTATGGGAAAGGCCTCTACCCATCCAGTAAAGACAGTGACCCAAACTAGGAGATATCTTAAGGTTTTATACTCATGGCATGTGGGTAAAGTTAATTCATCAGCCCTGAGTTGGAGAAAAGCCTCATGCTTGATGTGCAGGAAAAGGAGAGGATCTCAGAAAACCCTGAGGTGTGGTTGTGTAGCAGTCAGAACATTGAGCAGTGATGGTTTTGAGAGGGGTCTTCTAGGAGGGAAAGCAAATGAGAAGCTCAAGAAGTCAGGTTAGGAGTCTGTATCCTGTATGAAAATTGTCATGAAAGGAGAAAAGAATGGCGTGAGCCTGCAAAGCAGGAGGAAGGGACCTTTGCTGGCTTAGGTCAGAAAGGAATGTGCCAGTATGTTGGAAAGGGCAAAATATTGACCTTTTGAGATTGGGATCTGGAGGTAGGGGTTGGGTATGTCTGTGGAAAGTGATGTCTAGATAGATGATGGAGGGGGAAGAGATTTGGGCCTAACAGGGAGATACCCAGTATATCTTGGCATCTAGATGTTATAATAAGAAGAGGGTGTGCTTATGGAGTGACTCATATGAGGGGCTGTAGAGGAGGTCATCTATATATTGTATGAGGTGAAAGGAAGAGGGGTGAAAGGAGAGCAAATCATGACCAAGGGCCTGACTGAAATAGTGGGAGGGGGCTGCCTTGGAAACCTTGCAGCAAGATGGTCCAGGTCAGCTGTCAGGACTGACAGGTTTCAGGGTCTGTCCAGGTGAAGGCAAAGAGGGTCTGTGAGGAGGGGTGTAGGGGCACAGTGAAAAAAGGCATCTTTTAGGTTTAAGACACAGTAATGAGTGGTAGACGGAAGAGTAGAGGACAAAAATGTGCAGGGGCTTGGCACCACAATCTGATTGGTGGCAAGGAGATCTTATATCAGTCTGTGTCATCTGCCTGCTGTACTGGGAGAATGAGGATGTTGTAAAGGGAGCTGATAGAGATTAAGAGACCAAATCTCAATAGCTGAGAAATAATAGGCTGTAGTCCCTGTAAAGCTGGGTCAGGGATGGGATAATGTCATTGGGCAGAGTAGGGGTGGTTTGGTTTGAGAGGGATAGTAAGCAGTCGGGATGAAGTCAGGGATGGGAAAGAGGTATCCTAGACTCTGGGGTTGAGGTAAGAGGAAATGATGGGAACCTCAGAAGGAGGCAGGGAAGGGGAGACCAAGGAGGCTATAAGTGCTGGTTGTGTCCTGGGGGTGGTTAGAGTGACCAACACTTTGATCAAGATGTCTCGTCCTAAAAGGGAAATGGACAGGTGGGGGTGACTAAGAGTGAGTGTGGGAAAAGGTGTTGACCCAATTGAGACCAGATTGGGGGAGGGGTTACAGGTCTGGAGACTTTACTGTCAATGCCCACAACAGTAGTCAGGGCAGAAAGATCACTCCTTGGAAAAGATAGGTAGAATGGATGGCCCCATATCAGTCAGGAAAGAGATGGATTTATCCTCCACTGTGAGAGTTACTTGATGTTTGGTGTCCAAGATGGTCCAGGGGGCCTCCAAGGCCTTAGGGCAGCTTCAGTCTTTGGTGGTCAGGAGAACAAGGTCTAGGAAGGCGCCCATCAGGGGTCCCTGACGTCATGACTCAGAGGCGGCAGGGATGACTGTCAGTGTTGGGGAATCTGACTTCCAGTGGAACCCCCACAGAAGAACACAGCTTGGGGAGAATCCCAGGATGTAGCCATCTCCCAGAGAGAGAGAGAGAGAGAGAGAGAGAGAGAGAGAGAGAGAGACCCCAGTTGGGTAGGCACTGTGTGAACAATGAGGCTGTTTATTCACTTGCATATGGGCACATGAGCAGCCTGAGTCTGGAAAAAGGAACTTAGCAGAGAGTGAGCAGAGAACAAAGAATTTAAAGGGAAGGGGAAGGATTACTACCTTGAGGAATTTGGGCAGATAGAGTGAGGTCACACTTTTCGGGATGGTCAGTGGTTGTGGATGCCATCAGGCTTCTTTGAATTGCAGTGGCTGGGACATGATTTACTGTTTTTGTTCTTCAAGGCCTGCTAAACATCTGCCACTGATGTCTGATGGTGCCCAAGTTGCACTTGGCACTGTTCTTCTGCCTACACAGTTGTCATGGAGATGGTGCACACTTTCTCCTGTGCAGTTCCCTTACCCACCAGGTGTGACATCAAGAACTCCACCATAAGTGGCTAGATCTCTTGCTAATTCCCTTAAGGAGGCTTCAGGCAGCTGCAAGTCCAAACTTAATCTCAGCCCACTTGAAATGCTTTATGGGAGACATGGGAGACCCTTTTTGACCTTTGTGCTACTCACTAAATCTGAAATGTCTCAGCTCTTTCAACATGTGACCCATCTGGAAACTGTCAAAGTTGATTAAAACTTTTTTAATCAACAAGCCCTCCAGGAATATGGATAGAAGATTTTTCCACTCCCAGGGACTAACAATAATTGTCGCCCCAATGTCTGCCCTGGTGACCAGGTCCTAATCAAGACTCGGAAGGGGAGTAGACCCCAGGACCAGCTCACACCCAAATGGAAAGACCATTACACAACTATTAACCACTCCTTCTGCAATTAAGGTATAGGAAATAGATAGCTGTGTTCACATCTACAGGTTAAAACCCAAGCTGCCTGAGACTCCAGAAAATAAAGAAAAGGGACAACAAAGATTGTACACCTGCAAAACAGTGAACAACTTCAAGTTTCTTTTCAGAAAAGAAAACACCAAAAAAAAAGAAAAGAAAAAAAGAAAACACCAACTATTGTGTTGAACCAGGTAAGTAAAAATTTTGTTTCCTCTAAATAAATTGTTTGTCTAGGTTTATTACTGTTGTTTACTACCCTTAACCTGTCCCAAATTATAACATGACTTCTTTTGTGTTTTTTTTGTTTCTCTTGGGATTCTCCTGAATGTTTCAAAAGCTGCCCCTAATAGAGATAATAAAGTGATTACTTACATAATACCTTAAAACTAATCATTTTTTTTTAATCATCAACAGCTACCTAAAAACTTGACACAGAGCCTACATGAACTTGCCTACACTATTGTCATCCTTTAAGATCAAATAGACTCAGTAGAACCAGTGGTCATACAATACCATATGGGACTAAATCTCCTTCCAACTGAAAAAGAAGAGATATGTTTGTCTCTAAAAGAAGAATGTAGTTCCTATGTGAATCATTTGGAAACACTGAGAGTTTCAACACAGAAAGTGGTTGACCACACTTCTAAGATCTGCAAAAAACTGAGTCATGGATGTCCTGGTCAAATATCTGGAATTGGGGATTTTGGTTACTATCCTGGACATGGCCTTCATTAAGTCTTCTCATAAGCTTACTATTTAGATCTTACATGCTTAATCTCTTAGTCAAATTTGTTTCTTCTTGTTTGGTAGCCATTAAACTACTGGTAATTGGGCCAGGGACTTAACTCAGTGGCACAGCACCTGTCTCACAAGTGCAAGGTCCTGAGTTCGATCCTCAGTACCACAAAAAAAAAAAAAAACTACTGATGATGGTGCTAGGCCAAGATCAAAACCTGCCTCTACATCCACAGTTTGTCAAGATCTCCTCAGAGGAAGAACCAAGATCCCTGAAATTATAGATCAAACAAAGCAAGGATTCCCTGGTCTCCATATAGATAGAACCAATGCCCCTATTCAGCTGCAAGAAGCTGAGGAAAATGGAACTTCCTCCTGCAGCACCCCTTATAGATTTTCAGGATCCAGGGCTCTTGAGGCAGAATAGTGCAGTAGAAACAACAGAGAGTCACTCCCTTCCACCTATTTAATTCTAAACAGCAGCCTAGGGACATTTTTCCTTCGATTATTCTAAGAGAGGTACAAAATCACATAACAAAAACCTAGTAGATCTCTGATGCTCTAGGTGAGAGCATATGAGTTGGCTCAGCTGGTCTGATCTTTAGTCACCTTCAGCCTGCTCCAACTTTCTTAAGGATTCATGAACATGCAATATATCTCATGGCTGTAATTAAGATCAGAGTGAATTCTGGAACAAGTGTGCAAGTTGAGAGACCTTGAGATGGCTCAGCACCCTGTCAATCATTCCTGTCAATCACACCTAGAGGGTCAGGTGAGGCACCTGAGCTGAGGTGCAGATCTTTTAAATTCCAAAATCTTGATTTATCTAGGGGGTGCTGTGTGCTGTGTGCTGTGATCTGTGTTCAGTGCTTTAGCTTTCCTGTCACACTCACACCACTTTTCTGTTTGTGCCATATTTTTTGTTGGCACAGACTTGCGCTGAGCACAGTTTGTCAAGATCTCGATTCATTTTCATCATACACAAGAGCCCAGATTATACCTGCTAAATTCATTGCACAGTAACAGTACTGCTGCCACCCCTCTTCTGCCTTCAGTATGTAATTATTATCTCTCTGGATATCATGCTATACCCTCCAGGATTCCTGCTGTATTATGTACATGCTCACTGAACGGGGACAATGCCCACATATCTATGAAGACCATGCAAGCCTAGTTCCAGTGATCAATAGCCGATGTACATGGCAAACCCAAGCTTTCAGCCAGATACAATTCAGACATGTGGGGAGCCCAGTGCTCATCAATATCAATTGGCTATTGATATATTCTGCTCAGAAAACCTGAGAATGACTGTTAGATTTTTCAGTTTTAGCAATAAAAACAGATTTTCTACCAAGAAAAACAGATTTTTTTGTTTTGTTTTGTTTTGTTTGAGACAGAATCTTGCTTTGTAATCCAGACTGGTCTTGAACTCACTATACAGCCCCAGTTGGCCTTGAACTCACAGTGATCCTTTTGCCTCATACTCCTGAGTGCTGGGATTACAGATGTGCACCACCATCCCCAGCAAAAATAGTTTTAAATCATTCAAATTATTCTGTGCTGAGCAGCAATATTTTAAACTTGACTCTGCTAAAACAGCAAGTCAGTCATTGAAAGGTTTTTCATTTGTGTATATGTATGTGTGTTTGTTTTGTTTTGTTTTATTTTTGAGACAGGGTCTTGCTATATAGTTCAGTCTGGTCTTGAACTCACTATATAGCCCATGCTGGCCTCAAACTGCAGCAATTCTCGTGCTTCAACCTCTCCAATGCTAGGATTACAAGCATGTGTCACCATGCCTGGCCAAAGTTTTTCATTTGTAAACACATGATTCCTATTTGGGTGTGGTAGCACATGCCTGTAACCTCAGCACTCTGGAACACTGAGGCAGGAGGATCACTGGTGAGCTGGACAACTTAGCAAGACCTTGTTTCAAGGTAAATAAAAAGAACTGGCATGGCAACTGAGTGCAAACTTGAGTCCAGGTTTGACTGTCAGTACTGAAGCAAAAACGTAGGAAGTGGCTAAAACTAGCTGGGAAAGGAGGGGTGACAAAGTCCCGGGCATGGGTGCAGAACCATTCCAAAGTCCAGCATGAGGACTTCTTTTGAGAATTTGAACAGGTTTTTGATAGGATGATCTGGACATGACGCTAGTGTGGGAAATATAAAAGGACAGTCACCATTAAGTGTTTGATATCGTGTCGCTTCACAGTAGCTCACCCTACACTGTAGGTTTTTTTTTTTTAATTTTCCTCCATTTTTCCTACTTGTTCTTGGCTCAAGCTCACTCTGCAGAGCCTGCTTTTTCCATGCCCTTCTGTGGTTTTTTGTCCTACCTTTAAGGCAGTCTTTATCCTTGTTTTCTTCAATTCTTTGTTTGGGACAGAAAGAATCTAGCAATCACCTCTAGAAGGAGTTTCCTACACACCAAAATCGGCTAACAGTAGCATAAAAAAAGAAAAAAAACCACATGAGTACAGGCTATCCTACACACCCTTGCTCCTGGGCCCCTTCATAGGTGAGACCACATCTCACACACACATACACATACACACACACACACACACACACACACATATTTTGATGCTTTTTTGAATGGGGTCCAAGACTGCATGCCTTAAAGTAAATTGACCCCTGAACCTCATAGTCTGCAAATATAACACATTCTTTTACAGTCTTAGAGGCAGTTTTTAAGATATCTGTCAACTGAAAAATGTTCTCAGATCTATAATAAGAAGCTATGGGTGCCTCAAGGGGAAAGACCACGTGTTATTCATCTCAGCAACCTCTGTAGACCAGAACATGTAGTACTGTGAATTCACCAGGTGCTAAGTAACTGTGGGTTGAAGTCAATTCATTCATCAGTGCTAATATGTTCAAGGACAGAGCGAATTAATGGACTGAAGAAATGCTTTACTTTTCATATTTTAATTTAAAAAATGATTCTCAGCTGAGCACGTGGTACATGCCTATAATCCCAGTACTCTGGGAGGCAGAGACAGGTGGATCACAAGTTTGAGTCCAGCCTGGGAAAGTTAGTGACTTAGCAAGATCATGTCTCAAAATAAAAGGCTGAGTATGTAGCTCAGTGTGAAGGCCCTGGATTCAATCCCCAGTACCACAAAACATAGATACATACATACATACACACATACACAGTGATTCTCATGATTGTATCACATCTGAGAGTCAGTCATGAGCTCATGCTGGTGTATCAAGCCTGGGTACTGCACATCAATTACAAAGCTGTTAACTATGTTTGGAGTTCTGGCTGTAGCTGTGCAGTCAAATTCCTTCTATTTCTATCAGTGACTATTTCTCCTCCACATGCTATTTTCTTCAGTGTCAAGCAGTTCAAAATATAAAAAGAGCTTAAACAAAGCTCCAAAAATATGAATTCTAAACTAGCATTTGGAAAACACAGACATCTCCATTTCTACACCCAAATAGTGGGCTAACTGTACATCATTTCAGATGGGAAGTACCCCCGATATAAAGGCTGTGCTAAGTAGTTAGCATCTGGCTCAGTGAACTGATGAAGTGATAAATTAGATACACTGCTAGTTGCTGTGTTGTCTTATAGCTTTAAACAAAAAACCAAGAGTAAGGGACCAGTTACTGCCTATTTAATTACCAAAAATGTAAAAAGTGAACCACTGTATGGCTCAGTGGTAGAGAGCTTACCTCACGTGCACAAGGTTTGATCCCCAGCAGTGAAAAATAGAAGTTTAAAACTATGACTTCCCATTGACATGGGACTTTAGTATAGCTGGTGCTGTCAGAAAGGCTGGCATCAACATAAAATGTTGCCATTTCTGGGTCATTGTTTTGTTTGTTTGTTTTGCAGTAGGAGACTGGACCCAGGGAACATCCCCAGCCCTTTTCATCATTTTACTTTGAGACAGGGCCTCCCTAAATTGCCCAGGCTGGCCTTGAACTTGTAGTCCTACTGCCTCTGTCTCCCAGAGTGCTGGGATTACAGAGGTGAACCACCAACCCAGCCAATTTCTGAGATTGTATCCTCAGAGACTTGTCCAAAGATGTACAAAACTATGTACACAAACATGTTCACTGTAGCAAAACTTATACTGGTAGCAAATGGGAAGGGACAATATGGCAATATTTTAAGAAGTTACAGTGTATCTATTCTATGGAATTTTAATTTCAAGAATAATTATAGCCGGGCATGGTGTCACATGCCTGTAATCCCAGCACTCCAGAGGCTGAGGCAGGAGGATCACCTAGAGTTCAAAGCCAATCTGGGCTACATGGCAAGTTCAAGGCCTCCCTGAACTGCATAGTGATACTCTATCTCAAAAAAAACAAAAAAAGAAGAATTATAAACTGGGTGTGGTGATGCATATCTGTAATCCCCTCATCTGAAGCTAAGGCATGAAGACCACAAATTTAAAACCAGCCTGGGAAACTCAGCAATTTAGTGAGACCCTGTCTCAAAACAAAAACATTTAAAACAAAAAAAGACCTGGGATGTAGCTCAGTGCAAAGACCCTGGGTTCAATCTTCCATTGCAAAAAATAAAACAAAGCAAAACAAAATGAAGAAACAAAACAACAACAACAAACCACCTAGGCCGTATACTAGTGTGTTACACAGCGATTTTGTAGTCAGTGCATATATACTTCAAAAAGAGTGGCCAAAGACACAGCAAACATGACGATATTATTGCAGATAGGTAAGTTAATTAGATATCTTGTAGGCAGTTAGACAGGACCAGCCCACAAGGAGCCAACAAGTAGGAGAGTGAAGACACATTCACTGAAGGCCAGCATTGTAAAAGAAGAGAAATTAGCACATCCATGTAGGATGAATAGCGGTGATTAATATTCTACACAGGTTTCAATCACCCAGTTTCTTCAGGAAATATCCCTGACCCACCCTTACTGAAAATCCTTGTACACTTGCTACGTGACTTGCTCCCTCATTTGACCCCCATTTAATCAATATTACCTGGGTGACTGTACTTGTAATCTTATTGGTTGGTCATGGTTTTGTCCCACCTCATGCCCACCTTGTAAATTTCCATTGAATCTTACAGTTTTGTCCCATTTTGTACCCGCCTCACCACATGGCTTTGCTGTATAAAACATGTTTGAAATGTGGGTTGGGTGGGCAACCCACTTTCCAGTCCCCCTTCTGTCTCTCTTAGGTAGAAGCTTTCTTTCTCTCAATAAATTTTTCCTACTCTTAGCCTCCATTGTTCCTAGAATTCATTCTTTGATTTTAGAGAACACGAACTCACGTTTTGGATATCTCCTAGGTTTGGGAGTTACATCTCTTCCCTCTATATCAATATGGCTTTGTAAGACATGAAGCAATATAAAAGTAAAGTATTTAAAAAGCATTTCTTATTCCCTACTGTGATGCTATTTAATAAGTTTAAAACACTAAGACCTACAGGGAAGATCCATCTTCTCTCTTGCTTCAGTTAGAAGTTCTATATTTTTATGTTAGAGTTTTTTCAGTTCTTCCCATTGTTTTGAGATTGTATGTAACATTGCATGTGGGACAGACAGTTCAAACTATGAAGATCTTTGACTTGTCTTGACTTTTCTAGCATAGTCTAATACTTCTTTTTTTTTTTTTTTTTCTTGAAACAGAGTCTTGCTATACAGTTCAGTCTGGGCTTCAGCTCATTATGTAGTCCAGGCTGGCCTCGAAATCACAGCAGTCCTCCTGCCTCCTGAGTGCTGGGTTACAGGCGTGCACCACCACGACTGGCTACTCTTCCTATTTGGGTGCCTGAAATCATTGATACTTTTCCAGCCAACACTGCTGCTTTCTCTAAAGGGAGGATGTGCAAGGACTGGAGTGTTTCTTGATAAGCAGGAAGGTGATCAGAAATGTGTGTCTCTGCTTGTCGTAGGTGTCATTAAGATGACCTTCAACCTGGCCTAGAGTAGAGCACTCGCCTGCTGTGTCTGAGGCCTCTGTTAGATGCCCAGGACTGCAAAAAAGGAAAAAATAAAAAATTTTTAAACTGAAAAGAACCATGACCTCCAGCTAGACAAAACAAGAAGGACATGTGGAAATCAACCGGATCTCATTTAAAGGCCATGCAAAGAATTTCAGAGTAAAATTAAACCTTAAATTAGGAATGTGTAACCCAAAGCACACAGGCCACATGTAACCCTGCACAAATAGAAATGCAGCCCCCCAAAACTGTAACCTTTAACATTATTATGTGATGCTTAGCAGTATTTTCCATGAGGGTGGGCTGCCTAGACAACGGGACACTGTGTAGTGGTGGGTACTGAAAACTTATTCCACAAACAGGGGCTGGGTGTGGTATTGTGTTTATTTTGCAAGGGCAGTGGGTAATGAAATAATTATACAACTTACCAAGGTGTGGAACTAGTGGGAGCCCTGAGCTTGCTTTCCTGCAACCAAAAGAAGTCACTTGAGGATGGTAGTGGACAGTGACCCCGGGAGCGTATGGCTTGGGTCCCATCTCATCTACTCTGCAATCTCATTTTGGTGGCTGACACTGCAGGACACCTTGCTTCACAAAGGCAGGAGATTGGAGACGGAAGTTGGCTTTTTGGTGGTTTGGTGGCAATCTCAGGATACAACATCTTGACATTAATCGAGGATGTGTGGAGATGTGAAGTTGCCCAAAACATACTTAAAGGCCACCATCTTCTGTGATCTCTCAAGCAGTTGACCCTCTTCTAGCATGGACAGCGTCTATTCACCTGGCTCACTCAGCCATGGGTCACGGATCCATTCTTTCCCTCTTCTGGGGTCTTTTGTGGTTGGAAAGTAGTGCTCCAACTCTTTTAAAGCTGAGAGAGGTGATCGTGCACGAGCTGAGAAAAATAAAGCCCTGGCTCAGTCTTTCTTCATGGTTCTTGGAAAACACAGGAACAAACTGGAATCCCAGCCTCAAACTCTGGCCTCCACCTCTCTGTACCTCAGATTTTCAATCTGTTAAATCAGTGATAATGATACTACCACAGGAAATCATAGAAAGAATTCAGCACAGCACCCAGTACAAGTGAATAAATGCAAACCATACGTAATGGAGCGGACAAATCCTAGTATTGATCATTACGAGGGAATAGAGCTGAACAACTACTAGAGGACTGGGAGGTGTTTAACTTCTGCCCAAGCAGAGTAGAAGAACCTTGTTGTACACCAGCATAGTCCTTACAGTCCCCAGAGAAGCCACATATTAAGAGTAAAGCCAATGACCTAATGTGATGGCACACGCCTGTCAATTCCAACACTTTGGGAAGCTGAGGCAGGAGAAGCACAAGTTCCAGTCCAACCTGCGCAATTGAGTGACTCAGCAAGACCCTGCCTTAAAATAAAAAACAAAAATGGGGTCCGGGGATGTAACTCAGTGGTTTCGCCACCTGCTGCGCAAGTGCAAGGACCTGAGTTAGATCCCCGGTACCCAAAAAAAAAAAAAAAAAAAATGGGTTGGGGCTATAACTTAGTGAGAAGACCCTGGGCTTAATCCCCAGTATCCTCCTCCAGAAAGAGTAAACTAAAGAAGTTTGCTGTAAAGGCCAATTTAGATCAGCCCTAACAATGATTAAAACCAATTCTAGAAAAGGTCAAGCCAATCAATAATCCTGCAGGAACAAAACTCAAATACAATTGCTTTTAAATGATGATAACAAAAGACAGGCATGGTGATGCACGCCTATAACCCCAGCGCTTGGAAGGCTGAGGCAAGAGGATCTCTGAGTTGGAGACCAGCCTGGGCTACATAATGAGTTCAAGACCAGCCTGAACTATATAGCCAGATCCTATCTCAGAAAACAAAACAATGGATGATAACAAAGATCAGACACTAATATAGCTTTCACAATGCCCAACACATAATCAAAGATTCACATGCAAAGAAGCAAGAATATGTGATCTGAAAACAAAGTAATTAAGAGGGGTGTGTGTGTGTGTGTGTGTGTGTGTGTGTGTGTGTGTGATGTGTGTTTAGCCAAATAAAAGCAATATTAAACTCAAGCAAATGATACATCTAATCTTTAGGATTAATTTATCCTTTGAGCCAGGCATGGTGGTATATACACCTATAAGCCCAGCATGCCGGGAGACTGAGACAAGAGAATTACAAATTCAAACCCCCCAGACTGGGCGACTTAGTGACTTAGCAAAAGTCTGCCTCCAAAAAAAAAAAAAAAAAGGCTGGGAACCTAGCTCAGTGCAAAGGCTCTGGGTTCAATCCTTAGTACCACAAATAAACAAAACAACAAACAACAAAAGCCAAATCAATCCACAAAAACCTAACTAGCATCCCTTGGGACCTCAGTTGGAGCTAATGGAAAGAATTCTGTGATCAAATAAGGTTGGGAAGCGCTGCTTTTATTGAGTAGATGTCTGTATTCCCCTCAAGTTCCTGTGCTGAGCCCTAACCTTCTGAGTGGCTGGATTTGGGGTTGGAGCCTCAAAAGAAAGTAATTAAGGTTAAATGAGATCATAAATCTGGCCCGCAGGATTAAAGTCATTATAAGAAGAGCACTATCTCTCTCTCCTCACCAAGGAAAAGTTCTGCAAAGACAGTGGGATTCAGCAGCTGGTGTAAGCAGAAAGAGCCTTTGGCAGAAATCTAATCAGTGGCCACCTTGTTCTTCAGCTTGTAGCTTCCAGAACTGTAAGAAAATTAATTTCTGTGGCTTAAACTACCCAGCCATAGCATTTTGTCATGGTGGTCTTAGCTGCTTAGTACAATTGTGTATATCTAGGCTGGGAGTGGTGGTGTACACCTGTAATCTCAGCACTCAGGAGGCTGAGACAAGAGGACCGCTAAGAGTTCAAGGCCAGTCTGGGCTACATAATTAGTTCAAGGCCTGCCTGGACTACAAAGTGAAACCCTGTCTCACTAAAACTAAAACAAAATTACTTTTTTTTTTTTTTCGGTATCAGGGATCAAACTCGGGTCCTTGTGCTTACAAGGCAGGCAGTGGAACCACTGAGCTAAAACCTCAGCCCACAAAATTACATTTTGAAAAATACAGTTACTGGGCTGGGGATTTAGCTCAGTGGTACCACACCTGCCTCTCAAGTGCAAGGTCCTGAGTTCGATCCCTGATAATGAAAAAAAAATAAATAAATAAAAAATACAGTTCTGTATATCTCTCCTCTCAGAAATTTCTATTGCATACTAGCATCTTAAATACTCTGACAAGTTCCACAGTGGGGGAAATAAAGGAGCTTTTTAAAAAATATACTGTTTTTGAACTTATTTAGATTCACTTATTTTTTTATCACCATCTTTTGAAACAGGGCTTGGGAAACACTAGCCAGGACTTCTCAGGTCTTTTTGGTCTCTGAAACTAGGCTTCTTCCTGAGATCTGTGCTGTGTGTGTGAGTAAGCAAGACTAAAATATCAGAGAGACACTCAGCTATAAACCAAGTTGAAGTCTACACATGAATGCAGAGGCAGCACAATTAACGAAGTGATCAGGTAAAAAATATGATATTCTTGCTTTGTTTGGAGGTTGTCTTTGTACTCTTTTGGAACAACTGGAGAACTTTTACCAATATAAATTCTTCTGAGAGCTAGCCTGCAGTGTTGCCTGTGTTGTGTCGGGGTGGGATTTTCACACCGCTCCTGGTCTGGAACATGTAGCTACCGGGATTGTGAACTCAGCACCAGTACTGAATTAAAGAGGCAGAGTTTAAAATAAAGGAAGATGTTCTACTTGAAAAAGGGCAGAAAAAGAGAAGATAGACAGCTACTCTGGAAGAATAGGGGGGTCAGGAAACAAATATGCCTGAGCCCTTGTCCCCGGCTCCTTTTATTTAGGACTGGTGGTTCTTCCCATCCCCAACATGGGCACCTGGAAGTTGTTGCCCTTGATGGGCTCTCTGACTGGCTTTGAGCCTAACCTGGGCTCCTGTCTACATTCTTTTTGGCCTTTTGACTTCTTCTTGTCCCGTTGTGATGGATAAGTGTGTTGGAGTAGTCTTACAGAAAGGTAACTTAGAGTTAATGATTAAGTAAAGGGGACATGTGTGCATCTGTATAATAATATAGTGATGCTTAAGTGAGAATATACACACACGTGTATATGTATAGGTGTGTGTGTGTGTGTGTTTTACATATTAAATAAGAGTCCTTAGGTGGCTGCTCCTTGTCTCCTTTGCATTTTGTCAGAGGTGGAGGGGGACTGGTTTCCAATGGTCTTTTATATTTTTGCCTTCCTCTGTCTTTTGTTAACTCCTTCTGGTAAATTCTTATGGTAATTGTGTTATCTGGCACCTCTCTGAGTCAAGTTTCTCTCTCCTTTGTCTTTCTAATTGCTCTAACTGTAGGATCCAACTCGAGAGGCAAAAACTGCTTTTAGTAAGATTCCCTATTAATTTTGCATAAAGCCTATCTTTTCCCTGCCTAGAAGATGACTTCTCCTACACCTGCGAGTCCAGCTATAAAGGAGACTGAGACAGGAGGATCAACTGAACTCAGGAGTTCAACATATTGATACCCTAGTTCGATCTTCATTTGTCAATTTCCCAAATATTGCATGCTGGATTAAAGACTAGCACGGGGGCCAGGATGTAACTCAATGGTACAGTGCTTGCCTAGCATGCTCAAGGTCTAAGGTTTTATCACTAGCACCACGAAGATGAATAAACAAACAAACACTAGCATGATAGATGGCACCAGCGTGTGCCAAAATAGAACTCCAGTTGCAACCTTTTATATGCAGTCTCTGCTTGGGAAACAATGCAATTCCACAAGCCACCAGAAGATGGACATCTCCATCATTTTTTAAACCTCAGTGTGGATTCAGGGCCCATTAGAAGTACAGCCTCTTCAACCCAGTCTATAATCAGAACTACTATATAGTGTTGGCATGTGACCTAGGGTCAGTTATTTCACCTCTCTGGAGTGAAGCTTCCATATCTGACTAATGAAAATAAAAAAGCAAATATCGGGGAGGGGGATTTAGCTGAGTGGTTTCACCGCCTGCTGCGCAAGCACAAGGACCCGAGTTCGATCCCCGGTACCAAAACAACAACAACAACAACAAAAAAAAAACCAAATATCTCAAAGCTTGCCTTGAAAATTAAACAAGATAAGGCATTTAAAGTCCTGGACCTGTGGGAAGGGCTCATAAGCGTTAACAGCTGTTTCTTAGCGTGGTTAATATTGTTCTTGCACCATTTCACAAAATGTCGATTTTACAAAAGAGGAATAAAAGCAGTTAGTAGCCTTGCTTCATGAGTCAAGAAAAGTATTAGCAACAAAGGAAAAGAAAATCTGACTAAAAGGAAAGGAAAGGTATGACACAAATTTTACATAATCATTTGAAAAAAAAGCAAGAAATTTGACAGATTTTTAAATTACCACTTTTCCCACAGGTCCTTTTTAGAATGTTTTAGTTGTCTGATAATTCCCTAGCTAGATTAACTCAAAGTAATTGTGAATTCTTTGCAGTTATTTATTAGAGGAGCAGTGGACTTGCAAATGGAGTTCCTAGCTACATAGCTAAGGAAATAATTGGGCTACAAAAAGTTACAGATTGACTTAAACTTATTTTTCCTTGGACAAAGCAAAGAGCAGTTTCAAGAATTGGACCTCCAAAATGCCTGTTTGTTAAAATGTGTAAAAATTCAGAATCTGGAAGCCTTGGAGTCAGATGACCTCACTTCTTGAAAAGACCAGGAGACAGAAGTGGGATAGAAGGTGGGGAGGAGGACTAGGAACCTTTTATATGTTTTTGAGAATTGCTTGAACAGCAAAGGTTTTGTAAGACCGTTGGCCTTACCAAATGCTCCGAGGAGCTGACTGCAGCGAAGAACACCCGGGAAAGAACACACCGGACAAGTTGGAAAGTAAAACAGACCTTTATTAGTCTGGCCAGACGGCACTCCCAAAGCAAAATAGCTTAGAGAGGCAACTGGCTCAGAGTCCGAGGCTGTTTTTATAGGGGGTTGAAGGGGAAGTTAACATATAGAATTAAAGAAAAGGGGACAAAGGTTAGTGGTTGACTGTCACTATTGATGGTCAGCAGACATTTGCAGCTTGTTCTATAGATTGTGGTGTCCGGAACATCAATTCCGGGCAAACAAAGAGTTGAGTAGTTTACTTTGGGACTTTAGGTCTGTTACAGATTTTTATCTAGTGTCCCAAAACTAACAAGCATCTTTATCCATTAACTCACATTTAATCACAATGGGGCTGGAGAAAAGGAACAAAGGTTATGCAGTCCCACAGTTTTCAAAACAGGGTCAACTGATTTCTAGAGCTAATCTAGACATTCAAATATAAGTGTTTATTGAATGAATTCATCCATGTGGGAATGATTATGATGCTTCAGGGTATAAATGATTTCAGTACAATCTCAAGAATTTAGTTAAGGACACAAAATGGTTCTGTCTGCAATCCAGAACGTTCAGCACGTTTCTCCATAGTAACAAATAGAGAGACCACAGGAGAAAGTTTCTCCCTTTGGAGAGACCTGTACAGCCTGAACCCGTAACAACTGAACAACTGTAGACTCATTTGCATGAGAATTCATGTGATAAAACTGAACAAGAGGAAAACAGATAAAAACAGTCCTGATGACATATGCCAACAGCCCAGAATCATGAAATGGTGGCCATTGTTCTTTTTACCTTGCATATAACTAGACATTTTAAGATACAGATTTTGTAAAGATCTCATAAACTGCTGTTGCCCTCTTCATTTGGCTCATTGTACAGAGTGCCAACTTCCTAGCTGCAGCTTTCCCCAAGATACATTGTGTTCTGCCAGAGTACAAAGGCTAGGATAGGATTGTTACTGGGGTTCTGGCGATATAGGGCGTATCGTATATGGACCTCCAAATAATATAAGGGAAATATTATAGCTCCCATCCTGCTAGACACATTGAGTTTGTGTTCACTAAAATGGAAGAATGAATTCTAGGAAGAACAGATGTTAAGAGTAGGAAGAATTTATTGAGGGAAAGATTGCTTCTAAGAGAGACAAAAAGGGGACCAAAAAGTGGATTGCCCACCAATCCCACTTCTGGAGGGTGTTATATTGAGCAAAGCCACAAGGTGAGGTAGGTTCAAGGTGAGACAAAACTATAGTCGACTAATGAAATTAAAAGGCTAGTCACTTAGGTAATATTGATCCGATGGGAAATCTCAAGGTGGGTGTTAGGTGGGACAAAACTATAGTCAGCCAATAAGATTACAAGTATAGTTGCTTAGGTAATGTTAATTAAATGGAGACCAAATGGGGAAGCAAGTCAAACATCAAGCGTACATGGAATTAACAAAGATTTTTCCAGGAATAGGCTCAGGAGGTTTTGGTTCCTCCCCAAGGTGACTGATGCCTATTTAGAATATCAGACACTGCTGTTCATTCCTAGGGGAAGTATGTAGGTGTAGCTCTTCCTCCTTTTCTTGAAGCCTGGCCTTTAGTGAATGAACCTCAGGTCACAACTATCTTCTGTGCTGAGAGCCCGGCCTTCCCTAACTGCTTTATAATATTTTCTAACTAGCTCAGCTGTCTACAGTACTGGAGTGCGGTGGGCTCCTTCTAGAGATTCTTTCCAGGTTCTTATTGTCTTGAACAAGGAATTGTACAATGACACAACAAAAAAGTAGAAAGTTTTACATTTATTAAAGGTAGGAAAAGAAGTATACTCTGCAGGGTAAGAATAGATCATGAAAAGCTTGTGGTGTCCACAAAGTCAATGACAGCCATCTTTTGTATCTCTTATACCTCATACTGATGTCACATTGAGTCTATCCTATCAAAAATTTGCTTGATTTCATGCCAGAAGAATTGAAGACAGCAGTTTCTGATTGGTCCAGGTGCAGGGCGTAGCAACTACTTTTTGGACACGTGTTTTGTATCTCCGTGGCAGGTTACACCCACTTGCCCAGGCTGCTGACCATGCCCTAATCTCCTGCCTCAGGATGACTCTGCATCTCGTTTGTGCACGTAAGCTGCCATCTGTCCACATAAGCATAAGTCAAGGACTGATAAATGACTTATTCATGCTAATTAAAAATTACTACCTGTGAACGTGTCAAATTAAATCAGGGCCACATAGACACATGGACACATCTGACCATTATCAGAGACACCAGGCATGTGAGCTTATTAAACACACCAGACCAGCAAATGACACAACCATCTCAATCCAAGATGTATAAAAGGAAAGACAGACATCCAAACCAGGTGTGCTGAGGCATGCCTACAATCCAAGCTGATGGGTACTCTGAGGTAGGAGTATCCCACATTCAAGGTCAGCTTGGACTACACAGTGAGTTCTTCTTTTTTTTTTTTTTTAATTTTAATTTTAACTGTGTAGCTATAGTTATTTATTTATTTTTTATTTTTTTATTAAATTCTTACATTGGTACATTGTAGGTATACAACACAATTACATTTCTCATTGGGAATTGTACCTTTACCTAATGCATCTTGGTTCTTATTTTTTTCCCCATTCCTAGCCCTCCCTTCACCCCCTCCACCCTTCCCTATTTACAAAGACTTTATTTCCATTTTTTCCATTTCTCATCATTTTTCCTTTCCCTTCTTTCCTTTCCCCTGCCCCTCCCACTACCCCTACCCCTTTGGACCTTTTCTTCCTATTTTGCATTATTGATTATTCATTCTAATCATTGGTACATTTTAGGTATACAATATAATGACATTCATCATTGGAAATTTACACAGTGAGTTCTGAGAGCTTGTCTCACTCTCATGTCCTCCCACTGCTCCTGCCTCCAAGAAACATGCCTAAGACTGTAAGCAAGGCACAGGATTGTCATTTACTCTTATGGACTGAGGTAGGATAGAAGAAATAAAGTAGGCAGAAAAGAGACAAAGAAAATTATAATTTGGGTCTGGGGATGTAGCTCAGTGGTGTAGTGCCTGCCTGGCAAGTGCAAGGTCCTGAGGATGATCCCCAGTACTGATAAAAAAAATAAAAGAAAATCATAATTTTTAAAACAAACTTTGAAAAGGGTGGGGGGGGCAATTCCTCCTCCGCGGCTGGAGGTGAGCACTCCCTGGGGCGTCTGTGGCTGGGTGCGCTTGGCTGGACAGGCTGGACAGGCCTGGTCCCGCGCTGTTGCCAGGGCAGGAGCTGGAGGAGGCAACGACTTCCGGGGGTGCTTCTCACAGGTGAAGGGCTCCATCGACAAGGACTTGGAGGAAGCTGACATCATTTAAACTGTTGAATTTAATTACTCTGGAGATCTTCTTGTAATAGGAGACGAGAGTGGCAGAGTTATTTTTCAATGGGAACAGGAGAATAAAAGCCATCCTCATTCTAGGGGAGGATATAATGTTTACAGTACTTTGCAAAGTCATGAACCAATTTGACTATTTGAAAAGTCTAGAAACTGAAGAAAAAAATAATAAAATTAGGTGACTGCCACAACAGAATGCTGCTTATTTTCTTTCTTTCTTTTTTTGGTACCGGGGATCAAACTAGGAATCTTGTGCTTGGGAGGCAGGCAGCGGAATCACTGAGCTAAATTCCCAGCCCTGATTATTTTCTACTCTCTACAAATGATAAAACTATTAAGTTGTGGAAAATAAGTGCACGGGATAAAAGAGTAGAAGGTTTTAACTTGAAAGATGAAGATGGACAACTTCAAGATCCATTTAGAATTACAGCACTGCGGGTTCCTATATTGAAGCCCATGGACCTCATGGTAGAAGCAAGTCCATGGTGAATTTTTGCAAATGCTCACATGTATCATATAAATTCCATTTCAGTAAATAGTGATCGTGAAACATCTTTCTGCAGATGACCTCAGAATAAACCTATGGCATTTAGAAATCACAAGCCTGCTAACATGGAAGAGCTAATGGAAGTCATCACCACTGCTGAATTCCACCCACACCCATGCAATGTGTTTGTCTACAGCAGCAGCAAAGGGACCATCGGGCTAAGTGACATATGTTCCTCTGCCCTATACGACAGATACTCTTAAGTTTTTTAAAGAACCTGAAGATCCTAGCAATAGGTCCTTTTTCTCAGAAATAATTTCATCCATCTCTGGTGTCAAATTAAGCCACAGTGGTCAATACGTGACCATGAGAGAGACTACCTGCCAGTGAAGGTATGGGACCTCAACACAGAGAGCAAGCCTGTGGAGACCCATCAGGTGCATGAGGAACTGCTAAGCGAGCTGTTTCCTGTACGAGAATGACTGCATCTTTGACAAGTTTGAGTGCTGCTGGGATGGTTTTAGACAGTGCTATTACGACAGGGTCCTACAACAACTTCTTTAGAATGTTTGATAGAAACATTCGGAGGGATGTTACACTGGAAGCTTCAAGAGAGAATGGCAAACCCTGAGCCAGGTTAAAACCCCAGAAAATATGTACAGGTGGTAAAAAGAAGAATGAGATTAGTGTGGAGCATCTAGACTTCAGTAAGAAGATGCTTCATACAGCCTAGCACCCCATGGAGAACATTATTGCCGTAGCTGCCACCAATAATTTGTATATATTCCAGGACAAAATCAACTAAAGAAGCTAACTGGAGGACCAAGTCTTGTCTGGCATAGTTAAGCCAATTGCTTTTCTGTCAAAGAAAAGTTGTTGTCCTCTCCATTAAGAATAGAGATGAGGGGACAGGGATTTAGCTCAGTGGTGCCACCGCCTGCCTCGAAAGTGCGAGGTCCTAAATTCAATCCCTGGTGTGTGTGTGGGGTGGGGGATATGATAGAGATGCACTTCCTACTTCCCTTCATAACAGAGGAAAGAAGCAACCTTAGCTGGAATCCTGGTGTAGCTCTGCCTTTAGCCCAGGGAGAGATGCTTGTTGCCCCTCAAAGGGAAAACTCACTTGAAGCAAAATTGGTGGACATTGCTCAATAAAGGCAATTACTCAAAAAACAAACAAACAAAAAAACCACTATAGCTTCAAGATACAAACCCAGTTCCCTCCTCTCTCTCTCTCTCTCTCTCTCTCTCTCTCTCTCTCTCTCCTAGTACACAACAATCCTGGGCAATTTCCCGTTCACCTGCCAATGAGTTCAGCCATTTCCTTTTTACTTACAAATGGCCCTCTTTCACCTGTGAAAAGACCACCTTTTCACCTATGAATTAGACTTCCCCCTATGAATAGGTCATTATCTTGCTATGGGTGGGCTCACTTCCCCCAGTCACCAAATTTCACAGATTTCCACAATCAAAACACCGATGTATTCCAGTTCCAAAATGTAGTGCATCTCATTTCTCTAAGTACCCACACTCCCCTCTTGAAAGTACCCTAAAATCTCTGCCTAATAATCCCTTCCTGGGCCTCTTGCTGACGTGTGCTGAAAATTTTTTCCTGCAGGAACCTATAAACATGTTTTATAAAAGGGTAGGTTAAGTTCCTCATCTCAGCTTTGGGAACGTCCCAGACCCAGCCTGGTGACAGGACACCAGGGTAATACCTCTCTAGATCCCCAGGCAACACACTTCTGATGCCATCCCCACACTGAAGCCTGCATCTCAGTGCAATCGCCCTGTGTCCTGCGGTTAGTGCTGTCCACTTCAGGCATCCAGACACTCACTTGGCAGCTCTGCATGGGTTTACCCTTATCTGACCACCTGCAGTTAGCTCTGCCTTTGTATCAGTTCTTTGCTTTGACCCCCCTGTATTGTCTCTTTAAACCCTGTCCTTCACCCTTTCTTAATCTTTCTGTAACCTATGTACCATTTTGTGAAGTGCAATGTTTGATTTGAGAGTTGTAGATATTAGTACAGTAATTAAGATGAAATGGAATAAGGAATTTGCAATGGCTATGGTCACAACTAACAAGCAAAACTGGTGATAGTCGGGGAAGTAAAGCTGATGAAACCAAATAACCTGCAGGTCTACTGATATTCAATACATTCGGACACAGTGGAGAGACACAAGTGTGTCAGTCTATGTTAATGGCGTAGCTCGCTCCTGACACTTCTTTTTTACTCTCACTTCAAAGACACTTTCTTGGAACTGCTCCTGATATCAGGTTCTAGAAGAGGTGACCAAATATAAAGGTTAATCCTGAATATATAGAATTTAATCAGAAAGAAAAGAAGCATGAAAAACTACATTCACTAGTAAAAACTAACAGTTACATTCACTAATAAAATAGCCTTACTTTTTGTGATTTATCAATATGCTGAAGTATAAAACAGATTCCCTCCCCCAAAGTTCTTTAAAACAAAACAGAACAAAAGCAGTTATAGCTGATCGTTCAACATCCACAACATAATACTTTGTTGAAATTTCTTTTAACGTTTTTCTCTAAGTTTTATACTGATCCTATTGTGGTAGTGAGGCAGGAGATTAGGGTGTGACCAGCCAGCTGGGCAAGTGGGCAAGGCCTGTCACTAAGTGTCCAGGACAGTTGGGACACATACCCCCAAGGTCTGCACCTGGGACCAAGCTGAAAATGCTACCTTCAGTTCTTCTGGTATGAGATCAAGCAGGTTTTCTCACATGATGGCCTAGATCTGATGTCAACCCAAGAAGTGGGGGAATATAAGAGATTGTAACCATTAACCTCATGGGGTGTTTTTCCTTTCACAGTGGTCCACTCTTACTCTGCAGAACATGCTTCCTTTCCTACCTTTAATAAATGTAAAACCTCACTATCTTTTACACGTTTCTTGTCCAATTCTTTGTTCAGTAACTGAGGTGTGGTGACACACACCAGTAATCCTAGCACTCAGGAGGCTGAGGCAGGATGATCCCCATGAGTTCAAGGCCTTCCCTGGGCTACCTAGTGAACTCAAGGCCTGAACTGTATAGTGAGAATCTGTTTCAAAACAGCAACCACAAAAACCCCACAAAAACAAAAACCCAATTCTTTCTTCAGGACAATAAGAACCTGGAAAGAATCTCTAGAGGGAGTCTTCAGTACACCAGAACCCTGCTAAGAATAGCAGAATCCTTTGTATATTCCCTCTTCTGGGGTATGGAAGGGTCTTATGAATAGTTCACTATACACTCACAGTTGATTTTAAAAAAGGGAGACTGTATTCCATCACAAAGAAATGATAAATGTTTGAGTTGATGGATGACCCAAGTATTCTGAGTTGATCAACATACAAGGAATAAATGTACAAAAACATCACACTGTATCATATAAGGTTGTACAATTGTTATCTGTCAATTTTTTTTTTTTTTGGTACCGGGGATCAAACTCCGGTCCTTGCGCTTACAGGGAAGGTGGCAGAACCACTGAGCTAAATCCTGGGTATCTGTCAATACTTTTAAACAATAATTTACAAAAGAGAGAAAGAAAAGGAAAAGGAGAGAGGAGGAAGGAAGGGAGAAAGAAAAAAGGAAAGAAAGAAATAGGGAAGAAGAAGAAAAGAAATAAAAGGAAAGAAAGAAAGAAAAATAGATGAAGGGAGGAAGAAAGAAAAAAGGAAGGAAGATGGGAGGAGGAAATAATTGACAGAGAGAATGAAGGTAGAGAGGTAGGGAGGGAGGAAGAAAGGGAGACTACAGTATTTCCTGATTCTGGCCTAACCAGGTAAGCCCTTAAAATGGATAGATCTTTCCCTGGTAAAAGAGATTTGAAGCATGAGAGAGACTTTATGCAAAAGAGATTCTATTTTTGCTTACTTTGGAAGCAAAGGAGGGTCACATGCCAAGGAATGTGAGTGGGCTCTGAGCACTGAGCCCAGGCCCTGGCTAACCACGGGACCTGGCTGGCTGCCAGGAGAGCCAGAGCCATCAGATTCATGGCTACAAGGAACTGAATTCTGTCACCATCCTGAGTAAGCTTGAAAGCAGATCTTTCCAGGAGCTTTCAGAAGTGAAAATTCCTGATAAAATATTATAAAATTATGATAGTTATCTTAGTATCTCTGATTTATAAACATAGAATCACCATGGATTCTTTCGTTTTCATGGGCACAGGGATTTATTTCTTTGATAGTATAAATATTTTATCAATCTTAGTGTGGTATAATCTACAGGCAATGAAACACACTTGTAGGAGTGCCATTCATATTTCCAAAGCAATTGTATCATTTTACATTCCTAACAATTGTGAAAGAGCCCTAGTTACTCTCTCTCTTTAAAAATACAGTATTGTCGACCTTTTTAATTGTAGTCCTTCTAGTGGATGTGGTGGCACCTCACTATGATTTTAGTTAGTATTTCTATGATGACGCAGAGCATTGAACTCTTTCTCGTGTGCTCATCTGTATATTTTTGGGAGGAAACATGCCTTGCCCATTTTTATCATTGATTTATAAGGGGGTTTTGTATATGCCACGTATTACCCTTTGTCAGATATATGTACTGAGAATATTTTTTCTTTCTTTTCATTTTAATAGTGTCATTCAAATAGAAGTAATTTTTAATTTTGATTAGGTTCAATATATCAGTTTTTTGCCAGGCGTGGTGGTGCACACCTGTGATCCCAGCACTTGGGAGGCTGAGGCAGGGGGATTGCTGCAAGTTTGGAGCCAACCTGGGCTACATAGTGAGTTCAAGGCCAGCCTGAGCTACATAGTGAAATCTTATCTCAAAAAATTTATCAATTTTTTTTCTTTTATGGCTTGTATTTTATGTATACTATTTATACTATCCAAGAAAAAATTTGCCTACTCCTACTCCATGAAGATTTCCTATCATCCTGTTATTTAGAAGTTTTATGGCTTTAAATTTTATGTTTATTTTTTATCTTTTTAGAGTTAACTTTGGTATGGCATAAGTACAAGTCAAACACACTGTTTTCCACATGAATAGCCATAGTCTAGCACCATTTGTTGAGGAGGCTACTCTTTCCTACTAAATTACCTTTGTATCTTATAAAAAATAAAGACTGGGGCTGGGGATTAACTCAATGGTTCCGCCGCCTGCCTCGCAAGCACAAGGTCCTGAATTTGATCCCCGGTACCAAAAAAAAAAAAAAAATCAAGACTATTTCTGTACTTTCCATTGTGTTCCATGACCTGTAAGTTGGTTTTTATGCCAATTTCACACATCTTGTTTTTTTGTGTGTACCGGGGATGAAACTCAGAACCTTGCACTTGCAAGGCAGACGCAGTGCCGCTGAGCTAAATTTCCTGCCCTCACACATGTTAATTATAATAGTTTCATAGTAAGTCTCAAATTTAGTTACTATAAATTCTACAACTTGCTTCTTTTTCAAAATTGCTTTGGCTATCTTAACTCCTTTAGATTTCCATATGAATTTTAAAATTGTTAATTTCTACAGAAAGCACTCATATTATTATTGGAATTTCATTAATATGTCTAGTTAAACCTGAGGAGAATTGACATCTTTACCACATCAAATCTTCCAATCTATGAATATTGCTATATTCTCCCAGTATTTTCACTTTAGTGGTGTTTTATAGTTTTCATTATACAGGTTGTTCATTTGTTTGTTTGTTTGTTTGTTTTTGGTACCAGGGATCAAACTTGGGTCCTTGCGCTTGCGCAGCAGGTGGCGAAACCACTGAGCTAAATCCTCTGCCCCGTTTGTTTGCTTTTTGAGACAGTGTCTGGCTATGTAGTTTGGCCTGGCCTTGAACCCACTATTTAGCCCAGGCTGGCCTCGAACTCATGACAATCCTTCTGCCTCAGCCTCCCGAGTGCTGGGATTACAGACATGTGCCACCATGCCCAGATTATTGTATTTGTCTTATGTGTAATTTGTTAAATTTATCTCTAAGTACTGAGTATTATTGATCCTATTGTAAATGGTATTGTTAAAACTTCAATTTCCACAGGCCGGGGATTTAACTCAGAGGTTTCGCCACCTGCTGTGCAAGCGCAAGGATCTGAGTTCAATCCCCCATACCAAAAAAACCAAACAAACTTCAATTTGAGACATTTGAATCCTTTTGCTGGGGAAACACCTGGGAAATGTATGTTGATATTTTGTCCTGCAATCCTGCTAAACTCATTTATTATTATTTCTGATAACTTTTTCATAATTTGCTTACAATTTTCTATGTATACAATCATGTTGTCTCCAGATAACACAGCCTTCTCTTCCTGTCTGGTCTTTATACCCTTCATTTCTTTTTCTTGCCTATTGGAAAACTAAAATTTGGCATAATATTGAAATAAGTAAGTAGGAAACATATAAGTAGGAAGAGCTCTTGATTTTGGAGGAAAATCATTTAGTCATTCATCATCAAATATAAGTTTTATATCAGCTATTAGTTTTATATTGAGTCCTTTAATGAGTTGAGAAAATTCCCTTCCTTTTTATTCTGAGCTGACTGTAAGTTCCTGTTATGAATGAGCATTGAATTTTGTCTTTTTTTCAGGATATGCATGTGTGTGTGTGTGTGTGTGTGTGTGTGTGTGTGTGTATGTGCACAAACATCTATTGGGATCATTTATATAATTGTTTATCCTTTTCTTTATAGGAATCTTTTTAATTTCAAATTCAAGTCTCTTTAATAGACTTAAGTTTCTTCAAATTTCTTTGTCCTTTTCCTCCTCCTTCTTGTACTAGGGATTGAATTCACGGCCTTGGCACTGAGCTATATTTCTAGCCCTTTTTAATTTTGAGACACCCCAGGCTGGGCTTGAACTTATGATCCTCCTGCCTCAGGCTCCCACCATTCTGGTGGTATAGGCCAAAGGCACTACACCTGACTTCTATTTCTTCTTGAGTCACTTTTTTTTTTTTGTACCAGGGATTGAACTCAGGTCCTTGCACTTGTGCAGCAGGTGGCAAAACCACTGAGCTAAATGCCCGGCATCCAAGCTCTGGTTTCGTTGGGGTTTTTTTGGTACTGAGGATCAAGCTCAGGACTTTGCGCTTGCGAGACAGGTGGCAGCACCACTGAGCTAGATCCTTGGTCCTAACCTCTGTTTTTCTTTCTTTCTCTCTTTTGTTGTTAAAAAGTGTTGCGCTACATTGCCTGAAATTTGTAATCCTCCTACCTCAGCCTCCTGAATAGCTGGGATTATAGGGATGTGTCATCATGCCAATCTTATTTTTTATCTTTTTATCTTGATTAGTCAACTAAGAGTCTATCAAATTTAATGATTTTCCCCCCTAAAGACCCAGATTAAACTTTGTTGATTTTTCTTTTTCTTTCTTCCTTCTTTCCTTTTTTTTTTGGCAGGATCTCAGGGATTTATTTCAGTGGTGCCGCCGCCTGCCTCGCATGTGCAAGGTCCAGAGTTCCATCCCCCCGATACCAAAAAAAAAAAAAAAGACAGGGTCTTAGTAGGCAGTTCAGGCTGCCCTTGAAGTCATTATGTAGCCTAGACTGGCCTAGAATTCCCAGCCATCCTCCTGCCTCAGCCTTCCAGGTGTTGAGCTTACAGGTTTGTCCCACCACATTCAGGAGGCTTTATTGATTTTTAAACACTATTCCTTTTCAATTTCATTGGTTTCTGCTCTGATCTATATTACTTTCTTCTTTGTACTTACTTCGAGCTGTACTGACTGTAGAGGGTAAGATCATACATTTTCTCACTCAGGCCAGCTAGAACACAAAATCTCTGTCCTGTGTGAGTTCCAGGAAGCAATCAGTTTATAGTTCTGCAGCTGCTTGTTGACTGACCTTGTGGCCTTGCACCCAGTGTGTGCAGGCCTCATGCTCAGCATAGGCTCAAGCGCACCTCTGCAGCTATCTGGAGCTGGCAATCACAGCAGTCACCTTGTCTGTTAGAAGTTATGTCCTCTTCTACCTGATGCCTAATGTTTGAAAAACAAGAGTTTGGTGTTTCTTTTTTTTTAGTACTCTGTACAGTTTCTGATAGGAAGTAACATCCAACCCTTATTATCCCACAACAGCCAGAGGCAGAACCTCCCACCTGCAGGTCCCAAGCTTCCCTGACATCTGTATATCTTGGTCTGCGGCTCCCTCCACACCTGGCCCTTCCACTTTCCTAGCTTGGCATGAAGAGCTGAGGGAGCTGCTCACCTGGGCAGGGCACTGGTGGGGCGCTGGCCTCCGCGTTGGCTGCTCCTGGTCCCCATGTGTCGTTCCCTTTCAGGTAAAGATGGGAAAAACCCAGGAGAGGAACTCTGCAGTGCTCTGCCTGGGTCATGACCTCACTCTGCACCTCAATAACGAATGGGGAAAGGACCTGGAGGGGTTGATCTTTAGGAGCTTTGTCTCCTAATTCCTCCCTCTTCAGTATGGACTGGTTTCTCACACTCACCTCTTCCGTTCCAAAATGATGTCCATTCTGTTCAAGCTTTCCAGAGAGCTCACCTCCAGTCAGGCAGCTGTCCCTGCCCAGTGCCCAGAGCCCAGCACCACCAGGTGATGTGGAGGTTGCCCTGGTCTGACTTTACCAATCTGCCCGTGTCCCTCTCATTCTTGTTAGGCCAAGCGAGCCAGGAAATCCCCGAACACTGGGACAAAGACAGAGTTAAAAACTGAAAGTGTTGTGCCCAGATTGTGAGGTCCCAAAGACCACCAGGAGGCCGTTTCCGATGTAAGCGCACGAGGGTCGTTTATTCAAGCTTAAGCAGGGACTCTCAATTGTCACTGACACAGCGGATCGAGATTGAGAGCCCCGAGTTCTAAATTAGCGGGGTTTTTATAGAGGTTACAGCAAGGTTTGGAGATTCTCTACTTAGCAGTTACAATGATTGGTCAGTGCTTAACATGCATGAAGTGTATATTTCTGATTGGGTGAACTCATCAGGGGTAAAGGGTGATTACGTATAGGTTTTACAAAAGAAAAGAAGGACAAAGGTTAGTGGGCAACTGTCACGTATTGATGGTCAGCAGACACGGTGACTAATGGTCATGACCACTCAGCACTGACAGTCAGCACATTGACAGACGGTTCCTACAGATAGTGGGCCCAGGATGTTCATTTCCTGGGTAAACAGATTAATTAATGAGTAATTAACTTAAGAACTTTGGTTTGTTACAGATTGTATCTTTTGTCCTAGATCAAGCACATTTTAATCATTAATGTGAGAGGACAAAGGAGACTACTCCATTTTGGGCAAAAGTGGAGTCATTCTGGTTTCACATAAGCAAAATGGAGTCACTTTGGTCTCACAAAAGGAATTTATTCACGCACCTGGACTCCACCCTCTAGGAGAAGGGAAGCCCAGAAGCAGGGGACAGCACGGCTTTTATAGATAACTCAAACAAAGAAACTCAGGGAGAGGTCATCACTTCCTTTAACCAGCTGCAAATTGTCTTTCACAACCCAGCTATCTTGTCAAGATAGGACATTCTATGGCCACAGGGTTCGGAGGTTACCCGGAGGCACCAGGCACCATCTGTTCCCAGGGAGTGATAAAGCGTATCTACAAAAGCAGAGCAGTGGTTAGAAGGGCTAGAAGGGCAGTTACAAAAATGCATCTTTAGGAGAACTCCAGCACTCTGTAAGGGGAGGGGTATGAGGGGAGTTTACTCACAGGCCAAGATGGCGTTGCTTAGGTTCACTTTTGGTCTCACAATTCTGACTTTGCATTCAGGGATGACTTGTGTTTCTAGTTCCTTAGATTGTCCCTTGGTTCTGTTACAGAAATTAGCTTGCTTCCCTCCAACCTCACTGCCCCGCCCCGTACTGGGGATAGAACTCAGGACCTTGTGCTGCCAGGCAGGTGTGGAGCCACTGAGCTATATACATCACAGGCCCCCCCTTCTTTGGTACCAGGATTAAACTCAGGACCTTGCATTTGCAAGGCAGGTACGGTGCCAATGAGCTAAATCCCCAGCCCCATAACTTGTTTTTTTATTCACTGTCTTCCTGCTGGCTTATAGCTCATCTTCTGGTCAGCAAAGTCAGTTACCACCCCTCCACTCGCTTGCTCTGTTTCCATGTGTTTGCTACCTTTTCTTGTTCCCTACAACCCTCTGTTTTCTTTGTCATTGTGGCTTTATGCATTTCTCAAGAAAAATGAACATTTAATATTTAGTGGTCTTGATGTATTTTTATTATTTACTCTCATGGGAAAGAAGCAAAGATAGAGGAAAATAGTATTAAATTCCCTACCAGGGGCTGGGGATTTAGCTCAGTGGTTCTGCTGCCTGCCTTGAAAGTGCAAGGTCCCAAGTTCAATCGATTCCTGGTACCAAAAAAAAAGACATATCAGGGGGTAGTAGAACATGCCTTTAGTCTCCACACTTGGGAGGTTGAAGCAGGAGGATCACCTTAAATTTGAGGCCAGCCTGAACTACATAGTGAGACCCTGTTTCAGACAAACAAACAAACAAAACACTGCATTTTCATGTTTAATATTCTCTGTCTTCCTCCTTCCCTCCTCTTCATCCGCTCTTTGAGGTTTCTATGAACCAACTGTGTACTTCATCATTCAACCTCTGGCAACTGGTAATTGCTCAACTCACATTTGTTGAATGAGTTTACAAAGGGACCCCTCTTCCTTTTCCCCACCTATAAATTTCTATTGCAAATTGGGTGTCTGGGACATTTTGCATTGGCTTTATATTTTCTAAAAGGGTTCAGCTCCACTGAGCTTTTTAAGAGTGTTCAATTAACTCACCACCTCCTCTATGACTGGCCCTGAACTAGTTACAGGGCAATCAAGGACCTCTTCCAGCTTCTCCCCAGATAGAGAGCTCTTTCCTGATGGGCAAGCAAACCACCTGGGGCTACTTGTTCACTTTCAGGGAAAGCCAGCCTGGGAAACTTTTAGTGTTGCAGAAAAACTGCTAAAATGAACCTTGGCCTGGATTTCTCATGCTCCAGTTTCAATCTTAATTCTCAAGAAGTGTGTGAATTTGAACAAGTCACTTCAAATCTGAACTTATTTCCTCATGTAGCTATAGTAATTTATTTCTTCCTTCTTTCTTTCCCTCCTTTTCTCTTTCAGTACTACTGGGCATTGAACCCACAGTCTCTTGCATGCTAGCCAAGTGCTCTATAGTGATAGAGTATTTTTAAATTTTTGTTCTTGAGATAGGATCTCATTACATTGCCCGGGATGACCTGGAATTTTTGATCCTCCTTCTTCAGCCTCCAGAGACCAACCTAAGAAGCACTGGGGAGCTCAGATATGCCAAATTCTTATTTCCTCACTTGTCAGAGGTCCTTCATGGTTGAATGCACCATCAATTTAATAGCAGATTTTGCATTTGTATTAAAAGTAGGGAGTTAGAAGCATGATGTTAATTGTCTACCACTTTATAAAATGCATCCTGATTTCATTAACATTAAAATATGAAAGTGCTTCTATGAATCAAGACAGTACAATATCTACTGATATGCACAAGTGTTTTGAAAATGGAAAACCAAGCCAGGCTTGGTGGTGCATGCCAGTAAGCCCAGCACTTGGGGGGCTGAGGCAGAAGTATCACCACAAGTTCGAGGCTAACCTGGGCTACATAGTGAGCTCAAGATCAGTCTGAACTGCATAATGAGACCCTCTCTCAAACAAACAAAACAAAACAAAACAAAACATCCCCCAAAACACAAAAAGATGAAAATGAAAAATCGGTGTATAACTGCAAGCTCTGATTATAGCACGTGGCTTCCTGCATGAATGAATTGGTTGGTTTTCTTCATTCTTGCTCAATTGTATCTCAAGGATTTGCTGTTTTGTTTTTATTGTTAGGGAAAATTTCAAAATACACAGAAGGAAAAACAATGAACTCCCATGTACCTATTATCCAGCTACAGTGAAAATCAACACAGGGCCATCCTGGTTTCATCTGTACCCCAGTTCACTACTACCTTCCAAAATCCTTTTTTGGACTATTTTCAAGCAAAACCCAGAGCTCATCTAATTTCATTGGTAAATACTTCAAAGTAATATTGTTTAATAGCTATTTCCCTCCCACTGTTTTCTAACCTAATCTAAGTAAGCTAAGTTTTCCAGCATGGTTTGTACTGTACACTTCTTTTTTTATATATAAATTTTATTTTATTTTATCCCATTCCTCCACTCAAGCCCCCTCTCCTCCCTATGTACAGAAGCTTTGTTTCTGTCTTTTCCTTCTATTTTCACTTTTTTTCTTGTCCCTTCCTTCCTTTCTCCCTCCTCCCTTGTTCCCCTTCCCATTTGAATGCTTTCTTCCCATTTGCCAACATCTGTTATACATTTCAGTCCTTATTTCTACTTCCAGTTTCTTACACCAGAGAAACAATATGATATTTAAACATGTGAGTCCAATTTATTTCACTTAAGAGTATGGTCTCAAGGTCCAACCATTTAGCTATAAATGTCTGAAGCTCATCCTTCTGTATGGCAGAGTAATATGCCATTGTATTAAAAAAAACCCGCACATCTTCCTTATCCACTTGTCTGTTGATGGGAATTTGGGCTGTTTCCAAGATTTAGCTGTTACAAACTGCTTCTATAAACACGGATGTGCATATATTTCTGTGGTATGAATAAATAGAAGAAAAAATGTTCAGCATCATTTGTCATTCGTGAAACACAAATTAAAGCAATGCTGAGAGTCCATTGCACTGCAGAAAGAATGGCTGCTATCAAGAAGTCAACCATGGGGCCGGGGATTTAGCTCAATGGTTTCACCGCCTGCTGCCCCGTGTTCGATATCCAGTACCAAAAAAAAAAAAAAAAGAAAGAAAGAAATCAACCAACAACAAATGCTGGAGGGGCTGTGAGGAAAAAGGAACCCTCCTGCACTCTTGGTGGGAGTGTAGGCTGGTGCAACCACTGTGGAAATCAGTGTGGAGATTTCTCAAGAAACTAAAACAAGAGATTCCATTTGACCCAGGTATACCTCTTCTTGGTATCTTCCCAAAAGAAATAAAAGCATCATACCATACACTTCTGAAAGTTCTATAGTACCCAACTGAGAACTATGTCCTTAAGAGAACCCTTAATTAATGGTATTTATTGAGAATGGGAGGTTAGTCTGAAAAATCACTACTTGAGAGAGGCTAAAGATAGACAGTGCAGTGATACAGTGTTTCCTTAGCATGTGCAAAGCTCTGGTTTCCATCCTCAGTCCTGAAAATAAAATAAAATAAAACAAATCTTGAAATATTGTTAATGTAAGGACAGGGAGCACTGCAGGTAAGAAAAAGATAGAATGAAGGTCTCATTCAGCTTTATTAAAAATTAATAAGAAAGTTTTGACCTCTGTAGCCAGACTCCAGCAATTAGAAGGGCAAAGGTAGCTAGACTCAAGCAATTAGAAAGACAAAGGCAAAGAATTCAGGACTGGGAAGTTCCCAGGTAGCATGATTAACGTAAGAATGGCAAGCTTTCCCTTTACTTAATCCTTAAAACTAAACTACTTGTCCATAAAGTCCCCAGCCATAATTTTACCCTCCACCAAGGATGGGGAAAGGTCACATGGCCAGAAGAAATCCAAGGTTAGAATAAAAGACAAGCCAGGGAGCCAATCAGATTCCAAGAGCCTAAGTGGGACAAAGATCTCAGTAAAAGGAGCTGCAGACAAGAAATCCATGAGCAATTCACTTTCAAATTGATCCTACTAAGGCCGGGGATTTAGCTCAGTGGTTCTGGCCCCTGCCTCACAAGCATGAGGTCTCAAGTTCAATCCCCGGTACCAAAAAAAAAAAAAAATTGTTCCTACTTGTCCAGAGTAGCTGTCTGTCATCTCTTTCTTCCTCCCTTCCCATCTTCAAATAAATTGTGCTGTTTTATTTTAAATTGCTTCTTTAGTTCTTTATGGATGCTGGGTTTAGGATTGCTGGGAGCTGCATTTCAGCAGAGCAGTGGCATGACACGGCAGAGCAATGGCTTGCTGTCAACTCTGATGTTACAGTGTGGCCTAGCATGGCATGGTGTACAGCTTCCCCAATCATTACATTAACGGGTGCATTGGGCTGGGAAAGGTGAGGCTTTGTCTTTCTAACTCTTTATTGGACTGAGTTTTATGATCCAGTGGGCTACTGGGATAACAGAAGAGTGGTGCTTACTCACTACATGGGACATCTACAGGGACTCAAAGGTGACAAAAGAGGATATTTGGGTACTGTAAGTGACCAGCCCTGGGGTTTTCCATCACGGATCAGCACAGCCTGAGCTATACGAACCCTAGCCTTCAAAAAGTACATATTTCAGCAGAAATGAGTGGTTTTGCTGGTTTCAGACTGCACCCAAAAAGTAACGTTAGAGCACCTCCTAGTGGACTTTGATACTTACCCAAATGTGAACTTGTGAAATGCAGTAAAATGGGTCTTTTGTGAAACATAGTTTATATCCAAGCAATATCCCTGCCTCTTAATCATGGGACTCCAACTGCCAGTGAAAGGGCAATAGGCCAGCAGCCGATCTTAAGACCTGGAGGACAGATTTCACTGGGACAGTGTTCTGATCCCCTCTCTACATTCCAGAGGGAATGTCAAACCTGTACTGCCCATTTCCTTTCCAGTTTGATCCTCTGCTGGCAAGGAGTAACTTTCTTTTTTCTTTTTCTTTTTTTTTTTTTGCTGATCTTTTATGCCAACCTTTTCTTGCCACTTTGAACTTTCCCTTTTTGGGGGGGCATGTTTCTCCTAAAGATTCAACAATGAGGAACCCTAAACAGTTTTAGTTAACCTTTCTCTCCTTTCCAGAAACTCTCAAGTTGAGTCTGTAGAAAAGTGTTTCTTTATAAAAGTGCCAAAGATAGAAATACCACTTTAGATGAGGAACATATGCCTCATCTCTGGATCAGATGAGACTTTGAAATCTTGCTCTTGCAGGAGGACACTTGAGGACATACTCAATCCATTTTGTCCTGAGCACAGTCTCCTGTCCAGCAGGCATCAGAAACTGGACCTGAGACACGGTGGAAAGAACAGACCTTTAGTTGACATTAGAGGGAACTATTTCCACTGGCAGCACACATACGGACCAAAGCACATAAAATTTGAAAGAAGGATTTCTGAACTGCTCTTCCACCTCCTTTTCTGAACTGAAGAACACTAGCCCAGTACCCCTGAGAGCCATGGCTCTTCTATTTTGGGTGGCTGGGATCATGTCCCAAGCCGTGCAGATACAAGTGGCTTATCAGGTGATGCGTGATACCACCCACGTGACTTGGTGAAGTCTGTAGGCTGATGTTCAGAAGTCCAGTAATTCATGCTTTCTTTCTCACTTTCATGCTCTCCTACTCTCAGAAAAGGCTGAACCTGTTTGTTCTTCCCTCCCCATCCTAGTTCTGGTTCTCATATGTGTGGGGAAAAACTGATAAATGTGCCTTTACTAACATGTAGTTTATGATTGCTAGACAATGGGTACAGACTTTAATCTATGAGTTTTTTGAGTGGGTTTGAGAAAAGCTTTGCCAGTACTGCTGTAGAGGGAAATTGCCTAAGTGACTGTATAGAAAATCCAAAATGTGCAGGAGACCTCTTTGTCCTAGGGCCCAGAGCCTGAGATTTCTTCTGAACAATTACCTTTCTCTATTCCCAGAGTGATAGATCTCCTCTGCAGGTTAGGATTTTCCAGTACAGTTTGTTCTTTTTGTCACTGTTCACTCAAGGATGATTGGGGCATTGAAACAAGGCCCTGGCTAAATCCTTACCATCTCTTCCCTCTCATCTTCCATTTGTTCTGTCACCACTATTCCTAACAAATTAGTTAGATACCTCAAAAAAGTTTTAAATCTATATAAAGGACCATGTGTCATGGGGCTCCTATTTTTGCTCTATATCTCACAGCTTCTTGTGTGTGTGTTGAGTTTTTTGTTTGTTTGTTTGTTTTTTGGTGCCAGGGATTGAACTTGGGTCCTTGCACTTGCACAGCAGGCAGTGAAACCACTGAGCTAAATCCCCAGCCCCTAGAGCTTCTTGATTTAGAGTCTTGGGATAAAATTAAAGAACAGGATCAAAAGCCCAGGCCATCCTTACATTTCCATGGCAGGCCATGGTTTCTCAGATTATATAAGCCAAAGAAAGCGCCCCATCACATTGGAATCTGGCTTTAACAGCCATCTCAGCCTTCTTGCAAAAAAGAGCCTTCTGGGAGCTCTCTGCATTTGAGATGTAATGCAGACATTATTACTGGGGACATAAGAGGGATTACAAAGGCCTTGTTCCAGCTCTCCAAAGAGAAAGACTCAACTGGGACACTTGTCTAAGTCCATATACAGGCAAGGCAGACAAATACTGACAATGATAGGGGGCCAGTGAGGGAATCCATGCTGCACTTGAACTTCTTGATGAGGGATGTCCTGGATAGAGACCTACAACTGGTTAAACCCCAGACAGGCTTTCTTCCCCATTAGACATGAGGAGAGAAATCCTAGGTAAAAGCCTACAACAGGGTAGGATGGGGCATCCTTACCCATTTAAAAATCAGGAGAGGCTTCTGCACTCCAGTGGGTGTAAAAGAGACCCACACACTCAGTCTTTTTGTTATATGTGGGCCAAGCCATCAGACTGCCTCTGGTCCTCTTCTTCCTCCTCCTCCTCCTCCTCCTCCTCCTCCTCCTCCTCCTCCTTCTTCTTCTTTTTATTTTGATACCAGGGATCAAACTCAGGACTTTGCCCTTGCCAGGCAGATGCAGTGCCACTGAGCTACATCCCCAACCCATATCTTCTTAAGCACTAGAGAAAAATAGATTCCCAGAGTTTAACAATAAAGGCCCTCAACTTCATGGTAGTAGAGCTTAGTGAGGATATCCCTTGGCAGATCCAAGAAAGGTAGCCAAGTGTGTGTGTGTGTGTGTGTGGGGGGCTACAAATTAAAATATCATCTGCCAATTAGACCTGTTTCTGCAAAAAAAAAAAAAGTGGAGAAAAGCAGCTTATATTCAGTCATTCATCAGACTCAAAAGTCACCCCGAGTGTGTATTTCAATGCTGCATTGACCCTTCCCAGTTAGCTGTTTTGGGACCAATCTCCTCCCCTCATCTGATTTGGGAGGTCCCAACCTTCAGGCTCAAGCAAGGTAAGAACACAACCCAGAGAGGCCCCCATTTGCATTCCTCCTTTAAAAGAACACAGGCACAAAGAGGGAAAGAACAGAGGAGCTCTGGATATGGGTTATATCATAAACTAAAAGAATAGTTGTGGGGCTGGGGATTTAGCTCAGTGGTTCTGCTGCCTGCCTTGCAAGCAAGAGGTCCTGAGTTCGATCCCCAGTACCAAAAAAAAAAATAGTTGTGCCTTATTCATAAAAAGGTCATGGCCAAATACTTCTGAGAGCATTCTGGTTTATAAACAATTGTCTTATGTGTCTTGTCCCTCTGTCTGACCAATTTGGAGCTAATGACTGGTCACAATGCCTACAGCTGTTTCGTTTGAGCTCAACAATTTCTTCTTTGCTCCTTTTTTCTTTTTTGAGATTTCCATGGAAAAATAGTTTTTATAGGTTAAAATATTTATATCAGCCAATCAAAAATGATGTCAAGACTGGTTGTATGACTACAATGCCTATTGTTGTCTGTGTACAATAATTTGAGTCTTTCATGGTAAAAAAACAATGTGTTAATTGTTATGATCCGGTTCTCATAGGTTATCTGAAAAATTTGCTAAAATAATTAAATGGAACCTCTTTAGGCTTAGAAAAATTGCTGGATGAGACTCCTTTAGATGAATAAAGGAGCAGCTGCCTGGAAAACAATTATTCTGGACTTTATCCACTAATGGGATCCCCAGTAATTTCTATAGCCTTATGGGAGACACACTCCAATGAATATTCCTAAATATGTTACTGTGATATGTTTACACTGGTTATCATCTAAGGTTTTCTGTGGGTAGAACAATTAGCTTTTCTTATTAAAAGATACTCTGGGTACAGAACTAAATTAAGGGACAGAGGTTTCCATTTAGCTGTGACAATCATTATTGCTGATTTCATGTGTGCTAAATGTATTCATGCCTTCCAGTTGTATAGATTTTCAAAGCTGTAAAACTAGAGTTGCTTATGGTGAAAAGCTTTTTTCTTTTAGACTCAGACATCTACCTTTCTCTTGTGTTCCAGCTACTTGTGATAAGATACATGTCAAGCCAACATGAGACCTCCAGCCAAATGATAATTTTCTTTCTCAAAGGCCATGTGTATGCTATGTATGTGTCACTACACTTAGGAATGCACAAGCACTGAGTAGTCCAGACAATGTCACACTAAAAATTAAAGGTTGGACATTAACTTATAAGGTACTTCTATAGACAGGTGCATTTTTCTTTGATGGCATCTTATTAAAGGATAACAAATTAGGTAAATGTTTCTTTATGTCATTTAATACCTTATAATTAAATAAGGATAACTAAAAAGCCATTCTGTACTGCTATGGACATTTAAATGTGTTTCAGTGATAATAATGTCATCATGACTGTCATGTTGTGGTGCTGTGTGGCCTTTGATCTAGAGTTTCTCTATAAAACTTTATAAATTTTATCTGTTAAAAAGGACTAATGCCTATAGTCCAAGGAGTACTTAAACAGGGGATCTTATGAGAGGCTGTCAGCCCCTATAATACTCCTATCACTGGAACAAGGGAGGGCCCAATAGATGGAGATTGGGTCAAGACCTCCACCTCATTGATGAGGCTGTTGTGCCTCTACATCCGGTTGTGCCCAATCCCTACACTTTATGGACACATGTTCTAGCCTCAGTTAGCTGCTTTTCTGTCTTAGATCTTTTTTTTGGTACTGGGGATCAAACTTGGGACCTTGTGCTTTCGAGGTAGGTGCCAGAACCACTGAGCTAAATCCTGGCCTGAACTGTTTTTTTGTTTTTGTTTTTGGTACTGGGGATTGAACTCTGTCTTAGATCTTCAAGATGTTTTCTTTTATGTTCCCTCGGGTCATGAGAGTCAGAACCTCTTTACTTTTGAAAATCCACTAACAAGAGTGGGAAAATTGAGCTAGACCTCCCCTAGAGATTTCAAGATAGTCCCCATCTTTTGGCTTAGCCCTAGCACAAGACCTTCTAGAATGGAAGAAAGGGAACATCACCATCATGATCTGATGCTCTGAGGAGACACAGAGTCCCTAGTATGGGAGGGAACTAAAAATCCTGAAATCCAAATTCTACAAAACTGAGTCACCCTGGGAAAGGCTCTCAGCTGTTTGACACATTTTGGCAAAGGGAATTCCAGAATGGGCTGGATTCTCTCCAAACTTGGTGTCTTGCTGATCTTACTGTTTGGGTCATACATGTTTACTTCTTTGGTTTTGTCTCCTCTGGACTTAAAGCTATCCACCTAAGATGAAAATGCCTGATGTCTACCAACAGCCTCTAGATTAGACCCTCTAGAGAGTCTCTGACCAGAATTCTGACCACTCCCAAACCAAGTGGTGATACAGGCAAAACCCACTGTAAAGGTGCCAGACTTCTTCCGCTAAGGCCCATCAGATGAAACTCTGTGCTAAAGACTTCCATCTGCTGCTCTTCAACTATGGCCCCATTCAACTCGAAGAAACCAGATTGATCATCCCACTTTTCCCCAACAGCAGTTGGATGGCTGTCTCAGAGGAGGGAATGTAGGGATAGGGGGAACTGTAGGTAGGAAAAAGATAGGATGAAGGCCTCATTGAGCTTAATTAAAATTAATAAGGCAGTTTTAACCTCTGCAGCCAGACTCCAGCAATTAGAAGGGCAAAGGCAGCTAGACTCTGAGGAATTAGAAAGACAAAGGCAGCTAAACTCAAGCTACTAGGAAGATAAAGGCAGAGAATTCAGGGTTGGGGATTTAGCTCAGTGGCAGGGGAGCCTGCCTGGCAAGTGCAAGGTCCTAAGTTTGATCCCCCATACACACACACACAAATTGTATATATATATGTGCAGGACAGGAAAGTTCCCAGGTAGCACGATTAACATATGAATGGCAAACTTTCCCTTTATTTAACCCCCCCCTTTTTTGAGGGGGGTACCGGGGGTAGAACTCAAGACGTTGCGCTTTTGAGGCAGGCAGCGGAACCACCAAGCTAAATCCCCAACCCTCTTCACTTAACCTTTAAACCTAAAGTACCAGTTCTTAGGTCCCCCACCTACAAGGCCAGGGAAGAAGTCACATGGCCAGAAGAAATCCAAGGTTAGGATGAAAGACAAGCCAGGGAGCCAATCAGATTCCAAGAGCTTAAGTGGAACAAGGATCTTAATAAAAGGAGCTACAGACAAGAAATCCATGAGCAATTCATTTTCAAATTCTCCCTACTTGTCCAGAGTAGCTGTCATCTCTCTCTTCCTCCTTCCCCATCTTCAAATAAATTGTGCTCCTTTATTCTAAACTGCTTATTTAGTTCTTTTAGTTCTTTAGTTCTTTACAGATACTGGGTTTAGGATTGCCAGGAGCTGCATTCCGGCAGAGCAGTGGCTTGCTGTCCACCCTGGACGTTACAGTGTGGCATAGAGTGGCATATTAATGTCACATTTCTCAAAATTTTCCAGTTTTAAGGCCAATTATCCATGAATTAGGCAGGATCCCAAATTGGCCTCATAAGTCTGGGCTTTTTGTTAATTTGCTGATGTCTTCTTAACTTTTTTGTTCGTCTCCATAGTGATAGGTCTCCCACTACCTCAGCAGCTATTATGTATAGTAGCTGCCCTCTTCCTATGGTGCCTTGCCCCCTCCCCTGTGTGACGTCATGCCAAGATGGTTGCTCCCACCAAAGAATAAACCCTTCTTCCCGGCATGCCCCTGTTCCCGCCTAGAAAGTAACCTAATACTCGCTCACCTCCTACCACCTAGTGACACCATGGGCTCCTCCATTCCCTAGTCACTGCCTCACTCAACCCCACCCCAGTCTCTATAAAAGACTCTCCCTGCCCCGGCCATATTGCTTTTGTCTCTCCTTTGTTCAGAGACAGCCCGGCAGATCTATTCCCCTAATAAAGGCTTGTTGTGGCCTGGTCTGGTCTTGGTTTTCAGCCCTTTTATCTGACACATAGGTTTAACCCTTATATGATATGTTATGATAATACCTTCAGTCATTATATCAGTGTTAAGTATTTTCAGTAATTTGCTTTTATTCAGAGAGTGTTTTCTCACCATAATGAATTATAAATTATACCACATAGATACAAATGTCTGGTCATGAATTTCAAATAAAGTTTGAAAAACTTTGTTGCAGGTAGATGTTAAATGTGTGTCAGTGTATTTTTTCATTTTAAAAGTTCATTGCAGTAGGGATTCCCTGGAAAAAGTTGTCTTAACTTTCCAACTCATAATTTCAGATGACCAATACTTCATGCTTCAAGCCACCTCCAAATGTCACTGAGATAAAGACACAGTTCACAGCGGATGAAATGGCAACCAGTTCCATGCAGTAGTTTGACCACTCTTTTAATCAAGACTGTCAGGGAAGAGATGAATTTAAGTCTGGAAGTTGGAGGCTGGGTACACTAAAGATTTGTTTCCACAGAATGAGGAGGCACATACAGCATTCCATGTTGGCCCTGAGGCCATGTAGGGCTGAGGGTGCCTACCCCTGGCTGGATCTTGAAGCTCCGAACAGGGCTCCTTCACATTGTCTCTTTGCTGTTCCCAAACATCCTTGGGTTTTGCACCCAAGAAGTAAGTGGTTACCCTTTCCAAAAGCAGGCCTGCTGTGTGGAGGCTGTGAAGGAGACCACAGAACTCACCACCTCTTCAGAGCTGCAGGAGCCAATCGGGACCTCACTGTAGTGAAAAGGATTCTTTACTGAGCCCTCAGCTCCTGTAGCAGAAGCCAAGGAATCCTGAATTACAGGGCTGCCACACAGCCTTTCCTTTATCCTTTCCACAACCTCAGGCCAGAGGGGGGAAAGATCTTTTGTTCTTATTTTCACAAGTTACCACATGGTTTGGATCCCTTAGGGCTCTTTTGGAAAGTTTACTGGTTTGTGCCAGAAAAGTCTGGTTAAACACACACATTTGAAGACAGTTTGTGGATGTTAATTTCCATTTATTGCAGAAGGAAAAAGAAAGATATTGAATGTATGGAGGAAATACATTCGAAAGAAATTGCCAATTTTTGAAACAATCAGGAACTTGAGGTCCAAAGCTAGAAATAAGTTAACAAATGTTGATTGAACATCTTTACGAAAGGTTGTTTGAGGCGGTGGGAGGAGCACAGGGTACAGTATTTGTCTAGCATGGGCAAAGCCCTAGGCTCCATTCCCAGCAACACACACACACAAACACACACACAACACCTCTTAAGCTTTCTAAATTTGTCCTCAAAGCTCAGACTCAAGGAAAAATTCAAGCGTTGAATGGTAAAACGAGATAAATACACAGGCAATGAAAACAAAGCACAGTAGGTTTGGGTTTACAAAACAGCGCTTCAGGCAATCTACTGGTTTAGGGTTCACAGTGAGCTGAAAACTCCCGTAAATATTTCACAAAGAAAGTACACACGAGATGGGTTTGTAAACACAGGTAAGAATCGGATAACCTTGAGGAGCCAGGATGCCAACAGCAAGCAGAGTTGGCGGAGTGGGGGTGGGCGAGGCAAGAGGGTGGGAAGGGCCGAGTTAGTAAACGCCCTAAAGCTAACGCCCCTCTCAGAGGCTGAGGATTCCTTTTCCGGAAGTTCAGGTCCGCCGTAGTGTTTAAAACTGGACAGCTACACACGTGGGATTCCCTCTCTGTCCTTCCCTCTTTCTGTCCTTTAAAAGCGGAACGCGATTCAACAGCCAGGGCCATTCCCCGCCGCCGGGCCACACAGGCTCGTACTTAGGGGCCCTGAAGTCGTCCCTAGGGGTGGAGTACAGGGAAGCTGGAGAGAGCCGAACCTGGTAGGATCGGATTTAGCCGCAGGCTCATTTTGGCTCTGGTGAAGGACCCCAAGTACCCTGGGTGCCCGGAGGGTGGGAGGCCCCGCCGCGGTCGGAGTTTGCACCCGGCGGCTGGGATTCCGGCTTGGCACACACGAGTGCCCCCTCACCAGATGGCCAGTGTTTACAGGCTTCGTCTTGCTGCTGCGCGCGCCCGAAACGGAACATTAATAACTCTGATGCGGTGACACCAAATCTCAGGGGGGCTGGAAAATAAACATGCGTTAAAGGGTCCCGGAAAGAACCAGCGTCCAAGGCAGTCAGGTCTGCAGGATCTGGAGCTCCGGGCCCTTCGGGTCGTCCCCGAGGTGGAGACGGGAGTCGGGATCCCCTCCCGGCTCTGCTCCCCGGCGGCCAGCAGATGGCTCCCGGGCGCTCTCCCGGTCCTCTCCAGCGAAGGGTTTCAGCGGCTCCGGCGGCACAGGCTGCACGGAGGGCGCCCGCCGCCGCCCCGCATCGCGCGTCCCCGCGTGCGCCCCTCGCCGGGAACCTGCGCGGCCGGAGTGGGGACCCACGGGTGCCAGGGAGGCCGGGGGCTGGGGTCGGCTCTCGCGAGGTGAGGCGGAGACACTGGAGGAGCAGCTGCCGAGCTGGAGGAGGAGCTGGAGCAGGAGGAGGAGCTGGAGGAGGAGGGGAAGGAGCCGGGGAGGCCCGCGCCCCAGCCTGGCCCGCCTCCCCGCCCTCCCGCGCCTTCCGCCTCCACCTAGGCCGTAGGTGCGGAGCGCAGCGGGTGCAGCCGGCGCGGCGACCGAGGAGCTGCCCGCCCCGCGCTGTCGCCGGGAGCCGGGGGAGGAGACATGTAGCCGCGGTAGCCTCAAACCCACCTAGTCCTCACAACTCTTTTTTTTCTTCCGCGCGGCGGGGGGCGCGGCAACATTGTATCTCCGCTCCCCCTTCTCTGGCCCACTCCTTTACTAGGGGTTCGGGAAGGGCGAGGGCCGTAAATCAGAGTTGGCCCTGTGACACCCCCGCACCGAGGGGCACCATGACCGAGGAGAGCGCCGACGTCCCCAGGGAGCTGCTAGGTGAGACTGACGCCGCGATTCGCGTCCCTGCCCTCCCGCCGCGGGTGCCTGGGTCTCCGCGCCCCCGTCGTAGGAGGGGGCGCCGGGAAGTTCGCGCGCATCTGATGCCCGTAGAACCGAGTAGCGAGAGGGGAGGCGCTGGCCGACGTGAGGCTCCCCCGCGGGGTCCGGGGTGGCGCAGGCAGGAGGCGGGCCGCCTCGGTCCGGGGAGTTTTGAGAGCCGGGGGGAAACCTTCCAGCCCCCGCCGATGCCCCAAACTCCAGAGGGCAGCGGGACAGCCGGCGACGGCACAGGAGGTCGTCCAGGGCCCGCGGCGGGCTCCCCCAGGAGCGCCCCGCGGAGGTGCGTGTCTCGGGGATGCCCTGGGGGCCGGGGCGCCCGGTCCGGGTCGGTGATTGCCTGGCAAGGCGTGGCTTGGTGCAGGAGCTGGGAGCGAAAGGGTTACCTGGCTGACGCAAACTCGGGCCGGGAAACTGGGGGTTAATGATAAAAGCCTTATTTCAGTAATGATTAACCTACAGACCCCTACCGCCCTAGGGAGCCGGTGTGGGTGGGATACCGGTGCAAGGTGACCCATTGTCTCAGGCCCTTGAGGTTTAGCTCCTTGGCAGGGGCGGGGAACTGGTTTTTAAATCTTAGGGTTTAACTTAATTATCTAGAGGGTTAAAATGGCAGAGTTAAAATAGGTTGGGGCAGAGTTCTGAAAACCTAGGTTTAAGCTTGCGTGTGTCAGGTTGTGCTGTGCGTGTGCTTGTGTGCGGTTCTGAGTCCCAGTGACCCATATTCCCGCTGGGCCATTCTTGGCCCGGGCACACCTGCACCTTGGAAAGGTGCCCACGAGCGGAAGATCTGAGCACCCCTTCATCCCTGTGCGTGGAATTTGGCCTTGCGTTGTTTTTGGCGAAAATACGTAGGAATTCGTGTGTGCCCTCTCAGTACCTGGTAACTCTGAAGGTGAAACTTCATTGGAAGAAGCTGTTGCTAGTTTGTATGGAAGTCTCTGCTTTTTTTTTTTTTTTTGAATTAAAAAGGGGGAAAAAGCCTTCAAATAATCTTGAGAGCCCAGAGTGTGGGCCTATTTCTGCATACGGTCATCCTGTTCGTGGCCCCCTTCAGTCCCCTCAACCCTGTGCAGTGCGTCTTTGAGATAAAGCATTAGTCCCAGAAAGTGGCCCATCCTGGTCCGGGGGGCCCAGACCTTTCCGACAGGACGCCCCGGAAAAGGGAATGAAGGCGGAGACTTCAAGGTGGTCTGGCAGATTGGAGAGCTTAAATTTGTGTGTTGTCCTTGAGTGAGAAGTTGAGGCTATTACTGTACTTAAGAGTCAGGTGAAAGGGTGAAGACAGTGGAAGTAAGGTACCTGGTTTCTATTGATGGCTCTCAAAAATAGATAACTGGTGTATTTTAAAAATTCAACTTGACCCATAACTTGAAATGGAATTTTTGGGTTTATCAGGTGTTGCCTATCTTTTCTCCCCAACAAGTGACATGTTTTATGCTATTCCTGTTAGGCCCCCCCTCCCAGGCCTATATTGGTCTGGTTAGGCTGGGAAGGGAACTGAGTGCACCTGTGTTTTTCTCCAAATTCAGGTGTTCACAAGGGTTCTGCTCTGGTCGGTTCAAAATGGTGGCCTTGGGAAGTCTTCAGTATGTATATTCCCTCATTTGAATCTCCCAAGGCATTTCAGCAGTGTCCTGTGTGGGTTTGATTATAAAATAAATGCAGGCTCTTTGTAGAAAAATTTAAATGTTGAGAGTAAGAATTATGTAACCTACGTTACCACTCAGCGATATGACTTAATATTTGGGTGTCTGACTTCCTAATCTCTTTCCTGTATATGAGCACAAATACACTGTTATTTATTTGCTTTTCATTGGTTCTGATCCTTGGGGAGCTCAGCATCACAGGGATTCTGTGTTCAGTGGCCTTAGCAGGAAGGTTGCTTTAGAATTTGGCTCAAACCAGGCCTCTGTTTCCATGGGCACCAGTTGCTTCTCCCCACATTACTCTGATTTTGTTGTTTTGGCATCAAGAGTCACTGTGCTGCTTTTTTTTTTTTGCTTTGTAAGAATAAGCACATCTCTGGCTGGGGATTTAGCTCAATGGTTTCACCACCTGCTGTGCAAATGCAAGGACCCGAGTTCGATCCCCCGGTACCAAAAAAAATAGAAGAAGCACATCTCTTGTCCAAGTAGAATTCTGTCTCATCTCAGGCACACACAATTTTATAAAGAGCTGTGTGCACCCTGTGGTTCCAGAGACCCCCACTTACAAACCAGCAAGGATGGCCTTGTTCCCAGACACAGCTGGCCTTTAGAAGTCCTGTCTGAAGCAGGCTCCAGGAGCACCAAGGTGGTTTAAGAGCCCTGGGCATATTCTCCAGGCCAGCTCAGATTCCTGTTTCCCACAGTCCTCTCTTAGGAGTTGAGGGAGTGGCCGGCGCTTGTTTCCAGGTCTGGTGAAATGGTTGCTGTACTGTGCACTCAGGGTGCTGTGGGCTCCGCGACTTGTGCCCTTGCCCCAAACATTCCACCTGGGGCTGCTCCTGGAACAGGCTGACGAGCTTTCTCATGTTTCCAAGCCTAATGTCTGTGCTGACAGTGTCCTTTCCTCCCTTTCTTCACTCTTACCCAACTCAGTGCCACTCAACTTTCATACTGATGTACATAATCCACAATAAGCAAATTTTGTCACCCTTGATAAACATATAATTAGTTGTTGAATTAGGTGGCATGCTTTAGCAGTCTAAAACATCAACTGAAACGCACATTGCAAGTAGAAGAATTCTGTTTTCCTCCTGCATCTGAATGGATTGTATTCTATGCTCCACTTTGGAATGCAGTAGTCTGTTTCCTGCACCTTCAGTTTTCAGTTCAGGGCTTTCTCCCTGAAACCTCATGTGCTCCCTGACCCATGATCCCGTGTCCTGTGACAGATTCATTTAGTGGCATGGCCACCCCCATGGCCTCTGCTAGGTTGTCAACTCCGGGAAGAGCAGGGACCATCTCTGTCCAGCATGCAGTAGAGAGCCTGGTGCTTAGGAGGTGCCTCTGTGCATGTGGATTTGTTGAACACATAGATACACTAAAATGATTGTAATAGAGAGCACAGAGCTACTGGGACTTAGAAGAAGGAGCTGTATTCCTTTTTGTTGTTGTTGGTACTGGGAATCGAACTCAGGACCTTGTACTTGCCAGGCAGGCATGGCACTGCTGAGCCCCAGCCCAGGAGCTGTATTCTTGAAGGATAAGTCAAGTAATAAGGACAATAGGGCAAAGGCATGCCAGAAAAGAGAGTAATACATACAAAATTTGGGGGTATGAAAGATGGAGATGTTAGGGATTACTGGATCTATCTGCACTTTATGCTAAAAAATGTGAGACTTCGAATGGCATACAATGACCAAGGCTGAGGCCAGGAGTGGCCTGAGAGACTTGGGAGTTTAAGCACCACTGTGGTTTGAAGGTACCATGGCCTTAGCCCCGTTGAGAGCTTTTGAGGTCCCTCCAGTGGAGATGCATGCCCAGAGGCCAGGAACAGTTTTTAGGGTGGATTTTGGGGCACTTGATGACTGACTTGCTGCTTGAGAGAGAGGAGTTGGAGATGTGCAGTTTGTAGCGGCCCCGGTGGCAGGAGGTTGTGGGATGTGTGGAGACTGGTGTGCTTGCTTGTGGGAGTCAAAGAGACTTCACTGCCGTCACCCATATTTTCTTACATCTTTCTTCTCCTGATTCCTACTTTACCTTTGCCTTGACCACCCTTTGGCATGCTGTGCTGTGATGATTTTGGAAGGGCAGAAGCCTAGGAGTGCCTTTTTCTGGCTAAGTCATTTGGTCCAGCTCTTTTTTTTTTGTACCAGGGATTGAACTCAGGACCTTGCACTTTCGAGGCAGGCAGTGCCACCACTGAGCCAAATCCCTGGCCCTAAGTAGGATTTAAAAAAAAAAATTATTTATTTATTTTTGGTCCAGTTCTTGTTCTTTTCCACGTTCCCTAAACTTCATGACAAGTCACTTGTAGGAAATGATATTTGTGTGGCATTGTGGTGAACCAGAAGTAACTAAGGGAATTGATGGATTCCTATTGTGCTTATGGCTTGCATGCAATGTAGTGTTTCATCACACTGCCCAACATTGGTTTTTGACCTTGTGTGCACCTGCTGTTTCCCCGGCAAGATTCTGTGGTGCCTTGCACAGGCTGGTGTTGTGTCAGATGTTTTTCTGTAAGACACAAAGTAGTTGTTGATTAAATTCCCCATGGCTGAGAACTATCAGTTTGTTAATATAAGCGAATAAAAGAAAGACTAAAAACAATGAGATAAACTTCCCTTAATCAAGGAGAACTTCTCCTTAATGCTTTTTATCTTGTTAATCAAAACATAATGAAACTCTTTCCTTCTTTCAGAAAGCATAAAGGATGTTATTGGCAGGAAGGTAAAGATTGCAGTGAAGAAGAAAGTAAAGTTGGAAGTTAAGGGAGACAAAGTTGAAAACAAAGTGCTGGTAAGTGTTGCTTATTTTTATTAAAATATTTGGAGTGAAAGTGTCTTTTTCTCCGTTGTTTTAACTGTGATTTCCATGCAGCATTAGTTCTCCAGTTTCTGTTGTTGCTGTTGTTTTTGAGACAAGATCTCCTTTGTAGCCCAGGCTGACCTTAAACTCCCACCAAACCTCCTGCCTCAGGTGGGATTACAGGTATGTGCCCCAACGCCTGGCTTATTTGTGGTGTTTTGCACCAAAAGTCCTGGTGATCATTTTATTTTTCCTTATGTGGAATCTTTCTTTGTTGAAAGTTAAAACTGGGATCATTTAAATTTAAAAAATCAAATTTTTCCAATTGTACTTCTATAAGTCCATACAGACAGGTGTATTCAGATAAGCACTCTCTTTTTTCTTTTTGTTGTTTGTTGGTTTGTTTGTTTTTGTATTGAGGCTTGAAGCCAGAAGAGTTCTATCAGGGACCTACAGTCTCCAGATTTTTTTTATTTTGAGACAGTCTCTATAAGTTGCCCAGGATAGCTTCAAATTTGAAATCCTCCTGCTTCAGCCTCCACCTAGCTGAGATTACAGGAATGTGTCACAATGCCTGCTCAGATAACCTCTTAGAGACTGTTTTCATGCTGTTTGAAGTTGGATGTTAAACAGATTTTATTTATTTGTGTCCTCTCTAGATTTATTAGTCATATCTTGCACCATGATCAAAATCTTTGCTGTTATCTGAGTAATTATTTCTGATTTCATTTTTCCCAGATCCTCTTTTGTTGCCAGTTCAGAGAGTCCAGGTGGTTGAGTATCAGATTGTTCCATCTTGTTTCCCCTTGGGGTTGCTGTAGGTGTTCCAGAAGTCTGTTTTTGAGACTTGTTTATGTGTCTTCTCATTTCCATGGGTGGGTGCTTCTGGCTCCCATGCGGCTCACCTTCTCTGCCCTAGGAGCTTGGGATGGCGGTGGGGGAGCTTCCTTCCGGGTACTGGGACTGGCTGAGCTTCTCTGCCCTAGGAGCCTGGGATGGAGGCGGGGAGCTTCCTTCTGGGTGCTGGGACCGGCTCACCTTCTCTGCCCTAGGAGCCTGGGATGGAGGCAGGGAGCTTCCTTCTGGGTGTTGGAACCAGCACACCTTCTCTGCCCTAGGAGCCTGGGATGGCCCAGATTTTATTTATTGTCTTTGATTTTGTGGCTGATTATGTGACTTTTTTTTTTTTTGATGGTATCAGGGATCGAACTCAGGACCTTATGCTTGCAAGGCAGGTGCGGTGCCACTGAGCTAAATCCTTGGCCCTATGTGTGACTTTATTAACAAGATCTTGTGGAGGAGCTTGAAGAATTTATACCATATTGGGTTGTTTAATTAAATTTCTCAGATGTTCAAGTCCATCTAAGGGGAATATGAACAAAGCATTTGTCACCTTTGAGTTTTGATGTTTCAGAGGAAATGCCTGCTGGAGGAAGTGTGTGCTGGTGTTGACACTGGACTTGGGGTTCCCTCCAGCCTTTGAGATGAATTGCTGGGGGCAGTGTTAAGGGATTATACCCTTCGAGGGCACAGGGTCCTAGGCTGGGGAATCCTCATTGTCTGGTTGCTTGTTTGCTTTGGTACTGGGGATTGAACTCAGGGCCTTGCCCATGCCAGGCAAGAGCTGTATTACTGCTGGGTGCAGAGGTCCGTGGCTATAATCCCAGCTCTCTGGGAGACTGAGGCAGGAGGATTGCAGGTTCGAGCCCAGCCCAGGCAAGTAGCAAGACCTTGTCTTGAATGAATGAATAGGACTGGGGGTGTAGCTCAGTGCAAAGACTCTCGGCTCAATCCTCAGTACCTCAGAACAAACAAAAACTCTACTGAGCTACACCATTAGCCATAAAGTGCATTTTTATTTATGTAGTAGCTGTATAAGATAGACCCATTTCTATATAACTTAAATATCAAGCTCTGTTTGCTGCATCAGTCTACCAAGTGGCATTTGTTATTATTTGGAATGGATACTATTCATTACACTAACACTAGACAGAGGCCATGACTAAAATTTCTAATTATAAAATTTCAAAGACAGACTTGTGCTCAATATAATAAAAGTAGAACCATTTAAAGAGTTATTAAAGACTTTTTTGGGGGAGAGGGTTCATTATAGCATCAGCTGGAGCTGATTAAAGTTGTAAGCAAATTGAAAATGTATTTTAATTTAAGCATTTATCTTCCCAACCTGGAGTCTCAACAGCTTCTAGAAGCTTGGCCTACACTCCTGATGGCTATTATTTGCTTGCATGGGCAGGACTTACTGTTAGCAATACTCCAGGTCTGGCTTTCTCTGACAGACTTCAAGTGTGAGCAAGGAGAGCTGAGTCATAACTTCTACATTGCCAGTTTTCAAGTTTGGAGAAAATTAATTCACCAGTTGCTTGTCAACACTGATGGGTTGTAAATGAGAAGGCTTACACTTGGTTACATTTTACTTCAGATCCTTTCCGCCAGGGCCACCCTGGGCTTCTTTCCATCATGTAAAGGCATAAATGTTGTTCTATGTTACTTGGTTCCTTTTTATGCGTTGAGAACTCATACTGTTTCCAGTTTGTCTTTTGCAAAGGATTTATCTTCATCTTCTCATGGTCTTAATAGCTGGTAATTTGCACACTGACCTGGTGCTGAACACCTTGCTGAGCACATGTTCATGCACAACCTTCCTTCCTCAGTTCCTACAGCAGACTTTTGACGTCTCCATTGTACAGATGGGGAAACTGAGATTTGAAGAGGCTAACAAGACTTGCTTTGGGTTAGCCAGGCAGTTACTGAAGGTGCCCACACCTTCCACACTCAGAGCCTGTCTGTTTTGCCACAATGCTGAAAGTAATAGAAAACATCATTTGCTGCATTGTTTAGTGGTCGCCAACTTCACTGACAAGGGAGCTTGTCCTCTAGGATCTGTTCTTGTCTTTGATTTGCCTGATTTTTTTTTTTTTTTGGTACCGGGGATCGAACTCTGGTCCTTGCGCTTGCTCAGCAGGCGGCGAAACCACTTTGCTAAATCCCCGGCCCTGATTGGCCTGATTTTTACATTAGTTTTCCATATTTATGGTGACCCTACAGGCTGCCAGGTGCATGGTGTGGACAGGTGGGCACTGTCTTTGACTTCCTGGGGTTCCTGGGAGGCAAACATGGCACAAGGCAGTGGTTGGAGGTGCTCTGGATGGGACTGCAGGAGTGTGGAAGAGGTCCCTTACCTCAGGCCTGCAGGGTTGCAGGGTGGGGAGGCTTCCAGAAGCTACCTAAGCTGACACTCCCTGGAGGAAGAGGAGAAGGTAGCTGAGCAAGAGTAGAGGCCTTTTGGCACAGAGGGAACAGAGGGGACAGGTTAGGCCAAACCCAGAGCCATCTTAGCTCAGTAGAGACTTGACTCCACTCCTTCCCTCCCCTTCATTCTTTTCCTTTCTCTCTTTTTCTTTTTTTGGTACTGGGGATCGAACTCAGGACCTTGCACTTACCAGGCAGGCACAGTGCCACTGAACCACATCCCCAGCCCTTCATGTCTTTCTTTTTTAAGGTACCAGAGATTGAACTCAGGGCGTTTAGCATTGAGCTACATCCCTAGTCTTTTAAAATTTTTTCTTTTGAGACAGGATCTTGCTACATTGGTGAGTTGCCTGGGCTGAGCTAGAACTTGGGATCCTCTTTCCTCTGCCTCCCAAGTAGATGACATTATAGGTATGCACCACCATGCCCAGCTTCCACCTGTGTCTGCTGACCTTCACATGTACTTTCTTCTGCCTTCTGTAAGCAGAGGGCTCCGAGTTCGGAGCCTTCCCTGGTTCTGCCGGTAGCTGATCCCTTCCTTTGTCTAGGGAAAGCAGAATCTGTTTATTTACCTTGCTTTGGAGATTAGGTGGGATTTATTTCAATACCGGCCAGCACAATTCCCGGCACTGGGTTAACACCTAATTAATGGGAACACTGGAGGCACCAGGAGCCACACTCTGTTTTCTCAGGTACAGGAGATGTTGGCTCCTCAAAGCCTGACTGTCTGCAGCCTCTGCTCGTGGGCTGGGATCAGTTTACTGCAAGGTCAGAAAGGCTGATTCATGGTTTCTGATGCCTTATTAGTAGGACAGAGGACAGCAGACTAGTCCTAAATTCCCAAGGTAAGCTCTGGTCAAATGAAATCCGAAATGCCAGGGTGTCTTTAGGGAGTATCTCTCCTGTGCTCAGATAAATTTGTCAATCAGGGCCTGAATGATAAATCAGTTTCTTTGTGGCTTTTCAGAGACATGAAGATACCTCTGTGCATTGTAAAGTTTTAAGAATCAAGAAGGCTGCTTATAGGGGCTGGGGATTTAGCTTAGTGATTCTGCCGCTTGCCTCGAAAGCACAAGGACCTGAGTTCGATCCCTGGTACCAAAAAAAAAAGAAGGCTGCTTATTCCAGAATTTGGCCAGAGAACCTAATGACAGGGTGGGAAATTGAGGTGCAACAGGCCAGAGCTGGTACTTTTTGTTGAGATTTAAAGACAGCAAGTTAGCATAGGCCATCTGTGGTATAGAGGGACAGTGCTTTAGCCTGTGGGTTGTTTTTCTTTAATCTAAGTGGGGAGCAGGTCCACTGTGGCCAGGCTGGTCTGACAAGCCATCTGTACTGTGATACCTTCCTCTGTTATCTTTAGGGGAATGTTATTAGAAAGTGACCCTATTTTTCTTAGACTCCTATTCACATCTCACATTTGCTAATTGAATCTTTACCAATTTTTGCAATACTTGAACTTTTATTTTATTTTATTTTTTTAGAGATGGAGTCTTGCTGTGTTACCCAGGCTGGCCTTGAACTCCAGGGCTCATGGGATTCTCCTGCCTCAGCCTCCCATGTAGCTGGGATTATAGCCATGCACCACTACACTTCTTTTTTCCTTTTTCTTTTTTGTGCTGGGGATCAAACCTGGGGCCCTGTGCAAACACTGTGCCCTGGGCTACATCCCAGCTGTGGATGTCCTTTCTCATCATTAGACTGTCTAGGTAGGGCGAATGGCATGTGAGTGAGTGAGTTTGGTTTGTTTGTCTTTTTTCTTTAAAACTGTTCATTCACTTATTTTGTTTAGAGAATTTAGCCTGGAGTCCCTTTAACACACTTTCTATTGTTTGGCCATTTTTGCTTGTTCCTTTTGAATGTCTTTATTAGGTTTGATTGGAATAAGCGTAAGTTAGCTTTACAAATGTTGGAAAATATGAAGATGTGTCTATGTTTTCTGAGACAGGGTCTCACTTTGTAGTGCAGGCTGGCCTTGAACTCACTGTGTAGCCCAGGCTGGCCTCGAATTTATGGCTCTCCTCCTGCCTCAGCCTCCCCACTGCTGGGATTGCAGGTGTGTGCCACCATGCCTGGCCTGGGGGGTTATTTTAGATGACATGTAACCTTGAAGTATTTTGGTGGCTGTGCTGTCTTTTGTTAACTGGAAATATTAACTCAAGTTCTATTTGTTTAAGTGGAGAGCACTTTAAAAAGAGAATATCTCTCAGATAAAATTTCATAAGCATCTGGCCCACTTAATCAGTCATGGATTATTTTAAATCTCAGATATTCTCTGGTATGAAAGCTGTTCTTTTGCACAGGGCCATGTGCATGTTGTGCAGCTGGTCTATTTAATGTTTTCTCGGCTCTCTGGGCTCTTAATACCTAACTTGATGTAGCCGTATGATTCATGCTATGGTCACTTTTCAGACAAATAAACACCCTGGAAATCATGGTGTACAGTGACATCAGCCTTGGTCAGTGGTTTCCAGACTTTTAGGAAAAAACCCATTGCTAATTTAAAAAAATACAGTTTTCCATGGGATTCATAAAATAGTATCTGAAGAGTATGCTTTGCAAGCTCATAATGAAACACCAAATGCTATAAACTCAGTGATTTCAGTGAGGTTGTTTGGGTGAACAAATTAGAGATACGCAGAAAGGGAGGCTGGGTCCTGTTTTGGTGGCTCCGAGTGGAGAGAATCCCTGTTCTCCAAGGCCCTGCTAACCCATGACTTTAGAACTGGTCTTGCAATCTCAGGATGCTTTCCAAGTAAGCAGCGATGGCAGTTGACGCCTGACTCAGAGCTCTATACAGAAGTAGGTTATGCTGGTAGCTGACCCCGCTGTTGGCATCTTCTGGTGTGTGAACTTCAGTGTAGCACATTCGAGTGTGTGTTGGTGTTTTAATCTAGTACACATAAAATTCACACCAAGTGCTGATGGTAAAATGCCCCCGAAAATCATGGGACCAGGCCCCTTGGTTTGCACCACCCAGTGCAAGGCCCAGTACCTCCTGTCGGGTAATCTGAACAGTTCCCTTTGTGGTACCACAAGGAGTCTCAGCTTTTAAGGATCGCTTACAGTTCAGTGTATAGGTGATTTTCAAAGCACCAGGGTGAAGTTACATGGCTCTCGAAAAGTGAGCTTTAGAAAATAGCAGTGACACTGAAACGATCTTCAGGAGTGGGTATCGGAGAGCAGGCATGGTTGCCAAGGATGCTGGCCAAACTTCTGGCAAACCCAGAATAAAAGGGTCAGTATTTGAGCACTTCTGAATTTCCTTGGAACTCAGAGCTGAAGTCAGCTCTGCCGTATCCAACCAGCTCTGGGTTGGGGCCTGGAGCAGCAGCCTGGGGGAATTTCCAGGAGAACGTCCTGGCTGGCTGGACCGTGTTACCCGAGCTGCCTTTACATTCTGCTCCTCATCTGCAACTGCCCCAGTTTCTTCTGCAGTTAGGATAAGAGTCAAATGACCTTGGGCAAGGAAGCTGTTGAAGGTATACCAACTGGCCTTGGTATAACTTTTCATTGTTTTTAAAAAGATACTGTTTTTCTAGCCTCTGGGATTTAGCCACCCTGGGAGCAGGGCATTTAGGTACAAGGGGTGGGGGAAGAAGAGGGAGTAGATGCGGGCTATGAAAGGGTCTTTGTGGGGATCAGGAGCCAGGAAGTCTAAGCAAAATGTGGAATGAATAGGGAGAAGGCTTTCTTTCTCATGGTTATGAGATAAAAGAGAAAGCAATTGCTGAAAGGATACCCTAACACTTATAGGATTCATTTCATTAGAAACACTGTTAATATCTATTGTTAAAGTACAGTGAACTGCAAGTCTTTTTTTTTTTTTTTTTTTGTGATCCAGGGTTTGGCTGTTTCTCAGGCTGTCTTTGAACTCTTGGGCTCAGGTCATCCTCCTGCCTCAGCCTCCAAGTAGCTGGCACTACAGGCATGCTTCACTGCGCTGGCTGGCAACTAAAATTTGAGGAATAATAAAGATTTTCTTTCCCCTCCCTAATCTTCTTCCTCCTCTTTGAAAAATACTTACCTGCTAACAGAATATGAGAATTTGGATTGGTGTGTATGGCCAAATGGTTTTCTTTCTTTATGTTACTATGCTCTGTTCTTTCTTTTTCCCAATCACTTTCCTGAACTCTTTGAGAAAAGAAGGATGAAGGGGGAGAAAGAAGGATGCTTGGGTGTATATCTGTGTTGGAGAGGGGATTAGCAGCAAGGAAAGTGAAAGAGTCTATTCAGTTTGGTTTTTTTGGTTTTTTTTTGAGACAGGGTCTCACTGTATAGTTCAGGCTGGCCTTGAACTCCCTATGTAGCCCAGGCTGACCTCAAACATGCCTCAGCCTTCCAAATGCTGGGTTATAGGTGTGTGCCACCACATCCGGCTAGCCTACTCACTTTGAGTTCTTTTTCTCACTTTTATTTCTTGGGAGAAGGTTTTTCCTTTTTGAAAATCAATCAGATCAGTCAGTCTCATTCTCTCCTTCCCTTTCTCTCTCATTCTCACTCTCACTCTGTTTTACTAGGTTTTGAACCCAGGGCCTCTCGCACGCTAGGCAATTGCTCCATCACTGATGGAGACCCCCACTCCTTGAAAACATTCTGTTTTGATGAACCTAGGCCAGCAGGCCCCTGATTTCTTTAGATACCTGCAGGTACATGGAAAGTCCCCTTAGAGGTAGGAAGCTGGGTTGTACAGGTGCCCCAGCCTGTATTCAGTGTCTCCGGCCTGTAGCAAGGCTGGAACAAAGTGCTCAGTTCCTGCTAGGGAGATGGACATGCTGTTTCTGCTGATGCCGGGCTTTGGAGTCACCGGAGATACTTGTGGGCATTGGCTGGGGTTAGCGGGTGCGTCCTCCAGATCGGATCATCTTCCCGCAGCGTGGCGCAGCTCATTCTGACCTCGCCCTCCTTGATGCCCACACGAAAGGGTCATGGTGGCTGTCTAACTGGCACCCTCTCCTGGACCCAGTTTCTCCCACAGCATGGCCTGTAGCTGGCTGCCCCTTTTGTTTCGCTGTTTCCAGTGATGAGAAAAGCAAGTCTCAGAAAGCCTGCTCTGGGGCGGGGATTTAGCTCAGTGGTGCTGTGCCTGCCTCTCAAGTGTGAGGTCCTGAGTTGGATGGGGGGTGGGGTGGGCGCCTGCTCTTACTCTGGGCTGCATTCTTAATAATTTCTCCCCATTGGTTTTCTGGGACAGTCTTCAGGAACATCACAGAGCAGTTTTGCTCCCTCTTACCCTAAGGGCAGCTGGAGGACTTGAAGACTGTGTGCTTTTCCTGGGCCTCACAGTCCTCAGCCTAAACAGTCTCACCTGCCAAAGTTTCATTCCTTGGAGGATGTTCTCAGACTTGCCAGGATTCGGATCGCCTTGCTTTGTCAGTGAGGCTTTTAAACTGGAAGGTGTTCAGGGACCACCCTCATTTGGTGAGTGCTCTTAAACTGAACTGAATATAGATTTCCTCAGACTCCTTAGCGGCCCCTGAGATTGTGCCCCTGGGAGGAGTGGGGTGGGGTGGGGGAGAATGGGTGATATCACAAATTGTGTATCCTTCCAGACAGTGCAAGCAGCATTGTCTAGGCACGGTCTCTTGGTGCAAAATGCTAGCTATGTACATGAAAGAGATTTTTTTAACATTTTGGGAGCATCCGTGATATTTGCATTATTAAGAGAAATTTCAAAACATAGGAAAGCAAAAATGTAGCATCACTACTTAATCTTATCAATTCACATATAACCATCAGAATGAAGTATTTCCTGTATTCTATGCTAACCTATGCATAAATTTTTATTTTTTAAGAAATGGACTCATGAAGCCAGGAGTGGTGGCAAATACCTATAATCTCGCTGCTCTGGTAGGCTAAGGCAGGAGTATTACAGTTGATGTCCAGCCAGGGCAAGTTATTGACTTAGTGGCTCCTTTCCCAAAATAAAAAAAATAACAAAATGGCTGGGGATGTAACTCAGTGGGAAGCCCCTTGATTCAGTCCCCAGTACTACTTATTTATTTTTTGTTTGTTTGTTTGTTTTGTGAGACAGGATCTCACTATGTAGTTCAAGCTGGCCTTGGACTCACTGTGTTGCCCAGGCTGGCCTCAAACTCATGGCAATCTTCCTGCCTCAGCTTCCTGAGTGCTGGGATTACAGGTGTGTACCACTGTACCGGGCTTATGATCTACTTTAAAATTTTAATTTTGGGCCTAGGCTTTATGACAAAGGTTTATGTCTATAAGGGTTTGAATTTTTGTGCAGTCCTCCATTGGTCCACTGGTCCACTGTAGATGTGTATTCTAATTTACCTAACCACATTCAATATTATCAGATATTTTAATTGTTTCCAGTGTTTGGCCTTATAAGTATGTAGATGCTCATACTTATTTCTCTTGGGTAGATTCTTGGAAGTGGGATTGCTGCACAATGAGCATTTGAAGGATGAACTATTCACCTGACTGTTATTTAGAAAGTCTCAATAGAGAATAATTCCTCCACCTCATCAATTTTGTCTTAAAAAAAAAACAAACCTTGCTTAGCAGAACAGTTTGTCCTGTGTGCACCAGTCTTTGTGATTCTTAATGGCCTGGGCTCCTTGAATCCTAGTGCTTTCCTGCAATTCTGGGCCAGTTCGGGTCTGCTTGTAGGAGCACAGTGTGTCCAGTGAGGCTGTGTCTGCAGGGATGGAAAGGCCCATGGCTTCTGTGTTTACTTGGTGACTGCAAATGTGGCCCCAGAGTCACAGGTCTTGAGTGCTGCCACCGTTCTGGCAGAATCAGTGGTAGCTTTTTCCTGGGCTGAACCCTCCTGAGGGCACGATTGAGGTCTGTGCTCCTGTCATGGGACTTTCTTGCCTTGGGCCTTTGAATGCTTTGCTAAATGGTAGTGAGCAGATTTGCAAACCATAAGACTCGTGCACTTTTCATTAGACAAAATGTCCTTAACAAGAACCCCATGCTAATGTGCATTCAGGGCCAACCCAAGGTCTTAGAAGACAATTTAGTGTCATTGTGAAGGAAGACACTGCTTTTTCCAAAGGCATCGATCGATCACCTGTATAGCTAATGACAAGTCTAATTTCTGTCTCTCTTTGCACTACTAGGGATTGATTGAATGCAGGGCCTTCACCCAGGGCTACATCCCAAGCCCTTTTACTTTTTTTCTTGTTTTGGAGACAGGGCCTTGCTAAGTTGCCCAGGCTGGGCTTGAGGTTGTGATCCTCCTGCCTCAAGTTCCCAGGTAGCTGGGATTACAGGTGTGAGCCACCATGCCCAGCTCGAGATCGTAAATCTTGTGGTCCTTTCTTACTCCACCAGAATCTGCAGGGTCCTTCCTCTACTGCCACTCATCTTCCTGCTTCCTGACCCCCTTCTCTGTCTCCTTCCTTGGGGAGAGGGGTCCAAGTGACAAGGACCTGTGGTCCTTCCTTTGCTGCTGCTGCTGCTCAAAGAGCCGCTTCCTTTTTAAAGAGCCTTCTAGGGTCCAGTAAGCCTTTTTCATCCTTTCAGAGCTGCCCTTGTATGTGGTTGTGGGTGCCCCGTGCCTGTGATTGCTCTTTCAGGCCTGGCTAGGAAGGCATTCCTCAGGCACCCCAATATTTGCTGCCTCACAGAACAAGCAGAGGACCTCCCCTTTCAAGGACATACTCTTTTTCATCTGAGAGCAGACAAAAGCCAGAGAAGCAGAGATAGGAGCAATGGCAGCACCTTTGCAAGGTGCTTTTTTTTGGTACCGGGGATCGAACTCAGAACCTTGCGCTTGCTAGGCAGGCAAAGGAACCACTGAGCTAAATCCCTGGCTGCAAGGTGCTTTTAAGACAGTCTGCTTTGGCTTCCAGGGGCACAGCAACGCTCTGATTGGATTTGCGCTGAAGAATGGCTAGGAGAAGTCCAGGCTGTTGGGCTGAGGTCTTACCAGTAGACAGTTTTTGTTTTCCCGATCCCATCTGTCCTAAATCAGTTGTCACTAGCCACCAAAAAAAGGTTGGATCCTGTGACATAGGCGTGAGCTGGGGAGAAGCAGCTGTGTTGGGATTTGTGCAGAGTCCTAGACAGCTCGTTTGGCACTTGGAGCACCCAGCTCCTTCTCTCAAATCTCTGTGAAGCTTCTGTTCTTTGGCTGCATTCTCGGGACGGCACGTTCGGAGCCGCTTAGGGAAACATTTTGTACAGCTTTGTTTGCTGAATCGCAGGCACTGCCTGTTCTGATGATAATCAAAACTAGGGCCCGGTGACCCAGTCTCAGGCTTAGCACATGCGTGGCCCGGTTTCCATTTAAATCACTTAGGTGCCTCGTTCCTTAGCAGAGCTTTTACCTCCCCAAATTCATTATTTGTGAGTTAATTGCGAAGTTCTGAAAACTATTTCCTTTTTCACAGTTTATCTGGGGCAGGGGGACTTTTGGAGTTTAATAGCCCATTAATCCCCTTATTATTTTGTTCTCTCCAGTCTGTTGGTTACCTGTGTCTGTCTCTCTGTCTCTGTGTCTGTCTGTCTGTCTCTCTCTCTGTGTCTCTCTCCCCTTCTCTCATATACTGGACATTCAACCCAGGTCCTCACACATACTGGTTGGTTGATGTACCACTGAATCATAACCCCAGCCCCCCGCCCAAACCCTGGATCCAGGAAGATGGTCCAGTGTTTGCTGTCCAGCATTGCTTATTAGTGCGGGCATCTGAAGGAAAGGAGAGGCCATTAGCACCTTGACACTTGGCATTTCTGAAGTGGCATCCCTTTTTTTTTGGCACCAGGGATCGAACTTGGGACCTTGTGCTTGCAAGGCAGGTGCGGGAACCACTGAGCTAAATCCCCGGCCCCTGTGGCATCCCATTTGTGTGTGACTGCTGCAGAGATTTAATGAAAGAGCCATCTGTCTCTCCATCTGACATCTGCAGGTCACTCTCGGAGCTGAGCAGCAATCCTCTGTGTGCAGGTGGGTTTCGCACCCTGGCGCCTTGGCCAGCTGTGTTTCTGGGAAGAGCAGTCTTGGCTCAGGACCATCTCCTGGTTTGTCCTGTGGACTCTGGGGTGGCCATGCTTGTGTTGACTATCACCCAAGGAAGTTCCTGGACAGAAACAAGCAAGGACCTTGGGTGTGACGGGGCAGATAGAACCCACAGGGTTGTTAGGACTAACGAGGCAGGCAAGGAACAGAGAGCTGCACTCGCTGTCCTGTGGTCATCAGAGCAGGCTCCACATCTTCGTATCCCAGAGAACAATGCTTGGAGTCTGATTGTGCCTAGGTTCATGAACAATGGCTTCTCAGACATTTTGTATCTCCCTTTTCTTTAGAGACTTTCTCTGTGTGGTTGGATCAGTCTGTCTGGGTTTGAATCCTGAAGCTGCTATTTGCTATCATTTAACCTTGGAGAAGTTATTTGACTTCTCTGTGCCTTACTTTTCTCATTTGTAAAATGGGAAAAACAGCAGAACCTACATCATAGATTTTTTTTTTTTGAAAGTTAAGAGATATTGCATACGACATCTCTTAAAATCATGTCTGGCACATAGTTATCAGTAAGTTTAGCTATTGTCATGATCTTAGCTGTTCATGCACAGATCGTACCAAAGGCTTTGATAATAAGAATCTTTTTTATAGTCAGTCACAGATTGCTCAGGTGGGTTTTATATAAATATTTCAAAACAAATACCTCAAATTTGCATCTCTGCCTGGCCTTGCACGAGATACTGGCTGTGACTCATTCTCTGGATAGAGATGTATGAAACCAGCACAGGCACTCTGAAAATTGGTTTAGGATGTTTCCACCCTTGCAAGGAGGATGCATTGCTTTTGTGAAATCTTTCTTTATGAAAGGGCTCAAACAGCTCATAGAGAAATGTGTTGCTGAAGACTGCATTGTGGGGCTGGGGATTTAGCTCAGTGGCACCGTACCTGCCTTGCAAGTGCAAGATCCTGAGTTCCATCCCTGGTACCAAAAAAAAAAGCATTGTGAATTTCCCATACCTTTTTTCATTACAAATCTGAGTTTATCCAGAAATATACCAAAGCCCCTCTTCATATCCAAGTTACTTAGATTAATAAAAAATCAGTCGTTGACAGGTGTCTGTTCCTTTGGAGTTTTGTTGGCTCTTTGGGGGCCCAGTCAGATCCCCTCCTCTTGGATGTCAGCTGTGACTGCCTGGCTCTACAGGGGCCAGGCACTGTATGGGTTCAAGGGCTTCATTTCTGCATCTCCACACTAGGCAGCACCCTGGGCGTACTGCATTCTTCATCTCCAGATGCACTGGGTTCTCCCTTGCTAACTGGCCTCAGGATGTCTCTCGGGCAATGTGCTGACCATCTGAGCCCAGTGGTTCTCTGTGGTGGGCCTGTGAGTGCATACAGGATGTTTAGGAGCATCCCTGGCTTCTGCCCACTGGATGCCAGCACCATCCCCACCCTCCCTGCAGTTGGGACAGTTGAAAACGTCTCCCCGTGTTGGCCAGTGTCCTCTGTGTGGTGGAACTGACCCTGGCTGTTACAGATCAGATGTGTCATGCTTAGCTTCTGGAGTTATATTTATGTCTGATTATTTACAGTTCTGTATAGGCATGCTTGATTCACCTAAAAAAAAATCTAATGCCTTGGGGGCTGGGGATTTAGCTCAGTGGTTCTGCCACCTGCCTTGCAAGTGCAAGGTCCTGAGTTCGATCCCTGGTACCAAAAAAAAAAAAAAAAATCTAACGCCTTTAAAAATGCTTATTTTGGGCCGGGGATTTAGCTCAGTAGCACCGTGCCTGCCTCGAGAGTGCAAGGTCCTGAGTTTGATCCCTGGTACCAAAAAAAAAAATAAAACAAAACTTATTTCTGAAGTAGTTAAATAACTTATATTTCTGTATTGCAAAAGTAACAAATTGGACCACACAGATATTTATACATGTGTGTTTTAAATTTTTATTTTGTTTATTTATATTTTGGAGATAGGATCTGTCTCACTGCATTGTCCCCCCTACCCCCCATGTAGTTTAGACTGGTCTAGAACTCACTGTGTAGCCCAGGCTGGCCTCCAACTTGCAAAAATCCTCCTGCCTCAGCCTCCCAAGTACTGGGATTCTAGGTATGTGCCATCAAGCCTGGCAGTTTGTATTGTTGCAAGATACTCAGGAGGAGCAAGATACTCAGGTGTGGTGGTGCATGCCTATAATTCCAGCCTTCTAGGAGGTGGAGGCAGGCGAATCACAAGTTCAAGCCCAGGCTGGGCAACATAGCAACTTAACATGACCCTGTCTCAAAATAAAAAAATAAGAAAGGGTCGGGGATGTAGGTCAATGTGAAGGCCCTATGTTCTCTTCAGTACCTCAAAAAAAAGGTAAGCCTAAGAGCTCAGACCAGTGTTTCTCCTTACTTCATCCTGAGGACATCAGGCTAGCATCCCTTAGGAATGTGTTGGAAATGCAAGTTCATAGGGGTCCCACGCAGACCTGCTGAATTAGAAGCTCTGGGGTCCAGCAGTCTGTTTTGATAGGCCTTGTGGGTAATTTGGAGGCACACTGAAGTTTGAGAAGGACTGGGTTCCTTAGTGAGCTCCACTTAGAGACCCAAAGAATAAGGTACCACATGTAGAACCTTGACATCTGCTTAGGAAGACGGCTTTCACTAGACAGGGCATGCCAGGTATCTTCTGGGCTCTGTGGCCCCTTCCAAGAGCCTGTCACGTCCACAGTTTCCTGCCAAGGGCTGCCTTGGGTCAGTGTCTTCGAGCCTGGTACATGAAATCTCATACCTTGGCGATAGTTCCTTGAACCAGGGGTGGTCGTAGGTTCTGTAGACTGACCAGCAGCCAGCGCCTCAAGCTCTGCCCTACAGGGCACATCTGTGTTGGAGAGAGGCCCTTCCTATTGGGAATTTCAGCTGCAGAGAGACCAGAATCATGAAGAAAACAGAACTCTGTGAAAGCCCTTGCATAAGCAGGAGTCATGAGCAGGCACTGGGTGCTGCTTTGGAAAGAGAAACTGCTCAAGATGAATTGAGTTAAATGACTTCAGCTAATATATCCATGAACAGTATTTTTCAGTTTTCTCCCAGGCCCAGTAGGCAACTGCTGCTGGGCTCCTGTCTTGCTTGCTTCTCTAGGGAGGCTTGTATCTGGACCATCATTAGTGGAGGTGGCCCAGGGAAGAGAAGACAAAGTGCTTTCTGCAGACAGGTGTCACGGCATGCTCCTTAAAGCAGTGACTCTTAGCCCAGCTGTGCCTTGGAATCCCCTGAGTAGCTCCAGGGGATTTAGAAACTCTCTAGGGGTGGAGGTGTCTCCTGGTGGTCCAGTGCTTGCTTGTCTGGCTGGCTGTGAGTTCCATCCCTAGCACCACAAGCAAACCAAAGCCCTCTACCCCTGTGCTATATATATAGTGAAGTCTGCCTTCCTGGGAATCGTGGGAGATAGAAGCTATTCATTTCAGCTTATTGAAATGTTGACTTTCCCTAGGGCATATTTCAGGAAACTCAGACTCTACTTCACTCACTTAGATCGGAGCACAGAGGCCAACGCACTATATTTCTTCCAGATCTGTTGCTTTTGTCTTTTTAAAAAATTCTTTGTGTAGTGCTAGGGATTGAACCCAGGGCTTTGCGTGGGCTAGGCAAGTGCTCTACTGATGATCTCTACACCCCAGCCCTTTGAATCACATTTTCTCATAATATTTCCTGTTAAGGCTTCTCAGTACCACCCACCTATTAAGGGAAGTGCTAAAAGTTAATGCACTAAAAAAAAAGAAAGAAAAGAACTCATTGCAAATAAAGGAGTAGTACAGTGATGAAATCAACCTTGTGACTCATTGTCTAAAAATTCAGTAAGCTGAAATTTGTTTCTGGTTTGAATTACTACCATTAATGCTATCTTTTTGTTCACTTTCTTCCATATCTCTTTAGTCACCTCTTCCTCTCTTTCTTTCCAGTTAAAAGCAGGAGAACATGCAAATACAGGTACTTTTATGCAATAAATCCACTGGATTCTTTCCCACACATCAACCCAGAGGGGAATATGAGGAAATGCAGATGGATGGTGCCATTATGGTGATAGGTTCTGGGAACGGGCACCAGTGTTTTCCAGTTCAGCTTGAAGGATTTGGGCTCAGAGTTCTATCTGCAGCACAGTGAAGATTCTTTTATTCCCAAACCAGTATCCTTGAGATTGTAAACTGCTCAGGATCCCTGGACAGTTCCTTGACTGTATCTTTGTATCAAGTGCCTCTACCCTTCAGAGTGATCGTTTCTTGGCATACAGAGACTATTTGTCCAGTAGATGACTCAGGCCTGGAGTACAAAGTTCAGGCTCAAACTGGTTTTCTCAGGGGATTGGTAAGTCTCTTTATTGTACTCAGCAGCCTTATCTGATGATGTAGCCCATATTTAGCTTCATGCAGGATGCAGGGATCAATAACAGTGATGGAGTGGGGGAGGGGAATGACCAGCTGCAGACAGCTGCCTATCAGCAGCACTTGAGCTTTGGTTAGAATTCGGAGTGCAGTTAGGCCAGCCGTTAAGTGCTCTCCTATTACTCAGCTTCCCATTATTCCCAGCTAATCATCTAGGAGATGACGGATGCTCAAGGGGAAAGCTTGTCATGTCCCCTCTTGTGGTCCTGTACAGTGTGTGTGTCACCATTTCAGGCTGTGAATCAGTGCAGATGAACTGCTTCTCTTGTCATCTCAAAGAGAGTGACCTATTTCCTGTTTGTGATCTGCTTCCTGTTTCCTGTTTCCTGATGTCATGCATGTATGTGGAAAGGGGATCAGATTGAGCTTCACCTTTTGCCTGGTGACAGGATTCTTCATGTGGAAGGAAGGTCTATTTTTTTCCCCTCGCCGTTGTGAGGGCTGTTATACCGATTAAATTAAGATTCTTTTTCTTAGGTTTTCAGAGATGACACTTCATTTCTTTTGTGATAAAATAATAATGTGTGATTTTATTTTATATTATTTTTTAAGTTTTTGAGTCAGGGTCTCACTATGCAGTTCAGGCTGGCATTCAACTCACTGTGTAGCCGAGCTGGCCTCAAACTCATGGTAATCCTCCTGCCTCAGCCTTCTGAATGCTGGGATTCAAGCATGTGCCACCTCACCTGGTTTATCCTATTTTTTTTTGTTTGGTACTGGGGATCAGACTGAGGACCTTGTACTTTTGATGCAGGCACAGTCGCCACTGAGCTAAGTCCCCAGTCCCTATTCTGTTATTTTTAACAAGTAAATGTCACCTCCAGTTTTGTCTAGTTGTTGGAAAAACCAAGAAAGCCTCTGATTTCCTAGTGTATGAACCAAAAACCTGTGTAGCTCTGAATCAGCCTTCTCTGAATTGGGCAGAGCCTGGTCCCAAGATATGAATAGCCCTTCTTTTTTTCTTTTTCTTTTTTTCCTCTTTTGAATTTTGAGGAAGCATACATCTTGCTACGTAGTTCAGACTGGCCTTGAACTCACCTAGTGCAGTGAGTGGATATTCTTTGAGCTGTGTGCTCAAGGACTTTGACTCTGCCTTTTCCAAACTTAGAATTCTTCACTCTCTATTCTCAGAACCTTTGCTGTTGTTGCTGTAAAACAAATTGCACATTTCGTGAAGCCCCTGCCAACATCTCAGAGGGTACTAGTGCTCTCAGACCTCAGAGGAGAACTGACATGTTATTGACTTCAGTGTTTTGTTTTTTACACAAATGACCTGCATGTGTGCTAGGATTTGCACACCCCCAGGATTCTTGTCACACCTACCTCTGGTACTTTACACAACAGAAAATAGCCAGTTTGGGGGAAAAAAAAAAAGCACATCAAGGAGACATAGTTATGCATTCTATTTTAGGAAGATTGTTGAAATAGTTTATTTAACAAATTATTACTGGGCACTGTGTTTAAAGAGGCTGTTTTTTTTTTGTACTGGGGATCGAACTCAGGACCTTGTGCTTTTGAGGCAGGGGAGGTGCCACTGAGCTAAATCCATGGGCCAAGAGGCTGTGCTTTAAAGGAAGAAAGTAGTGATGTTAGAATTGACTGAGATAAAGTCAGAGACTAAGTCTTTTACCAGTGACTGAATATCATGTTTGCTATATATATATATATATATATATATATATATACACACACACACACACACACATATATTGCATACGTGTGTGTGTGTGTGTGTATATATATGTATTAGGTGTAAATTATATTTACTCCCTCACACCCACCATGGTGCTGGGGATCAAACTCAGGGCCTGTTACATGCCAGACAGGTGCTCTGCCTCAGAGCACACTCTCCCCCTCCCCCCGTCTACATATATTAAAGATAATTTTCCCCTTTTTTTGAGACAGGATCTTGCTGTGCAGTTCAGGCTGTCCTTGAACTCATATTCCTCCTGCTTCAGCTTTGTGAGCAGCTGGGATTACAAGTGTGTAGCACTGTGCGGGACTTTGTTAATGATAATTGCAGATTACTTGGCATTAGTGAAGCACTGAGAAATGGTGCTGGGCCTTAAATGCATGGAATCTTGTTAATGTGTGTAGTTTATGTGATGAGCTGCTGCTCCCATAGGTGCAGAGCTGCGATCACATAGTGGGGGAGCTGCCCCAGAGAAGACAGGTGCTTTTATTATCTCCGGTGTTGAGCTGGGGTGGTGGGTATAAGCTACAGCGGAATGAAGACTGGCTGGAAACCTGGAAGACTGTCCCAACAGTTGAAAGTGTCCAATAATAGAACATGCTGTTGGTGGGGATGAGGTGAGGAATTAGGTTCCTGGCAGCTGGCCAAGTTCACAGACAGATTACTTGACCTCTTTCCTGGCATGTTCCTCTTGGGCATTCATGTTGGAAAATACTTCCTTTGACCTGGGCTTCATCATTTTCACTGTTCATGTATGGAATGATGTATGCTAGTTAGAGCTTATTAAATGCCACAGTTTTATTGTGAAAAACTTACAACTGCTTGGCATAGTGGTGCACATCTGTAATCTTAGCTACTTGGGAAGGCTGAGGCAGGAGGATCATGAGTTGGAAGTCAACCTGGGCAACTTAGTGAGACCCTGCCTCAAAATAAACTTTAGAAAAAAGCTGAGGATGGAGCTTAGTGGTAGAGTGCTTGCCCAGTATACATGATGCCCTAGATTTGGTGCCTGGTACTGCAAACAACAACAATAAAAACAAAACCCCAAACACCATCTGCCACAACCAAACAGAATAAACCAAGAAAAGCTAAAAAAATCCAAAACCTTAAAACTTCTAGTACTGAGCAGTTGCTAAGGGCAATTGCCTCTCACAGTGACTTTGCATTGGCTGAAGTAGGAGTCCAATTAGGAAGTCCTGCCCTTTGGTTCCCTGCTGGTATTGCTGCTTTGACTTCCAGTAGAGACCTGAGAAGGCTTTTTGAATGGCAAGCTTAGTAGGTTGGAATTTGGCCCTGTAAATCTTACCCTGAGGAATACTGTCACGTGCCGTCCTGGTGGCAGACTGAGGGCATTGTCTGGCGGGGAGAAAGACATAGGGACATTGAAAGAGCCATTCCTCTTCCTGGAGTTCGGCAATCATGAGACCTGAGTGTCACTGCTAATGCTTTAGGAAACAGCCTTAAGGCTATAGTTTCAGTGACTAATGTAGGGATGGAACAGGCTTCTTCCAGGAATACTTGATAGCAAGTGAGAAGCAGAGCTTTTAGTGTTTTAGGAGAAAACACTCAGCTGGTTTAGTTAGTTTTCTGCTTTTCTGCTCCCCATTTCTTTGTTTTTCAAAAGGTATAAGAGAGTGCACTAATTTTGGGGGAGAGAATTAAAAAGTTTTCCCCCAAATTTTATCATTGCATTAACTGCTATTAATTTTGCTTGAGCAGGTAAAACAAATAGCAGGTTAATGAGGCAGGGAATTCATAGGCTTCCTGCTCTGTTCCACTGTAGGAATTCTCATGTAGTGCCTTGCCACCATGCAGGATGTTGATAATTTCTTATTTTTATTTCTCTCTCTCTCTCTCTCTCTCCTTTTGTAACTGCTCCTTGTTAGCTGATAGCACACAAAGCAACACAGTGTTTCTCTCCTAGAAATTGCTGGAGAAGGGACATCTTGGGTTACTGGCCAGGCCCACGCCTGCCTCCACTGCAGAAGACATCGTGTTCATTGAGCCTCTGTAGGCCTCAGGCATTAATTTTCTTTCTTTTCTTTTCTGAAAAAAGTGTCATTGAATAATGTATATAGCATAACCATTGTAACTACTGCAAATACAGTTCTGTGGCAGTAAGTACCTGCAGTGTTGTGCAGTGATCCCTATTACCTGTTTCTGGAATGTTTTTATCAAACAGAAACTCTGTGCTTATTAAACACTGACTTACTCCCAGTCCCCAGTGACAACCATGCCATTCTACTATTTTGTCTTTCCAGATTGATTTCTCCTGGACATTGGATATAAATGGAATAATTACACGTGGCCTTTTGTGTCTGCATAATATTTTGTGTTAGCACAATATTTTCAAGGTTCTTGAGTGTAGTGGCATGTACCAGATCTTCATTCTACTTTTTTTTTCATTCTACTTTTTAAGGCTGAGTAATACTCTGATTGTGTGTGTGTGTGTGTGTGTGTGTGTGTGTGCGTGTGTGTGTGTGTGTGTGTGTGCGTGTGTGCCTGTGTGTCTGTGTCTGTGTGTCATTCATCCCAGTGGACTCTTGGGCTGGTTTTGCCTCTTGGCAAGGGTGGGTAATGCCGAGAACATGGTGTGTGAGTGTCTCAGTTACTACTTCTCATTCTTTCTGCTCTATGCTGAGGGATGAAGTTGCTGCATCACATGATAATTCCGGGTTAAACTTTTTTTTTTCTAAAAAATTTATAAGTACATATTTGTAATACATACATTTTATAATCTTCTTGGGGAGTTTGGTAGATGTACATAATACAGCTTGTTTCTTTTTTTAATCCACCCCCCTGAGCTAATTGTTCTTGGTTTTCTAGGTTAAACTGTTAAGGAACCACTAAACTCTTTTCTACAGTGCTCTGGTCATTTAAAAACTAGGTGGTAATTCCTGTGCTTGTTAGAAGTGCTCATAAATATTTATCAGCCGTTTGGAACTTTCAATTAGAATGAACAGAGCATATTGCTGGTACTTTGATTATGTACTGACCTCATGTCATAGGATTTATTATTTGTCAACTTTGAATGTTTGTTATTTGGGTACCTAGCTGTGTGTTCCCTACTTTATTAGAAGTTCCTTAACCTGCTCTCCATTTTTCTATCTTGGCTTACTATTTTGCTGTCTTTTACAGCAACAAATGTTTACTGATAGCTTAATTAAATGTGTGGCGTATTTTAAAACATTATTATAAAAAAGATCATTTTACAAGAAACACATTGGAATTATTCCCAGAATTTATTTGGCTAAATTTAATATCCAGTATCATTTGTTAATTTCTCTTGGTTGCAGATTAGGAAATATACTGGCTGTTAAGAATAAAGAAGAACGTAGTAAACAGAAAAGTATTAAGACAGTGGAAAACAGTTTCCAAAATTGGGAACCAAAATTCTGTGGGAATAGAATTAATAGTTGGAATAGTTCTGGGTCATCTTAGTCTTTATTTTGTTCAGATGCTATTTTTCTTTTGCCCACCCTGTTGGCATCTAAGTTTGATATTTAATGCCTTTTTTTGGAGAGATGAAGGGTGGTTGAAGATGGATGACAAGTTTTGCTGGTTCTGTTTTTAGTAGACACCCAGATTTCTGACCCACCTCTTGGGTCACAATGCACCACTTATTTATAGCCAGCATGCCTTGTTGTGGCAGGTGGCTGTGGGTGTGGGTGTTCAAACACACCATAATAAGACATTAAATGAGGTGACCATCCAGTTACTTTCAGGCTGAGGGCAGATTATTTAAGTTATGTATTTTACACGAGGTAAAAAGCACACTTTTGTTAAGAAAAGTAGAAGTGCCTTGCTTTTGTGTGCTTAGGTCTCTCAAGGAATTCTAAGCCATTAGATTTTGTATCTTTTGGTGGTTAGCTGCTGTTCATGGCTGAGGTGAAAACTATTTGCAGGAATTTGAGCTGAAAAGTGGCAGCTGGTGGTTGCAGTTAGCTGTGGTGTGCTGTAAAACCCTGAGCAGTTTTCCTCCCTGAGGATATAATGCTTTTATTAGCAGAATTTCATGCAGGGTTCTATGGGACAGACCTTTTCATTTTTTTTAAACACTGCAATTCGGAAAAGTATTTTTCTCTGATAAAAAAAACTTTTCAGTGGATAATCATTGGGATTTTTGACATCTGGATTAACTTGTTAGTCAAGGCTAGGTCAGTGAATAGAAGCAGAACCCATTTTCTGTGTCAAGTGGTTAAGCTGATGCTCCCTGAGGTGGAAACTCATCCAGTCATTGCCAGAGTCAGTTAATGGATCAAAAATAGTAGTGGACGCCCTGCCATATTTCTGGCCTTGTGTGGAATCCAGAAATAAGCAAATGAGGCAAATTCTGTTCCTGCCTCCTGAACTTAAGTCTGTTTCCCAGGTCTCTTCCTTTATTTGTCCACTTTCCATTGCTGTAACAGAACACCTGAGGCTGGGCAATGCTTATTCAGCTTGCAGTTTTGGAGAATAGAAGCCCACAGTTGGGCAGCCACGTTGGTTCTGCCTCTGGTAAGACCTGGGCCACATCACATCATGGCAGGAGCTTGGGTGACATCATAAGGCAAAAGCATGAGAGAAGGGAAGAGCCAGATATGCTCTTCCATAGCAACCTTTGGGTGGAACTGGCAGAGGACCTGTGAGAACCACATCAATCCCTGCTCAGGGCAGGGCCCTCAGTGACCTAATGACCTTGTACCAGGCCCCACCTTTTAAAGGTCCCACCACCTTTCCATGGTCATGCAGGGGATTCAGTTTCCAACACAAGAACCCTTGAGTGACACACTGCATTTAAACCACACCCCTCCCTAAATATTTTTTTTTTAATTCAAAAAAAACTTTATTAAAAATATAATTTACGTGCCATGTAGTTCACCTGTTTACACAACTCTGTGGTTCTTAGTGTCTTTGCAGAGTTGTGCATCTATCAACTTACAGTTGTTTAATTGCCCCCAAAGAAATCCCATTTCCCTCAGCTCTTATCTCTAATCTTCTTATCTTTCTCAGTCTTTGGCAACCACCAGTCTATCTTCTGTCCCTGTGGGTCAGCCTATGCTGGAAGGTTCCTATAAATGGAATTTGGGATATGTGATCTTTTGTGTCTTGCTTATTTCACTTAGCAGAACATTTTCAGGGTGCATTCATGTTCAGCATGTTATCAGAACTTCATTCCTATTTTATGGCTGAGTAATATTCCATTACTACTAGATACAGAACCTTTTGTGTATCACCTATCCATCGATGGGCATTTGGGTTGTTCCTGAAACCTTTTGACTACTATGAGCTTGCTGTCTGAGTTTTTGTGTGGACATTTGTGTTGAATTTTCTTTGATCTTAGACCCATCGCTCATGTCCAGGTTTTGATGTCATGGAATAATGTGGCAAGATCAGTTACTATGGAAGCATAAAGAAGGGACACATAACCCTAATTTAGGAGCCAGGGAAGTTGCCTCCGGGACATGGAAGGTTAAATAAAAAGCTTTTTTTCAAATCGTAACTCATCATCTATTAGTAGGTTGTGAAATCAGTTTAGATAATCATGGCCAACAGTTTTAGGAAGAGAACTAAAATAGAACAGTCAATATCAGAGAACATCCCATGTGGTAAAGGTAAGCGGTGTGATGTGGGTCCGTGTGAATGCAGAGTAAATTGCAGTCAGGGGTGCATTCTGTATGAAAATGTGAATGCTATTGCTCTAGAGATTTCTGGAAAAGGAGATTAAATTATTGATCCAGAACTTCTAAGTATGGTTTCACCAAGGCAAGAGGCAGAGGATGAGCAGAGACGATGACTGAAAAGTCTGAAGATCTTTTGAAATCATCAAGTTCTGTGATCATCACACTTTAAAAATTACTCATTTATTCAACACATATTTAAATGTCTACTGTGCATCCAGAGAGTGCTAGGTTCCCGGAGCATCCTTAAGTAAGGTCCACTTGATTCTTTTTCTCTTGGGCTTTAGAATCTGGCAGGGGAGTAGTGTGAGTGAAAGAGCAACCATAGTGACTTCTGGTACAATGTGGTGGGCTGAGCACACGTGTATCTCTAGTTGTCCCGGTGTGGCTCTAAAATGAGAACCAGTGGAAGAGAAAAAGATATAAACACAATGCCTGTAATCCCGGCATTCTGAGACACTGAGGCAGGAGGGTACAAGGGGCTGAAGGCTCTGTGTTCCATCCTCAGTATTGGAAAAAAAAAGCTATAAGTACAATATTGATAGGAGAAAAGTTGATACCACAGCAAATAAAAGCCAGCAACAGATTTTTGGAAGGAGGTGTTATTCACCTGGCAGAATAGAGGACGATGGACATTTTTTGATTGGTGTTTTTTGTTTGATCTTGGGTCCCACTGTGTTGCCTGACTGGCTTTGAACTCCTGGGCTGAAGACATCCTTCTGCTTCAGCCTCCAGACCAACGGAAACTACAGGTGTACACGACGCCCAGCTGGAGGAGGCTGGACTATGAAGATGTTGAAGAAGAATGTTTATGAGTGAGCTAGTTAGCCCTGGAGAACCTCAGAAAAGCTGAGAAGATGGAATTCCAGGACTTGGAAAAAGCATGGACAGTATGGAGCTGGGAAAAAGGGCTTGAAAGGGAGGGTAAATGCTGGTAAGCCATCCACAGCCCCACCCAGCAGACCCTGGTGACTGGTCTCCTCCTGATCCCAAAGGTTACACTGTGGGCTGGCTGTAAATCATTATCCATCCATTTCCTCCACACACCTAAGAGATAAGTTAGGAGTCCATCTGAAACAATGGCACACCTTGGCACTGCTTCCCAGATGGCCTCGGGGAGGGAGGAGGGGCATGACTGTTAGGTTTCTGTGATGGCAGAGGGGCCTGGGAGGAATACTCGGAAAAGTTGCATTCTAAGAGATGCTTTAGACGCTGCCTTCCCACACCCTTTTTTTTTTCCCCATTCTTTTTTGAATCCATGCAACTACTACGTTTTCCTTTGTCACCAAGTGTAGTAGAAAATCCTGCTGTGTGCTGTGTGCCTAGTCACATGCTAGGTCTTGGGAGAGGCCACAACAATAGAAAAGTAAAATGTTGCTCCATGCCTGTGGAACTTCAAATAAAGTTACCGTGTGTATTCTAAATTTCTTTCAAACTAAGACATCTTGTCAAGGTGAAGGGCACAATCCTTTTTGTCCATCCTGTCCATCACTCCAAGCTACAGCTCCTGCCCTCTGCTGCTCCATACAGCAGGCTCCCCAAAGCCTGGGCTTCCAGTTTGGAACAAACTTGTTGAAATTCCATTTGACTGCATTAGCACAGGAGTATAAATCCCCCAAGACAAGAGACCCGAGAGCTTCTTAATGGTTAAGATATCAAGAATGATTTACAAATTTTAGATATCCTTCCTTTTGTTCCACCAGTTTATTTTTCCTACTGGGAAAGCAGCCAGGTTGATTGCAAAACATAAAAAAAAGGGCAAAAACTCCATGAATGTAAGAACGCAGATTTTCTTGAGGGTCATACCCATAATAAATCTGGAATTTTACTACTAACCCCTAGCTTATTTTAAAAAATAATTAAAATTTGTGATATGTCTCTTTAATGGAGGTCACTTACTTGGTTGGAAGATTAATGTTGTGATGTGGAAATTTTACTTTTAGAGTGTGTCTTTTTTCTTTTCTTTTTTCTTTTTCTTAATAGTCATACTATTAGGGTAGTGTTTGGAATCTCCATCCATCCTTCCTTTTCAAATTACTTTTGTCTTCTTTCCCTCTGAAATAACTGAAGATAGTTTGAAATGTTGCCAGCTTGTATGGAGATCTGCGTTATTTAAGGAAATAGCTGGCAGATCTCTGTGATGTCTACCTCTACATGGGCCAGTGCTTGAGATTTCCTTTGCATGACTCAGTTAAAAAAAAAAAAAAACAACAGAAAAGAGAAAAAGGCCAAGAGAATGGAGTGAGTGGGAAGGGGAAGGGAAGAGCCCTTGGTTCCCCTCCTGAGTTGCCATGGGCCTTTAGGAAAGTTTTCATTTAATCAGGCCCCTGTCCTCTGGGAGATTGCAGCATGTGATGAACTCAAACCCGCCCCCCAAATCAACTTTAAAAATGGAGATTAGCTTACTGCTCATAGTTTCAGTTTGGAACTAAATCCTGACCCTCTGCCTGCTCAGTGAACAGAGCTATCCTTATGAGTGTGGAAATGATTAAGAGAAAGCACACTGGACTTAGGTGTGCAAGGTGGGTGACCTGAAGTTTTGCATGGAGGGAGAGCAGAGACCTTTGTCTTGAGCCCTTCCTGGGGAGGTCTGGAGCCTGCTGGGGACCGGGCTTCCTCTCTGGGTGAACGGGCTTCGCCTGCTGCTGGCTTCTCCCACGGGCCTGGCTCCTGTGCCCTGGACCGTTTCCCTGGTGTGTGTTTGCTGCTCAGGCTGATTCCCTCATTCTGTATTTTTACTGCCAGCATGCATTTGGGTCCATGAGGCTGAAGGTACAATGAGTGGAAAGATGTGGGCTGAGGATGCTTGGCCTCTGGCCAGTGTAGACAGACTTGGATGTTTAGAACCGGAAAGGCCTACAGTGCCATGGCCGTGTCCTGGAAGCCGAGGGCAGGGCTCCTTGCTCAGGGCCCACAACTAACTAGTTAGCAGGCCAGCAGATTGTTGAGGACAAAGACTCTGTATGTATCATTAGCTCCAGCATTTCTGAAATCTTTGCCTAGGGAAAGCAGAATTTTTTTTAAAAGGTTATTTGCCAGGAACCAGAAGTGGTGTACTTTTTGAAAACATAGGCACCTTCAACTTCCAAGTAAATGTGCCTGAGGGCTCACTTATCTGGAGCTTTGCCCACTCCATTTGCCTTTTGACTTCTCGCCTTTCCTCTCAGTGGACATGAGAGCAAGGGATGTAAAATGTGGAATGAAGTTTGCTAAACAGGCCTGTGAGGCTAGGAGAGGAAGAGGAGAGGAGAACTGTTGGGCTGCTGAGATTTGTAAAGTATGTGTTCCAATGACTTAGTCTATGTTTTCTTGTCAGTTGATCTTTTTCTAATTACAGTGCTTCAGACATTTGACTATATGGGAAAATATGCTAGGCAAAGAAATGGCAGGAATCCTACAGGAAGTCCAAAGTATCAGGCAAGTGTTTTTCTTCTTGAACTTTAATGCCAACACTTAAAAAAATGAATATATATTAAAATAGTTAATGTATAGCTCACTGGCCTATAGGTATACATACATACGTATTTGTAATTACAGTAAAGCTAATTTTTTGTTACTCTTCTCCATATGTCTGGTATATTTCCTTAATGAAGCTTTCTCCATCTTTCAGATGTTTACCAACAATTAAACAATAGTTGGCTGTGTGTGTGTGTGGGGTGGGTACTGGTGATTGAACCGAGAGCCTTCCACTGACCTACACACTCAGACATTTTTTGTGTTTTATTTTGAGACAGAGTCTCTCTAAAGTGTCAGGTGCCCAGGCTGGGCTTGAACTTGTGACCCTCCTACCTCAGCCTCCCAGAGTGCTGAATTACAGGATACAGCACTATGCCTGGCTAATACTTAGCTTTATTGCCAAGACTTGGTTGTGGTACAGATGGATGTCCTGTATATAAATAAATGTCCTGAGATAACTTTTATTCTTAGGATGGTTATATCTTGCTTACACATTAAGGTTTTACTGTGTATACTAATTTGCTTTACACTCAGAAATAGCAGACTCTGAGGGGGGACTGACAGGTATGAGGGACCATAGAATGGGCCTTCAGCAAGAACGTGTGTCCGTGCTGTTTGGGTCAGAGAAAGGAGGACAAGCTATGCCTGCAGGCCGACGCTCTTCGTATCAGCTGCTGTACTTCCACAGTGAGGGTTGGAAGTGTAATCTCCTCTTCATTGAAGTCAGAGGCTGACGGTGGCCTCTCAGGGTTGCAGTGGGAGGCATGGTGAAGACCAGGTTATCAGACTCCAAGGATGTTGTCCTTACCCCTCCGTCTCCTCCTGGGAACTGTGGCATATGAGGATTCCTCCCATCCCGAGTCCCAGCACTGGCTTTGCTCTTGTGTTTCGAAGGCATCTCCCAGCAAGCGTGTGCCCAGAGCAAGAGTGACGGAGGAGCTCCTGAGTCACAGATACCACTCCCCCTCCAGGTGCTAGCAGGCTGCACACCTGCTTCTTCACTGCCACCTGAGGGCCCCAGGACACCTGTGGGACCAGGCAGGGCTTCCTGGCTTTGCTCACCCCAGCTTCCTCCCTCCTTTCTTAATCTTTCCCTCTGTGCAGACTAGTTAATTCCACCTCCACCTTGGGTAATCTCTTATTTCTTCTAGGCCCTCATGCGTTATTTTTCACAGCATTGTCCTACAGACTTAGACACCCTTTCCCATCAATTTTATTTAGGGTTTGGCAAGATTGGTATTCTGAGCTCCTAGTTCTGCTGTCCCTGTGCCCACGCAAACCAGGTGCAGCAGAGTTGAAAGGAAAAGAAACAGACACTGGCCCTTTCTGCTCAAACTGTGGTCTCCAGACTGGCACGAGCAGTGGTGCCCAGAAATGTCTTAGAAGGGCATAATTGCAACCCCTCCTGGACCCACAGAACCAGAGCCTGTGGCACAGTAAGATCTGCAGATGATGGTGCAGTGCAGCTGAGAAACCTGAGCAGATCTGTTGTACATATCTCCTTTTTTTTTTTTTTTTTGAATCCTGGGGGTTGAACCTTCACACTAAATTACATCCCAAGCCCTTCTCTTATTTTTTAAAATTTTGAGACAAGGTCTTGCTAAGGTTACTTGCTAAGTTGCCCAGGCTGAGCTTGAACTTGTAATCCTTCTACTTCAGCCTCCCAGAGTTCTGGGATTATAGACTTGCAGCACACTGCCTGACTTTCTTTTTTTTCTTTTTTTAAAATAGGCTAAATGTTAAGACTTGGTCACAGCCGAAAGCCTTCCATGTCATTATTAGTAATGATGCTGGTACTGATGAGGTTTGTGGATGGCATTAAGTTGAGAGATGCTCCTAACAGCCAGCAAGATGGAATGGGAAGCAGCCTTAATCAATTAGCAAGGCAATCACTCTGAGCCTGTTAAATCTGCAGGCAACCTTAGGCCTGGCAAAGCATGAGGTCCCATAGATGCCATCCCATAGATGCCGACACAGCTCAGGGTCAGTGTTTGTCAGTCCTGCTACCAGCAGCGTGTGGGTTTGGACTGTCTTCTCAATTAGGCTGGGATGGCTCACAGTCCAGGGGCTGCTTGCCAAGTCCTTTAGGATGCCACCCTTGAGGCAGGTGACTGGAGAGCAGCCCACCTGGGGAGACCCTTGTCCAAGTGGGATTTAGCATTAGGCTCTTAGGTCTCCATTGGGATGTTGAGCTGAGAGGGGAGGTTTGAGCACTGTTTCACAATTTTAAAACTAGAAGCTGTTATTGAGGACACTGAACATTTTGTTGATTTGATCCTCTGATGCAAAGTTTCACAGGACGAAGTTCCTCTCTAAGTTGAGGTAGGAACATGTTTTTCCTTGTATGCCTCCTTTTCTATGGCACTGAGAGCCATGACTCATTTCCATAGTCTCATCTTCCAGGAAAGTTTTAAGTTTCCCCACTCCCAGTACTGGGGATTGAACCCAAGGAGCACTGAGTCACATCCCCAGGCTCCTCCCTTCTTTTTTTATTTAGAGATAGAGTCTTGCTTTGTTACCCAGGCTGACCTCGAGCTTGTGCTCCTCCTGTCTCAGCCTCCTGTGTAGCTGGAATTACAGTGTGTTATACCAAATCTACCTTTAAAAAAAAACTGTATTTGAAGCATCTCTTTTATTAGGGCTTCTAATTTCCTTTTTAAATTTTCCTCCTTGTCTTCTCATTACTTTCCTATTTTTTGTTTCTTAGAATCTTCATTTTACTTTAAATTATGTCCATTTTGTTTTGAAAGTAGTGAGGGAGCAATACTGACCGGGGGTAGTTCTTGAAAAGTAACCTAACTGTACTAGTTTTGTTTCTGCTTTGCTAACTCTGCTGTGCCTGGGCACCATCTCTGTGTGGGATCTGGGTACAGGGGCCCTGGCAGGAGCCAGGAGCGGCTGGCAGCAGCTGGTCAGGTGTCTCCCTGGTTTCAGACCAGAGTGTCCACAGTGAGCTTGGAAAGGAGTGGACAAGATGGGACAGACCATCCAGGGACAAATCATGGCTGGTTTTGGTTGATGACGGGGTGTGGAGAGCAGGAAAGGGGAAAAGGGCTTGTGTGATCCTAGATGTTACGGCACCTTGAGGTTGCCTGGGGAAAGTCCTGTCCAGAGTTTAATTTCTTCATTCCTCTTATATCTGGGGAACTTGAGAAACTGAGCCTTGGGTTAGCAGGGTCATTTTTTGTTTTTATCCTTTCTGAGCTCTTGGTCCAAACCCCACTGTGGGAAGTGAGAGGCAGCTACTGAAGCCCCTGATGAACCCTTTCTGACGAGATCAGGCGTGTTCAGGCCAGTATGGCCGTACACTGATGAACCCTTTCTATCCCTGTCTCTTCATCCCATTCCTCACATTTGGGGTGTTCCCTGAGATGGCCTGTGTGGGTAGTCCCTGGATGTGGGGATGCTCCTGAGGGCTGCCCTGGGTACCCCGGTATTCTCCCATCCTCAGGTCCTGCCGGCCATGCATGACCTGTTTGTGAGGCACTTGACAGAGGTACAGGTGCAACCAGAATACACTAAAAATTCCTCTTCTTTGCCCCGGAAACGGGAGCTGGCATGTACCCTGTACTTAGGAGAGCCTTCACCAGTGAATCCTGGGATTGAGACATGCATTTATTTGAGACCTGGCTTCCTGGCTCTCGTGAGCTCTTTACTCAAGCTATGAATTTGACAATTTCATGCAAGCAGAGGAAGAAGGTAGGTCAGATGAGGAGGAGTTGCCTTATTTAAAACAGCTGGGACAGCAATTAGAAAAGAGAAAGAAATAAAAGGAATAAAGGTAGGAAAGGAAGTTAAACTGTCATTATTTGCTGACGGTATGATACCTTACATAGATGACCCAAAATACTCTGCCGAAAGACTTCTAGACCTAATTGACAGATTCAGTAGAGTAGCTGGATATAAGGTCAACACTCAAAAAACAACAGCCTTCTTATATACAAATAGCAGACTCACTGAGAGAGAAATTCGGAAAACAATTCCTTTTACAATAGCATCCAAAAAAAAATGAAATATCTAGGAATCAACCTCACAAAGGAAGCAAAAGATCTCTACACTGAAAACTACAGCACTCTGAAAAAGGAAATTGAGGAAGATATAAGAAAATGGAAAGACATCCCTTGTTCATGAATAGGAAGAACCAATATAGTGAAAATGGCCATACTTCCAAAACTACTATATAGATTTAATGCAATGCTGATTGAAATTCCAACAACATACTTCACAGAACTAGAGAAAACAATCCAAAAATTCATTTGGAACTAGAAGAGACCTAGAATAGCAAAAGCAATTCTAGGCAACAGAGACACGGCTGGGGGTATCACAATGCCCAACTTGAAACTATACTACAAAGCTGCTGTGATAAAAACAGCATGGTACTGGCAAAGAAACAGACCCAAGGATCAGGGGGTCAGTGGGATAGATTAGAAGATGCAGAAACAACTTCAGACATACTCAGCCACCTCATCTTTGACAAAGGAGCCAACCACCCTCATTGGAGGAAAGATAGCCTATTTAATAAATGGTGTTGGAAAACTGGATTTCAACCTGCCAAAGATTAAAACTAGAACTATACCTATCACCATACACTAAACTAAGATCAAAGTGGATTAAAGATCTAAATATTAAGACAGAAACACTAAACTTGCTGGAAGGTAAGTTACGTAGAGCTCCTGAAGATATTGGCATAGGAAAAGACTTTATGAACAAAACCTCAGTAGCACGGGAACTAGCACAAAGAATCAACAACTGGGATCTCATCGTATTAAAAAGCTTCTGCACTGCAAGAGAAACCACCAACAGAGCTAAGAGACAACTTGCAATGTGGGAAAAAATTTTTAGCAGCTGTACCTCAGACAAAGGTCTACTATCTAGAATATATAAAGAACTGAAGAAAATCAGACCCCCTAAATTCAAAGACCCAATTCAAAAATGGGCATCTGAAATGAACAGATATTTCTCAAAGAAGTAAAAGCAGCAAATAAATATATGAAAAAATGTTCAACATCCCTAGTCATTCGAGAGATGCAGATGAAAACAACACTGAGATTCCACGTCACTCCAGAAAGAATGGCTGCTAACAAGAAATCAACCAATAACAAATGCTGGTGGGGTTGTGGGGTGAAAGGAACCCTTCTCCATTGTTGGTGGGAGTGCAGACTGGTGCAACCACTGTGGAAATCAGTATGGAGATACCTCAAAGAACTAGGGCTGGAGGTCCCATTTGACCCAGCTATTCCCTGTTGGGTATCTTCCCAAAAGAATGAGAAGAATCATACCACAGCGATATATGTGCACCCATGTTTATAGCAGCACAGTTTGTAATAGCTAAAGCTTGGAAACAGCCCAAGTGCCCATCAACTGGAAACTGAATAAAGAATATGTGGTTATTTTTATAAAATGGAATACTACTCAGCCATAAAGAACGAGAAACTAGAGACATTTATAGCTAAGTGGATGCACATTGAGGCAATACTCTTAAGTGAAATAAATAGGACACACATGTGTAGATACTGAATAGTTTCTCTAGTGTGAGAAGCTAAGTGTAAATAAGGATTAAAATGATTAAAATGAATAATTGATAATTTAAAATAGTAAAAGGTCTAGAGGTATAGGGGTGGTGGGAGGGGAAGGGGAAAGGAAAGAAGGGAAAGGAAAAATTATGAGAAAAGAAAAAAATGGAAACGAAATCTATGTAAATAAGAAAGGGTGGAGGGGGTGAAGGGCACACAGGTAATGGGGAAAAAAATAACCAAGATACATCATGTACAGGTACAAACACCCAAAGATACATGTAAACATATTCTGTACCTAAAATGTACTAATAAAATAATTAAAAAAAAAATCTGGGAACATAGATGCTCTTTAAAGGACCCTGCTCTGACCTACAGAAGCCTTAGCTTACTCATTCTGTGAACTAATTGGACTAATCATGACTCATTCCAGTCTATTCTTCAGAGAATTCCTTTGCTCTGCAGCCTGCAGTGGGCTTTGCTTGGCTGGATTCTTATTATTCTTACTTTATGGATTCAAGAAGTAACAATAACTTTATGATTTATACTTTGTAGTGATTTATGTAAAGTTTTACTATGTGTTAGTATGCATACTTCTGATCTGTGCCTTTTGATACTAAAAGTTATGCTAATTTCAAAGAACTCTTTTCTTGAAAGGAAGAGAGTCTATAAATCTGGCAGTAGCTAATTAGGGGAGGATGATAGTTTTTTCAGTAGGGGGCAGGGTCCACACCGAGAGTTTAGCCTCTGTTTCTTAGACTGCCCTAGGGTCCATTAACCTCCTGAAATGCATGTGCAAATTTGATTGAGATTTTTTTCCTGGAGCTTATTGCTTCTGTTAGATTTCCAAAATACTGGATGACTCCTAAAAGCTAGGAATTGCTGCAAATTATTATTATTTTTTTCCTGTGTGGTACTGGGATTGAACCTAGGGTTTGGTGCATGTCAGAGACATGTGCTGTATTTTCTTGAGACAGCACTACCACAGGTTTGAGAAATACTGAATCTCCACATACAGTATATTTATTTCTTTAAAAAAAAAAAAAAAAAAAAAGAGGGCCAGGGATTTAGCTCAGTGATTCCATTGCCTGCCTCGAAAGCGCAAGGTCCCAAGTTCAATCCCCGGTACCAAAAAAAAAAGAAACACAGCTTATGGCTCCCTGAAAGTGGATTGGTTAAGTCCAATTTGTGCTCCCTGTCAGCAAAACCATGTACACATGTTGTGTTCAGACAACGGTCAGGATCAGATGGTGCAGACCAGCCCAGGCACCCGCTCTGTGGGACCCAGGACATGGTGCGACACTCCTGGTGTGTGACATTGTTTCTGAAGAGGAACAGGCCCTCCATCTTCCCTGGTGGGCAGCACTGCAGAATTTGCAGTGGGTTTTAGACAAAGCATCATCTGATTAATTTGCTCTGCCCACCTAAGCAAAGACATTGCTCTGACTTAGAGCAGAGGTACTATTTGTTTTAGGATTGTGATTTCCCAGGTTCTTTAATTTGCATATGTGAGTGAACAATGGATGCTTCCTGGAGGAAAATGCCTATCATTGCAATGTCCTGCTTTATTTCAGTTCTGGCTAGATGGAGAACCGTGCTAATAGCTAACAATCTCAAGTGCTGACCATTTGCCAGACACACTTTGTAAGCTTTTTACTATAATACTCATCTACCTCCCCACCCACCAACAAATTGCATGGTTTGAATAGACCGTGTTCAGACATGAAAAGGAAACCAGGCCGTCCTGTCCTCTTGCAGTGTGGCTGGGCATCTGAGATCGCGTTCCTCCTTGTGACGCAGCATTCGTGGTGGAAGTGATTTAGTGGAAAGGTGCCTTGAGTTGGGCTGCAACACAGGTGGGAGCGACAGGCCGGCTGTTCCAAGGGTGCTTGGGAGCTGGAAGAACCTAAAGATCATCATCTGTCTGTAGTAGTTGTCCCCTCCCACACTGTCTTGCAGTGTTGCTTGCCTGGCCTCTCTGCCTGAATAGCTGACTGCCTGGCTATTGGAAGGAGATCAACAGCACTTTATAGCAGAGTATATAGTAATTAGCTACTGAAATGTAATCATCTAGTATTTTTAGCCATGTTCGATTACCCCTTCCTCTGGGTTGTAGGATTTTAGGAGGTTTTGTGGCAAAATAAGAAAGGAACTGAGGTGTATAGCTCAGTGGATGAGCACGTGTTTAGTGGGTATGAGGCCCTGAGTTCCGTTCCTAGCACCAACAAACACACACACAAACCACAAGAATTAAGAGACTGTACTTGATTTGTTCGTAGACTTGTAGGGATATAGACAGGTGAGTTAGGGAATCTTTTGGCCAGGCAGGACAGGGCTAAAGGCCACAGAAGATATGGGCTCAGGCTCCAGGGGTGTCTGATTCAGCTCCAAGGAGCCAAGTCTGAGGGAGGGGGAATATGGTATTTGAATAAATATGTATATAGTTATTATAAAGCCCAGGAATGTTACAGCTTCTAATAATTCATACAAATAGGTTAAGTGAGTTTCCAAATGGAAGAATAAAAATACCTTCTAAAAGTGCTAGCTGATTTAATACACAGCATGGATTCTCCTGCCCCTGTCTCTCCAAGGAAAAGAAATTTAAACATTTTATCATGATTTATTATTTTAGTTAATTTTAAAGCAATTTGGTGCTTCACTGCAAAGGGGTAAAGAGGGTGATGGTTGAAGTACTCTGGGTTTAGAAAGGTCACACGTGCGGCCATCAGTGAACCTGCATGTAATCCGAGTCACCATCCCTGTGGCGGGGCTTGCACAGTGTCCTGAGCTGGGGTTCTTATGGTGCCCAGATGGTTTCTGTGAATGTCACCCTGGGTCGAGGAGCAGCTAGGACACTTACAGGGAGACGTTATGAAGCAAAGCACCCGTCAGCCTTGGCCAAGGAGGAAATTGGAATGAAACAGATGAGAAGTGTGCCTGGTGCTTTCCCTGGGTGTGGAAGAGGCACAAGGGTCGAGTTGACTTGCTTTTGTTTTGTGGTGTTTTTGTGTACTGCCAACCTTACATCAGTGGTGGACGGATGGACATTTCTTCTCCCAATAAATATTTCAGCACAAAGACATTGGTATTGATTTGAAGCACTGCTGTCCCAACTAGTGTGGGAGGAGAGATTTCTAGTGTGATGGGTTGGCACAGGTGCAGACACCCTGAGGTGGGAGCCAGTGTAGTCCCGGCACTCAGCACACGGTCTGACCAGTGCACCCCAGAAACATGGGCAGGATGAGCTGTCCTTCGCTCTCCAGGTGTGGGCACCTTTCCTGTGAGTTATCAGCAGAGAGAAGGTATATAGTCTTAATAGACTACCTGAAGTGGCACAGGATTATGACTCATGTTATGGTGTATGCCAGTATTCCTCCTCCTCACCCTATTTTTTTTTTTTTTTGGTACTGGGGATCGAACTTGGGTCCTTGCGCTTTTGCAGCAGGCGGCGAAACCACTGAGCTAAATCCCTGACCCCATCCTATTCTTTTTGGTAGTACTGGGGACTGAACTCAGGGCCTTTGTGCTGGGCTATATCCCATCCTTTTAAAATTATATTTTATTTGAGACAGGGTCTCACTATGTAGTTCAGGCTGACTTTGAACTATGTAGTCCAGGCTTGAACTCATGGTGATCCTCCTGCCTCAGCCTCCCAAGTGCTAGGATTGCAGGTGTGCACCACCACACCCGGCTTCTAGTTTCTTCCTTTTGACCTTGGATTTTATCAGGCAGTGTGCTAGGTTCTGAGACAGGAAAGGAGCACAGCTCAGATCCAACCCTGCAGTCTGTCACAGTGCAGTTGAGGAGACAGTAAGTGAACAGTGTTACTTTCTTGCAGTCTTAGCAGTGTATGGTGGAGATAAATAGAGAAGTTGGCATTTGCTTCACATTCATTTTAACTCCCTGAGCTCTGGAGGGAAACTAGAGTGAATTAGACTGCAGTGGACAAGGTTGATGAGAGTTTGAGGGTTTGCTAGGCTGGGGTTGTTGATCTGCAGGAAAACAAATTTGGTTATAGAATTGGAAGAGCTTGGCATGGGGGAGTGTTCAGGAGTGTAGCCGGAAGCAGGGCATAGCTGGGAGAGACGGGTCAGGATAGGCCACGTAGAGTTTCTCTGAAGGCCACCAGGAGCCATGGGGGCTGGAGAAGCTGCTGGCCAGAGGTGATAACAGATTTGCAAGGGCCACACTGGTGACAGCACCATATGGAATATTGTTGAAAATTCCTATGATGTGTTGTTTTATTTATTCCTTGCTCCATAAATACTTGCTGAATGAGTAAGCACAGAAAAAGCCTTTTCTCAGGAAGCAGAGGAGCAGACACTATTTTGGGGCTGGGGGACAGTTGCTTGTGAACTTTACAACGATGTGCTTGCTTTGTGGCTGGGTCCTTGTGCAGAGCAATTCCCTGAGGTGAGGCCCTGTCAGCCATGTGGTGGAGAATTGACACTAGAACGTTTGGCTCTGTGTGAAGCAGGAGTATGAATTCCATGAAAAGGTATGGATGTACCGTCAGATACATAAGCTGTTTAATCGGGAAGTAGTCATAAAAGTGTCATCTGGTGTGAAGGCTGATATTTAATTATTTAAAAAAAATACTGGAAAACATAATCTGTTTCCAGATTTTGGGGTGTTTTTGTGGAAATGATTTGGTTCACTGGCACTCCCCCCCCCCCCCCCGCCCCAGATGGTATTGTTTTGACTTGTTTGGAAGATCATTTACTTCTCTTAGACTGGTTCAGATAATCTGGGAAGTTCATTTAATTGCATTAGTCTGAAATGTGGAAGTTATTACTCTTTTTGTAAGGTTTGTTATTCATTTACCCATCCATTTATACACTGAAATGCATGCAGCATGTTCTGGGTGGCAAGCATGTGTGTGCAGTAGGTATGTCAGATATGGCTTCAGTGGCCATCCACAGGGCAAGAGGGACAAATAGGTAAATAGAGGTGTCTTAGCCCATTTTCTGTTGCTATAACACAATACTTGAGGCTGGGTATTTCATAAAGAAAAGCAGTTCAGAGGCTGGGGATTTAGCTCAGTGGTTCCACTGTCTGCTGCGCAAGCACAAGGACCCGAGTTCAATCCCCGGTACCAAAAAAAAAAAAAGAAAAGCAGTTCATTTTGCTCACAGTTTTGGAGGCTGAGATTGGGGTCTGTTCGGCCTCTGCTGAGGACCTCAGGGTGGATGATGGCACATGAGAGAAGGTGGGAGAGGTAGAGATGAGGAAGGAGGAAGCTGCATAGATCCCAGAGCCAGGTTTGTTGTTTTTATAACAACTCTTGTGGGAACCAACCAGAGCCCTGTGAGAACTATATTAATCTCCTGCAAAGGCAGCACCCACAGTGGGCCAACCAGTATCCAGCAGTCTGCATCGTGAAGGGTCCCACCCCCATGACAGCCACACAAGGACCAAGGTGCTGGCACATAAGTCCCAGGGACAGATCGCATCAGGACTATAGTACTGTGCATGCTAGTATGCGATGAGCGTGGCACGGACTAAGACTATCCAACATGGAGAATTGGAATAGGGTAAGGAGTCTCAGATGGCAATTTTGAGTTAGTGACTTTTAGATAAGGCGTGAAGAGAGAGAGCCAGTCCTGTGAAGAGCACGGAGAAGGCGATGCTACACAGGTTCTGCAGAATGTGCAGAGCCCCCCAGGAAGCTTGTGGTTTTAGGGAAAGTAAAAGGACAGTGAGGCCCTAGCATAATGGATCGAGGAAGTAACGCTGGACCACATACACTATGGTAAGGGGCTTGGATTTGACGTTTAAACAGAGAAAATAACAATACCTGATGTGTATATTCAAAGTGATTAGAGACTTCTTCTAAATTAGAGGTAGTGAGATAGCGGGGAAAGGAATTTGATTAAGGAGCAGTAGTAGTGGCAGTGAGAGATCGGGGCTTGGGCCTGGGCTTCTCAGAGTGTGGTCCCAGGGCCAGCTCCTCCAGATTGCCTGGGAGTCCCCAGAACTGAACGTCCCTAGCCTCATCTCAGACCTGCTACATCAGAAACTCTGGGATATGGGGCCTTGGTGAACAGAAAGGTTCAAGAACTCCCTGGTCTAGGGATGGCTGGAGAAGGCCGTGAGAGCTGGGGAGATTAGGGAATGGTTTTAAATGTAGAAATGATAGGACTTATATAGGAGTTGTGGGAAAAGCAGGAGTCAGGATGATTTTTTTTTTTTTTTTTTTTGGTACCAGGGATCAAACTCGGGTCCTTGCGCTTGCGCAGCAGGTGGTGAAACCACTGAGCTAAATCCCCGGCCCCTAGGAGTCAGGATGATTTTGATCCACTGGTGGATCCCGACCTTATTCAGTGGATGGAGACTGGTGGGCATGGGCAAGGGACCAGACTTCTGCACACATGGTGTTTGGAATGTCCCAGTGAAGATGTGAAGCCTTTGCTGGCAGTGAGACCATCTAGCCCAGAGGAAAGATGTCTGATGAAAAGAGTTTGGGCTTTTCTAATATATAGGGGGTATTTAAAACCACTGGGACAGGTGGGACCGCTCAGGATTGAGAGACAGAGAAAGACACAGACAGAGGCTGACTGTTAACGTGCAAAGGATCATGACACATCACAGAACAGGAAGATCAGCCTGTAAGAAAAGATGAAAGTCTGGCTTCCTAGAGGACAGTGAACGACAGCGCAGTCAGTCGTGCTGTTGCTACTGAGCATTTGCTCTGGGAAGCTAAGCCTTGAAGCAGAAGCACAACTAGGCATTCTGTTTGGACCTTTGGTGGAGTTAAACTTAAAACTCAAGGATCAACTTGGTTTGCATTAGGAGTTTTAGATTAGAAGACACCAGAGATCTTGGCCTCAGTTTCCTGTCTTGCTTTTCTAGCAGGAGTTTTTTTTGCTTTGGCTTTTTGAGACAGGGTCTCCCTATGTAGCCCAGGCTGGGCTTGAACTCATGGTGATCTTCCTACTTTGAATGTTTTGTGAGTTTCCTCAGTTCCCCTCAGCTGCCCCTCATCAGCAAATGCTGAATGAGCATTTTGTAGTCCTGAACAGAGTAGCAGATGGGCTTCAACAGCCGCACAGATTTCCTTTTATTACTATGTTTAAGACACCATCCAAGATTTAAAAATCCCTGGCAACTGGCATAACAGGCCATAATAAAAATTATTCCTAGCTATTGGTGTGGCTGCCATGTGCTGTATGTCGTTACTGAAGCTAGTATTTTGGAATTGAGTCTTTTAGTTCATCGGTCATGCAACAGATTTCTATTGTTAGAAGAAAAAGGAGTTCATATATTATTTCTCCAGGTTTCTGTTTAGTGTGGTCAAGGTGTTAGAATTTTTTCCTTTTGACATTTGAAATCATAGACTACAGAATATTGGGGCTGGAAGAAATAAACACTTGAACACATTTATGTTTGATCTACTGAGCCTGGGGCTTTGATTTGTGATTTTGTTTAATCTTCACTACCAGGTATCTGGTATTTCTCCCATTTCAGGTGAAGAAATAAAGTAGTAAAGAAAAAATTATTTTTCATTTGTGCAGGCGGTGGAACCCAGGCCCTTGTGCATGCTAGGCAAACCCTCTACCAATGAGCTACATCCCAGCTCAAGAAGACTCCTTTAAATCCTTCTGGGATGAGGTCTTGGGAGAAGAGAAATTGTGGGTACAGGGCTCACAGGTCAGACAGGATGTATGTGAACAAAATCATGGATTAATGAGTCACTTTGCTGCTGGGTGCGCAGCAAGACACTTTTGTTCATCTTTACTGACAACTGCTGCCCAAGTGGAAAGGACCCTCCCAGTGTCTAGCGTAGGGCTTAGTCCTTACATAGTGACCTTGAAATTTTCCAGTAGTGCCATGAATCTTACATTAAAGTGGTCACAGACCAGGAGCTCTGGGGACACTGCGCAAAGCTTCCTTTCTACTTTGATGTCATTTCTCTCCTTCCTGGGTGCATGTTTAATTTATTTACCTTTCTTTCCCTATAGAGCTGCAGGGCCTACTTTCTTTTCTTTTTTTGTTTTTTGGTACCGGGGATTGAACTCAAGTCCTTGTGCTTGCACAGCAGGCGGCGAAACCACTGAGCTAAATCCCCAGCCCCCCTACTTTCTTTTCTATGGAAGGTATGTTTCTCATAGTTCAGATGTCACCCCATCTCTGACATTTTGCTGTACAAACATGGGGTCATTACCCCTTTCTTTTCCAGAGTTCTCCTAACTCTTGTAGGCTCTAGGGGCTCCTTCCTCAGAACATTGTTGCTTCTCTGCTTTTCCCCTGGCTCTTTGTGAAGCCAGTGAGCCAGGGAATTCCATTAAATGTGAGAAGACTCTCGCAGAAGCATGAACTGTACACAATTTCATATCTGTTAACTACATTTTAATCCAGCTGCTCTTGAATGGGGACATTAAGTGTTAAGCTCTGTGGTTGGAGGGTTATATGTATTTCCCATCACAAAAGACCTTTCTATCATGTGAGGAAGACAGAAGGTTGTAGGAATCAGTGGGCCATTTAAAATGGTAACGAGCAGTTTAGAACTCAAGTAGATGTCACATGCTGGTGACTTGCAGCCTGGTTTAATGGGCCTTAAATGTACAGTATCTAATGAAATTGGTTCTTAGCAGTGACAAATTGGGAGATTTCAGGCGTAAATCTAGATGCAAGCATCTATTGACAAAAATATGTGCTGGCACCACTGGGCCACTTTTTTGTCTGGTGGAAACAGAGGGACTGGGCAATGGCTGTGCCCTTCCTTTCAGCAGGCCATACTTTCTCTGATGCCCCCCTCCCCAAAATCCCAGTGTTTCTCCTTGTCCCTGAAACCCATGGCGTCTGCCATTGTCATTGTCCTCAAGACTGTTGCTCTTCCATCCAGCCGTGGACAACAGTCTTTCTTCCTCTGGTCCACTCTGTTACAGAGCCACCATGGCATCCATATACTTTTGAATTGCTGACCCTGAGCCTAAACGATTATGACATGCTTATTCAGAAGTTTGTACAGTTTGCACTCTGAATCTTTGGATTCAGCCGACCGTAAATCAGAGATCTTTGAAAAAAATTGTCTTTCATAAATGCATCTGGACTTTTTTCCTTAATGAAGTATAAGAGCTATTTACATGGCATTTACATTGCATTAAATTGTACAAGTAATCTAAAGATGGTTTAAAGTATATGCGAAGATGTGCTGCATGGGTCTTATGTGAATGCTATGCTGTTTTGTATAAGGAACTCGCGCATCCTCAGATTTGGGGATCTGTGTGGGCTCCTGGATCTGATTCCCTACACATCCTGAGAGTAACCTTGATCCTTGCAAAAACAGAAGGTGAGAAGAGTGTTCCTGCTACTGAGAGTCATTGCTGATATTCTGATCAAGATATGAGTGCGAGGAGCATGTTCTTGAATGCAAAGTGTGTGTGGGGGTCTGTTGGAGAAGTTGAAGAAGAGGATCTGATGACCCCTTCAGTCAGACCTAATATAAAGGTTTCTTCTAGTGTCAGGCATATTCTTTTCAAAGATCCTGAGTACCTCAGTTGCTGTTATGTGTTTTGAAAGAAAGAGTTGAGAAAGACAGTGAGAAGAGAAACAGGGATGTCTTTCCCCTAAAGAGTAGTTCAGGTTTCAGTGTGTAAGAGGTTATTTGGAAAGTTTCAGTTCCCAGCCTGGCCTCAGCTCCTTGGTATTGATCTAACAGGTAGTTTTTGATGAGTTGTTTAATAATGAACTTGTGTAAAGCATTTGATCCTGGTCACCACCAGGGACTCATCCTTAAAAGCCATATGCGCAAATTGAGACCCAGTGTTGTAGAACAGGAAATTGAAGGTCGGGAGCACAGGGGAAGTAGGAGAACAGAGCTTCTCTCTGTAGTTCAGTGAATACCAGTGGAATGCCCCTGACACGCCAGGCTTTTCTTGCTTCTAAGAGTGGGAAGAGAAGTTAAAGAGAACCTGTAGCTTGACCTGACTGCAGCCATCTTGATTGTACATTGTTTTGCCTACTGTGTAATCCTGGTGTGCACCCTAAACCCTCTGGGACACAAAGAGTCATTAAGATAGCCAAGTGCTTTCTGTCGTGCCCGGGCTTTCTTAACTGAGGTTAGACTTAATAGTTTTGGTGCTGGAGGTTGAACCCAGGGCCTTTTGGATGCTAAGCATGGACCCTTCCACTAAGACCCTGGATTTTGAGAAGCTTAGGCACATTCTGGTTGGCTGCTGCCCACCTTTGTCTAGCTTAGCCCTAAAGCCCCTTCCTCTTGCCTTTAAGTGTAGGGTTTATCCTGTTTTGCTCGCCCCTGCGACACAAATCTATCCACAAATCTCTAATAAATTGTATTCTTTGCAATTCTGGCTCCATCTGCTTCTTTCTTTGGTCTCAGTACCATCTACCTTGGGTGATTAGCTTTCATACATTGGGCTTTTCTGAGACAAGAGTATCACAAAGAATTTCAGTACAGTGTGGAGATGGTCCATGGAACTGTGGAGTTTCAGGCTGGCACCTGGCCCAGCTCAGAGCTGGGAGGATGCTCCTGGGGAGGAGTTGATGGCTGAGCTGAGCCTTGAATGGTGAGTAGTGAGAAAGGAATTTAAAGAGTCAGGATTGGGACCGGAAATGGGAGGGAAATAGTGTTAGAGGGGCTAAGCCATGGAGGGCTTTGCTGATGGCATTAGGAAGCTGGGGCAGATAGAAGGAATGATCAGATTCCCATTTTGACTACTGCACGGTAGCTAGTGTGGTGGACTGAAGGTTGGAGACCAGGAAAGTTGCAGCCAAGGCAGAAAACGCCTTTTGATTTTAAAAGACCAGAGAGGATGGAGTCTAGAATGGCCAGGCCACGATTTGCTCACAGATTGCCTCTTTGGGTGACGCATTTTTCAGAAGCGCTACATTTGCCTTTTTGAAGATCTGGCTTATGTGCACCATGATGGACTTGGAGTAAGATTGGTTGATCAATTTTCATTTTGCTGACTTCTTTCTACGAATATTTCAGAATTTTTTTTTTTTGAGAAGGAAGAGAGAACTTACTGTACTGTAATTCTGATAATTTAACAGCAGTGAGTCATGTTGATTAAGGTAAATTGTACAAGAAGTTTGCCAGATTGTAGTGTCATTTTTATGGGGAATATCTCTCCAACAGAAGGGGGCAGCTTGTTCTCCTGCCCACGAGGAAGCTCAGAATTGAAGCTTCAGCCTTGCTCACACTCCGGGACTAGTTAATGCTAAGCCTCCTCCAGCCTCTTGCTTTGGTTTATTTTTGTATAGAAGATGCACAAAACTTCTGTGCTGTCCAGGGACCTCACAGGTGGATGGAATAGCTCTTTTGTAAAATTTGGGAGAAAGGATTGCCTGCTTCTGGGGGACCGCTGCTGTGTCAGACTCCACGGGGCAGTGACCGGAGAGGTTTTAGTAGGACTGCATTCACTGTTGCTCTCCAGGAAGCTCCAGTTGCCCCTTAACTACCCCAGCCCATGGCCTCCTTCTGACCCATGGTCTGCATAGCCACGAGAGCGAACTCTGAGCTGCACATTCAAGTGTGACTTTCCACTGCTTTACACCCTTCAGCAGCTCCCCAAAGAGACTGCTGACGTGGACTCTGCAGCCCTGCAGGACCTGCAGCCCCCAGGCAAGTCCAAGCGCAGCCCCTCTTTTCTTAGGCTTCTAGCAGCTATCTGGCTGGACCCCATTATCCTACCCTCTTGGCACCTGGTGCTTTAATTTTTAATGCTTGCCTTTGGCAAACTCTTTCTTATATGAGAAAGAAGCCTAATGTGAAGTACTGAGCCCATTCTGGAATTCAGTGCCCTTTTCTAAGGACCTGTGGATGTTTGTTGAATGGTTAGCTCATAATTGCATCAGTTAAAACAATTTGTGTTGGCTTTTTACTTTTGTTGCCAGGAGGCTCAGAGCTAATGATTTCAGACATAGTAGCTATAAAAGTTCAGTGAGTGGTGAAAACAGCAGTCTGCCATGATGATCTGCCCAGCCTAGCATCCCTTTCCCTGCTTGTCTCTTTGTTTACAAATATTTACTGAGTTGCCCCCTGTGGGGAATAAGGCTAGTGGTGAAAATGCAGGTGGCGAGGGCAGGAGTCGGGTGAGGTAGCAGGAGGCTGGGGAGTGGGCTGGGAAGATGGGCAAGTTCCAGAGGGATTTCCTAGGCACATTCAGATGGGGTCAGTGGAGCCCAGGAGTGGGAAGTGAAGGAGAAAGAGGACTCAAGGATAAGGCCCTGATCGGTGACTTGGGGGGTGACATCACTGAGATAGGGTGAGGGAGCAAGTTGAGGGGGATGGGCGGGGTGCTGGGGCACTTGGGAGTTTTCAGCCTGAAATACCCATCACACATCCAAGTCACATAGGTTCTGTGGGGCTCAGGGTACAGAGTCTATCCCTACTCACCATGGGTAAACACACACACACACACACACACACTCTTTTAAAGGGAACGTCTCTTGACTACTACGAGCACATGATTCTGCTATGGCTTTGGTTTCCCCAGCCGCAGAGACCTTTGTCTGCTGACCTCTGTTTCCTGTCCACACCTGCCTATGTGATCCAGGCCTGACCCCTGCGCTGGGGTCTTTGGGAATACTGCACTGCCTGGCAAGGAGAGATTCCCCCCCCCCACCCCCCCCGCCCCCGGCTGCAGAAACCAGAGGGGCTCTGCCTCTGGTGTGTCAGGAGGTCCTGGAACAGTAGAGAGTGATGCCCTTACCTGGATAAGCAGCAATTCCAGAAATGTGGAAAGATCCTTTCCTTGCAGTTTGCTGCAGTGTAGCCCTAGGAATAGCAGAGTTCAAAGGTAATAGAGGAATAAAGCTTCATCTGATCACTGTTTTTTTTTTCTTTTGTGGTACTGGGGATTGAACCCAGGGCCCAGGTTGGGCTCAAACTTAGGATCCCCCTGCCTCATCCTCCTTGAGTGCTGGGATTACAGATGTGAGCCACTACATTTGGTCTTGGTCAAACAAGTTTAAAGAAAAATTTCTTGCCAGTTTCTCACAATTGAATGGGCTTGCTGCCACTACATGAGGGGATTAATATTGCAGTTTCCTGAGTTTAGTTTGTTTATTTATTTATTTATTGTACTGGGGATCGAACTCAGGACCTTGTGCTTGCGAGACAGGTGGCAGCACCACTGAGCTAAATCCCTGGCTCCTGAGTTTATTTGAGGTGGAGGTTTCTGGTTTGTTTCCCAGAGAAATCCTACGCGCCTGGGGTGGGGGCAGCTTGGGAGGCTGCAGTGGGGTGTCATCTTCCGAGTGACTGCCCTTGCTTTCTGGAGAAATGCGGGGAGGCTCCATATTACCTTTCATACTTTCTTGGTGTTTTATTAAGAAGACCCCAGTCTTTTTCGACCTTGCTACTTCCAGCCTGTGAGTGTTAGTAGCAGACATCTTCTTAGCTTGGCTCTAGCTTTGGCTCAGAAATTTGTTCAGCACCACAGCGGTGATGAGGCACAGAACTAGCCCTAGAATGTGTTTTCCCTGTATTCTCTCCCTCTGCTTGTGCTGTGTGTGTGTGTGTGTGTGTGTGTGTGCGCACCTGTGTGTGTGTGAAAGCAACAATTCTTTCTTCAGCGGCTCTGCTGAAGAGAGATAAGGAATGTATAAGAAATGTGTAATGACATTTGGACAGGTGTGGGCAGGAAACGAGGGCATGGAGGCCAGCGGGCACCGGTCTCTGGCTGGGAAAGCCAGAATATAAGAAGGAAGATAAGGAATGTATAATGACACTGGGTCCCTGGTTTTAAATTGTCAGGTTGTGGCTGGTACAGCTCTGGGTTGAGGATTGATGCTGGTGTTAAAGGTTAGGAAAATCTGTTAGGAAACTTTGCAACTCATAGCAGCTACTTTGGCAGAGGCATCCATAGCAGCAGGGCTGGGGACAGAGGGTCCCAGGCCTACCTGCCCTTCAGGGATTCTGGGCAGAGAATCCTTTGGCTTCCTCAGCTCCTATCAGTTCACTTATAGGTAGTGTTTTTTTTTAGAATGACAGAGTGAGCAGCTGGCCTGTCTACAATTCCAGCTACCCTGGAGGCTGAGGCAGGTGGATCACTTGGGTCCAGGAGTTCGAGGCCAGCCTGAGTAACATAGTAAGATTGTCTCAAAAAAAAAAAAGTGTTATCTAGAGAGAATGAGTGTAGCTGTGTGAACTTGTCTTCCTTGTCTGCCTCTCTTTTCGTGCCTTTGTGATTTGTAGGGAGGATACATTTTGTTTTAGCTTTTGTGAGTTCGGTTTTCTTCTGCCAATTGCTAATCATTAACACCTCTATCAAACAGAATTTGCAGCTACTTACTTTAAATAATCTCCACATCCACACCTCTGGCATCTCTCCCTTATGCTGTCCCAGATCCTTGGTAACTCTTGATATACTTTGTTATCAAAACCTTTTCACTTAGGTGCTTGATGTGTTATTTCCTTAATAATTTAATTCCTTTAGTGAAATAGTTCATTAATGATTTATAGTCATTTGCTGAGTTGGTAGACATTCTGCCTGTGATTTCTTACAGGAAAAAAAAATCTTAGTTCTGAGATGGAGCTTTCCCTGCCCCTTCTGTGACAACAGCTGAGCAGAGTGCTGACCTGTGGCCTGGCCTGTCTAGAGGGAAGGCCAGGTACGTGGGGGCCCCAAAGAAGAGGTTTGGAGCAGGGCTTAGATGGCAAATCAGCCTATGTCGGTCTGCATCTGGAAGGGGGAGCTTGAAAGGGTGACATTTTCTGAAGCTTGAGTAGCAGTCTGACATCATAGGCTGCACAGAGCTCTTCTACCATGTAGTCTTCACCACAGTCCTCTGAAATATGCATCTTTACAAATGGGAAAGTGATCCTAGGTAGGCTAAGGTATTTGCCAGAAGGAAGTTGTACCAGTTAAGAGCTGTCTGGTGGTGAGCTGGCCCTCCTGGTTCTGCTCCTTTCACTGTTTTCTGTGGCTTTGTTCTTTCTCTTTCAGTGAAGAGTATGATGCTCAGTTGATCTCTCTGTGAATCACATGCACTGCTCTCTTTCTCTATATTTTAAGTTGCAGTTTGTGTTGCTCAGGCTCTCTCTGTAGAGGGGTAATTAACCTCTGAAAATCCTGAAAGCATGCAACTCTGGATTTGATTTCCTTATAAGATGAGGAATGTGTAATGACGCTGGGTCACTGTCTTTAAATTCGAAGGATATATTAAGTTATGAAAATGGAGTGAGATTTCTAAAAATTCTGTATTCTACAAAATGGGATTAAGCAATTTCCATCTTGATGCCATGTTTATTAAAAAGATGTCTTTTCTGAGGATGTGATTGTGCTAGTAGTTTTAATCTCTCTGATTTTTCTGAAGATGTGCCTGAATATACACATTTGTTTAAAATAAACGAATAAAGGAGGGAAATAGGAGAAAATTGTCCTCCTCCTGACCTGTCCCCGAGGGAGAGTTGTGTTCAGAGACTGTTCTTAGGGCCTTTCTGGCCTGATTGTGGGTCACACAGCACCGCAGTGCCTGTGGTGAGGAGGTCCCGGTCACCTCACCACTGTGGATTTGCAGGCCGGAGCTCGCCAGTGCCCCAGGCCCTGGGGGTGGGGGGCTCCCTGTGTCTGCTCCTGTTGCATGGAACACATGTGTGGTTTTCCTAGGAGGGGTGTGGGTGTCTCTCCACTCCACTGTGTCACTGGAATTGTTGGTCCTTGGCTGCTTTCTGCACCTCCCCTTAGGCCTTAATCGCTTCCCAGCCTGCCTCCTCCTTCCTCCTCCACGCCACAGGAGAGCACCGCGGCCCCAGCTTTCAGATCTGCTGCTCTGTGGCCCTGCCGCCCTTTCCAGTGTCTAGTCTGCCCTCCCTGTCCCCACCCAGCCTTCCTCTGCAGCAACTCCTTGCTGTCTGGGCAATGCCAAGGCACCACTGTGACCGGAACACCTCTCTGCCATTTCATCTCTGGGCCATTTTAGACCCAGCTTCTGTGTTTGCTCTGCCCGGAAGCTTTCTCCTCACCCTCTTCCTTGCCTGTGTGTGACTTAATGTAACATAGTGGTGAAGAGTGTGGGCTGTGGTCTCAGATTGCCTGGGTTCAAACTCAACTCTGAGCTGTGTGACATTAGAGAAATCACTTCACCTCTCTGTGCTTAGCTGTCTCATCTATAAATATTAGTACAGCAGCACCTTAGTAGTTGTCCTTAATTGGTTCTGAGAGATGAAAAATACCCAAAATGATGAGTACTAAATAAATTGTTTTTGTTGGAAAGGGCTACGAATCAAGAGACAATTGAAACTGCAAGTTCAAACTTGCAAAGCTAGTGACAAGCAAACATCAGATATTGGTACAAAATTTTTGTGTCAAAATGTGTTGAGTACCAAATTCCATGAATTTCAAAGCATTTGAGTACCAAGGTGTAGCTGTATCTCTAGGCTTGTTAGGATTAAATGAATTCGTGCATGTAAACCATTCATGAAAGTGCCTGTCCAAACACCTTATTTATATTTTAATATATCATTGTTAGCTTTTATGAAGCCTAAAGACTAGTCTTATTCTATGTTTATCTATTCATTTTGTTTTTAGAGTATGGGGAATAGAATCCAGGCCCTCGTGCATACTAACCATGTGCTTTACCACTGAGCCACTCCGGACACCTTATTCTGTTCTTATGGCTTCCTGGTTTGTGGAACACACTAAGTGGCTATTGCTACATAAACAATGAATCATGGGCAGATAAGACTTTTTAAAAATTATATGCCTAAATCAAAGCATTTAGTAAAACACTTCTACCCAAAATGATGTGGTTTTTTTGGTCCTTTTTAAGAAATTAATTTACTATTACTGGAAACTTTTTGTACAATAAAGCAATCATGCAAATTAAAGAAAGAGCCATCAGTAAACATAGAATCCTTGTTTCAGTGTTTGTCAAGTTTTTTTCTGATTTACTCCAGAAAAAGAATTTTTTCAATCATTATTTTAAATACACTCTTTTAGGAATAATGTATACATATAAGCTTTAATGTCTGGCCAGGTATAATCCCAGCACTGTGGAAGGCTGAGGCAGGAGGATCATATGTCTGAACTGAGCCCAGGCAATTTAATGATTTAGTGAGACCCTGTCTCAAACATTAAAAAATAAAACAAAACTCTAGGCAAGTAGCTCAGTGTGAAGGGCCTGGATTCAATCCCTAGTAGTGCAAAACAAACAAAGCAAATAAACAAAAAACCTTTAATGCCTGTATCCTCCTAAGAGTCAGCAGCCATTTAGAATTTAATTTAAAATTCTCTTTCCATTAACAGATTTATAGTTCTGGCATAGACACATTTAAAGACAGTTTCAAGACACATTTAAAAGACAATTTGTAGGTTGAACTTAAATATATTAGGCTTAAATAAACTATATGCTCACTCTAATAAGTGAAGTGCTTATCTGTAGGAGTGGTTATGTTGGATTATGATGCCATAAGGCTTAAGGAAAGTAATCCTTGTCATTATTTTAGTAATGCTAATCATTTATCTGTGCTTTTAAAAAAAGTAGAGCTAACCAAATGCATTTCTTTATTTCCAAGTAAAGAAATGTCTTATATTGTCACATATCTCTACTTCCATGTTAATAAATGTCTTATTGCAAGTCAGCCTTTTCACTCTTCAAAAATTTAGATGTTGGTGGTTCAGTTTCCAGGATTTGGTCCCCTGTATTTGTGCTTGGTGTCATTTCCCAAGTACCATTTAAGACACATTTAACGTTTATGAGCTGTTAGACTTCATTTCTGTTCTCCACCAACCCCCCAGCAGTACTGGGTGTCAAACCCAGGGCCTTGGGCTTCAAGTACTCTGTGTAGCACTGAGCTACATCCCAAGCCTTTTCTTTTTTCTTTTCCCTTTTTTCTTTTGAGACACAAGCTTGGCCAGGTTGAACTCAAATTTGTTATCCTCCTGCCTCAGCCTCTGGGGTTACAGGCTTTCGCCACTATGCTCAGCTTTAATTCCTTTATTTATACATTTTTGTTTCTTTATTTGTATTCCAGTATTGGGGCACATTTCTTCGGAGCTCAATGATCTCATCTCTGTATAACATAAGGGTGTTGGAAGGAAAATGAGATCCAGACCCGCTCTCAGAAACACGATGTCAAGTTAATTGTCTTGGTGCACAATGGTGCAAGCAGCCGGCATCCTCTGAGAGGCCCCGTGCACAGTGGCGACGTTGACATCTGAACTGTGTGGCCTTGTTCTCTGAAAGATGCTCCAGACAGGACAAGTGTGAGGGGCGATTGTGGGTCCTCAAGTGCAGGGAACGTGGCCAGCCATGAATGGGGACAATGCACTGAAGGACTCTTGTTGCACGTGAAATGAAACACTAGAAAATGCTCTCCTGACAAAGGCTGCTCTTCAGCCACAGTGAACATGACATGGGAGAGTTTTAGAAGACTTCCAGGTAGTGACATATATTGGCTCAGTAAAGTTATAAGAAGCATTTCATTAATGAAAAAGTATTAGCATGTAAAGAAGGCTACTACACAAGGGCTGATAGAAAAATGTGGTGATTGTTTAAATTAATAATTTATTAAAGATAAATTACCATTAATTGGCCTCAAAATATCCCCCTTGATTTGAGCACACTTATTCCATCATTCTTGCCACTTGTTTTGTTTGTTTACTTGTTTTGTTTTTTTGTAGTACTGGCGATTGAACACAGGGCCTTGGCACGGAGCAACATCTCCACCCTTTTTCCTTTTTTTATTTTGAGACAGGGTCTTGCTCAGTTGCTACATTGCTCAGGCTTGGCTTGGACTTGTGATCCTCCTGCCTCAGCTTCTCAGAGTGTTGGGATTACAGGCATGCACCACCATGACTGGCCATTCTTGCCACTTTCTGAAGCAGTTCTAGAAATCTTCTCTCATACATATCTCTACAAGGTATGAATGCTGCTGGTGAGTGCCATGCAATGGAAAGGCAAGCTCATAATAGCATTACAGGGCATTCCCATCCACCCTATTCACTGGATCTGGCACTGGGCAACTTCTGGCTCTTCCCCAAAGTCAAAATGACTACAGAAAGAAAATGTTTTGAATGGATTCAGGGTGTTGAGGCAGCCATGACAGCACAAGTAAAGACCAGCACAAAAGAGAGCTTCCAGAGCTGCTTCAGAAAGTGGCAAGAAGTATGGGATAAGTGTGTTTGAAATGAGAGGGAGCATTTTGAGGGGGATTAGTGGCAATGTGTATTTTACTGTAATACTTTTTTACTTAATATTATTTTGCAGTCACACTTTGTGTATTATAGCTATAAATACTCAGTAGTGTTTAATGTGACAGGAAAGCAGTGCCCACTTGCCATGACTGTGCACTGTTCACTGTGGCTTTTGTCCCTGGGTGCAGTCAGTGTCACACAGGTCACCTGTAGGATCACCATCCTTATTTCCCATTTATTAGATGAAAACAGGTAAGGTTATTGCATAGCTTATCCTAGCTGCCTGCCTTTTGGTTTTACTAAAAAACAGCTGGGCCTGCCCTTTTGTACTTCTTGACAGGTTTTATTAGGAGAATCTCCACCTATGGTAATAGTTTTGCCAGTATGTCATTACCTGTGAGCAAATATAAATGGTTGCACTTATTTTATAGGACTAGCTCAGAACATTTCATTCCTATGAAATTATCACTTTTCCATTAAGTGGGCCATCGATTGGGTTTTAACAGCTATTGTGATGAATGAGTTCTGTTTATGCAAGGGTTTCACCCTTAAATGTTGCTTCTTGGGTTGTGCTGCTTTCCTTCTTTGATTCTGGCCCCGGGACAGAATCCTAGCTGGCTTCTAGTCAGATATGAGGGCTGCATTGGGCTTTCTGCAGCAGAAGCTGCCTCATCCCTTCCCTGGCTTCCTCCAGTTCCCATCCTGAAATCTGTCCAGCTTTCAGCATCCCTCTTGTGGGGGGCGGGGTGGGGGGATTCTAATTAGTAGACATTTCAGATATTCACCTCTCCTTGCACTGCGACCTTCTGGAAATTGTGGGCTTTTTGGCCTTGGTGTCCAGTATTGGGTAAGGGCACCAGTTCTCAACATGGCCAGGTCTGCCATGGGCCAAGAAGGGGGCAGCTGGTGCAAGAATGCCAAGCATGTGCAGGGCTGGGATTGACACTTTGGGGTTTGAATCCCACCCCTGCTCTGTGCCACCTTGGGGAAGTTACCCTTGTAACACCTCAACTGCATGTGTCACAGGGGCCTTTATAAAGATTAATGAGCTGGTGCAGGGGCATGTGCCTGTAATCTCAGCTACGTGGGAGGCTGAGGCAGGAGGATCACAACTTCAAGGCCAGCCTTGGTAACTTAGACCCCATTTCAAAATAAGATTAAAAAAAAAAAAGGTGGATGTTGCTCAGTGGCAGAGCACTTGCCTAGCATATGCAACATTCTGAGTTCAACCCCCAGTTCTAAGAAAAAAAATAAAAGGATGATTGACTATAGTATAAAACCCTCTTAGCATGGTCCTTTACCGTCACATGTTCAGTAAGTGGCGGAGATGTGGTAATTTTATTAAAATAGATTTGGCCAAGGATGTTTCTTCTCCACTTCCTAAGACCTCTGAGTCTTGTCCATTTGGCCTGTGTTGTTGTTTTCTCTTTCTTTTTTTTTTTGGTACTGAGTATCAAACTCGGGTCCTTGCACTTGCGCAGCCGGCAGCAAAACCACTGAGCTAAAGCCCCGGCTTCTCTTTCTTTTTTGAGACAGGGTTTCACTATGTAGTTCAGATTGGCCTTGAACTCACTATGCAGCCCAGGCTGGTCTCGAACTCACAGCAGTCCTCCTGCCTCAGCCTCCCGAGTGCTGGGATTACAGGCACGCGCCACCATGCCTGGCGGCCTGTGTTGTTGTTGAATTTAAAGAAACTGTTAACTTTATTACCGTGTGGCTCCTTACTATGTTTCCCAGCTTACAAATACATTGCTTATGTTTTTAAGATGTGTTCTTTAGGGGCTGGGAATTTAGCTCAGTGGTGCCACCGTGTGTCTGCCTCACAAGTGCAAGGTCCTGAGTTCGATCCCCAGAAACACTTTTTTGAATAGACCTGCAATAGGAATTTGATTGAGCAGTTGGGCAGACTGCTTAGGAGTATCATTTAATGTCAAGCCATGCAGTAAAGAGGTAGACTTCTAAAGTCAATTGCCATTAAAACCTTTATTGTTCAGAGCAGAGCTTAATCTCTTTTGAAATGATTGCTATTTTTTGGGCAAGTGTTTATGTCATAACATTTTAAGTACAGAATATTCATTATCTGACAACCTTGAACTTGTTGGGAATTGTAGGATTTTATAAATGACCTGAAACGATCTGATTCAAGTGTATTGCTTTTGGCCGGAGGCCAAGAACATTGGCTCATTTATGAAGGTTTGACACTCAAAGAGCCAAAGACCAGGGTTTCATCCCCAAGTAGGTCAGTTGTATAGATTTGTGGCACAACTTCAGACTGAACTCCAAACCTTGGTCATCTGTCTTTGAAATGTATGCTGCTGGCCTGATCACATAGTACAGGGCACTGATTGGGTCAGCAGAAGACCAGGGAGCGCACACTACTAAGGGAGATCCTAATGCCTTTGGGGGCAGGACGAGGGGCGAGAGAGTCAGTCTCGAAAAGGAGCGCTGCAGAGGCTGTTGAGGATATTGCTTAAGAAAGTGCTGCATTACAATTGTAAGTGACAAGTTAGTGCCCAGAAGCCAGGAAGCTCTCTGATACTTAAATTCCACCCTGTATATAGATAATCCTGTCACAGAAGATAAGAGGAAAGTCCCCAGGGGAATGAGCGCAACCCCGTGGCAGTTTCTCCTGGACTTGGCTTTGAAAAGGAAGCATATAGAAGACAGAGGACACACACACAGGCAGGGACTGCATGGCCACAGCGAGTCTTCATGGACCACGCGTGAAGTGCTATTCCAAGTGTGTGCTGTTCTTAGACCTTACAGTGACTAAGAAATAGGTGCTACCATTATCGCCATTTCACAGAGGAGTAAACTGGGACACCGAGCTTATTTTCTCGGGGCTGCACAGCTAGTTATGCAGCTGAGGTAGAATTTCTGAGGTAGCCTGATTCCAGAGAGCTCTGAGACTTGGAGGAGATAAAGACAATAAAAAGGTGGTAATCAGAGCCAGAAGAGGAATAGATAGCTGCATCTGAATGAGTTCCTGGTGGTGTGGGGTGACACCTTCCATATACACATGTGGTGGGATCACCTTGTGTTTAAATAAAAAAGATTGATTATAGGGCCTGGGATTTAGCTCAGTGGCTTCACCACCTGCTGTGCAAGCACAAGGACCTGAGTTCGATCCCTGGTACCCCCCCTCCCCAAAAAAGGATTGATTATAGAAAAAGATAGTTTGCCATAAATCACCCTCAAAATATTCTCTCTGCCTTTGAGCACATTTATCTCATTATTCTTGCCACTCTTTGAAGCAGTTCTGGAAATCCTTTTTCCTATCTTTAGTTGTGCTGTTAAAGTCTCCTTGATGTCCTGAATCCATTCAAAACACTTACCTTTCATGGTCATTTTGACTAGAGGGAAGTGCCAGATCTGGTGAATAAGGTGGATGAGAACACACAGTAATGTTCTTAGGAGCTGCCTTTCTGTTGGATGACACTTAGCAGCAGCATTCACTGTATTTTTGGTCACACCTCATAAAGAGACTCACAAAAGAGGACTTCCAGAACTGCTTCAGAAAGTGACAAGAATGATGGAATAAAGTGTATTCAGAGTAGGATAAGTATTCTGAGGGGATTAATGGCAATTCTAAATGAATTTAAGCTTCTGAATCTAACAAGATTCCTTCCCAGGGTGCTAAGAACATCTCTTTAACTATGTGGAGCTTGCTGTGTTCAGCTGTCTGAAGCTGCTGAGTTTTTTCCTCAGCTAGTGAGTGCCCATCTTTGGAAGATCATTATCAGGGTAAGATGGGAGAGACCTTGTACAGGATGTTTTAGGTGGGATAGGAGCACAAGGAAGTAATTAGAAACCATTAAGATTTCCTCTGAGAAAGCAACTTGGCATCTATGAAACTAGATCAGAGATTTTTTTGGATCTCTGGTTTTCCATCTGTAGAGAGGTCATTTAAGTCTCATTTCTTTGTGAAGAATCTCAGCTTCCTAGAGAGGAGAAAATGACTTTCCCAAGCCATTCAGGTGTTTGGCGACTAGGCAGGCTCTCTACTCACTTGTGCCTTCCTGCTTTCCTGTCCATGCAGCCCATGGTGAACTGGGCTTTTGGAGTCAGGTTTAAATCTCAACTCCACCACTACTCTGTAACCCTGATTCCTTTAACTGCTCAACTAAAGAAATGTAATTAGCCTATAAATACGGGCTAAATATAGTATATATTCTCTCTCTTTTTCTAGTTAGAACTGAAATTGTTCTTATTACTGATGAATTTTCCAGCATCGCTCTACTCTGAGCCAAGAAGTTTCATTTTTCCCTTATTTTTCTCTTTGACATTTCTTATAATTTCTCTAGAGGTAAAACTATACCCTCTAGGGCATTTGGGTGAAGGATTCAACTACAGGGCCTTTAGGGACCCTTTCCAGCTCTGAAGTTATAGGATGTAGTTCTTTTTGGAAAAGATGCCTTCTAGTTTCTTCCTCCTCTGGACGTGCACACAGGTTAGCAGTTTCTGTCGTGACCACACTCAAATAACCTTGCCCCAGAAGACAGGATGCAACTGTCTGTCTTGCATCATTTTCCAGACATAAAACATGCACCCAGCTTCCCTCTAAGAATTCTTCAGAGCACCTGGCCTGCACTGGTCCCTTTTGTTCCGTTGTAGTAGACGATTGCACTTGCAGAATGCACCTCAAGGGGTGTTCCCTCCACCTAGGGTGTCCGCACTATCTGGTGACAGTGCATCAGCGGGAAGAGGTGTGAAATGCAAAATAGTGGATTCTAGACAGTTTAAATATATTTTGGACATTAAGTTATCTAAGGTTGATGTTTCTGCATTGTTTTTTTAAAGGGCAAATTTTACAAAACTTCCTTTGCTGGCCCATGTGTGAGGGGTATCTTTGGGCCTCCTCAGCCCCAGGTCTTCTCCCTTCACTTTCCCAGTAGGGGGTTAAGTGGGGCTCCCTCTGCTTCTGTTCCTGTGAGACCCCCACATACCCAGCCCCTCAGCAGTGCCCTCCTTGATCCTCAGAAGCAGCCTTATCACCCGAGTCTCTTCCTGTTCTGTCATTCACCACAGGAAACCTGGACTCCAGAGCCCCCGTACCCTGCGGCCTCCTTTGCCCAGCCCTGCTGCTGCCCTGGACCTGCTCTCCTGGAGTCATCTGTAGAATCCCAACTTCCCCACCTTATGGGGGGCCCCTTCCTGTTCTTGGTCACCGGGGTCCCCACACCATGCATTTTTGCTGTGGCGTTGGGAGCCTCAGTGTCTCATCTGGCCCTTAGCCCTCGTGGGTAAGCGGTGTCCTCCCTGCGGTGTCCCCAGCCCTCTGTGGAGCCTCTGGTTTGGACGGCCTTCTGGCCCTGTCATAGCCCTGTGCTTCTCTACCCTGTTACCCCTGGTTTTCTGAAGAGTTTCCATCCTGGCTCATTGTCTCTCTCTCCACTGCCCGGAGGAGTCCTGGGTGTGAGGAATACTGGGTGTTGAGAGTCACATTCGCTTCAGCCCATGCCATTCCACTGCACTGGCTCTACCCGAACCTCAGTGTCTCAGTGCCTGCTTTGAATGCTCCCTGGCGGACAACCGCTCTTGCCCTTTGCCGGCTGTGTGTGACCTCCACCCCCACAGGCCCAGGATCCACCAGCACAGGCAGGCCATCTCATCTTGTACGCTTCCTGGCTCCGCCCTCACCCACTTCCTGCTCTCCTTTCCTGGTGTGGCCAGCCCTGTCCTCTGTGCCATGGCACGTGTTCCCTCACCTTCCCTCTCCCTCTGTTGTGTCTCTGGTGAACAATAGTCTGGCCGAGTGCCTCTCTCTTTCTCCTGCCTCCTCTGCCCTTGTGCTTGTGGGGCTGAGTGTGCTGCGAAAACACACCACTCTCCGATCCACTCTCTAGTGTGAGCACAGCCCCACGTGGGTCTCCTGGCTGCTACACCATGTCCCTGCTGCTCATCATTCCCTCGCTCCTGGATGATTACTGAATACTTTACAGTAGCTCTTCAAGCATTCATGAACTCCTCCTCCCTCCTCTCAGGTTCTTTTGCTTTCACTGAAAACCAGAAATAATCAGAAGAGAACTTTCGCCCCCATCTGCCGCCTACCTATGTCTGCGCCCAAGCCCCTGGTTCCAGGGACCACATCCCGTCTCCCTCCCCTCTGGCTTTCTAAGGACCTATCTCTTTCCTGTGTCATTAGTTTTCTTCTTTCTACTGAATCCCCTCGGCACACAAGATATTATGTCTCCCATTAAATAAAAACATCCTCTTGACTAATTTCCCTCCAGACCCTTGCCAGCTAAGATGGAAGCCTGGGGATGCCGTCCACATTCAATGTGTCTGGTGTCTCCCGCCCACCCTGGCTGGAGCCTGCTGTTAGCAGGGCCCACACTTCACTCAGCCCCACTGGCCCTGTGAATGTCAGGTCACCATGCCCTGTCTTTGCTGACCTCCTCTTGCCGTGTCTGCCAGCAGTGTTAACACTGTGCTCCTTCTCCCTGAAATACGGTCTTCACCAGTCTGCTGGCCATGCTGCCTGGTCCTCCTCTTTCCTCTCTGACTGGCTTCTCATCTCCCCAAACTCTGAATGAGGGCCTCAGGGTACTGGGTTTCTGATGTCTGCGTTTACATCTCTAGACTGGATCTGCCCTCTGAGCTTCAGAATGCTTTGTCCAACCACCTGGTGCTGGGGCTTATGGGCATTTCAACCATGACACATCCCAAAGGGAGACCCTATTCTCCACTCACCCCACTGTGCTCCCCACAGCCTCTCCCATTGGCTAACAGTGCCCCAGTCTATTCACTCAGATGAACACATCTGGAGCCTTCTTGGCCTGTCTTTCTCACATACCTAAATGCTATAGGCTCAAATTCAGATCATAGAATCCATTTCTTATCACCGCCCTGCTGCCACCTGCCTGGGTCTGAGCTGCTGTAATATTTCATCCTTTTAATTGGTCCTTCTGCTTCCTACCTCCTCCCCTTGCACCTGTTATCAGATGGACTCAGGCCACATCATTGCTCTTCCTGTCTTGGAGTAAAAGCCAGCGTTATTACTGTGACCCCTGTCATATCACATGGTCTGGCCTCTGTCACCTTCTCCATTTCCTCCGCTCTGGGTCCTTTGCTCTTCCTTGCAACAGCCCAGCATCCTGCCACCGCAGAGCCTCTGTCCTTGTCCTCCCCCAGCCTGGGATTCCCTGTCCCTTCCCACTTGTGAATCCCTGGGCCTGGTGCCCTCCCTCCTTCAGGTCTTTCCAGTGGAGGTTTCCTTGGCCTCCCTGTACCATCTGGCCCCTTAGACTCACTCTGTGCCCTGTGTCTGCCTTGTCATTCCTTAGCAGTTGCCATCATCTAGCAGCATGCACATCTTGTTCTGTCCTACTGGAGAGTAAGATGCACAGGGCCAGGGACCTTTGTTGTGCCCATTGTTTATTCCCAAGGCCTAGGACACAGGCAGTAGGAGCAGGGCCTCATAAACATTCACTAAATAGAAAAAAATGACTATTTCTTTGCTCGAGGCATTCCTTTGGCTTAAAGTCATAAATCTGCTTGGCAGGAAGCATTAATAAAGCTAATTATTTTATTCCAAGTTTTCTCCTAAAGCATGTTTACTATCTATGTCAGATTGATTTAAGTTGTAACAAGAAGGATGGCAGACCCAGTGCCACTGGGAGAGCTCCTTCCCCCTTTCACTCTGGCTTAGTTCCACTCCACTCCCGGTACAGCTCTCTCCACCTACATTTGGAAATACGCCAGTCTATGTATTTATACATATTCTGGCGTGTTAGAAAACCAAGATGGGTCTGAAGGGGCTTTGTGGAGATGTGATGCTGTCAAGATGCCATGATTTTCTGTGTCATTTTCACTGCTGAGTGGTTTGCACAGGCTGCACATTATTAATGCCAATACTTCCATCTCTAAGATGAGCAGTTTGCAAATTCCATGCCGGTGCTTTGCTATTTATTACTGCAGTTCTGCCTCTCTTGTTTGGGCACTAATATCTTCAGTCCTCCAAATGCAAACTAATTTATATTCTAAGGCAAAGAGGTATGGAGTGTTTGACATCTTTTTCAGTCCATGTCAAATCAATCATAATTATCTCGATATAGCCTTTGATATTTCACTAAGCATCTATTGAGTCTGTGCCCTACCAACCACACACACAGCCTCTGGGCACAGGACGGAACCTTTTCCCTGCTTTCTGACTTTTCTGTATCTCTAAGTCTTTAGTCTATCAGAGCAAAGATTTCATACCATTCACATTTCTGTTTATTAAGCTTTAAAAATGTGTCATTTGAAAAATTGGGGCCGGGGATTTAGCTCAGTGATTCCGTCACCTGCCTCGCAAGCGCAAGGACCCGAATTTGATCCCTGGTACCAAAAAAAAAAAAGAAGAAAAATGAACAAGCCATAAAATTAGCATTTTTGGTTGGTTTGATTCTATGAGTATCTTAAAAGTTTTATTTGGAAATATTTTAGATTTATGGAAGAATAAGATATAGTTTAGAAAATTTCCATTGTGCCCTTTTAAATCCAGCTTCCTGATGTTAGCATCCTGCTTGACTGTGACACGTTGATCAAAACCAAGCTGTTAACATTACTGTAATACTATTAACAAACTGTAGAGAGACTGCATCTGATATTTTAACAGTTTTTCTACTAATCTGCTCTTTCTATTCCAGGTTCCAGTGCTGGGTACCATGTTTTATTTCATCATTGGTCTCTGAGCTACCTGCAGTCAGTAGCTCGTCTTTCAGATCTTACATGGGTGGAGAAGAGGGGTTAACACTGAGGTGAAGCTGTGAGACTGTCTTGCTGGAAAGCAGATTGGATGTTGGAATGGGAGAATTCTGATCCAGGGGCCTATGTTTTGAGTCTGGCCCACATGGAAATAAGCTTTGAATTCATTAGCAAAATTTAATGATTAGGAGATTTTCCAGAACAATCTGTATTTTGCGGTTGTTCTTAAGAAACAGGTATCTCCTGCTGTCCCAGGCCTGTGTTGATGGGTGGGGATGGCCACATGGCCTAGAGAGGGGACTGTCCCCTGGGCCAGTGGGTTGCAGTTGGCTCAGATGCTATTCCTTCTGACTGTGGCCTGGGTAAGTTTCTGTTACAGATGTGTCAGGGATGCAGATGGGCTGGGACCCCCCGCCCTGGGTCAGAAGGCGCTGCCTTTCTGGGCTTTTGCCCTCTTGTTTGGTCTGAGAGAGCACGGAGGGTTTGGCTCCTCTGGAGGGCAGCAGAGGTGGCGTTGAGAGGGATGTGGGGCAGACGCTGCCACACCTGTGATGGGACTGCACTTGTAAACCCATTGCAAGCTGCTGTTGTAAATAGAAGTGCATTTAATTGCCAGATGTGATTAAAAAAATTGTGAGGAATGTTTAAATTTAAAACAGTTATTACAGAAAAAGATACACTACCAGGAATCCCTTCAAAATACTCCCCTTGCTTTGAACACACTTATGTATGGCTTTGTGTTGTTGTTGTTCCCAAAGTGATTTTACTTTATTTTAGGGTCTCTTTTTATATTCTTATTTAAGTTGAATTTAATGTAACTGATAAATAAAAATATGTATTAAAGGGGTGCCATGTGATGTCAGTACACGGACACATTGTGTACTATTTAATCAGGTTAAACATGCATATCTGCACAAATATTGCTCATTTCTTTACGGTGAAAACATTCACAATCCTTTCTTTTGGTTTTTGAAAAATTAGCACACTCCGTCTACGGCCATAACACCCTGAACGTGCCCGATCTCGTCTGAAAAATTAGCACATGTTTGTCATACAGAATAATGATGTTCACTTTGGGGAATTGGGGAATTGATCTATGCCTATAAGATATCTTGATCATTTTCAGTCCTTTTAACCTCCTCTTTGTCCCTCTTCCCCCAATCTTCTTTCCTGTCTTTGAGCATCTACTTCTTACTTTTCTATCATCTTTCCTTTATTTTATTCAATTATTTTGTTGTTGTTTTTGGTACCAGGGATCGAACTCAGGACCTAGCACTTGCAAGGTAGGTGTGGCACCACTGAGCTAAATCCCCAGCCCTTTATTCAATTATTTATATTTTAGGTTCTCATATAAGAGAAAATATGTTATCAGACTATTTGTGCCACTTTCTTTTTCTTTCCTTTTTTGTTTTTCTTCTTCTTTTTCTTCTTTTTAGACAGGGTCTCACTATGTAACTCAAGCTGCCCTTGAACTCACTATGTAGCCCAGGCTGGGTTGGAACTCCTGGTGATCATTCTGCCTCAGGCTCCCCAGTACTGAGATTAAGTAAGGTATGCACTACCACGCCTGGGTTCTTGCCATTTTCTGAAGCAGCTGTGTCGTCAGTTGTGCTGCCTCAATGTCCTAAGTCAACTCAGTGCTTTTACCTTTCCTGGTCATTTTGACTTTGGGGAGGAGCCAGAAGTCACACAGTGGCAGATCTGGTGAGTAAGGTGGATTGAGGACTCGTGGTCTGCATTTCTACTGGAAGTCACTTGGCAGCAGCAGTTACCATAATTTTGACCACACTTTGTAAGGATACTCAGGAAAGGGCACTTCCAGAATGGCTTCAGAAAATGGGAAGAATGATAGGATAAGTGTGTTTTTAGGGAGAGGGAGAATATTCTGAGGGAGATTAATGACAATGTCTTTTTTTTGTTGTTTTTTGGGTACCAGGGATCGAACTCAGGACCTTGTGCTTGTGAGGCAGGCACCGGAACCACTGAGCTAAATCCCCAGCCCCTTTTTATTATTTTATTGCTAATAAGTTGCCCAGACTAGGCTTGAACTTGTGGTCCTCCTGCCTCAGCCTCCCCGGTAGGTGGAATTACAGGCATATGCCACATGCACAACTCTTGCATAAGTTTTATTATAAGCATGTCAGTCTCCATGTTGTTAATAATTCATTATTTTTTACAACCTAGCAGTGGACTAAATGTATAAGAAAGTGTTGGACGTCTTGAATTTTTACACAAGTTGAAAGCGTATATATTGGCTATGATAAAAGATACATTCATCCATTGTATTTACTAAGTGAATGACTTAAGAAAAACAACTGGCCTTATGATGAAGGGCCCAGTCCCTAAAGCCATGTGATGAGCAACAAGTTAGAGGGGAGTTATTTCTGCCTTCAAACTCCAAGTTATCCTCACACTTTTATCATGTGCCTGGAGCTAATGAAAGGTAGGGTAAGATTAGTTTGTGTACCCTGGATCTGTGTGAGTTAATGACTAAAGAAACAGCAACTGCAAAGTAGGGTCCCAGGAAGGAGTGGTGGGTTTGTGTGGCCTGTATCGCTTCTGCATTGGATAGAAAACAATTGGGACCCAGAATCTGAGAACTCGGGACCCGGATGGCACAGTGTGGTATATTTTCAGATAAGGCACAGGCAGATATTGCACTTTGGTTTTTAAGCATGTCCAGTTTTCCTTATATTTATTAAAGATACTACATTAGTCATTCTCCAGCTGTACTCTCATCTCTGTGCTCCGAGAAGCATGTGTGGTGTCTCCCACGTCTTTCTACAGTTCGACTTGCTTGGCAGTGACTTTGCAAATCATTAATACAACTGCTTCTTGCTATAGCAGGTCTCTGCTCCCTGCAGACATCCGTCTTAGCCCGAGAGCATGCGTGACAGTGAATGTGTTGTGAGCTCAAAGCCCTCATTATACACACAGTCTTTTGCTAACCTGACCGTGAATGCTGGTCATAGTGTTCACTTGAAATCATGCAAATCCCAGCTAAGTCCCCCTGCCACCACCTTTTGGCAGGTGTGGCTTTTCTTGCCACCTTGTCTGAGGCTGAGCTGCCATCTTATGGCAATCATGGGCCTGGCTTTGCCCAAGAACTCGAGGTTGTGGTTGTCCTGCTCAGGATGTCACAGGGTGGGCTGTCAGGATATGACAGCTGCTGTCTAGCCAGGAGTCCTGTGACTACTGCTGTACAAGGTGAGAGAACAAACTATGGTGAATTTAAGTTTTAAAAAATGTATTGCAGGAAAAGACACATTGCCACAAATCCCTCTCAAGATACTCTTTCCTGGCTTTGAGCACACTTAGCCCGTGTTCTTACTGCTTTCTGAGGCAGTTCTGGAACTGTCTTTTTTATGAGTATCTTTTGTGGTGCTGTTGTGATTGCCTTGATGTTCTGAATTGATTGAAAATATTTACCTTTCATGGTCATTTTAAATTTGGGAAAGAGCCAGATGTTGGTGGCAGATTCAGTGAATAAGGTGGATGAAGACACAGTTTAATATTTTTATATGTGTGCCTTTCTGTTGGATGGCACTTAGCAGCGGCATTCACTATATTTTTGATCACATCTCGTAAAGACACAAAAGAGGACATCCAGAACTACAGCAGAATGTGGTAGCAATGATGGGATTAGCGTATTCAGAGCAAGGGGGAACATTTTGAGTGGGATTAAGGGCAGTGTGTTTTTTACTGTAATAAATTTTTAAACATTTAAACAGTCACTGTATACTTTGATCATACCTTCTATGGCCTGTGTAAAATATTATGCCTAATGAATTATTGTTTATGAATAAAAATAGAAACTAACAAGTGATTGCATACCATGTGCCAGATAGTCTTGCAGTTGGGTTGCTTTTATTTGATCCTCTCAGCAGCCCTGCGATCCAATCACTCAGGCGATAAATTCGAGGTATGAGAGATTGGGGGGCTCTTCCACTGCCCCTGAGTGTCCCAGACCCTCCAGGCCCGAGTCTATGAGGACCTCGACTGGCAGACCAGATCTTGAGCTTTAACTGCTTGCTTTCTGATCTTTGTTTGCATTGTTTTCCTTTTCTCCTGCCACCTGTCTAAATATTTCTTGTCTTCAAACATGCACGTGGCTCTGAAGTGACATTTTCATTAAGGAGTCCAGGCTACATTCCCTTGTGCTTTTTCTCGCCTTGGTTGGAACCAACTGATGGATGTCTTGTTTGTCACTGAGGTTTAACCAGCCCTTTTCAATATACTTTTCCTGATTGTTTCTTATGTATCAATTCTGATATTCCAAACTTTATTAACATTGCTTCTACGATGAGGACTTACATATTTTTCTCTTAAAGTTTTCAAAAATACTTAGCACGACAGTAAGTAACTCATTAAAAGCATTTAGCAAATAGGTGTGGAGAGCTTGTTCTGGATGCAGTTGCTGGCTGACCCTTCGCTGTTCAACACATTATTCCTCTTCTATAGAGTGTGCACCAGTCTAAGGGTGGTGTTCAGCTGGGGGTAGCTTTGGCCAGCACTGGACATTTGTAAATGTCTGGAGAAATTTTTTAAACTTTTAGAGTCAAGGTCTTGCTAGGTTGCCCAAGCTGGCCTTGGACTCCCCGTCCTCCTGCCTCTGCTGCCTGAGTGCTGGGATTATAGGTGTGTGTCACAATGCCCACTTTGGGAACATTTTTGATCGTCACCATTGGGCTTGGGCTTCTAGTGGCATCTAGTGGGTAGAGCTCAGGGCTGCTGATAAAAACATCTAGAGTGAACAGATAAAAGCATTATCTGGATCCAAATATCTGAGAAGCCAAGGCTGAGAAACTGGTCTAGAGGTGCCCGCATGACTTGCCCCAGCTGATTAGACCTGAGTGGTAGTCTGCTGCAGCTTTCCCAGAACAGTTTTGCTTTCCTGATACAGGAGCTGCCCCTTTCTTGTGTTTTCAGCTTTTCTTGCCTGTAGCATGGCTTGAGCCTAGAGATAGCACATCATTGTGGAGATAAAAATCAACATGCTGAGGATGGTGGAGTTAAATGACAAAACGTGTGCATGTTTTCTCTTCTTTTTAGCTGGACATTGCCGACATATCACAGGAGCTTGATTTGGGAAGGAACTAAACCTGGTGTTTCACCCAATCAAAGCTGCCTCCGCCAGTGTTTCTGATGGCATGACCTGCTGCTTGGGATGGCTTCTAGAATTGGAGATCTGTAACCATTCGGACTAGTCACAGTTCTCACTTACAATGAGTGGAATTTGACACCCAAAGCTTCTAGTCATGGACCTTATTTTAGGTCATTTGGAATTTACCTGGACATTCTCTCCCACGCTTTCATGGATGATGGTGTGAAGTTATCCTGACCAAGTTGGCATGTTTACTGGCAGATACTTTTCCAAATCCTCTGGAAGGATGGGTATCTAGAACACAGCACCTTCTTCTTGGGTGGGTCTCATAGCCAGTCAAATGGCAGGGCCACCAACCAGGAGCCAGCATGTTACCTCTGAAACTTCCAACAGTTTGGATTCCTACTTAGAACTTTATAGTCATCACAGATACCCTAGATGGTTCTGATGGTTTGACCATGTGAACCAGCCGAGGAAGGGACTTTCACTGGCTCGGGTGCCCTCACTTGTCCTTTTGTTTTGGATAACATGCAGGAACACTGCTTTCCTCTTGTTTTCAATCCAGTCCATACGTTAGTAAGAGTCTCAAGCCCTCCCAGAGTAAGTGTCTGAAACTTGCTGTCATCTTGACGTGTTGCAGTGTGGGAGGCTGCTGCTTGTAAAATAGCCCCTTTTAAAATTAAAAACATTTAATTGTGGTAAAAATCACATACGATTCAACATCCTAACAACCTTTCATTTTAATGATGCCTTGCCTATGTTAGGCAAGTGTTTCACCACTGAGCCGCACCTAAGCTCCTTCACTGTTTCTAAGTGCACAGTTCTGAAGTGCAAAGTATGTTCACAGTGCTGTGCCCCAGACCTCCTGGACTTTTCCATCTCATCAGCTGAATATCTTCTGTGGCAGATGGGGCAAGTTTTATTAGGCAGGTGGGGCGAGCTTTATTATATACTCATCTGTTCACTGCTTACCCTTCTGTTTGTACTCCTCCCACAGAATGCTCCCATTTGGGGCAAGAAAGATTTCTTTGGCCGGTTTTCCTCCCCTAAGACAGTAGCCAGCCATTCATTCAGTGAATTTGCTGATGTTGAATTACAGTCTTTACAAGCTCATTAGGTGGGCGTCTAAGTAGAGGTGAGTTTGGAAAACTAGAGATTTGGTTTAAAGAGAGGAACTATGTGGAGGTGGTGAGGATCCTTGGATGACAAGGTATAAACCCCACCAAGTCACTTAGCTGAAAATATTCTCCCGATTTAGCACAAGGCCCCAGCCTGGAGAGATGTGTGAGGGAGTTTTTCCTGGCATCTCTTCCTCTCACCATCCCGTATGGTGGCTCCCTTAGTTCTTCACACCCTCTAACAGCCATGTCCTTTCCTGCTGAATCACAGATGCTGTGTGCTATTGAGTTTTTACTTAATTGGGCTTCTTTTTCTTTCTTTTTGGTGCTAGTTATGCGGTTTCTTGAACTCATGAATTAGTCATTAAATTGTGTTTACCAGCCGAGCACCCTGGCAGTCTCTTCTCTGACTAGCTGACCTCCTTTGGGAAGGATGCCTTTCTGTGGAGGCTTTTAGTAAATGATGGTGAGAAAATGGAGCCATTTCCAGGGTGTCTTTGACCACAGCCTTCCCTTTGCAGGTGGGTTGGGGCCCTACTTCAGAATGGCTCATTTCAGTGGGGTTATCTGCTGACAGTAGTTTATGCTCGTATTTTTGTGGCAGCCTAAGGGTTAAGGAAAGCCAGCTATTTGAGTTTTTCTCAGAACATTTCATCTCTAGAGTGAACTAAATCAAGTTGGGTAGTCAGGATTTCCTAATGGGGGTGATGGTTGTTGAAAAAAAGTTTTTTTTAAATCAGGAAAAGGAAGACCAATCACAAAAACTCACATGGTCTAAAAGCACCAAAATATCAGTGATGCTACTAATATAATTTTTAAATATTTAGGGAGTCTTAAGGTCTTGTGTACTGTCCATAATAAATTAGGAATATGTTTTCTAGTTCAGAGTTTTGAGTATTTTGTGGCCAATGGAAGAAGGAACTTGAACTAAAGAAGTACCTTTCTGACAAGTAGGTGATATATGATGTAAAGGAAAAACTCTAAGGATAGACATGTTTTAGAAACATTGTTTTTGATAAAATACTTGTGGTTACATCACATTTCTAGGGGTGATCACTTCAGAGTTTGGAGTCATACCTGTTATGGTTTTATGTGAATACAGGTTGAACCTTTTTAGTTTAATTGAGTCGGTAGTAAGCTTTTAGCTTGAAAGCTTGGACTGACTTGTCTTTTTTGCTGATTTTGTCCATATAAAGAGTATTACAGAAGTGCCTTATATGCATTAAAAGTAACTTTTTGGTAGTAAAAATTAGTATCTAATTAATATTGACCCAACCTAATGCATGGATCAATTGTTTGTGGACTAAATTGTGACCACAGTTTGTATTGAGTGTTGGCTATTGGCTTAACAACCTCAGTATCACACTTCCTGTGATTTTTCTCCCATGGAATAAAAGGTAGGTTTCACTGCCAAGTGAAGCATTGTAATTGTCATATACTCTTGTTTTTGGCCATGTTAGATAGCTAATAGAGAAGTGGGAATATGAAGGTAAGGGAGATCTTTTAATATGTTGTATAATAAATAGGTTTTCATTTTCTATAGGTTAGAATGCATGCTAGTGATAAAGTGTTCAAATTGAAAAATTAGTTGATCAAATAAAATGTTACCTACTGTTTTAGTTTCTTTTCTTGTTGCTGAGACAAAACACTCAACAACCAAAGTTAAAGGAGGAAAGGTAGTTAGCTCACAGTTTGTAGAGGTTTCAGTCCATAATTGGCTGGCTCCATGGAAGGGTGGCATTGCAGAGGAAAAAACAGTTCATGGCAGCAGAAGGTAGCAAACCAACAAGGGATGAGACAAGTCTCTTTCTGTCCCTTATGTTGTATCCAGGCTACCAGGATTAGGGCAGTACCAAACCAGTCAGTGGACTGATTTACTGTTCACCCACCCTTAATCCTAGCACCCTTGATCCTAGCATTGCACCATGAATCAATCACACACTGTAGATCAGCCACCTCTGGAAAACGCCTGTCTATGACTGCATGAGGCTTTGGGGGAACATCTAGACACAAGCCATAACACCTGCTGTGGTGTGAATGTGTCCCTTCCAAAATCCAGGCATCACCAATGTGACAGCGTTAAGAGGACCTTTAGGAGGGGCATAGGTCCCGGGGGCTCCTCCCTTGTTCCTGTGAAGGTTCTGTGAAGGAGGCTTAGCCGACTGGCTAGTTTGCCTTCCTCTGTTGCCCTTTTGACTTCTTCCATATGAGGGTGCAGCCCAGGGCCCTCACTGGGCCAGAGGCTGCACCTTGATCTTGGACTTCTTGGCTGTCGGGAATTTTCAGAAATAAATTTCAAAACTGGGCTAATAAATTTCTTTAGAAATTGCCCAGTCTCAGACATTTTGTTATAGCAGCGCAAACAAGTTAAGGCACTGCCTATTACACGTTGCAATATTTACAGGCCATCGAAAGTGGAAATGATGACTTTTCTTACACAGGCCAAGCAGCAGTCTTTTCTTAGGGGAAAAACTATTTGGTCTTCTCTCAACCATGCTTCCCTGTGATAGTTTGGCACATAGTGCTGTACCATCATAAGGAAGTGCTGTGCCTCCTGAGTCAGTACAAGTGTCCGGTTGCTGGCTGCGATGTGAGAACATGTAAACTGGCCCCCAGCAGATAGTGGCAGTGAGCGCCTGCATCACCTAGGAGCAGTGCCTGGACATGCACTATACAAGGTGGGGACTTGGCAGGTGCACCGTTTCAGAAGTAAAACAACTCAAGAAGGACCCAGAATGGGCACAGTGATTGTGTGAATGAGGGTACTGCACTGTAGAAATAGCTTATGATGGCATTTTTATTATGTGGTTGTCATGGCCAAGCATACTGATTATTTAGCCCAGTTTTGGCCACCAGTGCCAGTGTATGGTCATGTATGGTTGGTGCACATTTACTGTTGGCACAGTAGGTTGTCCTTCTGCTGCAGAATGGACACTGGCCATTGTGGTCACAGGCTTCTTGAGTGCTGAGAAGGGAAGCACCCTCTTGGCTTGCCCTGCCAGACAGAGGTCTGTGAATGCCACTGTGGCTAAGTCTGTCCATTCTGGCCAGCAAGGGCAGCAGGAAGGGTTGGACTGGCTGATTCTCGTGGACACCTGCTCAGCTCTGCCGCTGGGAGCCTGCAGGGTGGAACGAGTGAGCTGATGTTCCAGAACCACGTGTTGGGGCTGGCGCTGTTCACAGATGCATGCTTCTCTGATCGCTGGCCTCCCCAGGTCACTGAGGCGCAACCTGCCTATTGATGAGGACATCATGGACCCTAGAGGACTGAAGTGGCAGCCATTGACCTGGCCGAGGGTACAGAGAAACATACAGAGTGAGGCTTGATGAGGGTGCATGCGTGTGGGTCTGCGGTCGGCACCTGCTGCTCTGGTGGGATGCTAATTTCCATTCTGAGCTTGCTCCGTCACTATTGGAGCAGAGAACCGGAGTGGGAATCATTTCCTGTGGGTGAGCTGATGGGCACTGTGGGGAAAACTAGGAGGTTCACTTGGGTGCACTTTCCCATAATCTGGGTCTGAGGCTGGGTCTATCTTGAGGAGGATTCAGGTCAGTTGCTACAGTATTTCTCACTGTGTAAATGGAATGTTTGGCCCTAGCTGAATGGTTTTACCTTTTATGAAAATCAAAATACTTTAAAAAAAACTGGAAAAAGTTTAACTTGTTTGTGAACACGGTGTTATTGGCTTCAATGAACTTCAGCATATTAAAGGAATGAAAAAGATGCTTTACTGCGAGCCAGTGTCATCACTTTGCAGGTACGTTAGCATTTAGGTGGGGGCTGCCAGGTGTGGGCTCCTTCAGTCTTACCAGGGAGGGGCAGGTGTGCACAGCACAGCCTTTGTTCCTTGTTTTCTGCTCATGTGTTTGGAAACTGTGCTCCACTTAATACAGTATTGGGTTAGGAATGGGAGTATTTGGGCTTTCGCCTCCTCCCATCTGTTTTAAAAGAAATTTGGGAAAGTCACAGTTTCCTGTTATGTACTAGTGGAGGAGGGAAAGAAAGAGGGAGAGATAGATTGACTTTCTGTTTCTGCAAGAAAGAAAGGAACACCTTGCAGTGAAGAGAGGGAGTTGAAAAGATATCTGAGCTCCTGCAGGGAAAACTATCGCAGACCACTTAGATGTTCAGCAGGCATATTCTTAATTTTCCATTGACTTTATTATCTCCAACTTCTTTAGTCCTTAATTTCTGGAGGCTGAGTGAAATCTCTGCTAAGCCATATCTACTTTTTCCATTATGTGAAATTCAGCTTATTTGCTGGAAAGGCTTTAAAATTTTTTTTTTTTTCCGAAATACTTAATTTTTTTCTCTGTCATATTTTCTGAGCCAGTGAAAAGAGAAGATGGGGACAGCTAAGGCAAACACTGCTCAAACCATTGTGCCCTAGAGGAGGATTTGGCCCTGTGGCTTGTCAGGCCTTGGAGAAAGACCAAGTAGAGGAACATGTTGGAAGGGCATAGCAGGGATGCCTCAACTAGAATCTTCACTCACTTGAAGTGTTGTGACAAAGCTCAGCTTGATTCACATTGGGGAATGGATGTGCTGACAGCCATGTGCATGTGATTTAGGATTATTAACTGTACTGAAATGTCCAAGCCACCCCCAAGTTTTGCATAGCAACCTTGAAGAGTGGGAGTTCTCAGGAAGCAGAGGATTTCCTGGTTCAATTGAAGTTTTATCTGAAAAGCATTAATTTTCAAGCATGTTGGAAATCTTCCTAAGAATATGCAAGTGAGCCCTGGGTGGGTGCCCAGTGAATATGCTATTGTAGCCCTTCATGGTTGAGACTAATTTTTTTAGTATTTCAGAGGCTCTTGATAAATTCTTCTTTTCAAGATCTGTGTGTAATTGAGCTGATTTTGAAGTTTTCCTTAAATGTTTTGCATTAAAAAAAAAGACATTCCTTTTTTCTCTTACTCATTTTTCTCTAAAAAGCTGCAAAATTTTTTAGTTCATGGATCTTTAATTTGTGATATTCAGTTCCTATAAATGGCAATGTGTAATTGTGAAACAGTGTATTTGGCTTAGATGGATCTGTGAAGTAAGTGAAATTAGTTTTGTGTTTCTTCTTTACTTCTCCCTAGGACTCATGGTCTTTACTTTTCTCTTTTCCACCTCCATTCAAGCCTGCTGTCAGCAAATTGTTTGACTTTTGATACTAATTTATATGACTTTCACCTTAAGTCACCCTCATGAAAATGACTTCACTAACCTGTTACCTCTTCCAGAAATACTTGCAGTTGAAGCTTTGCCTATTTTTGGTGTGAAAGGCCTTCTATGCTGCTGGAGGTGTTTAGAACCTCTAAGTTTTGAGTAGGGATATTTTTGGTCATGATCTTGTTCTCTGAACCACTTTAATCATACCAGGTTGTAAAGGGCTTGTGACTGGCTTCCACTCAGGCTGGAGACTGCTGACATAATGGAAAAACTTTGGACCTGAAAGTTTCTGAGACACTTTCTGAATCTTCCCCAAGGAGTGCTTTTGTTCTTTCCTCTGAGACACTAAAAGTGAATCAGTACAAGTCATGCTTGCTATGTTTAGAGTTGTCATCTTGAAATGTACTTGCATTGAATCCAACCTAGCAACCATTTATTGAAGACCAACCATGTGTAGTTAAAACCACTGCACCAGCCATAGAGAAACCACCTATTTGTCTGCCAGTGTGCACAGTGGGTGAAGAAATGAGGTATTCAGTACCTGACTGATGTGGAATGGCTTAAGATTCTAGAGTGGGAGCATTTCTCAGGATGCCAGCAGGTACGAAAAACTAATTTTTGAACAAGCAAATTTAGATAAAGATGAGTTAGATAAAGTTCGATAGGGATTTTCTTTTTTATTGGAGCTCCCAATAAAATTTACAAGTGATTCTTTATTTATTTTGGAGCATTGTAGGGAATTATTGTTTCAGGGACACCTCTTTGGCAAATGCTGCTCTAAACCATGAAAAAAGAATTTTTTTTTTTGAGCTCTTTTATATAGTTTGTTGTTATTCAGGGGCAGAAAACTTTTAATATTCTGGTAAATGGATTCCTGTCTCTAAGTTTCTCTATCAGTTATGTAAGCAGTGTGTGGTAATTAAGCTTGATTGTGTGAATTTTATTGGCTTGGGAGCTATCCCTGGGATTGGTGTAGCATAATGTTTTTGGTGTGTCTTAGTGGGTCATAGAGGCCTGGCCTTGGGGTCTATGTCTGGTCTCTGGCCTCTCCCTCTCTGACACTGTTCCCTTGCTCTCCTTCCTGGCTTCTATGAACTAAGCATCTTTGCTCTGCCATACTCTTCTACCATGATGATCCTACATTGGTACCAGCTTACCATGGACTGAATCCTCTGAAACCATGAGTCACATTAAACCTCTTGTCCTTTAATTTATGGGTATTGGGTATTGTGTCTCACCCATGAGAAAGGTATCTAATATAGAGTGTTTGCATTTTCCATGGGTTTTAGTGAAAAAATTTTTTTGCCTGCTACTGGGGATTGAATTCAGGAACTTGCACTTGCCAGGTAGGCATGGTGCCAGTGAGCTACATCCCTGGCCCGGTTTTAGTGAAATTTTGAAGGGCATTTCCTCTAGAATCTCATTATTGGGAAGTAGGAATTACCTCTTTGCTATATAAGAGGATAACTTGACCAATAAGCCATTTATGACCCTCATAACATGCTTGTCAGTTTTTTTAAGTTGATGAGATTTGAGATAATTATAGATTAGCATAGAGCGATAAGTAGTAAGATATCCTGTATACCTTTCACTCAGTTTCCCCAACAGTAACATGTTATGCAACAATATTACAGTGTTGGTCTTTGATACTCCATAGGCCTAACATGCACTTGTGTGCATATATATGTGTGTGTCTAATTCTGTGCAGTTTTATCACATGGAAATTCTTGTGTTTCCCACCACACTCCACAGAACAGTTCAGTCTCAAGGATCCCAGATGAATCCTTTTATAACTGTGGCCAGCTCCATCCCTCCCCCCTCCAAACTCAGTCTCTGACAACCACTAATTCTACATCTCTATAATTTCGTTATTTCAAGCCTGCTCTATAAATGGAATCATAAAGTATGTAACTTTTTGGGATTGGTTTTTAACATGTTGGCTATTTTTAACCCCGCCTCCAATCTTTGCAACAATCCTACAAGTTAGGATTATGAAGTGTTTCTCATGAGTAGTAAGGTGGCATGTCCAAGACCACGCAGCTAGTGGACTGGGACAACTGGACAGGAGCCAGGAGGAAGCCTAGGTGGATCTTATTCTCAGCTGTGTCTCCTTCTACCCAGAGCTGGCCTTCCTCGGAGCATTCACATTCTCAGTTCTTTTCTCTTCTTTATTTGATGTAAAATTTATTTTTTTTCCTTTTTAAAATCTTTAACTTGGGGCGTGCATGTGTGCGTGCGTGTGTGTGGCCGTGTGTGTGTGTGTGCGTGTGTGTGTGTGTGTGTGTGTGGTGCTGGGGAATGAACCCAGGGCCTTGAGCATGCAAGCAAGGACCGTCCCACTGAGGTTGAGACCCTGTCTTAACTTTTGAGAAAGAGGATTAGGTCACATTATTTTGGAAGGGCAGAGATTGGTGTATTGGTCCACTTCTATTTTGGGCCCTGTCAGAGTTTTCTGTGCAGTACAGGTGCTGACAATAGCTGTAGTGTAGGGAGCCAAGGTAGAGCTTTTTTACACACCATTTCTGCAGCCCTTATATAGGCATTTTTGGCTTGCTGCATACCTGAATGTAGTACCTACCAGCTTCACTTGCTGTGGTGCCAAACATACCCCAGAGCCTGGGGGCTGAACCCACAGCCAGCAAGAATGGGGAGGGGGGAGTGAGCAAAGCACACTTGTTGGTGAATCACAATAGTGCCAGATGCTGTAAATCTTAGAGAAAGCTCAGTACTAGACAAGAAGCCTTTTGAAAGTTCTATATGGGATACGGTTTTTAATAAGATTAGGACATGGCAAAAGGTAGATTTTTGTGGATCACTGATTGCTCACCCCACCCCCATGATCTTTTTTCAGCACCTTTGACCTAGCTGTTCCCTCATGGGGAACTCGTCCCCAAGATTTCTGCATGGCTTAGCTCACTCCCTTATTTTCCTTCAGATCTTACACAGTATTTGTTTTTCCCTTGGGTCTTTCCTGATATTTAAAGTTGCAATACCCCATGCCCACCCTGTCCTTGTTAATGTGTTTTTCTCCAGGCCAGTTTGGTGGGGATTGAACGCACCCTGTGTTTTCTTTTTGTGATACATACTGTTTTCTTCCTGCTAGGGTGCATACCTCCGAAGGACAGGGGATTTTAATTATTTTGTTCACCACTGCATCCTCTGCATCTTAGACTAATGTCCAGTACATATAAGATATAGTTTGAGCAAATGGATGTTTTTAAGAGTGAAGAACGAGCAACACCTCTTTTACAGGACACAAGAAAGTAATTGTGTATGTACGTTATTGGTAAAATGCTTCTTTGGAAATGGTTGAGTCAGTTTTAGTACACATGTGTCCTTCTCATGTCTACTTAAAGAGTGTGCTTTAGGAGTGACTTTTCCGATGGAAAATAATCTACATTGGGGAGCTTTATGAGAGGGAAAGGAAATTAACCAGCAGATCTAGGTAATTGAACCTTACAAACTATCCTAGAAATGTTTATACTTCTGCCAAATTGAAGCATGAGTTCAGTGTTTGCATAACCACCTGTGTAATTACCCACATTAGCATGCCGGCAAGTATTTGCTGAGCTACACTCTTCAATTTTACAATAAAAGTATTTTCACATGTTGGGTGCTACTGTGAAAATTGGGTTCCCTCATATACTCGGAAAGCTTAGGCTCCTGTTTGGATTTGGGCGGGGGTTTGGTCTCTTGCCTTTATAGCATTTGCTTTCTTGGTGGAAGCGGGATCCAAGATGGAAATAAACTTTTGCTTTCAATTTCTCCTCTTGGGGCTGTTTTTCTCAGGGCTAGGAAGGGAAAAGGAAATAAATGTTGCTCTAGGGATACTTAGGTAATATATGCTGTGGTTACACAAACAGTGTTTGTTGCCTTTGACAAAGCTGGGTCTGGTGATGGAAGGTGGGAGCTGGGCCCAGGCTTGGTCTCTTGGGGTGTTTTAGGGGTTTGGGGCTGGTGTAGAGGGTGCAGCAGTGGAGCAGCAGGGAGCTGGTTGCTGCCATGGCCAGGAAAGGTCTCCTAAGGCCGGGGTAGTACCTGACCCCCTAATGTCCCCAGGACTCACAGTGGTTGGTGCTGTGTGCCTTTCCTGTGATTAGATCCTGTAGGAATTAAGAATGACCAGGAGAAGAAAGTGTGGAGAGGAAAGGCTTAAGGGAGACTATTAAAGCAACAAGGAAGGAATTAATACTGTACTTTGGGACACACCCCCATTTGTCAATATTTGACTTCCAAACAACCAACTTCCAAACAACTTTTATTATCTACAGACACCTCTAAACCACCTCTCCTGTACAGATTTGGACTTTTCTATGCCATCTGACCACTCAGGAAAATTCTGAGCACAACAGTGAGCGAAATCCAGACAGTTCAGTCATTTGGAATTCCCTGGTGTTCACTGGCATCGCTGGGACGCCATCTCTCTGTTAGTTAAAGATATCACTAAATTTAAATAACTAATAGAGGTCAGAAACTACTTATTTAACTTCTGAAAATAGTCATTAACTGTCCTGTTCCCAAGGGAAATAAGCCCTTTGAGTTACTTAAATGACAGTTTTTTCATTTCTTGAAATAATTTCCATTTCCCTGCCCCAGAAAAGTAGGCGGTTGCAGAGAGACTGAGAAAGAATTACAAAGCTATTTAGGCTAAGTTAGCCGAGTACAACTCTTAGAACTCCTTGAGCAGACAGCTGCCCTAACACCTCCTTATAAGCACCAGCTGCATACAGATCAGTGTTTTCAGATGAAACCAAAGGCAAACAGTCAGTTCAAGGAGACAAAACAGAGATGACTCAGAAATCTCATAGAAAGCCAGATGCAAAATGATCTGCGCTCACTAATAATGCAAGAACTCCCTACTGGTTCCATGAATCTTCCTGTGAAAATGGGTGCATCCCATACTCTTGAGACCTCTTTCCACATTTTAGGAATAGTTGAAGTATCTAGACATGAAATTGATGAAACCTTTGCATGTCTACATTCTTGCTTTGTACGTTAATGTTGTAAGTGGTTTCAACTATGTGTATCATTGTCTCTCTTCCCAGACTCATATTTGTTGACCAAAAATTCTGTACAGTGGACCCTTGACTTAGAACTCCATCAGTTCCTGAGGGCCAGTTGTAACTCAAATTGATTGTAAATCAATATAGCTAAGCATTTGTAACTCAAGTTTGTTGTAAGTCAATATAGCTAAGATCTGGATGTTTACCTGGGTACTGGCTATAGATAACAAGAGGCAGATTAATCTTCCATTATCTTAATTAACTCAAGTTGTTCCTATGTCAGTCCAGTTATGATTTGAGGGTCCAGTGTTGTTAATTTGTCAAAATATGTTGTATTGACACCTGGAATGCTGCAATTATTGATTTACAATGAAGAATTATTATGAAGCAATTCTCTTGTTATTTGCAGTTTTAGCAAGGAAAATTTCACGTGGTCCTATTTGACAGTTATTTTGAATTTAAAACTCCATACATGGTGACTCAAGGTCTTTCTAGAGGAGTGTAAGTGACCAAATTTATCTGGATTTGTAGAAGTCCCCTCTTAGCTCACAGTACAGTAGTTAGTCTAGCGTTACCGCGGCCTTTGGAACTACTGGCTGGATCTGACTTGGGTGCTCTTCTTAGGTGTCTCAGCCAGGGAAGTCATTATACATAACTTGGTTTTACCCACTGCGGGACCCTGTGCCGTGGGTGCCATCAGAGCAAGGCCCAGAGGCTCTGCACCCCTTTGGTTGGTTGTTTATGCGGCCTCCTTGCAGTTGAATCAAATGCTATATTTTGGCTTTTTCCTAAGTTATTTCAGAACTTCCCACAGCTGCACCTGGTTTACTCAGATGCTCGACATCCTGTCCCCCTGCCCGGCTGCAATGGTTTGACACCACCACGGCTCTCTGGGCCTGGCTTCTGCCCTGCCCTACCTCTTCCCATCTGCCACCTCTCTTGCCTTCCTCATTTCTTATGCATGGAGGTAGCAAATTCTCAGAGCAGCTGGTGACTTTCTGGCCTTGGGGTTCACAGTGGCCCCTTTCATCAGGAGTGTTCTCCTGGGTGGGGAACCGGCTCTGTTGTTGACCACTGTGCTCTGCATTGCCAAGGTCGCCCTGGAGCATGCTTTGCTTGGCTAGGTGTTGATTTCTCCCTTGACTTGGAGGCTTCAGGGACACTGAAAGGGGCTTTCACTTCAGGCAGCTGTGGCCTCCCCTCCCACCCAGCCCCATATTTTGAAAACTCAAAGTCTTGTTGGAACCGTGCAGTAGGAGGGTGATTTGTGGTCCAGGTTTCCCTGTTTGTGGACCTCGCTGCTTACCTTGGATAATTCCTCTTCCTAAGGTGGAGGTGGTTCTGGCCTCACCGCCCTCCATATGTGACACATCCACCTGGAGATGTTTTTCCTTGTCACCTCCTTTAGAGCTGATGGGACTTTACCTCCAGCGTGCCCCTAGCAGGCTGTTAGAGTAAACATAAAAACAACTGCATTAAACTCAGAATAAAATGCTAAGTTTCTATCTCCTTGCCAACCTCATTAGAAAACAGTGATAAAGTATGTATGAATATAATTATAGTAATTAAGTATTGGAAACCAGCTCAATAGGGGACCTTCTTAATGCTTTTATGAGTTGGTATTTTCATTCCAGACCAGGGATCTGTGTGGCTTCCTTTTCCCCTCATGACCTTCATTTCTATGGGGCTTAGGAGAAAGGTAAAGGAGAGGAGGGGGTTCACACTGACTACCGTGCCAAGCTTCTGCGGGAGGAGCTTTATTGTGCGCACAGGGAGCAGTCCAGCCTTTCCATCATTGTGTTTATTTTTCAGTGTGTATATTCATTTGTTAAATATAAAGACACAAATGGCTTGGCTAGTTAAAAGTGGAAAATAATTGTAAACCATCTGCATGATGTGCTTGTTCCTAGGAGTAAAAAAGCAGGAATATTTTGTCATCTGCACTGCACTGATGGAGTCACATGGTCACTGGATTTGTGTGGGCTGACAGAATATTGAAGGGCTTGTCTGCTTTGTAGCTCTGCCACCCCAGTGAGCTGTTTGAAGTTAGGAAGTGGAAAGATTAAACTTTAGGGCAGTGGAGGGGTAGATCAGGGATTGCATCTGTTTTAATTCACTAGGCAGGTTTTATAGCATGCCTTCCAGGCGAGAGGCAGTGTGTAATTTGGAGACTTTAGCCTTGGCATCAAACAGACCCCAGTGGGAAACCTGGCTCAGCTACTCTTGACTATGGCCCTCAGCACCATTTGTAAGTCTGTTTCCACATCTGTAAAACTGGATTATGGTGATCATGCCCACCTGTAGGATTAGAGAACTAAATAAGAGGATGCCCACAGTGTCTTCCTATGAGCTCTTTGGTGTTGGGGTTGTTATGGACTTGGGTACTGAAGAAGTATGTGGGTGACTCCTGCCTTGTAGGAGCTTAGAGTCCAATGGGGCTGCAAGACATATGTTCTGGAGAGAGAGGGGCAACGCCCACCTGTGGGATGTGGGAGAGATTTCCAGAAGAGTGGAACTGGGGACACGGCGTTGGACCCCCACCAGGGAGTATCTTTCCTGTCTCTGTCAATGGGCCCATGCGCCATGGTACATTGCACTGGTTGGGATTTTGAATGGGGCTATGAAGGATGGGAGGTCTTTGGACAGGGGAAGAGGAATGAGGTTGGGCTTGGTAGGAATAGCTCTTCAGAAGATGATGAGACCTCCAGCTGGCAGGAGAGCTTTGGCATTAGGGGCCTGGTGGGCAGGTTCCTTCAGTCACTGAAAGCTGGCAGTGTGGGCCTCCCACACCTGTGTAGGTCCAGGTGGAGGTGCAAGGCCTTGTTCTCTCCACACAGATTTCATTGAGTCTTCTGTGCATAGAACCGGGATTTTTTGTTTTTCTCCTAAAAGGGTACTTTTCGGTAGTCACCTTTCAGTCTGGTTAAGCAAACCAAAAGGTTCACTTGCTTTCTACCATTCTCGTTCTCTAGCATTATCCAGTGTTCATTTTAAGTAACTCATATGGAATAATCAAAATGTTGTATGACTTTATGTCCTAATTCTGTTTTTTTCTTTTTTCTTTTTTTTTTTTTGATACCGGGGATTAAACTTGGGTCCTTGTACCTGGCCCCTGGTTTTTTTTTTGTTTTTTTTTTTGAGACAGGGTCTCGTTCTGCTGTTCAGGCTGTCCTTGAACTCACCATGTAGCCCAGGCTGGTCTTGACCTCACCATAATCCTCCTGCCTCAGCCTCCTGAGTGCTGGGATTGCAGGCAGAATTGCCACTGTGTGCCCAGCCTTGTCCTAGTTATGCTTTTTTTTTTTTCCAGTACCAGAAATGGAACTCAGGACCTTGTGCTTGCTAGGCAGGCACGGTGCCACTGATCTACATCCCTGGCCCCCTAGTTATGTTTTTTTTATAGCCTAAAAATTTGCTATACATATTTGTTTTCTTACCTCTGTGGAATTTCTTCTACTCTTACAGGACTCTCAAAGGCTTTAAGCGTGCCATGGCATAAATTAGGTGGCAAGAAAGAATTTTTTTTAACCATTGGGATTCTATTTTTTGGGGGGCGGGGAGGATTCTATTTTTTTAATGTCACCTCTTTGGTAGATTTCAGTTGTAAAGTAAAACTGGAACTACCAGAGGGAAACAGTATATTTGATCACTTCAGTAAAATTGTCTGAGTTACTTAAAAACACAATATTTTATTGGCTTTTCAGCAAAGATCAGCAAACCTTTCCTATAAAAGGTCTGGATAGCAAATATTCAGGCTCACCAGCCAGTTCTGTGCTGGGAGGGTTCAGTTCTACTGTTGCAGGTGGAAGCAGCCGCAGGCGATATGCAAATAGATGTCCTTGTGCCCTGAAATTTTATTTACAAGAATAGACTGCACCAGAGTTGGGTCTCTGAAGTAGTGTGCTTGCCCTTTCCCTAAGTAAAAGTGGTTTTGTTAGGTTGACAAGATAAATGGAAATTAAAATTAGATAAATACAGCATTTCCAGATAACTCAACAGACTAAAAGTATTAATATTGTTATTATTTTATTTGCTTCTGCAATAATCTACCCTTTCCAGTTTCACTTTCCAGGGCTTTAGTTACCTAGTGTCAATCATGGTCAAAAAGTAATAAGTGGAAATTTCAGAAATAAGCAATTCACAAATTTAGGATTGCATGCCATGTGCATCACATGATGAAATCTTGCACTGTTACTTTTGCCCTCTCTTGATGAGAATCGTCCTTTGTCCAATATATCCACATTTTAATTTATCACCCACCTGTTAGTCACTTATTAGCTGTCTTGGTCATCAGATTAGCTGTTGTAGTATCACAGGCTTGCATTCCAGTAACTCTGATTTTACTTAATAACAACCCAAGAGCATCAGAGTAGTGATGCTGACAATTATTATTACATTATATTGTTAAAATTGTTCAATTGTATTTTTAGTTATTATTGTTCATCTCTTCTTGTGCTATACATTGAACTTTGTCATAAGTTTGTACAAAATGGCAGAATATATATGTATTTTATGTACATTATATCTATGTATCCATATCTGTATGTCTATGTCTATGTCTATATGGGGGATTTCAAGACATCCACTACAGGTTTTGAATTAAGCTTCATGTTTGACAATGAATTTGTAAAGAAACCCCAAACTCTAGATATTATTAGCTCTAATTATTATTTTTTTTAATCTGAGACCTAAGGTTCAAAACAAGCCTCTCTTTATTAGCAGTTATTTATGAAATGTCTTCTTCCTGGAAGGCACTTTGTAAAGCATTGGAAATTTACGAAGAACTTAAGATACAAGCCTTTCCGGTATGGAGCTGGAGCCTGCACTTTGTACTCATTATTGCCAGATGTGGTTCATGCTTTGGACCAAATCAAACATGTGACCCGAAGCACCAAGAAATCTCGCTTCAAAATGAGTGTTTGGAGGTGCACATGTCTTTTTCTCATTCTACTGCAAATGTGTTTAAGACAACTATATTTTTGTTTCTCTTTATTTGTGTACTAGAGAATATGTGCTGGAAAAGTTTACAAATGATGAAAATATTTTAATAACTTGGTTGTCAGAATCCCCAGTCTTGATTCAAGAGATGGTGTTTTCCTGCCCTTTATAGTTTTTACTTAGTCATGTTAATTCATTTTTTGAGTTTGTGAGCTCTGCCTATCAACACATAAACAAGCCTTACCATATTGCTGAGGGTTATATTTTCAAAACGTCGAAACTCATGGTATAAATAATCATCGCCTTTTGTCTCACAGCCTTCCAGAGTGTTTTTTTTTGTTTTTTTTCCTTGACCTGAGCTGTTCTGGCTATTGCAGACTGGGTGGGCCTGTGATCTGTTTTTGTTAACAACATGTCTGACCCCAGATATCTGGGTTTTTCCACACCAACAATCAGTTCTGTAACTCCTGAGACACCAGATGGGAGGTGGGCATCCAGCATGTAGTTCAGTTCTGATACTACCCACTCGAGTTCGTGGTAAGAGCTTGGGCCTGTAAGACTTCTCCACTGTAGACGCAGTGTGCAAGTCCAGGTCTCCTGTACTTCTGACCGCTGATTATGGAGTTCCATTAATTTGCTATAAAGACTTGCAGAACTCGCAGTCATTTTACTTAAATGACTGGTTTATTATAAAGAATCTGACCAGAAGTTACCTCACTGGGCTGAACTCAGATGTAATTGAACAAAAAAATGATACTCCTCCTCTCACACCTGATCATCACTCAGGAGATCCCAACGGTTTTAGAAGTTGTGTGCCAGGAACTGGGGCCAAAGACCAAGTCCATACTTCTCTTTATGCCCTGAAATCACTGTGCGGTTGGGGGAGGGGAGGGGGATCAGTTTACCAGGAGGAAGGCCTCCAACTGCAGAGGGTGTAGGACGTGGGACCCTGGGACCTGGGGAAGCGGAGTCCTTTGGTTTCGGTGAAGTCATCCAGGTGCCAGTGCTTCTGACAGTGGGGGCCTCAGGAGCCATGATTTCATTTCCATGTGACAGAATGACAGACTGAAAGTTGTTTCCTGAGTAGGGTAGTGAGGTGAGAAAGTGGAGCTGGAGAACTTGGGAGTGGAGGGGGAGGGGAGAGAGAGGAGGGAGCCGAGGAAAAGGCTTTGGTCCCTGTCCACTCTACATAATTATAGCAAGGGTCCAAAAGAACTGCTCTGTAGAGTTTCTTGAGGCAAGGGGAAGTACTTTGGGTTAAGATGAGGCATGACAAAAATGAAAAAGAAAATAAAAAGTTATATTTTTACAAATATAGTTAGCAGAATATGCCAAAGATGAAACCATGATGAGTGAGTGAATACAAAAATACATACATGGTAGCCATTCAACATTCCTATATAAAAAGATAGATCAAAGGCCTGTTTGCTTGGATTAAATTGTGGCCTATCTTGAAACACAGGCCAGATCCACTGTGGGGGCATGAGGCATCAGCTGGAGGAATGAGATGGACTCAGATGGTGATTTTGAGGGTGCTCAGAAAATGTCTATGTAGGATTTTAAATGTACAGAGAAGTAGAAGGAAAGCAGCACACCTGTCTCAAGTGTTTTAGAAATGAGCAATAAAAATAATATATTCCAAAGATATAAATAAATTGCCCTAGACCACAGATACTTAAAGGGAAGGTTATTAGTGCTTCTATCTCTAGTATTTAGCAAAATACTGAGCACACAGTAGGTTTTCACTAAATGTTTACTGGATGCTTGGGTGGATGAAAGAACAGGCAAAATGAAATAGTATTACATTATCTGAGAAATCATGAGCAGCTATCCTTTTGGGGCTAGCAATGACTTGCTAAGAGAAAAAGAAGATAAGTCCACGAGGGTTTCATAACAAATGCTCTCCATTATTAGCAATGATTACAAAATTTATACTCACCACGGAAGCAGTGTCTGCTGGGACCCTCACTTTCTCATGGACCCTCACTGAGGTGTGGACCACCCCAGTTTCACTGAAAATGGGGAGATGGGGTGGTCACTGCCCATTTGTGGATTCTCTGCTCTAGGAGTAATGTTCTGAAAGCTAAGTTCACAGCAGAGATAGCATTCAGATTGTGCCAAGGAAAGCAAACAGGTGTCCAAGCAGCACCATGTAGCCATGCACAGCCCACCAGCATCCAGGGACATATTAGCCAAGGCACTCAGAGCGATCAGAAGCAGGCACCTGCGTTACCTTGGCTGGCATCACAGAAATGACTGCACAGAAAATGATTTTGGTTTTTGACTTAAGTGAAGCTGCCACCGTTGGCCCAGGTGTTGCTGCTTGCCAGGGCCCTCTGAGCATGAATACTCCCAAAAGCGGACAGGAAGGACGGCTGCTGGTCTGGACTGTGCTGTCCCTGTGTGGTGATGGTGTGTCACCATGTCTGGCTCCTTCGCTGGGGACTTTGCTCCTGAATAAAGCATGAGGATGGTCAGCCTTTATTTCTTTTGTTTGTTTGTTTTGTGGGGCTGGGGATGGAACCTAAGGCCTCAAAAAAGCTGGGCACATCTCTACCACTGAGCCACATCTCGTGCCCAGCCTTTATTTCCTGAAAACACAAATTCTGAAATCTTAAGTCCTACAGAGGACCACTTGCTCATCCATGCATTTCACTTACTAATCTTTATTGAGCACCTACTGTGTGCCATGCTTTGTTCTAGGTGCTTGGAATTTCTGTTCACAAAGGTAAACCAAAGAGAGATAATAATAACACTTTTTGTCCTGGTTGATTAATACCAAATAAATTACAATTTGCTGGATTTAATTATGATAAACCTTTGAATATGTGCTTGTGTTCTAGAAGAATGGATGAATTTGTGGATGCTTTATCTTGGGTTTTGGGTCAGTCAAGCACACGTATATGAAAAATGGCCTCATCCATGATGCAAATTAGAAAGATTTTTGCATCTGCTCTAGAGCATTTCTAGGGCTGATTATTGCACTCTGATTATTTTAGGCCTTAGCCTCTCATTCTCTGTTCATTAACACCTCTACCATTGTGTGGGGAACGGGGAGGAGAGCCGCTTCAGTCTGACTTGCTCTTTGTTAGTGGACTTGATTAAGAAGGTGATGCAATTAATGTGCAGTTTTCCAAGTTAGGCTGTAGATTGTCTCTGGGCTTGTTCTTGCCTGTAGTTCTTGGTTTTTCTTAAGCACGGATAATTTGATGTTCAGATATGTCTGGTGAGAATGTGTGCCCACACACACTCTGGTGAGATTATCCTTGGAAATTTCATATAGGCAAATGGCCCAAGAGAATTAAAACATATAATTATGCTGCCAATCATATTAGTCATTTGCAGTATCAAAGCATTACCCTCATGTGATTCAAGGACATAAAATTTATTTTGCTATTTATAATCTAATATCTTATTACTTAAACTTTGTTAATATAGCTTAGGAATAGGAACTTTAAAACAAAAGTTCGAATAAAAACTCTCAGGCCTGTAATTCCAGCACTTTGGGTGCCTGAGCTCAGCCTGGGCAACTTAGCGAAACCTTGTCTCAAAATAAAAAAGACACAGAGGATGTAGCTTAGTGCTAAGGCCCTGAGTTTAGTGCCCAGCACTGAAAATAAAATAGAACAAAATTCCCCAGGGCATTGAAGAGGCGATAGTAATCACTTTATATGATTGTATGGGGGTTAAATTCATTAATATAAACAAACCCCAGTGTCAACACATAGTAAATGTTATATAAATACTGGCTGTTATTATTGATTTATATTTGAAAATCCATCAGAATTTGCATGAAATTAACAGGCCTTGGATGAAAATCATGGTAATGCTGGGTGATACAAGACAAAGTGATAGAGAGTATCATATGATCTCAAATTTTACTTCACTAGCAACACAATTAATTTGCAGACTCTACATTTCTCAAATGTCTAGATTTTTTTTTCCTTTTTGGTTTTTTGAGGCAGGATCTCTCTAGTATTATTATTATTATTATTATTTTTGGTACCAGGGATTGAACTTGGAACCTTGCAACTTGCGAGGCAGGTGGCGGAACCACTGAGCTAAATCCCCGGCCCAAGACAGGATCTCTCTATGTAGCCTATCTCATGGTGATCCTCCTGCCTTAGCCTCCTGAGTGCTGAGATTACAGGCATGTGCCACCACACTCAGCCAAATGTCTAGATTTTAATGAGAGTTAAAAGAGCTTGTAGTTGTAGACCTGCATTTGGAAAATAATTGTTAAAAAAAGGGATTGGCAAATATAGCATTCAGGCCATACCTTTTCTTCAGCGGACTCCATGATGATAATTCTGAAGAGTAGAGGCAGAGAGAAAAGTTGACAAATAAGTGGATACCTGAACCTGTTCGGCATTATGCTCACAATTCCTGTGTCACAACAAATGAAACATTCATGTAAATTGTTCTGATGTTTCTAAGAATTTGAGCCTTTCTTAAAGGATTTGTAAGACGTAGACTTCAGAATTTGGGGCATTTTATTCAATTCAGTTAGCTGCTCAGGAGATTCAGCTGATGAAGATGTTAGAGATGCTGTTAGGGCCGGGATGGAATGGAAAGTGCTCTGCTTCTTGGTGCCATCACTTCTAGTCTCAATGGGCCAGCTATACTCGGGGATGGCAATGACTTTACAATTACAACAAACATATTTTATGAAAGTATCTTCAGTGCAAGAATGAGGCCTTGGGGGAAAACAGTATAAACATCTCTGCATTCTATGAACTGGAGAATAATCCCAGATGTGATTGTGGGCCCCTTCTCCTAGAGGGTAATGACTGTCTCTGGTTGTGAGTTGGCAAGTGAACTTTGCCATTTTATGTATCTTTTGGAAGAAAAAAAGAGACAGAACAGAGCTGGGAGGGAAGCAGTTCATCTGAAAAAAAGAGAGGAGGCATTTGAGAAAGTAGACCAGTGTGAGAGAGAATTCTCAGACCCTGTCAGAGCCGACCATGATTCACATGTACAGTATTTCTGCAGAAGTTTGGGAAGTTTTGAAACCTTTTTGACATAGAAGCTTCTTTGAGATTTTGCAGTGCCAAGGATGGAACCTATGGCCTTGCACATGTTAGCCAAGCGCTCAACCACTGAGCTGTGTCCCTCAACTAGAAGTATTTTTGACATCCACAAGTTGGTAAAAGCTAAGTTACATTGACTTCCTGTTCTCTCTAGAACTCCAGGAGCACAGGGGCTGGAGAGTCCTGAAGGCCTGTGGTTATTTGAATGATGGCTGTTTGACTTGAAATAGCTGAAATTCTGTGATAGAAGTGAAGGTTTGGTGTTTCACTGACATTGTCTCTGCCTTCATCGATGTTTATACAGATAAGGCTTTTTTCTTTTTTCAGATAAGGGTTTTATGATGCACTTTGGATATAGCTTTCTCCACCCAGGCATGCCAGCCTCAAAGGGAATTCAGCCTCCCTTCCTTACAGCTGGGGACTTCCTCCTCCACTGCTTGGGCAACCCATGTCCCTGTTTGTACACCAGCCCTCATTAGGCATTCCCAGTGCCCCAACTCTGTGACATGCTGTTTCTCTTGTCTCTACATACAGTCAGTTTGTGCATCTGCAGGTCCTGCATCTGTGCATTCACTAAGTGCAGACCAGAAGGAGGCTGGCCAGGTGCAGTGGTGTACACCTGTAATCACAGTACTCTGGGAACCTGAGGCAGAAGGACCACAGGTTTGAGTCCAGCCTGAGCAATTTATTGACTTAGTGAGAACTTATGTAAAAAAAATAAATAAATAAAAAGCTGGAGATGTAGATTAGTGTGAAGGCCCTGGGTTCAACCCCCAGTGCCTTCCCCCCAAAAAGTCTAGAAGAAAAGTTGCATCTGTACTTAACCTATATAGATTTTTTTCTTGACATTATTCCTTGAACAATACAGTATAACAACTCTTTACATAACATTTACATTGTATGAGGTATTATAAGTAATCTAGGGATGATTTAATGTTTATAGGAGAATGTACATAGATTATATGCAAATACTATGCCATTTTATAAAAGGAACTTAAACATTGGTGGATTTTGGTAGCTACAGGGTATCTTGGAATCAAGCCTCTGTGGATACTAAGGGATGACTGTATTCTGCCTTCAGGAAATGTGGTGGCTTCAATTCAGAGGGCATGAGGAGGACTTCCATTTATTTGGAGCCTGTAATCTAACTTCAAGGGAATCTGCCCTAATGAGACAGGAGTTTAGGGTGTGGGAAAGCTGGTTGGGGAAGTAGGCATGACTTGTTAATTACAAAATCTCAGGACACATGCTCAGAACAGTTCCCAGAGCACTGCCTATGGACTTCTCTGGAGAACTTGAGCAAGTTTTTGATAGGGTGGGCTAGACCTGACAGTCACCCTGAGGTGTGGATGTTATAGAAAGGACAGTCCACATTGAGTTTTTGCCACTGTCTTCTCTCTTGCATGATGGCCCCACCCTCACACTGTAGGGTGTACTTCTTTTCCTACTTTACTTGGCTTAAACTTGCTCTGCAGAGCCTGTTTCTTTTCCTACTTTTAATAAACCATTGCTACTGTTTGTGCTTGTCTTGACCAATTCTTTGCTCAGGATAAAAAAAACAAAAAACAAACTAAAAAGTCCCTCCAGAAGGAGATTCCAGGACCCCAAAAATCTGATAACACTTTGGCTTCTTACTAAATATTTAAAAGTTATGGAATGGTCCATTATGTTTCTTATAACTTTAAATCGTAAGTCAGAATTTCTTTGAAAGTTTTAGCTGCTTATAATTTTAGTCAAATTGGAAATTGTTGATTGTTTCTTTTCTCCAAAGTCTAAACCAGAAAGCTGCTGGAGTCAAGAACCAGTGTTCTTTATTCTCAATGCTGTGGAGCATGAGTAATGGTATTGGTGGCAGTTGAGTCAGCACATGAACAGGGAACAGGCGGCCAATTCAGTGTCTGCTAGATGCTAAGAGCCAAGTCAGCAGGCCAGGCCAGCTGGTGTGGCTGGGGAGGGAGGGAGCGCCTGGGCCCTGCTCTCTACGTGTGGGATTTGTGGTAATTACAACAGGTAGGCAATAACAGTAGGACACAGCTTAGTAATTAATTGCACCAAAAAATAATAAACCAGTGTTTACTTCTTATTTTTTTTTTTTAAAAGAATCAGTAAGCAGATGCTGAGCTTCTACATAGAGAAATTTCTGGGTGTGCCTTTAGCCAGTGGTGTTGCTTTTAGTGCCAGAAAACATTTTTCTCTCTGCTAAACAGATGACTGCTCCTAATTTGTAAGAGTTTCCTGGTGGCAGTTGCCTAGTTTAGAAAACAACTGTGAAGTGATGCAAAAATACAGTGGTGCAAAAATACAGTGGTACAAAAATAATAATTTCCTAGATATGAACTTCTTCCTAGAATGAGCCATTATGACTAAGCAGTTCCACCTTTCATTGTTTTGAGGTCACAATATTATTAATAACACGTTAGTAGATTTGTCGCCAAACTTTGCTTCAGCTTTTGTCATATGTCTGTTATTGACATTATGTGGCACTTTTTAAATGTGGAGTTTTTAATACTTTGTTTTTCAGTGTTGGGGATTGAACCCAGGGCCTGGCGCTTGCTAGGCAAGTGATCTACCACAGAGCTACACCTCCAGCCGTAGCTTTTAGGGTTGGCTGAATAATTTGATTTGCAAACAAAATAAATCTGATGATATATTTAATAAGAGATAGCTGTTTGTACTCTACAAGAAGCATTATTTTAATTAATAGTAACTAACCACTTTTTCACAAATATTTCACTAATAATTCACTGATGTCTTTACATTAGGGTAGTGGCTAGTGGTACTCCGTGTAGGGCACGGCTCTTTAGGGGGAACATTGCCCATTACATGCCATACTTGAGTATGGGAACCAGCTCAGGACCTTACAAAGATGAAGTGTTCCTGGTGTGTCCCTCCTTGGTAAAGAGGAGTTATGAACTGCACAGACAACAGCTGGCGAGAGCCTGGAGGATCTTCTGTTGTTGGACTGAGATCTCCATCCTTTTCTCTTCTTATACATGTGTCTGTATTGAGATCTTACGATGATGGGCTGAAGTTGGGCTGGAATTGGACTCTCCTTCAACAGCCTTGTGGAAAATCAGTAACGCTTCACTATACGGTACAGAGACCATGGCTAACTGTAGTTAATTACAGTGATATTGGAGTAAGGTTATTGTTAAGCTCCTCAGTTGCACTAGCCCCATTGCCAGGGGTAGGTAAGCTGTGTCTGGAGCTGATGACACCATACTGAACAGAAGTGTGAGTTCTGTGGCGTACGGAAATTGACACCACACCTAAGGTCACATAGGTAGTGAGTGGGGAATCAGGGGTTTGATGAATTTAGCAAATATTCTTCTCAACCTGGCGCTTTTCAATTTTGAGTTTCATAATGAACTAAAAAGTTTGTCCCTGGCATATCTACATCTTTCTTCTACAAAGGGCTCAATAATAATAGAAACTAGTTCTTACATATTTTTGGCTTTATAAATATTTGTGGTTCATTTTAAGTAGTTGTCTTCATGTGTGTGACATCAGGAGGTATGGTGACAGTTTGCCCCAGGCACCATAGATGGCTAACCCTGCCCTACCTGATGCCTGGCATGTAGGATGCCTGGGATCTAGACTCACAGGTTATTGGGGCTAGATAGGAAGTTTGAAGGTATTGAGCTTAACTTTGTACCCATACATCATATTCCTGCCCAGGCTGTTGGGGTGAGAGCAAGACAATTCCCCTCTTTCCATGGGTTCTAATGATCCTGGGATTTTCTTTATATCAAGCTAAAGTGTTCCTTTCTGTAACTTCTACACGTTGGTCCCAATTGGTTCTCAGGAAAAATTTACTTCCTTGGACACAGGCAGGCCTGCCAATATTTGAATGCTATTTTCCTGGCCTTTGTGTGCCCTTTTCTCCTGTATGCTATGCCGATGTAGTTCTGTTCTTGAGTCTTTTTGTGACATGTTTTTGCAAATGGCCCACCACACTGCCTGCCTCTGCCTGGAGTGACACCAGGGATGGCACGGACCTGTAGGACTGAAAGGTGCACCTTACATCTGAATGTGGCCAGAGGCAGCTGGAAAATCTCAATAAGTCTTCCTTACAGAAACAAAGTGGCTACTCACATTCCTATGTGGAAAATACATTAATTTAATTTCCACTGGTCAAAAGTAATATAGTTGTCTGTAATGCTATGTGTTACTTTTATAATCAGAAAATATTACCCAATTTCACTAAAAATAATGCTTCTTGGGCCGGGGATTTAGCTCAGTGGCACTGCGCCTGCCTCGAAAGCACAAGGTCCTGAGTTTGATCCTCTGTACAAAAAAAAAAAAAGTAATGCTTCTTCTTACAGTTGCTGTATTGGGTAGAATTTGGATCCAGTGAGTAGAAAACAAATAATATTCCAGGTCCCCCTCCTTCTTCCTTCCATCCATCCACCCAGCAATCCCTGTGTGCCTAGTATGTGTCATAACTGTGTCCCTGAGGACATCGTGATGAACAAGAGAGTTGGCTTTTTCTTTGGAGAGAGGCTCTAAACAAGTGACTGAACGATTGTGATGGAAGGATGCAGGAGAAGTCTGTTCAGTTCCTATGAGAACTTGTCTGTTGTGTGTGTCTTGGCTGGTCTTTCATTCTGTTCTTGTTTTTTTTTTGGTATCAGAGTTCGAACTCGGGTCCTTGCGCTTGCACAGCAGGTGGTGAAACCACTGAGCTAAATCCCTGGCCCTTTTCTTGTTTTTGAATCTCTAAAATGGGAATGATATGTGCAGTAACTTCCTGAAAGGAACGTTGTAAGACTCAAACCCACAGTAGGTGAAGTTTCTATAAAGATCACTGTTAATGTTGCCCTTCTTATGGATGACTAACACTTTTTTTTGAGACTGCAGCATGGCTGATCTTCCATGCTAATTTCCCTTTCTTTTTCATTTCTTTACTATATTCATTCTTTTGCCCTTTTATTATGCATTTTCCAAACATACTGAAGAGTTGAAAGAACGTTACTTTCTACTACTTGTATTTTACTTGCTTTATCTCGTATCTGTCGGTCTCTCTGTCATTATCCAGTGTTTACAAACTTGTGTTTACAGAGAAAGTTGCATGGTAGCCATTTTCCCTGGGAAATGGAGCCCTTCCCCTGTGGTTTTGCTTATCTTCCCAGCAGCGATAATGATGGGTATGATAATGACAAAGTAGCCAGCGCTCACTTCTGTAGTGTTAACTCATTTAACCTTCACAAAAACACTAGGGGACAAGTGCTATAATTAATATCTATTTTACAGAAGGGGAAACTGAGGCACAAAGAAGTAAAGTGATCCACTCAATATCATGCAACTAGTGAGGGTTGAAATCAGGTAGTCACTGGGGCATGCACCCTGTTTTTGTTTTTCATTTTTCTTTTTAATCTGTAGAATTAGTGGGAAGAAGGAGTGAGACACCAGCCAGGCATATGAAGTATAACCTCTGCAGTTGTGGCTCCCGACGGTTTTAATGGCTACTTTGTGGTACCATTAGGGCAAATGGTGGGTTCATGTGTGTGACTGAGCCGTGGTCTCCCCTCAAGCTTCTCCAGGAGCTTTGAAGGGATTGCTGGTTTAATATAAACAATTTTACTGGAATAACTACAAATAAAGGCTTCTGGAAAGGAGAGTTTTACCTAAAAGAAACTTATGCATGAACAATTGTGTGTGTGTGTGTGTGTGTGTGTTTCCTAAGTGTGAGAAGGTAAATTATTTCAACAAATGAATGCTACCTGTTGGGAAGTGTCTTACTGCTTACAGATTTATTTTCTTTTGCCTTAGAAGAGGAAAATCTTTGGAGAAATGGATCCAAGAATGTTTACTTTTACTATAAAATACATTCTGATAGCTTTTAAACTATTTATGGTAAGATGTATCTAGTTACATTTCACAGGGCATCTTACCACTTTGAAAATATTGCCCATTTGATATGTTTTTCATCTTTATCTCTTTTTAATTATTTTGTCTAAATTTACCAGCACATCACAAAAAATGAAAATCCCCACCTCACTGGAAGTTAGGAGCTCCTGCAGGGTGCTCACACAGTGTGAATGTGTATGTGGCTCTGTGCACACCTGGGCCAAGCCCACTTAAGAAGATGCGTTGGTGGGAATGGACTGGGGGTGAGGTGAGGAACTCGCAGAGATTGCAGGATGCAGAAACAGCAGTGGCTGTGGTATCACTAGTCAGGTTGGCTGAATGACAAGAGTAAAGGGTTTACTTACTTACAGAATACCTTCTGTAAGAACAAAGGTATTCACTAATGGATCATTGGAGCCACTGAAAATTTAGCAATTTCTTGGTTCTAGAGCCAGGACACTGGCTTCTTTGGGCTGGGTAAGGCTTTTATTTTTTAAATAAAAAAAAAAAGGAAAAAATAAACTATTTTTAGTTGACCCTCTCTGTAGCCATTTCTTGCTCAATATCTATTTATATAGGATTATCTGAAGAATACATCTTCTGACAGTAAAGGAGATAATATCAGGGAGTTGGCATTTTATTTTTCTTGTTATGAAACTTAAAATAGCATTAATTTTAATCTGTTTATACATAAGAGTAATTTATTTTGGGACCCCCCCTCTAATGATCATTCATATATTGTTATTTATTTTTTAACTCAATGATCTGCCTAAGCATTATAGGTCACCCTCATTAGCATTGTTGTAAAATTGCCAATTGTGCAGATCCAATAGAGGAAACAGGAAAGTTGCCTTTGACTTCCTATTGAGGTCAGTCAGACTTGAGCAAGAAGGGGTCCAGGGATTTAGCTTAGTGGTTCCACCACCTGCCTCTCAAGTGCAAGGTCCTGAGTTCAATCCCCGGTACCAAAAAAAAAAGAAGGAAAGTGCTTTGCAGCTGAATAGCAGGGCCTGTATTCCACGCTGGTATGTGGACTTATCCTCTGGATAGCCACTGTGACCAAGAGGTCCTTGTGACTCCATATATCACACATTTTACGTAAGACTTCTGTGCCTCGCCCTCCTCCCAGTCCTCCCTGCACTTGGTTATTTCTTGACTAAGGGGTAACATAGCATTTACTTGTTTGACATTCTTACCTTCAGGGTGCTGAACTACTTGTGAAGAAGTTGAGCAGATTTATTTTGACAGTGTTGCCTGGAGGGCTTACCCATTCTTTGCATGAAAATTTAAAATTATTCTGCTTTTTTTTTTTTTTTTAAAAATGACTGTCTATAACTTTATAAACCACAGTATTATGAACAACACACCTAAATTGAATAGTGGAATTATAATGCTGTTTGAAAAAGCTCTTACTGAGTCAGAGAATTATGGAGCTCAAAGAGGTCCTTACCAGAGGTGAAATCTCATTTTGAGAAAGTAAGTAAATACCATATTTTAGTCTTAAAGTGGTTTCACTGATTCATGGTAACTTAGGTTTTTTTTTTCTTTCTTTTCCTTTTTTGGGGTGTGTGTGTGTGTGTGTGTGGGTGTGTGTTACTGGGGATTGAACTGAGGACTAATATCCTCAGCTTTTTTTTTTTTTTTTTAACTTATTTTGAGATAGGGTCTTGCTGAGTTGCTCAGGCTACGCTTAAACTCACAATTCACCTGCCTCACCCTCCCAGAGTGCTGGAACTGCAGGTGTATACAGCACATCTGGCTTTGTCTGTTTTTTGTGTGAACAGTCTTTCCCATCTGGAAGTCCTTTCTTACCCTGAAAGTATAGGATGAGGGAGCACAGGGGCCCATAGAGTGCATGTTGTTCACCATGTGTGGAGATGAGGAACTGCACTTCACAAAGACAGGCAGCCTTCCTGACATGGCCTGGCTGGGTAATGTCAGAGTTGGGACAAAAACTGACCTCTTCCGATTGCCAGCCTGGGGTCTTATCCACCTCAGAGCCATTTAGTTTAAGTCATTTGTCCCCAGCTGATTAACAGTGTTCTTGTGCAACCTGATTGAGGAAATAGGCTGCAGAGAGGCCCCACTGGGAGGCTGTCACTCAGCAAACATATTGGGGGGCTAGGGAGGCAGAGTGAAGGTGACTAAAATGCTGTTGCCTTCAGGGAGCAAAACATGCAGCAAGAGCTTTGCAGAATGTGCATGGCAAGTGTTACAAAGCAGGGCACACTCTCAAAGTTCCTTCTAACTCAGTGATTCAAACTTTTCCAAAAGAAGGTAGGAGAAGTGGAGAGCTACCGATGTGTGCTGTGCCCTGGCTGATCACAGTCCAAGTCCTGATTCAAGAGGGCATCCGTAAGCAGGTCAGAATAAAAATCTTGATGGTTTTGGTCAATGGCAGCAAGTAGACCATGGGGTATAGGCAGCCAGTAGGAATTGAGTCCCTGGGATGTGAGCTGGGGAAGAGGATGAGTCTACAAAGCATTGAGTGAATGATGAAAGTTATAGCTGCAGCTGGATAGAACGAAGGGTGGTTTTAAGTGCACTTGTGCCATGAAGGCAGCTGTCCCCATGTGCTGGGTGAAGAGGCTGTCTTTTGCGAACAGGGGTCTTTGGTCACAAAAACAGCACAGCTGCTTAGAGAAGTGCTGCTTATGTGGATGAAGGATGGCACCATCCAGATTGACTCCAGGGGAGTTTCTTCACTGGGTGGTGCCTCTTTTTCCACCATGGTGGTCCTACCAGTGTGGGTGAACCTATGGCATGCATGCTGCAGCAGGCCATTTGTTATCATTGAAAGCTCTAAAAGGTTTGCCATCACTGTATTCCCTTACTCAGCTTATTATTCCTGGAGCATTCATGAAATGTGCAATCTTAATCACAGGCACTGAAAATTAGGTCAATAAACTTGTTTGGACTACATCTATAACTTTGAAATATATTTAAGTTTATCTCTTTTCAAATGGCCGTGTGTGTGTGTGTGTGTGTGTGTGTAAGATGGAGAGAGATGCTTACAGCTTTCCTTGGACTATTTGATTTTGATTCTGTCATTTAATGCAAATTTGTGTGAGTTCATAGTATTAGAAGTGGAAAAAGTTTGCATATTTTCTAAGTAATCAATAAAGATGCTGTGTGTCTGAATATTGGGCTACACAAGAGAGCAAAAACTGGGTAAAGAACTAGATGAAAATTAATAAGTTAATTATAATTTTTTTTGGATGTGGCTGGAACTTTTGTGCTCCCTGTGGCAAGACTCAGTGATGTTCAGAGCTTGGACTTCTTACCTCAAGAGCTCTGAGTGATCAGTTTACTTGTTTGGAATTCACAGTATTTTGTACTATGCCTTTTTTTTTGGTACCGGTGATCGAACTCGGGACCTTGCGCTTGCGAGGCAGGCGGCAGCACCCCTGAGCTAAATTCCCGGTCCTGTGCTATGTATGCTTTTTGATGGCCAGTGACAAAGGCATACCTTCCCTCATGAGAACTTGCACAAGGAGAAGTTGGCCAATGCAGCCAGCTAAAGCATATTCCTCTCCTCCCCACACAGAAGAGCCAGTAAATTGTTGATTCGGGTTAACTCTTCTTCACATGAAGTGGTTCAAATGATAAACCTATGCAGGTTTTCATTACCAGCCAGCCTGCGAGTGAGTGGAAGAAGTTTGGTTTTGAAAACTGGGAGCGAGTGAGTGCTGATTATATGAAAATCATATGCAGAGGACACCGGTGGGCTGTGGCCAGGGGACCATAAGAGATGATGGAGACCAGGCGATTGTCTACTTTATGCCAGCACTGCGCTGGGTGATGTGTGTGTCAAAGACAAGCCCATCAGCACACATATAAATCATTGCTGCGCGAGAGAGGGGTTGAGACATGGCACACATACCTGGATTGGGGTAGAGATGGAAGGTGGAGTGAGGAGAGGCTCTCCTCATGGGATGTACAGGGAGAAGAGCTTAGAAAGGACAGCTGAAGATTCAGATCCAAACTCTCAGTGTCACTGGGGCAAGTTAAGTTGAAGGTCTTTGAGTCTCAGTTTTGTCACTTATAAAATGGGGCCGTGGTTGCTTCCTTACAGGGCTCATTGGATAAGGCAGTGCCTTGCCCCTCCTGGCATGGAGCTGTTTTCAAACATTGCCCCTTTCTGTCCTCCTGCCCACAGGCAGTTCAGAATGGGAACAGCCAATAGAAGCTGGAAGGTAAAGAGGTGGCGTCCTGAAAGTGCCCTTTGAGGTTTACGAGTATCTTGAATGCAGGGCCAGTGTGCATGGCTGGAAGAAGCCCTGAACCCTTGGTTCTGCTGGTGTAATGTGGATGGCTGGGCCTGCATAGCTACTGTTACACTTATTGAAAGTATGTCAGTAACTGGGGACTTCAGCCTCTGCAGCCAGGGCCCTTGGACTGCAGAGTGACAGGAGACCAAAGGGCTGGCTTCTGCTGCCCATGCTATGTGTCTGTGACCATGAGTGACAAGGCTTCTGGCAATGGTTGTAGATTGGTAGGTTTTATTAAAACTACATATCAAAGTAGCTCTTGGTCACTCGGAAAGTATAACATGCTGACAGGTAAGGACTAGAAAATGAGAGTTCTCTTTAGCTGATTAGTTTCAAAAGTCCCACTAATGACTGTGGAGGGAGGTTTGGATGGAACCTGTTCTGTGGGTCTGTCATGTGATCGTTAGGGAACTAGTAAACCAAATTACGCCTGGAAGACATTGTATTTCTAAACTTCAGTTGATTAATTGGTACTTTAGGGGATTAAAAAATATTCGGCTCAGCCTTTCAGGCAAGTGTTATTACTGCTTGACTATTGTAATCATCATTAGACAGCTGATATTTATTGAGTCATTATTGTAGACTCTGCTCTGTGCCGAAAAGCTTTCACATACACCCTCTCACTTAAGTCTTCACAACACTCATGTGAGATAGAGGCTGTGTTATGTGTGTTTACAGCTGCGGTGTGAGGTACAGGGAGCTCAGATAATTTCCTTGCCTTCTGCAGCTGGTAAGCAGTGGGGCTGGCCGTGGCCTGTAGGCGTTGAGAACACTGCACCAGGCACCGTCAATTACATCCAGTGGAATTATCTGACTTGCAGAATTCATGTGGTCCATCTGGGCAGCCTCCATTTCGATGTCTCTGTCTTTACCTTAAAGTCTCCATGTAAGTCAAGGAAATTCAGCACAGCCTATGCTGCACTTACCTGGCATCTTCAAGGCTAGTCAAAGAAGGCCCCTGAGGCAAGGTCTCTGCCCTGTCCCTGGCTGTTCTTCTACTCTTCTGATGGCTTTTTGTGTTCCCTGCTTTGTACCAACAGACATCTGCCTGCTTTTCCTTTCTGCATGTCTTTCAAGAATTAAAAGGAGTTTTGCCCCTATGAAGGTTTCCCAGGGAATGAGAAAGATACTTTCAGTAAAATGGCAGAATTTGGAGTCATCCCTGTTTATTCTAAAGAGTCTTACATAGGTTAAAATTCTGCCTTCCCATCCTATCGTGCTGTGCTTAATGGTAAGGGCCAAATCAAGTTCAAGATTAGGCCTTGGAATTAGTTTGGATTTATATCTTGAAGTTTCTTTTTGAAATGAATGATTTGGAGAATTTTTAATAAATGACTTATGAAGAAACATGAATTTCTCTAATAGAGGCCATCAAAAGAATCAGCCAGGGCTGGGGTTTTAAGCTCAGCGGCATTGCACCTGCCATGCAAGCCCAAGGTCCTGAGTTCGATCCCTGGTACCAAAAAAAAAAAAAAATAGCCAAGTGACAGAACACAGGCACTTCTTTTCTGGGGCAGGTTATGGGTAGCAGAGTATGGTCCACCTTGCTGTACTTTAGCTTTTTCATTGTGATCCTGAAACAAGTGTAAAGTCCTTTATACTTTTATCTAGCATTCTGAGTTATCGCTAAGGTGGTAAAGGTTTGAATATCTCTGCTTGCCAGAACTGCTAACCAGGTCATCCCTAGGAACCCTTTCTCAGTTTTAAGAAGCAAAAGAAATTATTGAACAGCTACTGTAATATATTCATAGTGGTTTAGATTTATGCTATAGTTTTAGTTTATGCTTTTCCTACATTTTATATAATGTTTATTCTCGTATATAATGTATTCAGTGTAGTTATGGTTATTTCAAAGGAACTGACAGTAGAAATATTTTAAATTATTTTAATGGCTTGCATTTATTTTGTCTTTGCATATCTATCTGTCTGTCTCTTTCTGATACAAGGGCTAAGTTGCTCTTTGCTTTTATAACATTGTATCTCAGCTCTAATTTAATAATGTTGTTTAGGGATACAGTTGCTAATTTTAGGGGATATTATATACATACATGTACACAAATATATGCCATTGATGGTTTTATAATTGTATAGCTTTTATCAATACACTGGATTAAAAATTAAGATAGTAAGTTTCTTTTAAGTGCTTTTTCAAGACATGACTGTACATCAGTGATATGTTACATGGACTCAGATTTGCTTGCTTAAAGAATGAGTAAAATTGTGCTCTTGTGAATGTATCCGTTTCTTGAACTCAGTTTCCTCCTCAAGATAAAAAGGAATTGAATTGGTGACTTCTAAGATCAGCTCTTGAATCACTGAATTGCCCTATTAATCTGTTGGGTCATGCACTTCAGTGATATAACTGGGGTTAGCCACAGTTTCGAAGGTAAGATTAGTGAGAGCTCATTCTCCAGCTGTAAGGTTAGGAGATTATTGGAGAATGTGCCCTGTCATTAGAATCTGGTAGGATTTGCTGATGAATACATGGAGCCTGTTTTACCAACAGCCATCTCACTAAGGGTGAGCCTTACACCTCATTCTCTTCCTTTTCTTCTTCTTGTCCTCCTAGTGACCTCAGGGCACTGTTGGGACAGTTGAAGGTCTGAGACACAGGATCCAAACCTCTACCAGTACCAGCAACTCTGTTTATTCATCAGCCAGTGTTTCTGAGACCTGGCTCCCAGCTCACTTTGATTGGGCAATTAAGGATTTCCATATGGCTTTCTTGTTTTTCATTTTCAAGTCATTTTCCTCTTCATAGCTTCCTAAGTTCTCCTCTTCTTTTCTGATGAAGTTGTAGACTTACACTGTGAAATGGACTGTCATTAATTTTTCTCTGCCTTGATTTTTTTTTTCAATTGAAAAGTAGTGACACTAACACCATTCTTTTTATTCATTATGGTCTTGGGAGGAATGAGGAGATAACCAAAGCCATAAAGTCCACTGAATTTAGAACTGGAGGGTAGTCGAATTAGAGGACTCTTCGGTCTTTACTTTAACATAACATTTAAAATGTCAGCATTGGATACATATCAGGGAAGGAAATCTCATTCTGAATGACATTGCTACAATGATAAATATTATCCTTTAAATAAAATATTAGTGTTGCATGCAGAAACTGAGAAAATGTGCTTAAAAACTGTTAAGACCAAGTCAGTTCCTGTTTCTTTCTAAAGAATATATTCAGAAAGAGGAGTTTGATGGTAATTCTAGGGCTTAATAAAAAATAACATACGCTTTCAGATTTTATGAATATTTTGTACTTAGCCTTGTTTTATAGTTCAATTTCAAGAGAACTAAATGTAATGTGTAATTCATGAATGTTTTGCTCTGTGGCCTTTTTTTATTTCTTCTAGTTTGTATAGTTCAATGTAATCGCCACTAGCTATAAAAGCTATATTAATTTAAATGAAAGTAAATAAAAAGTTCACTTACTAAGGCACACTGGTCTCGTTTCAAGGGCCTGTTAGTAATTAAATGTGACCTATGGCTTCCATATCAGAATATGAGATACAGAACATTCCAGAAAGCTCTGTGAGTGGGCACAGTTCCAGAGGAGCTGAGGAAAGGCAGAAGAAAATCCCCATGCATCACGTTCCTAGACTTACTCTAGAATTTAAATAGAATCTCTGATTTTATATCATCACATTTTCATTGTAGTTTTAAATGATTAAAACACAGAAAGGTGGCTGGGCAGGAAAGTATTCCTCACTCTTAATTTGATTATCTTCCAAACAGCACTTGGAAATTACAGTATTGGACCGAATTCTTTGCTTTCAAGCTGTACTTTTCCCATAAAGATTTCCTGACTAAACTAGGTAATGAATTACCTGTCCCAACCTAGGAGTCACATAATCATGTTTCATCTTGAATTGTTATGTCATTACTTCATAGGTACAAACCAGACTATTACCTTTAGCAAAATACCCTCACTTATACAGTATTCTAAATTTACTCCATTAACAGACCCATTTGGGCTCCTTCACCAGGGCACCTCCAGACTCTGGCCCTTCTGCCCCATACCCAGTGCCCCCCACCCCTAGTACTCCCTGTCCCGAAAGTTACCACAGCTGCCTTCTGACAGCCCCCATCTTCCTACCCTTCACCTCTCAGGCACCTTTCAGCCCGCTCTCAACACAGCAGTCACCACCATTCCCTGTCAGAGCAGAATGTGGAATGGTGGCCTGGAAGGCCTCACCAACCACAGGGGTCCCTTTACCCCTCCTGACACTTGTCTGACCTCGGCTATGCTTACTCTATTCAGACCGTCGTGGGACTTTGCCTCCGCTGTTTCTTCCTGGGCCACTCATATCTGACATGTCCATATGAGGTCTTACCAGACTATTTAAGGGTGCCACTCACCCGCCAACACCCAAGCAGCAAGCAACCCCCATTTCCTTCTCAGGCTGTATTTTCTCCACAGCACCATCACTGTAAGCATACCAGCACCTTGTTTATTTGCATATAATTTCTCCTCCCAATAGAAGATAAGCTGCTTGAGAGGAGGGCTGTGGTCTTTTCATCCTTAGTGTCTAGTACCAGGCAAGCCCTTAATAATTATTTGTTGAATAAATGAAATAATTACTCAAATATTTAATGACAGTTGTGATAACTATTATCACAGAGGAGAATAGGGACAGGGAGAGAGAGGGAGAGAACATGATTTAGATTTCCAGGCCTGGCTGCCTCCTCACTGGCCTCAGGGTTTGCCACCCTCAGAAGAGGCGGAGGAAGGAATCCTTCCTGTTTTGGGTGGGTACATGTTTGTCTGGAGGGAGCAGGGGCCCTGGGTGAAGGACCCACCCAGCTTGCTGCCTTGGGAGGAGAAGTGGTGAGTTTTGGAAATGGAGAGTCAGTGTGTCTCCTGCCCCATGCTAGGAAATGGTTGATGCCACACAGGGGCACTGGCCTCTTTCTGAGCTGGAGAGGAAAGCTTGGGAAGGGTTGGTAGGGATAAAGATGGAGGGGTCACTTACAGTCTGCTGCTCTCGTGGAGTCTCAAAGAGGCCATGCATTTCGGAGCCTGCGCCCAAAGCCTCCACCTCCTGCCTTCCTCCCTTTTTATGCAGACTGAGTTTGGCTTTAAAAGGCTCTGCCTGAGCTCTCAGTTTATCTAGAAACTTTCAGCCACTTGGCGTGGCCTTTTAGTTCCTTTAACAGATGAATGATAGTTCGATATTCTCTGAGCAAAATATTTTCCCATTAGCAGGTCGCATTCACTTGAAACTTTGAGAAAGACATACCCTATTAAAAAAACACACACACACAGAAACTAAAAAACAAAACAAAACAAAAAAACCCAGTATTCTTCTCCTTAGCATGGCTTTTCCGTGGCCCTAGTTTTAAACAATAAGTTGCCTTAGGTTTAAATCATTTATTTATTTATTTTTTGGTACCAGGGATTGAACTCGGGTCCTTGCGCTTGTGAGGCAGGCACTGGAACCACTGAGCTAAATCCCTGGCCCCTTAAATCATTTATTGATTGTCATAAAAATAATATATAATTATTCCTGTTTTGCGTAAAGTTGGCCTCACTAGCACTGCGATCTACCCTTTCTGAATTGTTTACTTTTCTCAATTTAATTCTCTTATTCTGTTGGCACAATCAAGGGCAAAGATCAAGATGTAGCAACCCATCAGGTATCAGAAAGCCTTTATTTCAGCAGATTTTGCTTTCCTATGTCCATTGCTGGAAATGACATTCCTGGCCCCTGGGAGCTGTAGAGGACCAGAGCTGGGACTCTGTCTTTCTATATCAGGCAAAAGGCCAGGATGTCAGTACCTGGCACTTCACTTTTCCTCTACTAGTTAGCCTTTTCTTGTTCTGTGTCTCTTGGTTTTGGCAGGTAGATTGGGACTAAGCTAGTAGATCTGTTTGAAGTGAGTCTAGGAAAGCTGTAAACAACAGGTTTTCAGGTACTTTCCTTGTAGGATATGACTATTATGTAGGAGGATGTGTTAGTTCTATAGTAGGCGGCAATCAAATGCAGGCTGAACCCTGCATTTATAATGAGATTCACTAATGTTAGCAACTTTTTACCTTCTAAAATCTTGAATTTTCACAAGTGGAAAAGGAGTGAGGAAGAGCTGTAAAACTTTTCATTCATTCATTCATTCATTCATCAGATACTTGAGCACCTTGTTTGTGCCTGGCACTGTATGAGCACTGAGAAATACAGCTTTGAATAAAACAGAGATGGTCCCTGTCCCTGAAAGACATATTAATATACAATGCCACAAGTAATTACAATTGTGATAAGAATTTATAAGGAAATGTGCAAGGACTTGGAGAGCATTTGGTGTCTGGACAGAATGTAGGAGATGGAGGAGGAGTGACGGAAGGCATAGTCTGGAAGAGCGATGGAAGGCAAAGCAAATGAAGGAAGCTGCTGGGCTAGCTGGCTTCTGTGGTTCTTGCCAGCCACTGTCCTCAGTGGGCAGCGAGGCTGAGCTTGTCCTTTGTGGGTGTAGTGAGAGGACTAAGGGCATGCAGGCTGGTGGAGGCAGAGCTGTGGAGGCAGAGCTGTGGAGGCAGGGTTTCAATCCCATGTCAGTGGGATGAGGCTGGGCCAGGGGGCATAGAGAAGGCCCTGCAGTGTTGGGCAGGAGATAGGTGGTGGGAGGTAGCAATGAGTGCTTTTCTAACTACCCTCTGGGATCCACCAGGCCTGGGGTGGGGTCTCAGATTCTGCATTTCTAAACAGCTTCCTAAGTGATACCAGCCCCTGTAGCCTATGGATCACACCTGGCTGGGAAATGAGAAGGTTATGAGTAGAGAGCAAGATGTCAATTAGAAATCCTAGAGGGGGCTGGAGATGTAGCTCAGTGGCAGAGGGCTTGCCTGGTGTGCCTGAGGCCCTGGATTCTATCACTAGCACCAGAAAAAACAAACATAAAGGAAATCCTAGAGGTAGTGCATTTGAAGCTATAACTAACAGAGCCCAGGGTAAGACAGAGTAGACAAGAGGGCCCTCCTGATCACCAAGTCTCCGGGGCTGCATGATACAGCCAGCGCTGTTTGGAGCATGTTGCATGTATTGTCTTCTCCTTAGGAGAGGCTCATTGAGGCCTGCATTATGATTCCTACTTTACAGATCAGGAAACTGAGGCATACTGAGGCCTTTCCCCTAATCACCCATGCTCCTGAGTGGCAGAGCTAGAGTATAAACTGGGGCAGTGCCCTATGTGAGTGGATGCTCCATTGTCCCTAGGTAACAAGAGGGGGTGGATACATGGGGAGACTTTGGCATCATCTGTGCATGAAGTTCAGCAAATCTACTTGTGTGCCAGGCATTTTACGTACCACTCTAATCCTTGAAACTGTACTAAAGTCGGTATCATGTGCATTTTAGAGGTAACAAAAATAAGAATCAGAGAAGTTAGGTGCTTGATAAGTGAGGCTGTTGCCAAGTGATTTCAGATTTCTCCGGAGCCCAAAGCCTGTTGTTTCTTTGTAGAAGCTTTTGCTGCATCACAATGTAGAAATGAGAATTCTCTCTTAGTTCTGAGGTTGGCTGTAGTTCTCAAGGGAGTCATCTTCCCTACCCTAACTCGGGCTACATCCTGGAGATGCTGTTCTGGGATTGGAGCTGCAGGCAGGAGCCTAGGCTTCAGGCTTGACTCTGTTCCTTATGAGCATATTTGCAAATATCTCTTATGACTTGGTTCTCTTTCCTTATAGGTCTCCTCAAAGCTCTATTCTGCCTGTATAAGGATAGTCATAAGGGTTGCTTTGTGTTAGTGTCTGCTGTAGGTTGGCCACTTGCTAGGTTATGTCTATTTTGTACTCTAGGAAACCCATGTCTCCAACTTAGAAGCGAGGAAAGCAGGGTATGCTGCTGCCCAGCTCACACTGGGCAAGGCTGAAATTGCTGTAGGTCTCTCATACTGCCTGGAAATCATCCCCGTTGCCTGGTGGTCAGGCTCACTGTGTGGTGTTGTATGCTAGTGATTGTTATGCTTACAACCTGCATCCATGGCAGAAATGCATTTTATATTGACTTTGAGCTGTGCACACACCATGAGTGTGTGTGCACATGTGCATGCAAATACCATGTGCATACTGATCTCCCACAAACATGTTTCATGAAACAGTGCTCATGTTTTCTACTTTCTCTCCGCCCCCAACTGTTATTAGTGCACATTGGTTATACAGATTAATGAGTTTCACGTTGGCAGATTTGTATATGCACATTACTCATTCCCCTGTTACCTGCCTGTCCTCATCCTCCTAGTTTGACGTGTTCCGGGGTGGGAGTTCAATGTGTATGATGTATTTTCATCATATTCTTGATTTTCTTTTCTTTTCCACTTCAGTTTAGTCTATTTTGTTTATATGCTCATTAAACTCTACTGAATTGCCATAACCACTCACTAATGAGGTACAGCCCTCAGTGTGGAAAATGTTGCCATCAATTATGTATATATCTCATATCATCACTCCTAAATCATCTTTTCTCCTCCTTTCCTTCTTATAGCTCTCTGAATTCAGTGAGGATGCTCTATCTGATTATATATGTAATGACATTAAGTCAAGATGCCCTGCTATATACCAACCACACTTCATAACTATGCTCCAGAGGTGGAGAAAAAATGTGTGTGTTTCCATTTGATGGAAATGCTAATGTGACAGAGGGAAGGAAGGAGGTGACCTGGGCTCCTGTGGCTTGGGCAGATGCTGGGAGTCTGAATAGAAAACTGACTTCGATGTCCTCTTATTCCTGTTGCTGAAGCAACAGTTCCAGGGAGCAGGTACTCAAGGGGAAGCTAAATCCTCCCACTAAACATTTGCCTGAGACTAGGCATTCTTAGAAGTCCACACAAACCAAAGACTACCAGCTTCTCAGAACTGGGAGAACCCTGGAGAGGGCCTAAGTCAAAGACCCAGGATGTAGGAAGGTAACTTAGAGACCTCTTCCAACCCCCATACTTTAAATTTGGGTAAGGCCAGGTACTCAGATTATAGCTTGTTCACAGTAGGGTCATAGGGCTAAGTCAGTTTAATGCTATTACAGTCACATTATAATTTATTACAACATTGAAATATAAACAATGATAGTCTGTCTATACATATGTTGAAGTCCTCTAAGCACTTTACATATATTAACTCATTTAACCACCACCGCTCCTTGTACTGTTATTTCTGTCATTTTACACAGGAAGAAACTGAGGCACAAAGAATATTCAGGAATTAGCCCAAGTTCACATCAATGGTGATATTAAAGCTTAGGTTCAAACCAGGGCAGTCTAAGCTCAAAGTTTGCCCTCTATAGCACCAAATCAGGATTTGGTGACCTTTTTCTCTCCAAAGGCTTTGTGAGCCATAAATTTCTGTTGCATCTACTGGACTTTGTTGGTTTGGTGTGACAGAAGCCAGAGCTAGACATTGACCAAATGAGCATGACTGTGTTCTAATAAAAGTTCTCTTGTAAAAATGGGGGGGGGGGGCTGGATTGGTCCATGGGCTGTGGGGTGCAGACCCGGGACTAGGCTATTCCTCCATCGCCAGGGTGCACTGCTTATCTATCCCATAGCTTCCGGTCAAGCAAAGTACTGTACTTCAGTTTTAAAAGGGATTTTGGGCCAGTGACCAGCACAAATGATGTATTTTGGGTGTTCTCTTAGGTAGAATAGCTAGGCAGGTTGGTGGCCATGATAGCTGTGTGTGGAGTCACGAGGCTCAGAGCCAGAAGAGAGTTAATTCTCCTTCCACATCCTGTGTGACCTTGCGTAAATCGCTTAACATCTGTCACTCATAATTCCCCACAGTGGTGATAATAAGCCTTGCCCCGGGCCTTTCTCCCTCACCTAGGTGTGTGCGCGAATGCTTGCATGTGTGCGTGCCTGCGTGCGTAAACATGCGTGCGTGTGTCTGTGCCGGTGGGATTTACGAGGTCTCATCTGTGGTATACTTGGAGCTGGGAGTTTGGGAGAGAGGGTAAGTATTAAATGGCATTTATCATTTATGTCTCTTGTAAATTAGAGAACCCTTCGTGGGTGTAAGACCCTTTGTTGAATGTCTGGCAAGTAGAGCCCAATTTTCAAACAGGGCTCTCCTGCTATTCCTTAGGAGAGGATGTGGCTTTATAAGGCGTGGATTTATGGATGGCCTGCAGAGCAGCAGGCTTTGTGCAGTGGAGTTAAGATGTGAGGCCGTATTTATTTTAGCTTTTAATAAGTGTGCAATGAAAGGCTTCTATAGCCAGCCTCATTATATATCATCTCGATAAGAAAATTAAGGCTTCTTTACTAAGCTGTAAATTTTAACAGTATGAACAATTTTTATAAATGTTTCAAAGTGAAATTTTGAATTTAGAAGTTGAGAGAAGCTGGTTGCATTTCAATTTAAGGGGGAGGAAACTCAGGACAGAAGTTGGAAGTGTGGTTTGCATGCTAAGGCTGTGGTGGAAGAATGGGCCTTCTTGGGAGCTGGCAGGGAAACCATGGCTTGGCTTTTGTGGGTGAGGTTCCTTGGCTAAGCCCATACACTCCCTGATGCCCCCCGTTTGTTTGTTTGTTTATTTATTTTTAAAATTTTGCAAGAAAATCCTTTTCCTTCAATGTCAAAAAAATGTGTACTGAATAGAAAAATCTCCTCCTAGGAGATATCTCATTGTCTTTGTGGTTTTTGTTATTTGCTTTGTTTTGTTGACAAAAACTGGTATTTGAAAATCCAATAGGTATGATTGCTTAGTTTTACTTCAGGACTCTAAATCAAAGATGTTATTCTTCAAGTTATGTTAAGAGCTTGTATCTAGCAAAGAAATGCTAGGTGCTGGGCTAGGGTTTCATCTGTGTTTGCCTTTTCCTTAACTCCTCACCACGTAAGAGTCCTAGGGAAGGGATGTTCTTGTTTGGGGCCCTCTTGTTGGAGGCCACAGGTTGTTCCTCTGTAGTGCCCTGCAATCTGTAACTTGCTGGAAGTTAACTAACTTGCTCAAGTATGTACAGTTAGATAGTAGCAGAAAAGAATTTAAATCCACCTTCCTGATATCCAAATCCCAGCAAGAAGAAGGACCAGTAGTCCCGGTTTCCTGGAATGCAGGATTCTCTGTGCCCAAACTGGCAGGGTCCGGGGCAAATGGAAGAGTTGGTTATCCCACAAGCAGTCTGCATACTACCCTGGTGCTCATCCATTGGGAATCTGAGTGGAGTTTCTGGTGTGGTTTCCTCCCATTCTGCTAGAATCTGTACTATGGTGCTCGCTTTGGCAACACATATACTAGAATCAGTACTATTCACTGCACATCCTGTGGGGCCCCAAATCCTAGGGCAGTTTAGAGCCAGCCAGGGAACTTGAGTGGCTGAGTTGATTAGGGTTCCTGGTATAATCGAAATTTATCAGCTTAGTTTGCATAGATAGAACAAGATGCACAATTCTGCTTGGACTAGTAGCGTTTGTAGTTTTCATTTCCACTTAAAAATATCACTATACTATTATGCATCCAAGTGTGCAGACCTGGAATATGGTGGGGTGACTTTGGATGATTTCCCCTATTTTACTAAACCCTGTTATAGATATTCTAAGATCCCTCCATCCATGCGTTTGGACTTTGGACTCTAGCTGGCCACTAGAAATGGGACCAGCCACCGCAACACTTTTGTGGCTTATCTGTCTTTTAAAGTCTGGGCTCCCTCATAGATCTGTCTCTTTTTAAACAAATCATTTTAGCCTGTGTCCAGTTTGCAGAGGACAGATGTACTTACCCTGCCTTTGAAATGCTTTTGAAGACAAGGAGTTGACATAGAGGGTCACAGATTGGGAGCTTTGTTGCTACTGGGGTAAGGGCAGAGATGATCACCTAGAGAACTTGATGCACTTGCATGTGGCCAACATGTTGGTCTCTACCCAGAGGGGAATCCATACAAACATTTGGAGATTTTTTTTCCTTTGTTTTGTTTATATTGACCTCAGTAATCCCCCATCAGTGACCTCGGGAACACCCCTCTGGTGGTGGCCGGAGAGGAAGGGCAGGAGAAGAACGCAGGTCCCTGGCTGGTTGAGAGGGGTGTTATTGGGGTGGAAAGGCCAGCCTGGCTTATCCTGCTGACTGCTGCACTATTTCAGGTGTTTGGGTGCACGAGTGGAGGTTAAAGACTTATCAGTTAAATTCACACAGGGGACCTGGTAATCACATAATTACCCATGTGCTTGTGCTACAACAGTGTCAAAGTGTTTTGTGATTTTTTTTTTTTTAGTTTGTGTTTTATTCACTTTTCTCTGTGATTGTGTTACAGATGAAATACTCTTCCAGAATGTAGGATTTCTTCTGTAATTGGTGTCTATTGTTTTTCAAAAGGTAGAAATATGACATGATACTCTATATAGAAGACCCCAAGAACTCCACCAAAAGTCTTCTAGACTTAATAACCAAATTCAGTCAAGTAGCTGGTTACAAGGTCAACACACAAAAATCAATAGCTTTCCTCTACACCAATGACCGACTCACTGAGAGAGAAATAGGGCAAATAATTCCTTTCACAATAGCATCCAAAAAACTGAAATACCTAGGAATCATCCTAACGAAAGAAATCAAAGACCTCTTCTCTGAAAACTATGGCACTCTGAAAAGAGAGATTGAAGATGATATCAGAAAATGGACAGACATCCCCTGCTTCTGGGTAGGAAGGATTGATATAGTGAAAATGGCCATACTTCCAAAACTGCTATATAGATTTAATGCAATTCCAATTGAGATCCCAGCAGCATACTTCATAGATCTCGAGAAAACAATCCAAAAATTCATTTGGAACAAGAAGAGACCCAGAATAGCAAAAGCAATTCTAGGTAACAGAGACATGGCAGGGGGTATCACAATCCCCAACCTGCAACTATACTACAAAGCTACTGTGATAAAAACAGCATGCTACTGGCAAAGAAACAGACCTGAGGACCAGTGGAACAGATTAGAAGATGCAGAAACAACGCCAGACACACTCAGCCATCTCATCTTCTACAAAGGAGCCAAACACCCTCACTGGAGGAAAGATAGCCTCTTTAATAAATGGTGCTGGAAAAATTGGGCTTCAACTTGCCAAAGATTAAAACTAGACCTATATCTCTCACCATGCACTAAACTAAAATCAAAACGGATTAAGGATCTAAATATTAAAATAGAAACTCTGAACCAGTTGGAACAGAGGTTAGGTAGAACCCTTGAAGACATTGGTGTAGGAAAAGATTTTATGAAGAAAACCTCAGTTGCCCGTGAAGTAGCACAAACAATCAACAAATGGGATCTCTTCTTATTAAAAAGCTTCTGCACAGCAAGAGAAACCACCAGCAGTGTGAAGAGACAACCCACAATGTGGGAAAAAATCTTCACCTGCTCTTCCTCAGACAAAGGTCTACTATCTCGAATCTATAAAGAACTTAAAAAGATCAGACCTCCCAGATTTAAAGGCCCAATCCAAAAATGGGCATCTGAAATGAACAGACATGTCTCAAAGAAGTAGAAATAGCAAATAAATACATGAAAAAATGTTCAGCGTCACTGGTCATTCGAGAGATGCAAATGAAAACAATGCTGAGATTCTACCTCACTCCAGAAAGAATGGCTGCTATCATGAAATCAACCAATAACAAATGCTGGCGGGGCTGTGGGGAAAGAGGAACCCTGCTCCACTGCTGGTGGGAGTGTAGACTGGTGCAAGCACTGTGGAAATCAGTATGGAGCTACCTCAAAGAACTAGGACTGGAAGTCTCATTTGACCCCACTATTCCACTGCTGGGGATCTTCCCCAAAGAATTAAAAGAATCACACCACAGTGATATATGTGCACCCATGTTCATAGCAGCACAGTTTGTGATAGCTAAAACTTGGAAACAGCCCAAATGCCCATCAACTGGAGACTAGATAAAGAGAATGTGGGTTTTTTTAAATAAAATGGAGTACTACTCAGCCATAAAAAATGAGAAATTAGAGACATTTATAGCTAAGTGGATGCACAGTGAGGTGATACTCTTAAGTGAAATAAATAGGACCCACATGTGTAAATACCGAATAGTTTCTCTGGTGTGAGAAACTGAAAGTGTAAATAAGGACTAAATGTATAATAGGTAATGTGAAATAGGAAGAAAAGAGGCAAAGGGGAAGGAAGTGGGAGGGCTAGGGGAAAGGATAGAAGGGAATGGGATTAATATGAGAAAATGGAAAAATAGGAACAAAATCTTTGTAAATAGGGAGGACTGGAGGGGTTGAAGGGAGGGCTGGGCAAGGGTGAAAAATAAGAACCAAGAGAGACTATGTAAACGTGCAAACTTGCAATGATGAATGTCATTATATTGTATACCTAAAATGTACCAATGATTAGAATGAATAACCGATAATGCAAAATAGGAAGAAAAGGTCCAAAGGGGTAGGGATAGTGGGAGGGGCAGGGGAAAGGAAAGAAGGAGAAGGAAAAATGATGAGAAATGGAAAAAATGGAAATAAAGTCTTTGTAAATAGGGAAGGGTGGAGGGGGTGAAGGGAGGGCTAGGAATGGGGAAAAAATAAGAACCAAGATGCATTATGTAAAGGTACAATTCCCAATGAGAAATGTAATTGTGTTGTATGCCTACAATGTACCAATAAAAGAATTTAATACGAAAAAAAAAAAGGTAGAAATAAAATCCAGGCTCTGCAGTGATTTGTACAGAGTAGAGGCCAGGAGCAGAGGTCAGAGTTAAGGCAGGGTGAGGCACCAGAGGGAGGAAGAGAGATGGGGCCAGTCAGGGAAGGTTGGGGCAGCCACAGCAGAGAGGGGCCTGAGGAAGAGTGGAGGAACTGTGAGGGGAGACACAGGGGAGAGAGGTACTGAAGACTCAGGTAGGCAGAAACAAAGACAGAGACCACAGGCAGTGACAGAGGCCAGTAGGAGATCCGACAGACACACAGGCAGGCAGACAACCTACCAGTGAGAAGAGATTCTTTTCCTTATGATGCTCCAACATCCCTCCTCCTACTGGTGATCCTTGCATCTGTTCACTTCTCCCTGTGGCTTTACAGTTCTCTGACTGGTCTGTGTTCCCATGCTGCAGATTACTGTGGGCTCTGGCTCCTGGAAAGGTGAGATTTGAGAGCCAGTGTCATTGGGAGCCCCATCTCAGGAGCAGGATCTGTATGTTCGAGCCCCTGGTCTTTCACGTGCTTTCTGTTTGACCTGTGCAAGTCATCTTATCTCTGTGTTCCCCCGCGTCCTCATCTTAAAATGGGGTGCAGTGAGGATTAATCCAAGTGATTTATGCAGACCTGTTAAGATGGTGCATGAAGCAAGAATTGGGTGGATATTTCAGGAACAGTTCTCAGAGCTAAATGTACTTTTCTGAACACTGGAGAGCCGACCAGTTCCTGCATGGGGCTTTGGCTCTGAGCCTCCCTGAAGCTCTGAGGAGAGGAGGAGGAGACTGTACTGGAGTGGGGCAGGGGCAGGCTCAGTCCTGCTCTGTGGGAGCTGGCAGCTGGCTGAGGGTTGAGTTTCTCTGGACCTGCTCTCAGCTGGGGTTTTAGGTCTTAACCAGGTGATCTTCGGACCGTCGGCATGTAAGTTTCCTGATTTGGCTATGACTTCATTTCTATACAGAGATTCCGTGGACTTGAGATTCTTAGATCAGGGATTGATGAGGGAGAGAGAGGGGGCGGGGAGATCATGTGCTGGTTTGTAAGTAATGAGGGAGAGAGGGTGAGGAAAGGAGTCTGGCTTCCTGTAGCCATGCTGGTGATCAAGTCTGTCAGTATTACTTTCTTATTTTATTTTTTTCTGTTTCCGTAAGGCAGCAACAGTATTTGAAAGACAGGTCATATCCTGGGGCTGAGCTCAAACAGAGGACTCTAGTGTTTGGTGGAGCACAGGCTGTGTTCTTTACCCTGTAAGATGTGTCTGGAGCTTGAAACTCAGTCATTGGTAGCCTGCTTCCCCAGCACAAGCAGATGGCAAAGTGACCACACCTGGTCTGGTGCCCTTTATCTCCCTTCTAAATTCCACTGTATTACTATCTGGCCTCTTGCATCTGGTGGAACAAGATTCCTCATTCCCTTTCCCAAAAGGCCTCCGGGCTCTCAGTTTTCTGAGTGCTACTGTTTTAGCCAGTGGTTGATTAGCAACAAGAGGAGAGTTTAGCACTCCAGGACATACTTGGGTTTGAAGAGAGAATGTTAAAAATTGGCTGTAGGAATATTAAGGAAGGTGCTCATTACAGGTCACTCCCAGTCACAGACTGTATTGGAGTGTCCTTTCCCACCGGCTCCTACCCGTAAACCTAGCTTAGTAGTTAAGAACAAAGGCTTTCCTTGGGTGTGGTGGCACATGCCTGTAATCCCAGCACTCTGGGAGGCTAAGGAAGGAGGATCACAAGTTCAAGCCCAGCCTGAACCGTTTATCGAGGTCTTGTCTCAAAATAAAAAACAGGCAGAGGATGTAGCTTAGTGTGAAGGCCCTGCATTCAGTCCTCAGTACTGCAAAAACAGAAAAACAGCAGCAGTAACAAAAACATCAGCTTTGGAGTTAATAGATGAAGTGGTTCTTCTTTTAGCCCTAATGTATGACATTGAGGGAGTGTCATTACTGTGGCTCAGTTTACTGATCTGTGCCATGGGGAGAGTAATGATATTGAATACAGTGGCCTTGAGGATTCAGTGTCTGTGCATTCACAGGTGCTTGTCCATTCATGGCATGCAGGGTTCTCCACAGGCGGCCCCTGCTCAGAGACAGCATCATGACCTGCAGTCTACACAGGGCACAGGTTACCAACTCAGGAGTGACCTGATCCTCCCTTATGCTTTGTTCTCATCATCTTTAATTTCTTAATAATTTCTGAACCTGGCATAATGGTGGAAGTTTATAATCCCAACACTCAGGCTGAGGCAGGAGGATTGCCATGAGTTCTAGGCCTGCCTGCGCTATGTTGTAAGTTCAAGGGCAGCCTGAACTACATACTGAGACCTTGTTTCACCCCCGCCCCCCATTATTTTTTTTGAACAACAATCTTGTGAATTATGTCACTGATTGTCTCACTATTCCAGCTGTACTTCCCACACTTCCTGCCTTTCTGATGCTTGTTGCTGGAAAGTCCCGTCCCCAAGCCCTTGATGGGAGAAAGGACCCTTCTGTAGAGAGAAGAGCTGCAATTTGGTTCCCTGTGTATGGCATATTTCAATACAGACACCTACAGGTGACTCCGCTTTCAGAAGTCATTTGTTACCGGGCTTTCTGAGCATGTCACCTCCATGGTCAAGCAGTGAAAGTGAGGCCAGGTCAGTGCCCCTCCTCAATGACTGCTTAGCTGTGACTGAGGCCTTTGAGCACAGGGTCTGGAACTGGCTGGGTCCTTTTGGAGTTTTCCCTCCGCCCTTCCCGCCTGCTCAGTATCACACTCCCCAGCCACAGTGGGGAGCTGCCCTGTGTCTGCTGTCTCATGATAATGACTTGAGTTGTCCCCCACAGTGGTGACCTGTGATTATTCACTGAGGTGTTTCATAGGAAAACCCAACTTTTTTGCTTGGGGTTTGGGAGATGGTGGAGAGCATAAAGCCAGTCACTGAGGTGCCCTCACTGATTCACCTTCTGTGCTTGGATTAGCAGTTATGCTCTTGGATTGGGTCTGGGTAAAGCTTTGCCATCTTGGATAAGTCCTCTAACTCCTGGGAGCCTTGACTTACAGTGTCTGAGGTTTGGTTCAAATCTAGCTTCTTGGACTAGCATGTGAGTCTCTTTTGCTACATAAGGATTTAGTGACACAGAAGTTCTTTGGAAAACAAAGAAGTAGTGCACCTCTGAGGAATTGCAAAGAATTGGAGTCTCCTTTCTTTGTTTCAAAAGCTCAGAGAACCAGGACCCCAAGTTGCAGAATGGCAAGCTGAACAGTGAGGGCTGGGTGCAAGTACCCTACTCAATTCCAAACATCCAGTTCAGCCCCTGTGTATTTACAGGGACGTCGGCTGGACCACAGGGCACTGTAGCCTCGTGGGGCACCAAGGCCACGTGCATTTTATTAGCTGAGTGTCAGAAAGGGAATTTCCATGAATATTATCTATGACTCAGAGAGACGCAGCTGAGAAGGACAGTAGGGAAGATTTTCAGAAACATGGCCTGCTTCTGCTGCCTGTGAATTACAGAAACATTCCCAGCTGAATTTCTGAGAGTGGAATACATACAGGAGGGCAGAGGTGGGTGGCAGTTGTCATTGGAGGAGTGTGAATGAATGCTTGGCTTTTTCCTTAAGTTTGCTGTGATGTAGTAGGGGCTGGATGAATATGTAAGATACCTGTATTTTAATCCCATAGAGACCTGTCTCGCTCACTCAGCTGAAATTATCTGTTGGTCCTTGGGGTCACTGACTTCCTTGAGATTTCAGGACTGCTGTGGTCAGTGCAGACCTGGATGCAGGGCCTCCTAAGGGAAACTAATTCTATGAGGCCGGCAAGCCATCCCTTGAAGTCCTGTGGGTCACCCCAGAGCCACCAGGCCCATTGTTGGCACCTCAGGTGACGCTGTTGCTTCTTTTTGCAGGTGCTCACGTCATGCCGGGCTTTCCTGGTGACAGCACGCATCCCCACCAAGGTAAGTGGCCAAGCATCCTTCTCTCTCTCTGTCTTTCACACGCTCATTCACACACATTCTCCTCATGTACACTCACACATACACATGCTCACACATGTACACATTCACACACTCAAAAGCACTCCAGCACAACACACATTCTCATCTCAGCTGTGTAGACCTGTGACCTGGGCTAAGGAGTCGAGTTCTCTTCCCACCCCTACACTTTCCTTTCTCCCCAGGAGCCCCTAAAGGTTGTGAATATGCCTATTTTTCACCCCTGTGCAAGGGCGGCCCAAGAAAAGCAGAGAAGCATTTTGTATTTTCTGTCCCCAAAACGCCATATCCGTGTCATTTTTCTTCTCAGCCAGGGCGTGGTTCCCACTATTTCAACTCCGTTTTGGATTTCCTCTGGTCTAGTAATGGCAGGTTTTACTCAGGCTGTGCTATGTGGGAAATAACCTTCATAACTCTTGAGAGGGTTACTGCCTCGTGGCCCTGCAGCCCTCCCCGGTGCCCTGTGTTGCCTGTGAAAAGGAACGCGGTCAGCGTTGCTCAGTCTCTTTAGAGGTCCATTCAGCAGTTTTCACAAGAGGCCCCTCATTCCAAGGTGCCTGTTAAAATCAAAACTGAGGGTACATAGTAATGGCATAGTAGTGGCTTATTTTGTTATGGCAACCAAAAGGGTCAATCATTTCTATAGGATGTGGACTGAATGGTAGTATCTAAAAAGCTATTGTATAAGTAACATTTATTGAGACCTCTTTTAGTAAATAATCCTTAAAATCTTATGAGAACCATGAAGTGGGTCCTATCATTTTTCCCCATTTTACAGATGAGGAAACTGAGGCATGGGAAGGTTCACTAACTTGCCCAAGATCACACTTTCCTAGAAGGTGACAGATGTATAACTAGTCAAGGAAGCCTGACTGCAAAGCCCCTGCTTAGCCACACTGTTCTTACCAGAACTCAGCAAGTTGTCAGCTAGGTGTATATAGATGTTGTCCTGTGTGATTCTCATGGTAACCTTGATGGACAGTTGCTGTGCAGAAAGACTCACAAGTCATGAGTAGGAGGGAAGAAGTTGGTTCCCCACATTCTACTTTTCCTGCTTTTCCTGAGGTAAGCTGCCTGGCCTACCAAGTGCTCAGGGAATGGGTATGGTTTGGTAGCTGCTTTTGCAGTTACTGAGCTCAGATGCTTGGGCTACAGTGTTATTTGCTCATTTTCTTAGTCCTTTCTTGTTCTTAAAATTTAGCTTTTAGTCACCCACCCACTGTTTTCTTTTTAACCCCCTCTTGTACTGGGGATTGAACCCAGGGCCTTTGCAGGTGAGGTACATCTCCAGGCCTGTTGAGACAGGATCTCACTAAGTTGCCTACCCTGGCCTCATGTCTATAATCCTGTTGCCTCAGCCTCCCAGGGTGCTAGGATTACAGATGTGCCCTACAGCTTCTGTTTTGTGAATGTGTACTTATGTGTTAAATAGGGATCTTTCAAAATTTGGAATCTGTTGATTTGCTCCCTCGGTTTGTAGTTACAGAATTAAGGTACCTGCTGCCTTTTTTCTTTCAGAACACACACATTTTTAACTCTAATGAAATTTCTCCGAGGAAAAAGACATTTGGACTGGTTTTTTTGATGATATAAAATGAACCTGTTTATGATGTCTTACAAGTGAAATCAATCATCCTGGCAGTGAAGTTGGCCTGAACTGCCCATAATTAAAATAGCCAAAGGCAGGATGGAAGGAATGAATTAAGCATCATCCCACTGGTGAAACACTGATTGCAGAAGGAAATTCTGTGGGGTGGAGAAAATAGCCAAGGCTTCTGCCTTAGCTTAAAATATTCTGACTCGAGAAGGTGCACTGCCTTCCTGGAAGGTCGTTGCTATCCTGCCAGGTGGCCCTATTCTGTCCCCTTCTTGCTCTGGTACTGAACAAAGGCCTAGCTCCACCGTGGTGTTTATAACAATTCTCACCACCCTGGCCAGGGAAATTCGAACATTGTTTCTGGTATTGTCGGCATCCCAAGACAGAAAGGAGATTTTCTTCTGTTGTGGTCTGCTGGAAGCTTCCTGCCTTAGAGAAGCTGGATTCTATGTGTTTGCCTGAGTCTTGGCTGAGAAGTAAGACCAGTGCCAGTATGTAGACTTTCTGGTGAAAGAATTATATTCAGAACATGAATAGAAAACGGGCACTGGTATGACTTAGGTGTCCTCTCTTTCTCTTTTTTTTGGGAGGGGGGTGCTTAACATGTCTTTATTTTGTATAAAGCCATATAAAATTAAGCATGTTCTCTTTCTTATCAGTATGTATGTGAGATGGGGCCCATATGTAGTCAGATTCACAAGACAGACTTGCACATCTTGGTAATTAATCTCAAGCAGACACCCTGGATGGAGAAATAGAGATTTACCATCACCTCCTCCTCCCAAAGCCCCAGTTTTGCTTTCAGTGCTTGGATAAGTATCAGATCAGGGAAGGGTTTGTAGACAAGATGGGCTGAAGGATCCCCTGATGTCTGCTAGGCAAAGGGTTGGCAGTCTGGGAGGAGCATGGGGTGTCAGGGAGAGGGAGTATGGGCGGGGAGGGGCGTGCTGGAGGAAACTGTGGGGGCAGGGACTCAGGCCCAAAAGATGACAGGGCCTCTATGTCTGGCTGCAGGCCTGAGGCTTGGGCTGTAGAGTAGTGGGGGTTGCATTGAGATGTGCTCTGCTGCCTGTGCGGTGGGCACTGTCTTGCTAAGTAAGGTTCAGGGTCTGGTGAGCAAGAGCCTGGTGGAGAGCTATTGGTAGACCTGGTTAATTCTTTCCAGATATCTAATCAGTCAGTAATATCTGCTGATCAAACTTAAAACTATTGTCAGTTCTTCACACAGCTTCTATCTGTCTCCGCTTCCTTAGTAGTCTCCCTGCTACCTCTTACCTGTAAATTTTTTTTTTCTTTTGCGGTACAGGGGATAGAACTCAGGCCCTTGAGCTTGTAAGGCAGGTGCGCGGTACCACTGAGCTAAATCCCTGGCCCCCTGTAAACTTGATCTAGTGGCATTCTTTGAACTGTCTTCAGGGAAGGGCTAGAGTTGAGGAGTATGAGTTATGGGGACTGGGAGCAAAGGCCTGATAAAAACTAGCCATGGGTGAGATCAGAGAACATTATTTGAGCCTTACAGAGATGCCTTTTAAGCTGCCTTAGAGACTACCTTCTACACTACTAATATTAACTTGGGACTGGACTGATCACAGAGTCAGTCATTCATTGCTTATTGATCACCAGTACTGTGGGATCTACTCCTTTCAGTTTGTATCTCATCTGAGTTCTTTTAATGCCTCTACACCTTTACAAATTCTTCTTCTTCTGCCCAAATTTCCCTGTCAACCCTTTTTGCTTAACAAACGAAGTACTCCAGGGCCTAGTGGAAGTGTCACCAGTCTTACCTGGCTGCCCAGTGCTTTGCCATCTCAGTGAAAGCCCTCAGGTGCAGTAGAAGCATCTTAGTTGACCTCTGGATAACCTCCCTGAGCCTAATCGATTAAGGTATCAGCTCCCATCCCTGGCACTGCCCACTGATGCCAGCTGTGTGGTCACAGAGGTTAGGCTGTGAGCTCGAACACCTGTGTGCACCCGTGCCCACCTGTTGGATCAGTGCCCATGGGGCTTGTGGTTCTTTCCCAGACCTGTTGATAGCAGTTAGAATTACAGTATCAGATGTTTCTAATCAAAGACATTTCACATAGCAATGAAATCTGAGTGCACAAGAGAGAGTATGTATGAAATATTAAATGTTGATAAAAGCAAATTACTTAGAATAATTCCTCTAAAATCTTTAAGGTTCAGACAGTTGTCTGGGGGCAGGGATGAGAAACATAATAATCTGGAAGACTTCTGCCCTCTGGTTGCTTTGCTTTGTCTCATAGTAGTTCTCCCAGAGGCTTACACTGGGGACTGGAGGTCCTGTACTGGCCCCTAGAGGGCCAGCCTGTGGGCTCACCATGTTCGTGATAGGGCCAAAATTTATATGTCTCCCTGCTGCGCAGCTCTGAACCATCAGTGCAGCATGCGTGACTGCCCTGTTGAGCAGCATGGGACAGTCCCATTGGGTGATACAAACTGCCTGATGGGTCAGTCATGCATGTATCACCAGTGGTTCAAGCCAGCAGGAATGTGTTAACTCAAAAAGTTTGACACTGCATCAAAGAGTGCTTAATGAAATCATGTTTATAAGTTTAAAATGCTTCCAAGTATCTCACTTGAAGGCTGCACATAATGGTTGGAGGATGAGCTGCACATCTATTCCTCTTGGATTCTAACGCACACCCAGTAGCTCTTCAGGGAGGTCTGTGAACTGACCGAGGGAGTCATGAGGAGGAGTTCTCTTTCTATTTCCACTTCCTGAAAATAGGAAGATTTGGGGATTTTCTGCTCTAGGATGTGTCCTGCCAGTGTTCCTGGTGCACCATGCTGCCAGGGAGCACAGCCAAGGCCCTTCTGAGTTTGGTTCTAGAGGTGTTCTTGGGCCATTGCTGACAGAATCCCAATTTGTGTTTCCTCATCTCTCTGCAGATGCAGGGAATGTGGAATGAAAATACTTGAAAAATTATATCTATCCATTTTCTTGTCATCATCTCCTAAACAATTCAGTTCAACAACTTTTTTTCCATTGCATTTATAGAGTACTAGGTATCATCAGCAATAAAGTACATGGCTGTTTTTAATTACAGCATTTTTTTTTTTTTTAGCTTGAATTGTGTGTTTTTAAATCCTCTTTAAAAGCCTCTGTTTTCTCTTCTCCCCTCATTACAGCTCGAGTTGACCTTCAGCTACTTGGAGATTCATGGCGTTGTGTGCACCAAGCCAGCACAGGTGAGTATGAGCGAGTGCTACCTGCCAGAGCCGCTTGCTCTGTCCTGAGTTGTTCTGGTTTCACCATTTCCCCTCAGTATTGGGGATTGAACCCACGCCCTTCTCACTGAGCTATATCCTCTGTCTTTTTCAGATATTTTGAGACAGTGTTTTAATAAATTGCTCTGATTGGGCTCAAACTTGCACTCCTCCTACATCAGCCTCCCAGAGGGCTGGGATGATAGGCATGTGCCACCATACCCAGCTCTGGTTTAGGTATTAAATGTTTCTTGAGACACAGTTGAAAAACAAGATGAGGGGAGATAAGAGTTTTCAGAATGAGAGGCATAAGGAGAACACATAACTGAGAAGAACAAATTAGCTGTTATGTTAGCTGGCCATTGGAATATGGTTACTATTCCTTAGAGGTTTTGTGCAACAAATGTGTGTTTTTGTTTTTGTTTTCTGCAGTGCTGAGATGACCTTCCAGGGCTTTCTGCATGCTAGGCTAGTGCTCTACCACTGAGCTACACTCCAGCCCTATACAATAAATTGTAACACTAAAACTTAAAGTTAATATACAGCACTCCATAAGTTCTTCTTCCTCCTCCTCCTCCTCCCCTGCCCCTCCCGCTCCCCCTCCCAGGGATTGAACTTGGGACCTTGTGCTTGCCAGGCAGGTGCAGCGCCACTGACCTATGCCCCCAGCCCACCATAAGTTCTTTCTTAGTGTAATAATCTTCATATATTGGTGCTGAAAATGTAGATTTTTAAAATATCAGCTTTTTTTGAGCTATAAGTAACTAGTATAAAATTTGATAACTTTTGGCTATGTCTACTGAATACACTCAGTTGCACCAAAGTTACCTTGTACACCTTAGTAAACACCCTTCTCCCCTCAGGCTTCTGCTCTTTGTTGCTACAGAATAGTTTGTGTTTTCTAAAATTTTATGTGGATGAAGCATGCACTCTTTCCTGTCTGCCTTTTTTCATTCAGTTTAGTTATTTTATGAGTGATTTGTTTTGTTGCTTCTTAGTAGTACATTCCTCCATAGTGCTGAGTGGTGTTCCATTGTATCACACTGTCACAGCTTGTTTATCCATTCATCTGATGATGGACATTTGGATTGCTTCCATTTTTGTCTATGGCAAATAAAACTGCTATGAATATACAAATCTTTAATTGGAAATATGCTTTCATTTCTCATGGGTAAATGCCAAAGAGTGCAATGGTAGTGCCTTAGTTATTTTCTTGTTGCTTGGACAAAGTGCCCACCACCCATAAGTTAAAGGAGCAAAGGCTTATTTTGGCTTACAGTTTGTAAAGGTTTCAGTTTATAGTCAGCTGGTTGCAAGACAGGGTGGCATGGCAGAGGAGCATGGCCAAAGAGAAACAGTCCATGCCAGGGTAGGAGGAAAAAAGCAGCAGCAGCAGTGAGCCTCTCTTTCCCTTTTTATTCCCTCCAGGCTACAAGTTTATTGGTTGATGCCACCCACACCCATGGTAGTTCTTGTATCTTCAGTAAATTCAGTCAGCCCTCACCCAGAACCATGCTACTCCAGTCAGTAGGTACATGTTTAACTTTTGGAGGAACTACTAATCTATTTCCCAAAGCAGGTTGAACCCTTTTACGTTGTGACCTGCAACATACAAGGGTTCTAGTTCCACTATCTCATTCCGAGCAGTGTTATGATCCGTCTTTTTAATTTTAGCCACTTACCCATTGCTAGGATTGGGTGTGTAGCTTAAAGGTTGAGCACTTGCCTCATATGTGAAGCCCTGCACCAAAAAGAAAAAGGAAAACAAAAACATGAAAAATACTCTAATAGGTTCATAGTAGGTACATGGCGCTTTTTCATTGTGGCTTATTTTGCATTTCCCTCATGACTGAGTATATTGGATCTTTTTATCTGTGCACTCCTCAACATCTTTTTTGTGTAATACCATTCAAATCTTTCTTCATTTTAAAAATTGGGTTGTTTGTTGTCTTACTGAGATTTGAGAGGTTTTTAAAATAAGATTCTAGATAGAAACCATTTTTGAGCTGTGTGATTCCTACGTATTTTCTACCTATCTGTGCTCAACTATGCATTCTCCTAACAGTGTTTTTCAAAGCACAGAAGTCTTAAATTTTAATGAAGCCCTGTTTGTGAGTATTTTATTTTATGGACCATGGCTGTGCTATCATATTGCTTGATCTTTGTTCAACCCCAAGTCACAGAATGTTCTGTATCTTTAAAGAGTTAAGTTATATATCTTCATACATGGTCCATTTTTTTTCCCTTAAATATTTTATTTGAATGCCATTTATGATACAAAAGTATTCAAGTAATTCAAAGCATCAACTTTTTAAAATAGTGGTATTGGCCGGGAATTTAGTTCAGTGGCTTTGCCACCTGCTGCGCAAGTGCAAGGACCCGAGTTCAATTCCCAGTACCAAAAAAATAAAATAGTGGTATTTAAATAGTTGTAAAATATGTGTCTTGTATTCTCATATTGTATTGGCTTTGGAGAGTACTCAAAAAACAATCTATATTCACTAACTTGGCAAAAGCATTGTCTTTTTCAATGGACAGTTCATATTTTCTACACTTGATCTTAGCCAAAAGGCCAAGGAGCAATGACAGTTCATATTTTCCAAAGTGATAAACATTTTTAAGATCTGTGATCTCCAGTTTTTAGACATACAAATGTGATTTCATAAATTAATTTAAAAATATGCACGTTGAAAAGACTGAATTTTTTCCTTTAATGAAAAAGACAGAGAAATGAGTGAAGAAAATTCTAGCTTTTCAAAAATGAAGCATCATACATCAGATTTTTTTGGAAGACTGTTTACCTGCCAGGAAATGAATGCTGTCCAACTATATCTCCATTCTGAAGGTGATAGTCATTGAAATCTGGACTCATGGCTCCTTCAGTGGCAATTAATCCATCTGGGCTGTAGAAAAGGTCAGATCTTTCTAGAATATCTCCTTCATGGATATATGGCTCAGTTCGATCATCACCGTACAAGTACTGCTCACTCTCATCCATTTGACGACTCTCTACCATCTCCAGCTACTGAGAGTTATGCCAGCAAAACTTTTCCCTCTGAATTTTCTTTGCCCATTCATCATCATATTCTGCAATAATATCCAGTGTATTATCACAGACCTTTCGGATTTCATTATTTTTATCATGCATCAGATCTATGAGATATGCTGGAGCTTGTGTTTCCTTGATTATGACATCTCTCGTGGCTTGGTGGAAAACCATCTGGTAGAAGACATAAATTATCTGACACACAAATTCATCATCTTCTTGTTGAGCGTTTAGCAATTCAATAAGGGCAGGCATTATTCCAGATTTAGCTAACAATGCTGCACAAGAGTCATCCATAGATACAGTTCCAGTCATTATAACCACTTCTAAAACAAGGTCATCTTCAGCAGCACCTGGTTTCAGTTTATCCTTGAGGTGTGGAACCATCTTGTACTCTTTAAGAACCAGTTCCCAGTCCAAGTCTGGAATGGTCAAATTTGCCAGAGTTCCCAAACACTTGATTACAAACTCCTCCTCTTCATCATTAGAGATCTGGGCTGCAAGATCCCCAACATAATCAATAAACAGATTTTTAGTTGGTCCATCATGCTGGGAAATGTTTCTAATCATTTTCATCAGCAATGGATCCTTGAACTTCAGAGCTCTTTTCATGAGCATCTTTAGCCCATTTCCTTCACAGATCAGCTGTACATTCCTCTTGTTAGCAGCAAGATTAATGCAGAGAGAAATGAGTTCCAAGTCAATTCGTTCATCTGAACATTCAAAGAGCATCTTCATTAGCTGTGGTGTACAGTCAGTGTATGCAAACATTGATTTAAAGTGATCATCCATGCTTATGTGGTAAAGCACACAAATTGCTATTTGTAGTTTTCATTGCCTAGGAGTGCAGTGAGTTTTGGAAGAAATCCAGCTTGTACCATCTTTTTCCTCAGTCCTGTGTCAAAGGACAGTTTTAGTAAAAGCTAGAGAGTGATATTCAGTAAATCTTCATGCTCACATGGTATCAGTTTCACCAGTTTTTCAACAATATCCATTTCCACCATATCATTTTTATTCTCCATAAAAATGCTGAGTTTCTTTAAGAATGTTACAACTAGAATAAGCAGCTCAAAATTGTCCCGATCAAGAGCCTTCACCAACATGTGAACTATGTTCTTATTCCTCATCTTCAGTTCTGTACGAGTATCCTCAGCTAGATTCAGAAGCAAATAAAGAGCAACTCTCAATAGCTGTTCTTGTTTTACCACAAGCCCCTGGTACTTTTTAAAGGTTTTTTCATAATCTTTCTTCAGGGTTTGGTTTTCAAGGTCTTCATCAATAGCCTTCTTCTTAGAAAGTTCTTCTTGCCAAAGCTCATGTCTTTTTAACTCATGATCAATGATATTCATACACAGAGCTCCAATTTTATAGTGAGTGATTACTCCATGAAATTGAGAGAAGCTCTTTTAACTTTCCTTTTGAGGTGTCTGGCGTCCTCCCCTTGCATGGCGGCAGCTACTTCCGGCCGTCAAGCACCCTCACCCAAAGGCAACCACACTCCCGAGGCCAGCGAGGCAGGGCAGCGGCAGTGCTCCATGATCCATTTTTAACTAATTTTTGTATAGAAAGCAATGTTTAGATCTAAATGTTATTTTATTTTTTATTTATTTGCAATACTAGGAATTGAACTTTCACAATGAACTATATCCCTCGCCCTTTAAAAATTTTTTATTTTGAGACAGTGTCTCACTAAATTGCTAAATTGCCCAGGCTGGATTTAAACTTGTGATCTTTCTGCCTGATCAGTGTCAAAGTGCTGGGATTATAGGTGTGAGCCAGCACATCTGGCTAAATGTTTTTTAGATGTGAATGGTACATCCACGTGTCCCTGTGCCATTTGTTTACTGTCGTTGTGTCCCTGAACTGGTTCTTTCCCTTATGGAGAATCACATGTCCGTATTTCTGTCTAATCAGGAATTAGTGTCTTAGTCCTATCCCTTTGGTCTAATTGCCCATCTCTGTGCTGCTTCCTCCCCTTGTCAATGACTGGCTTTAAGAGTTAAAATAAGATGGTGTGGAGCCTTCAACTTTGTTCTTCCTTTTTCAGAATTGTTTCAGTGATTCTAGGTGCTTTGCAATTACATATGAATTTTGGCATCACCTTGGTTTCTATATAAAGCCTGTTGAAATTTTGACGGGGATTATATTGGATCAATTTTTAGGGGGAATTAACATCTTAATATTGAGTCCTCTGACTTAAGAAAATGGTATATCCATTTATTTAGGTCTTAGTGATCTCTCAGCACTATTTTGTTGCAAGTTTTTAGTGGGTCTTCTGTCAGAGTTATTCATAAGTAGCTCATATTTTTGATGCCCTTATAAATGGTATTGTTAAGTTGCAACTCTGAATTGTTTCTTGCTGATATTAGAAATACAGTTGAGTTTTAAATAGCGATTCTGTGCCCTGCCATGTTGCTATTCTCACTTAGTATTTCTGTTAGTATTTTAATAAATAAGTCCCATCTCTTTCTACAGAGATAGCATCATTTTTGAATATGGATGCCTTTTGTTTACAACATGGATATCTTTTATCCCTGTTTCTTGCTTTTCTGGTGTTGGGAAATGCTCTGCTGTGGTCTCTCCTGCCCCTGAATGTCTTGCTCGACATGCCAAGAACTTATTCAGGGTTGTGGCTGCTCTTTACCTAGGGTCTGTCTCAGGATTATTTTGTAATGGGTGTACTGTAGGATGATGGAATGTTTCCCTTTTGCAGAAGACCAGTCTTGCTTACTGTTTGCTGTGAAACCAGCCAAGCCTCAGGTTCCAGAGCTCCCCTCCTGCAAGCACCCACTGTGTGTGTAGGTATTCACCTGAGTCCCTCTGTGTCACCTTCTGGACTTTGAAGTGGGTGAGGTGTGAGGGGGGTCTGTGCACACAGGCACGGTTGCATGCCCATTGGTGTGCCCTTAATGATGAAATCCTGGTTGGTTTCTGTTGGCGTCTCCTGTTTTCTGCAATTGTTCATGAAAATGTAAAAGGCTAATTAACTGGCTCATAAGTAGGGGAAGATCAAATCTTCGTAACTGCACTACACCTGCAGGATAATGCTAAAGAGAAGTAGCAAGAGCAGACATTCCTGTCTTATTTCCAGCCTTTGAGGGAAAGCCTTCACCCTTATACTGTCAAATATGATATTAGCTGTAGGCTTTTTATTTAAAAAAAAAAATTTTTTTTTGTGGTACCAGGGATTGAACTTGGGACCTTGCGCTTGTGAGACAGCATGGCACCACTGAGCTAAATCCTGGGCCCCCCCAATTTTTTTTAACCAATGCCTGTTTTCTAATTGAGGAAGTTCCCTTCTATTCCTAGATCAGTGAGAGTTTATTGGAAATTATTGTTGGAGTTTTGTCAAAAATTTTTTTCTACTGAGATGGTTTTATGATCTACTATTACCTTCCTTGTTTGCCTGCCTGCCTGCCTGCCTGCCTGCCTGCCTGCCTGCCTCTCTGCCTGCCCCTCTGCCTGCCCCTCTGCCTCCCTGCCTCCCTGCCTCCCTGCCTCCCTGCCTCCCTGCCTCCCTGCCTCCCTGCCTCCCTGCCTCCCTCCCTCCCTCCCTCCCTCCCTCCCTGCCTCCCTGCCTGCCTCCCTGCCTCCCTGCCTCCCTCCCTCCCTCCCTCCCTCCCTCCCTCCCTCCCTCCCTCTCTGTCTTCCTCCCTCTCTCCCTCTTCTCTCCTTCCTTCCTGTTTTAAAAATTGAATTATATTTATTGGTTTTTGAATATTAAATCAATCTTTCATTCCTAGAGTATACCCTACTTGGTTTATACATTATTGGATTCCATGTGTTAAAGCCCCGTGACAGATCTTTTGTACTAATATTTGTGAGGGTTGTTGGCTTGTTGTTTCCTTTTTTCTTTTCAATATTTTTGTCTGGCACTTTTGTGTTAGAGTAATGATGGTCTTACAGCATGAATTGAAAGTTGTCCAACTTCAGTTTTTTTCATGTGGACATGGTATTAATCCTTCCTTAAATGTTTGATTGAATTTACCAGTGAAGTTGTCTGGGCTGTGAGAAAAACTCACTGTTCTCCATGTCAGCCTGTGACATTGGAAGGTTTTAACTACAAATAGCAATTCTCTAATAGATACCTAATAGACTTATTTATGGGTTTCTTATTGTGTGAGCTTTGGTGGGTTTTTTTTTTTAAAGAAAGTTGTCTATTTCATATTAGTTTGGAATTTATTAATATGAAAGTTGCTCCTAATATTCACTTATTATCCTTTTAATATTTTTATAACATCATTCTTGATATTGATGATTTGGTCACCCACTTCTTATCACTCTTTAGTATCTTAGTTACTTTCTCATTGCTGGGACAAAATACCTGACACCTACAAATTAAAGGAGGAAAGGTTCATTTTGGCTCACAGTTTGTAGAGGTTTCAGTCCATAGTCAGCTGGTTCCAAGGCAGGGTAGCATGACAGAGGTGCATAGCAGAGGAGAAACAGCTCATGGTATGGCGAACAGGAAGTAGTGCAGCTTCCTTCTGCTTGCCCTTTTCATTCCATCCACGCTACAAGCCTGTTGGTTGGTTCTACTGATCCCCAGGGTGGGGGCTTCCTTCTTCAGTAAATCCATCACCCACATGGAGAACTATGCTAAACCAGTCAGTGGACTAATCTAGTGTCACCTGTGATCCAGCATCACAAGCTCACGATCCAGCATCACACCCCCATGATCCAATATCACACATTCATGATCCAGTATCATACACCCACAATCCAGTATTACACATCTATGATCAGGTATCACATAGCCATGATCTAGGCATTCCAAAAAGTCCCACTTGTGAGCACATGAGGATTTGGGAGGACATCTAGATATGAACCATAACAGAAAGGTATCAATTTTATCAAAGACTTGGTTTTCAGGTTCATTGATTACTTTGATGTCATTGATTTTTCCATTTTCTAGCCTGTTGATTTCTTGCTTTCATCTTTATTATTTTGTTTTATTTTAGTTCTGAAGACTATAAAGTGCGTGTGTGTGGTTTGTTGGTAATGTTCCTAAATGAAACTGTCAACACTGTCACTTTATGTTAATAGAGACTACTATAAATCCTTGGAACTTTTCCACTGTTCATCTTAGAACTGTGGTTTCATGCTGTACATTCATCATTTTCCAGAAACTGGAGTTTGGAAAAAAAACAAAATCACAGCAACATATGCTTGCCCAAATGGTCAAACGAATTGATGCCGGAGTGTATGATCGCTTGCAAATGGCTACATTGCAACTTAACTCGGGACCTTCTAGCTGGCCTAAATTTGGGGGTGTTTCTGACCATGATTTGGGCTCAGAGTGGGAGCAGAGTGCTGTATTCAAGATAGGGTTTGACTGTGATAATTAATGATGTGAAAGACATGGTAGAGCAAGACTGACTTTCCCACGTGGCTGCTGGATCACTTTGATCACACGGTGTAGTCCTGTCCTTTGTGTGTTCCCTCTGTTCAGAGGAGCTACGTGTGCAGGAGCCTGCCTCAGCCCCAGTTTGGTGGATTTTACTGTTGCCTGAGAGAATCACACACACACACACACACACACACATATCAGGACTCTGTACACTCAGGGTGAACATTTGTATTTTATCAAGTGCACCTTTGGATTCTAACCTCCGTAACCTCAGGTCTCTTGACATCTCTCCCTTTGATTTTATTTTATGTACAGTCGTAAGGATGACAGTGCCTGTGTCCAGCACTCACAGTTTGACCTGATTATGAATTATTTCCCAGCATCCTCTGGTATTTATTGTTTGTATCGTTGCTATTTTAATGATTGCTGTAGTTTGTAAATGCAGACAGTGCCTGGACACACTGCCGTGCGCTGTGTGTGAATGAAGGGAAAGGTGTGTTACTGAGTTAGTGAAATGTGACTTGTGTTACTGTTCTTTTCCTTCTCCTTGCCGAAACCTGGGAGACTCTGCCTTGTTTTACAGGTGTCACTGTCACAGCATTTTCTGAGTCCCATCTTTTTTTTTTTTCTTTTCTTTCATACCGGGGATCAAAGTCATAACCTTGCACTTGCAAGGCAGGTGAGGAGCCACTGAGCTAAATCCCAAGCCCCTGAGTCCCATCTTCTGTTGCTGTCACAGTCAGTCAGAGACCCGCAGCAGCCAGTCTACAGTTACAGAACTGTTGAGCTGTTTCCGGTGCAGCTAGGCACCTGTGTGACTTTTGCTTCCAAATCCTAAGGGTAATTGTTCTGTCGTAGAGTGATGTTGGCAAGCCATCCCTGGCTAATTCTGTGGAGGAAAGAAGACCACCTCACAGATCTCCTCACTGAGATTTAGTTTAAAAAATGTTGCTCAGAAAGTTTTAATCCCATTGTTCTATTTTAAGATGATATCGTATGGTAAATTGGAATCATAAATAAGACACTAGGGCTGATAATTCCGATTGTCATTTTAAATGTGTAGCAGGCATGGGTTATATCCTACTGGGTCTCAGAGGCAAGAGTGTTTCCAGTGTTTGGTTTCCCAGCTGAAAGAGGAGGAAGGGCAGCTTGACAGGAGTCCTTGACCCAGGCGAGACTGTTCAGTGTTGGTCCCATCTCCACGGCTTTGTGCACCCTTTAGATTATGCAAGGGTGCTGACATTTTAGGCAGGGCTTTGTGAGCACTTTCATGTTAGGTTGAGCTTGAGGGCCTCATTTCTTTGCCCACCTGTCACCTTTTTTTCTCCCTGTCATTCTATTCAATCCTGTGCAATTAAGGATGATTAGGTGTTAAGATTAAGTGGAATTAGAATAAGCTAATTACTAATTACTCACACCCAAACTGTGAACTGACTAGATGCACTAGATGGGCAGAATGTAAAAGTACACTGTAGTGAAAAATGTAATTATCCAGGATGGGAAGGTTGGGGGTGGGTGTTAAGCACAGACCCAACGGTGCCTCGTAAATGATCTGGCTTTGGAAAACATGCAGCAGATGCACAGATATGAGAGGGTGACAGCACACAGGCTGACTCAAGACCCCTCATGGGAGCAGCGGGTGGGTTAGTAAACACCTTCTACTGTAACACTGCCATGCACCAAAATGCTTGCTGCTTTTCTTGGGTTGCAGGTGAATATTGCTTGGATCACATTTGGACTAGAAGATAGAGGCAAACTTTACCTGAATGAATTCTAAAGGCTTTTCTATTTACTTGAAGAATACTCTGAAAATTAGGACTAAAAACACATCTTTTGTCCACACAGCTAATTGAGCACAGAGGTGATACTTATGAAATACTTGTTGGCAAATTCCTTCAGGGCTTGGTATGAGAAAAGACATTTTAAGGACTCTTATCACTGATGCCTTTTTATTCCATTTGGGTGTTTTGACAAATGTCTTGCATTAGTTTTTCTTTTTTATTTCGGTACCGGGGATCAAACTCGGGACCTTGCGCTTGCGAGGCAGGCGCTGGAACCACTGAGCTAAATCCCCAGCCCAACATTAGTTTTTCTCTTAACATTAAAATGTTGAAAGACTTAGATTATTCTTGTTTTGAGTTTGTTTGTAGGGAAATCTAAAGCAAAATGTACAAATTGCTTTATTAATTCAGTTGGTTAGTTGCACATATAATGTATAATTCCCTCATCCTATTTTTGTATCTATTAAATAACAAAAGCAGTAAGTGGGGGAGGATATTTTGATGCCACAAAAATGCAAAAGGACTGCATGTAGAGACAAAATAATAGCACAGTTTTTTAAAAAAGTGATAGAACTTAATTCTTTTTTATGTGAAATATGTCTTGTGTCAACCTGCTGTCCCTTTTGTGACCTACCCTCTCTTTTCAGGTTGATTTTTACTTATAGGACCAGTGTGCGACCTCAGTCTAAACATTTCTATGTGTGTAAGTTTTGTACATCCAGTCTAGCATTAAGCCTAACACAAAAGCTTTTTCTTTTTTTAACCCTGCTGCTTTAATATAATCCTTTACAAATATTTCCTCTTCTTAGAAAGTCTGAAATTTTTTTTGTATGTACTTGATTTTTAAAATTTTGCTCTTAGGGAAAAGGTTTTAATATTTCATTTAAACCTCTTGTGAGATTTCTTTAAAACACTTTTTTTGTAGTTGTTCGGGTACTCATGAAAGGACTTAGTCATATACTGGAGAGCAAGGATGAGACAAACTGTAAGACTAAGTCTTGGCGGAAGTCATGTCTGAATGTGGATGAGAAGCAGATCACAAAGGACATCTCTTGAATCTACCAGTTTGGCCTGTAGAAACCTGTGCTTCAGTTACCAGATGTTTCTGACATCCTCCACTCTCTGCCCTAACAGTTCTTTAGGTTTGAATTAGGAAGACATTTAAATGAGGACTTTAAGGAAATGCTTCTTTGAAAGCTGTTGTTACATTGGTGCATTTCTTTGTGACAATATTTAAAATTGAGAATGGATGAAATTGGACTGTATACTCAGAAGTGTCTGACTCTATTCTTGCAGATGGTTGTGGAGACAGAGAAGTGCAACATTTCCATGAAGATGGCATCGCCTGAGGACGTGAGCGATGTCTTGGGACACATTGGCACCTGCCTGCGGAAGATCTTCCCTGGCCTCTCACCTGTGTGAGTCCCAGAATGGGGTGCAGAGGGCCAGGATCTTGTTCTTCCTCAGAATGGCAAATGCAGGCATGCTTCCTCTTGCCCCTTTACCGACTTCCTCTTTCAGACAAGCTTCTTTTCTTAACCAGTAAATATGAAGTCCTAGCTCAAAATCTTGTGTTTACACCTGGGGTTTTCTGAAGGGCTGTGCCTTAATTAAAAACTTGAGAGATAATGAGCCTTGACAGTCCTTTAACTTCTACTTCTGAGACTAAAACAGGAACCTTTTTAATATAACTACCATAGTGTGAATTTTACTCATGGCTATTAGCAAAATTCCAGGAGTTGAATGGTTCTTATTAAAGCATTAAGTATAATATTATCCAGCTCTTCCTTTCCCTTGTTGATTTTTCACTAAGAGGAAACTTAAAAAAAAATGAACAAAAAATTAGTTGCTATGATATTCCTTTAGTTTTCTGAAATACACATTATGGGTATTAGTAACTTTTATCCATATGTGTCTTCATATTTCTTGTTAAGCATTTTAAATGAAGATTTTGTGCAGGGATAACACTGTAGCTGGGATTGGAATTGCAGGGGGTAATGGCTGACAGTTGAAAGGTAAAGAGGTGCTAATGGTGGAAGCTCCTAAACAGTAGCCCAGAGTCAGAACACTTTCCTGTGGCTGGTGTGGTGACAGACAGTAAATCCCCTCCCACCATGCACTCAGTGTGTGGAGGTGTGTGCTGGCAAGGGGAGGGCTATGGATGTGTGCACGAAGGCCAGCGGGTGCTGACTCAGGGTGGTGGGAGGCGAGTTCTGGAACTCTTGTCCTTCCTGGAACTTGGGCTTGCAATGGCAATTGAGGAGCAGAGTAGGAAAACATAGACTTCATTTCTTCCAGACCCTTTAGGTGATGGAAGGCAGCTTAGTCTCTCTGCCCTTAGGGATGGTTCTTTCTACTGTTCCTCAGTGGGCTCTCTCTTTTCTTACCAGCAGGGTGGGGCTGGTCCTGCTCCTTCTCGTGGCTCCTGCCTTCTGAAGCTCAGTCCCAGCGTCACAATAGCAGGTTGCTGAGAGGGCTCAGGAACTCCTGTCAGAGGAGGGACAAGCTGGCTTACTCCCTGACTCCTGCCTGCCAAAGCTTCAGGTCTTGGGTATCTCACAGGCCAGCTCTTGCTGATCTACACACCCAGCCCCCCACCGCCTCGCCACAGGCATGTCAGGTGCTGTCAGGACTGAATAGTAGTGGTGCCACTAGTGGCACTAGGGAAACACTCAGGTAAACTTCCTTAGGAATGATTTCCACACCATCCTCAGCTCCATAGGGGAACCATCTGGGGTGATCACACGCTCACAGTAGCTGCCGCCCATTCCCTACACTGTATTAACAGCCATGGGACTGTGCATACATGTTTCCACGAGGCAGCCTCTCTGTCTTTCCACATTAACACTGGTGGAGTATGAGAATTATTAAACATGCGCTTACTGTTCAATGGCTTGTAATACCCTGTGTGATACAGTCTTCAAAGCAATATTTAGAATCTCTATTCTCTTTAAAGTGTAGCTTTACTTAACATTGTAGGAATCGGGAGGAAATCAGCAGTTTCATTTTTGGTTTTATTCCCACTGCTCTGGTTCAGAGGGCCTCATATTTAGCATGTCACAATAAACCTGTAACAGCTTATGACTGCTGTGGTATGTCTTTAATCGTGATGTTCCCTAGATTGTATTACATGATTTTTACATGGGAAATGTACACATACAGCGGCAATGGTGTTGGTTATTGTGACTAGAGAGGGTGGAAACGCCATTAATTGTATCGTTTCTTCTACATTCCTAGCGTGCCTTAAATCAACACTGATAGTAAAGGAAATACTTCTTGTATATAAGTGACATAGAACACGCGAAACAAAATATGTCCTTGGTAATGTCCTATGTTTCACTTGTAATAAACTGGAAAATATGAATCTATATTTGGAATTCTCAAGGCTTGGAGTAATTTATCCTGTGAATATAATACCAAACCCATCATGAGGTCTTTCAGTCTTGTCTTCTTTCACCCTATCCTGGTTTAAGGCCCTTCTGCTGGGGACAGAGAAACCAGCAAGTGTCTCACAAGCTGGTGTCAGCAGACAGGAGAATCAAGAAAAGGCAGAGCTGGAGCAACCCTCAATTTGGATAATTAGTTCTCCAGTAATCTAAGTTTGGCTGTATATAAAGGAGACTACATCTCGAATGCTCTAGATTTTTGCTTTTACCCAAATATAATCCTGAAAATAACATCCAGGATCAAAATATGTACACGTATGTAAATATCTGCAACATATAACCAGTCCTCTTATAATCAAGAGAGTGCTAGTATGAAAAAATGAATTTTCATTAAAAATTAATATTCACACAATATTTTCTTCTCCCCTCCCTTCTGCAGATATGCATTATTTATCTTTCCCTCTTTCCTCCTATAAAAATGACATTTTCTCTTATCAGATGAGAAAAGCTTATTTCAGAATATAGAGAAAATAAAATTATAAAGAATAAAAACTATTAATTTTTAAGCTCATCTCACGTCAAGACATCGTTAACATGTTTTTTAGTTACTGTTCGTATTATTACAACTATTAACTTTCATCATCAGTCTTACCTTCAAGACTGCAGGGAAACAAGGGAAACATTAATAGCCTAAGTGTTGTTTAATCTGTTTTCACAAAGTTGTCTATAACGACAGTTCTCTTCCTAAAGTCATTTTTTTTTTTATAACCTTCACCTTTTCTAATACCAAAAACCAAGGCTGTTTTTCAAAATTAAGGCTCAACTTTTGTTTTGACACATTGATTGAAGTCATTAGTACATGTTGGAACCAGTTTAGAAAACGTTATTTCCAGAAACTCATTAGGCATAAACAGAGGAGTAAAGTCTTTTTTTGCACTGTAAGATTATACAGTTGAAAATTAATGTAAAGTTCCATACATCACATGGCAGAGAGTGTGGAGCTCTCAGATTTCAGAGAAGAGAAAGTCACGTTGAGATGGGAAGTCAAGGGCAGAGCATTTGATTTTGATTTGTTTCTTTAAGAGCAGTCTTCTTGCTGCAGGAGATGGGCCTAGGAGTTCTGGGGCCCTGTGACAGCACTGTGGTTGGTCCTGAGGTGGACACCTTAAGGGATGGCAGCCAGGGCAGCCTGTGGGCACCACACTGAGAAGGAGGTGAGTGCTAGCTGTGGGGAGCTTTGCACCCAAGCCTCAGGACAGACACCAGACACTTTGGAGGAAAGTGACGGATCAGTCCCACAGGTGTGTTGTGAGCCTATATGGATGCAGGGTGGTGTGGGACTGGATGAGGCAGCTTGGCTGGATCGTAAGCTTGGGGATGTGATCCCAGGCTCAGTGTCCTCATCTGTGAAATGGGGTAGCTGATGTTAATGCAGTGTCGTGAGGATGACTTTACCCTGTGGAAACTCCCTGTGCAGTGCTCTGGGAATCTTAGCCCTTTGAGCTCATGCATCCCCCAGGATGAGTGCCTGCTCCATGGGAAATGAGATTGGTGATGTGTGTACAGAATTTCTCTGATGGTTATGATTTTTAAAAAATCACATACAAGTTGATTGCATTTGTGGGATTTTATTTTAGGTTCAGTATGGTCAGTAGCCTCTTTCGTTGTTAGAATAGTAATCATCTAACTGTGTTTGGCATCTTTGATTATTATTATTATTTTTTGTATGTTGTAATACCTTTGAATATTGGCTAGGATTAGCATCAGTATGTTGCAACAATGTTTCTTTCCTATGGTAATAAAGATGGTATTGTAAATCCCTTTATGAAGCCAAATGTTGATCAATGTATGAAAATAAGGCTATTGCAAAGAAAAATGGCAAAGAAGAGTTTGTGCTTAAATGAACAAAAAGGACTTTGCTTGCTGTGGTCCCTCTTACCACGGCAGAGGGCGGCATTGACTACGGTGGGGTTGGCACCATTAAAACATGTCCCATGGCAGTAGTGGTTGCCGTCTTGCTTAGGCTGCTACTTTATATGGATTAAAATACTTTAGTATATGTGCTGTCGAAACAAGCACTGAATTAAAATAATTTAGACATTTTTTTCACATCAACAGTTTATCATGAGATTTGCATAAAGAGCTGGTGTGCTTGTCACCCAGTTCACCATGTTTTGCCACATATAACTACTTTTTTTAATCTTGTGTGAATTAAATCCATATAATGCAAATGTCATTGATTCAGCTCTAACTCGGCCCCTCAAGCGAGTGACAGGCCTTGTCTGTCTGTTTTCTAGGGTTTGGGCTTTCTTTCTACAGCTCCTGTTCTCATAGCAAATGCTCTCTCTGTCTGCCACTTTGCTTGTGTGTGTGTGTGTGTGTGTGTGTGTGTGTGTGTGTGTGTGTGTGTGAGAGAGAGAGAGAGAGAGAGAGAGAGAGAGTCAGAGTCACAGTTCCGCTGATCTGCTCTTTGATGTCATTCACCTGCAGCCAGAAAACAACATGGGGGGGGGTGGATTTTCTTCTTCCTCCTTGTTTCTGTGAGAAGTGTTAGAATACAGAAGAAACAGTTCCCACCTTCTGGAAGTTTTAATTCTTTATCTCTTATGGAAAGAAGCACACTTGCTTCACAAGACTCCTTTTGCTCCTGATGTCTCACTAGGAAAAAAAGTGGATAAGAACTCCTCCAAAGTGGAGCTACACGGGGCAGCCCAGACGGACACCTCTGCACAGTGGTTCCATGGATGCCCATACAAGCTTCCTTGGGCCTTGTTCTCTGGCTGATTTCCTTGCACTCTGAGTGTGAATTTCCATTGTTGCTTTTGAAGTAAAATTGAGTCTCTGGTTTGCAAAACTATATATTAGTTTCTTTCCTCAGCATGCTTAACTGCCACATTCTTGCCTATTTTCTCTTGCTATAACAAAATACCATATGCTGGGTACGTTATAAAGAAAAGAATCTCATGTTGTTATCTCATGTTGATGGAGGCTGAAAACTCATATTGAGTGTTGTCATCTTTTTGGCCTCCGGTGAGGGCCCACCTTGCCTCATCACAACATGATAGAGAAGCAGGAAGTGGCCTCGTGCAAGGGTAAAGCCCAAGGATATGGGATGGCCTTGATTTATAACAACCTGCTTTCATGGGAACTAATAATGCACTCAGTGAAATGAGCATCAATTCCTTCTCAAGGGATCTTCCCAATACCTGATCACCCCCTATCAGGCCCCCTTCCCACCCCTTTTTTGAGACAGGTCTCATTTTGTAGTCCAGGCTGGCTGAGAGTTTGGAAAGTTTGGCAGGCTAGCCTTGAACTTGGCAGTCTTCCTACATTAGCCTTCCAAATCCTGAGATTGCAGGTGTGCACCACCATGCCTAGTTCTAGGCCTCCTCTTAAAACTTTATACCGCCTCAACACTGCCATGCGGGATACCACGCTTGCAGCACAATAAACTCTGGGGGACACACTGAGGCCATTTCCAGTCCAGCACAGTCAACTTCCTCTTCTTAATTCCACCCATCCAAGATTTTTTTGCCTGAGTTTTTTCTTCTTTTGTGTAGCTAATCCCTAACCTATTTGTCATTGAAATAGCAGGGTCTGAAGTTCTGCTGAAGTTAAGCAAGAATTTAACAAAGAAATATTATCCCAGATAAAGTCAGACAAAAGTCCCGCTTGGAATGTCCAAAGTTTACTAAATGCAGCTGTGCGAATGCCTGTGCCTGCTCTGACAGCTCTGCTATTTCTTTGCATAATATTTGGCTTCTTGTCTTGATATAGCTGGAAAATAATTCCAGTAAACCAAAACAAAGCACCCCAAATCGCCAGGTTCTGTAACATCACTTTCATTGTGAATGTCTTCCTTAACCCAATCACTCCCAAATTAAAGACTTTTAGAATATAATTCTTTGCTGCAAGTGTTTTCAGGTAAAATAGAGAAAGATTATGCTGTGCTTGGAGTCTAATGAGCTTGCACGGGACTCGCAGGAACACGTTTGACATCAGAGCTCACCGGATTGTGCCTTCATCATAAAAATGGGGTAGAAGTCTTTTCAATGCCAACAGAACGTTTGCATTCAGATGTTTGTATTTCAGATGTTTTGGCATGGATTTGAGGTTTGCTGATGGAGCAGAATGAGTCCACCTGGTAACTTCTCAGGCTCTAGCACATTTTATTTGGAATCTTATCTACTCAGAAATTGGAAATAACTGGGATCATTTTCTTCCAGTCTCTGTAAGGTGATTGAAGTTCATTATGGATGCCTGGAAACATTATATGGCTTCATGGGCTGTCCGTTCGTCCCCAGCCAGCCTACAGCATGGTTCCAGCACACCCACCTGGAGAGCCTGCAGCCACCAGCTGCCCCTGTCCTCATACCTGTGGATGCTGAGGGCTCAGGAGCAAATCCCCAGTTCATCAGCCCAGCAGCGCCTCCACACATGCATGCCCCTCACTGCAGCAGGGCTCTGTACAGTCCCGTTCTACTCAGGTTACTTCTCTGTTTCCTAGTTTCGATCCCACCCACACAGGAATTTGTTTCCAGTGCACCCCCCACTCCCATTCCTTTGCAGCCCCCTCACTGACCTGACAGTGAACTTCAGCCCCTGCATTTGCCCTGCCAGGGTAACCAGGGTAGTCCTAATCCTGCTTCCTGGCCTTCTGGTGCCCCTCTGCCCAGAATACACTTTGCCCACTGTTTTGAGCTCTGCTGAGATCTGGTCTACACCAGCTTTCTCCTCTCCACGGACTTGTGAAACACTTTCTGGCCCAGCCCAGACCTCCTCTCCCTGTGCTTTACCTGACCATCTCCTCCTTTCCTTCAGGCCTTAGAGATAGCCAGGTTGAGCATCCTGAATTGGAAATGCTTTGAAATTTGTAATATTTTGAGTGCTGCTTGAACACATCTGGTCCCAAATATGAGCAAGGGTTACCGAACCTGTGTTGTGTACTAAAGAGGGTCTCTAAGCCTTAGCCCTTCCTCCTGAGGAGAATGCTAAGTGCCCTGTTTTCACCCACCCATTTGACACTTGAAATTCCCTGTTCATAATCCTCTTCCATCATTGCCCATTTATTTGACCCTTCTCTTCAGAGGCTCTAACTTTGTGAACAGTAGTGTCTGTTTTGTCCATGATTGTGTGCCATGTACCTGGACGTGGGTCTTGGCACTCTGCAGAGTGTTGTGAGTGAATTAATGATTTCACAGATGGCTCATTAAATGATTAGTATGTGGTAACTATGACAGCATCAGCTAACATTTATTGAGATTGTTCTAATAACTTTAGGGGACTTCCTTCTCTTCCCCTCACTCCATCCCTCCCTCCTTCCCTTTCAGTATCTCTATGGGCTGAGTCCTAATTCTGTTGGTTCTGGGAATAATGACACTATAGAGTGTCATGCTGCGTTTTCAACCACCTCTCTGTCCTGCCTCTGCTTTTGGGGTCTGAGGAGGGGATGGACATGCCTTAGCCCCAGTAGAATCATAGTCCAGGTAAAGAAAGGGTAAAAGGAATAGCCATTAGAAGATGGAATGCTTAGTTTCTTGGTGAATTTTTGTACAAAACACTGAGGAATGACTTAGGAGGTTTGTATTAAGTTCTTTGAAAATTAGTAATACATTTTTGGTATAAGCAAAACAAATTCATTAAGTAGAACACACTGTCTTCTGACTATTCTAACAAAATGTTATAAAACAGGTAAACAACACAGATACTCTTGGCATTTTTAAGTACCTTTAGTTTACAAAGGGAAGCAAAGGATTTAATTCCTGTGGATTTCTATTTCCCTGGTGCTCAAATAATGGAAATATATTTGCCAAAATTTGAATAAGGCTCATCTTTGTTTAAAAAAGGGTACATTGCAGGGCTGGGGATTTTAGCTCAGTGGTTTCGCCGCCTGCCGTGCAAGCGCAAGGACCAGAGTTCGATCCCCAATACCAAAAAAAAAAAAAAAGGTTACATTGCAGAATAAACTTCTCATACTATTCCAGAAGGTTGATTTCCGAATTCTGTTGCTGCTGATCTTACAGGAGAATTATGAAAAAGGTCTCCATGGAGCCGTCCGAGCGCCTGGCCAGTCTCCAGGCTCTGTGGGACAGCCAGACCGTGGCCGAGCAGGGACCCTGTGGTGAGCATGCCTTTTAAACCTCAGAATGTTAACAGCCTTGCCATGATGGCCCTTGCCTGGAAGTTAGTTCTGTTCCTGATATGCTACTGTAAAGGTACAATTAGTTTCAAGGTGTTATTAACATCACACAGACTTGAGATTGGTGGGCAAAAATCCTGTGTTTAAGCTGAATTGCATCCTACTGTTTGCTCACTACACGATGGGGGAAGAATCTTCACTCTTTACCCCAACATAAAGGATAATCAGCATTGTCCACAGCAGCCATTTTTAAGCTTTTACGTTTTTATTTAAAACTCATTTTGCTGAAGACTTTGTTAAGATTGCAACATTTTTGTCTTATGTGTTAGGTGGATTTTCTCACATGTATGCCTGTGTCTGTGACTGGCTTGGATTTTCATACCGGGAGGAAGTACAGTGGGTAAGGATATTTGTGTACATGTGCATGCCCACAGACACTCCTGGGGAATGGTCTGGTGTTTGTCTGTCTGTCTCTGTCTCTCTGTCTCTCTGTCTCCATCTCTATCTCTGCCTGCCTGCCTGCTTCCCTCCTTCCCTCTCTCCCTCCCTCCCTTCCTCCCCTCAGTCTCCCACATTCATGTTTTGCTTAAGATCTTCCTCAAATTACATAAAAATCTGAGTATATTATTGTTTAATTCTCTGCATTTGTCTTCCTTGATCATCCACATAGATTAATTTTATGACTGAATTATATTTCAAATAGGATGTGGATACAATTTATCTAACACAAGACACCAGGGAATTGAATTTGCAAGACTTCAGTCACCTTGACCACAGGTAAGCCCATTCTGGCTTTCTTTTCTTCTTTTGCTAAATTCATTCTCAGAGCTGCAGCACTTGACTACTCCAGAAAATCCTTTTTATAAGGGCAATCAGGAGAACATAAGAACCTCTGAATTTTACTGTTCAAGTAATAGTTGCGAAAATGTTCATCACCACCGGTGGCTTTTGGAGGTACATGTGTTCATATTTAGAAAATATGCTGAATTTTTCTGTGGCAATAATATAATTCTTAGCTTCTTATACTAGCCCGCAAAGTCTTTAATCTACTCTGTATAGAAAATGTAGTTCTGTTTTTTCTAATTACTATTTTATAGCATTATCTCTAGGATTACATTTGAGGAGGCAATCCTAACAAATAACATTTAATTCACAATTTATGAATTGGGGACTGGCTCGGTATTTATGCAGATACAGTATTGTTGAAAATTAGCTTTGCCAATATCTGCCTTGTGATATTGATAATAAAACCTTGAAACGAGTTACAAGTTATTTGAGGGACTTTTTCAGGTTTTCTGATCTTGACTGGAGTATCTGTAGGCATGTAATGCAGGCCCCAGAGAAGGTCTCCATTCAGTTCCTTCAGTTCCCTTTTTTCTGGGCAAGAGTAGACCTGTCTGATTTACTTTGCTGCCTAACAAACGAGCTTTGGGCCTGCTCCAGAGCATCTGGTCTGGTCATTTGTCCTGGTCTACCTCCATCCCTTCACCTTCTACCCTTCCCATAAGGTGGGCACATGGCGGCCACTGTGATAGACCCCAGCACAATAAATCTTTTGTCTCTGTTTGGATTTTAAAGAAATTTGAGCTTCTTCTGGATCTTTTATGGCATTTAGGTACCTGGAATGTCCCAGAGAATTGTTGCTGGTGCTGCTCCTTAGCACCAGTATCTTGTCCCCCCAAATACCATTTCAAATGGTGTTTCTGCCTACCCGGCAGGAGATGCAGAATTGCAGCGGCTCCCTGGAGCATTCTAGCCAGCTGACCAGGGAGGGGAGGCTGCAGGCTCGGGAGGTTCCAACTCCTCTTTGCACAGTCAGGGTCCTCTGACACTGGAGAGGCAGGCTTAGTGGCGTTGAAAGCTGTGGCCCCGAGATGATTCTCTGAATTGGATTTGCTTCCTTTTTGCAGGGCAGGCAATTTTCTCTTGCACTGAGATGTGCTTTCTATATATGAAGAAACTTCCTGTTCTCAAATTTAGGTGAGGTGTTTTCTGTGTAGTTCATAAAAAAGTGAACCAGGAAAGAAAAAGGGAAAAAATTTCACTTTGTAAGTATTTCCAATTAAAAAAAAAAAAGAAACTTCTTGTAGAATAAGATAGATATATTTAGAACCACAGTTTCAGATTTTGGTTTTTTTGGTTCCAGGTCCTCTTTGCATTCTTATAAATGATTGGTCTTTTGTTATGTGGGCCATATCTGTTGGGAGTTACCATATCAGACTGAAGCTAAAATTGGAAATATTTATTAACTCCTTTAAAGATAACATTAATAAACCACTACATGCTAACAGTCACCATTTTCTACAAAGAATAAGTAATTTTCCAAAACAAATGTAAATAAGCAAGAAGTGTGGCATTGGTTTGCCTTTCTGCTGATCTCTTAATGTTTGACTTACTGGAAGATAGCTGGATTCTTACATTTGCCTTGCTTCCAATCTCATGTGATATGCTGTTTTGACTGGAGTATATGAAGAAAACTCTGTCTTATATAGGCATCTAGTTAGGAAAGAGAGTATCTTTGACAGCCTTTTCACATACTTGTGGATATTCTTTGATAATTCATCACAACTCAATGGTTTCTCAATGATGAGTAGCAAAGTAAAATCTGAAACCCTGTGAATGAATATTTTTTATTATGCTATGTTAAAATCCACCTGGTCTCTATTGTACTTTGAATGGATCTTAGCCATATATAGTTTTTTATCATGCATTGATCATTAATAAAATATTGGTTCATAGAGTTGTACATAGCTTCCAAATATTTTCCCAGTGTACAATAGCAAAAGAAAAGGCATTTAATAATCACCATTAATCTTTTCAAAAAGCCTTAAGTACAACTGACAAAGTCATAGTGTTGAATAAAAGTTTACCAATATTCAAACTGTTGCTTGATTGGTATAATTTTACTAATTGGTTAGGTGATTTCTTTGACGTGACTAACATAACACTTACATTTTAGAGCAATGCCTGGCAAATCTGTACTCTGATTGGCCATGTGTTGTCATGTTTTCATGGTACCTCATGAAAAAAGGGACCTGTTTCTTTGTACAACTTCAGCTGTCATACACATAGATACTTCATGTTAGACCATTACCATTTTAGCAGGCGAAGGAAGCATTTTGTATATATTTCCCATTTTGTTACACAGGGTTTTCAAAAGCGTGAACTCAAGTGTCTCGATTTCATAAAGTGAGTAGTTTTTCCTGTTCACCAAAGGTGTTCCAAAATGAAATTGACATTTGACTAAAAACAAACTGAGAGTGTGGTGTGGAGAAAAAAGTGACTGATAGATCAGCTTGGTGCTCCTGCCTGGTTCCTACTTATACTCTCTCAGTTTCCCCACTGCTGCTTTTGCATGTTCATTTACTTATATCTAAGTTATGTTCCAATGGTGCTATCATGGGAAACACCTGTCACAGTGGAGAAATTCACACACACATACATACAACACAAAGCCTATCTAATGTCCCATCTCCTCTTACATTTCCAGTTTATCTGATTCTTTCTTTCTCTCCTTCAGCACTCACAGCCAAAGTGGAAAAATATCAGTGTGAATTTTCATAAAACCTCGCAACCTCACAGAGAAGGATCTGCACCACACATAAATTATATGCCAACGAATCCTTCCGTATTTCTATACCACTTGAATTCGGAATGATTCCTCCACAGAGAACTATGCTCAAGCTTGTAGTGTACAAAAATGTCCATGCAAGCTGAACATTGAGGTGGACACCTGTAATTCCAGTACTCTAGGAGACTAAGGAGGATCGCAAGTCAGCCCGGCCTGGGTGACTTAGCAAGGCCCTGTCTCAAAATTTTAAAAATAAAAACAACTTTTTTTTTTAAAGGCCTGGGGATGTGGTTCAATGTGAAGGTCCTGAGTTCAATCCCCCGTACTGAAATGAAAGAAAAAAGAAAAAGGAGAGAAAGAGATATTCACCCAACATAATTTAAAAAACTGATATATAATTGTCCTTGGCCTTCCACATCTGTGAATTCCCCATCCATGGATTCGACTAACAAAGGATCAAAAGTAATTGGGGAAAAGAATTACATCTGTTAGGAACATGTACAGACTTTTCTTGTCATTATTCCCTAAAAACCACAATATAACACCTACTTGCATTAGCATTTATATTATATTAGGTATCGTATGTAAGCCAGGAATGACATAAAGTACATGGGAGAATACACATGGGTTAAAAGCAAATACGATGCCATTTTATGGAACTGATTTGAACAGCCATAGATTTATTTCAGTGCCCATGGGGTTCTAGCACTAATGCGCAGGGATGCCAAGAAATGACTGCATTCATCCCACATTGGGGGCCCCTGACCTAGAGCAGAGGTCTGCCCAGCACCACACTAATGTGACATTGTAGGCAGCCAGAGTGCTGGTCTTGCTCCCTAGTTCTGTGCCTTCCAATGCCTCAGTAAAACCTTGATGGCCTCTCTAGGTGCTTCAGGGTAGATTTATAAGCAACTTGAATGCTGTAATTGTTTTAATCCCTCCCCTCCTCTCCCTTCTCTTCTCTCCCTATCCTCTTTCTTTCATCCTTCTTACTGTCCATCCATCCATCCATCCATCTTGAATGTCAGGCCAGGTACCTGTTGCTGCTGACTGGGGATCCAGGTGTGAGGTTGACAGTTCATGCCAGATCCATCCTCATAGTTTCTGGAGAAGAATAGTAATTAGGATCTGCTTGGCAAAGGGCTCGCTCATTTATGGGTTCCAACATTTTATTTAAGTCTGTTCTTGCAGTTTGTTCTGCCATAGGTATCACTGGGCCAACAAGAGACATAAAGTGACAAAGGCTTTGTTACACATTTCTCATGGGCGCTTTCAAAGGCTTGGGAGCCGGTGTGGTAGAAATGTAATTGCTCTGTAATGTAGAATGACAAGGAGCAGTGAGGGAGAGGTAGCGGTGCTGAGGAAAAGAGAATATATAGCTTTAAATGCATCAATTTCTTTTGTTCCTGGATGATTTTTAAGAGGAACTAATCTCATCAGTCCTCTGGAGACTCAAGGACATGCATCACTGAGTTTGAATTTGGCTCAAGAGAGAGCCCTGCCAGCCGATTCTGCTTTTGTGTTGTCATAGGCCTTACTCATCAAGGATACATTCCTGAGCATGACAAGATCAAGAGGGAATTCTGATCAGGAAGTAATTATGATTGGGAATTACATTTGGCAGTGTTGTCCTAAGGGCACTGGTGTCATTCTGGCCTAATCTAAGCCCCATTTCTTTATTCTCACTTGCATTTGAATGCTGCTTTTAGTGTGGAATTCCCTATGACGGTGTGGGCTTCTGTTTTCATTTCCAAATTTCTTTAAATGCTTCAATAGAACAGTGGTCTATAGCCTAGGCAAAGAAGCTGATATCTGTTGGGAAATGGGAGCTAATAGTAGAAATTGTTTTTCACTTTTTTTTTCTCATTCAATTTATTTGTGTTTTAAATTGAGCTTAGTACATTAATATAATTTTATAGGCAAACATATATTTGGGAGGTACTCAAAATATTTTGCTGGTAGGAGGGAATGATCAGAAAATTCAAAGACTGCTCTTTTAGACTCTGGAGAACCTCTGTGAACTGTTTCAGGAAGTCACAGCCTTTAGAGAGTTTCCAAGTTGCCCCACTAGTAAGTTAATAATATGTAGGACATGTCTCTGTGTAAACTAGCATGCCAGGAAGCAATAGCTAATTCATGACATTTTTTATTTTTAAAGCTCTCCATCTCCCATTTTCAAACTAGATAAATGGGAGGAATCTAAATTATGCCCAGAAAGGTTATGAAGGGAATATACCAGGACAGTGACCATGCCCTGGCTGGAGTGCACCAGCTTTACCAGGAGACTGTGTGTATCCCAGTGTGTGCACATGGGGCAGAAAGAGTGGCAAGATATTTTGTTCTGGCCTGACCCACCTCCTTGAGCCTTTAAATGTTTGTAAGATTAGGGGGAGATCCACCCTGCTGTGGTATGTGGGCACTTGGAAAAACAGTCATGATATTGTTCATTGAATCATTGCTCTCTGTATTTGTGCTTTTTCTACACTGTTGGTTGTAGAGCTTTTGAGGCATCCTTCAAATCTGTCATTTATTTTTGTTCTTTAACACTTTCCTGGCAAGTTTCACACTGTCTATTTAAAAGTCACAGTGTTTTTAAAATTTCACAGTGATGACAGGCATCAGAAAGGGAGGAAGGAGGGAAATCTGGCCTGAAAGTAATAACTGGAAAAAGGAAATTCCTCTAAGTCTATTCAGATCAGAAAGATATTGTTAGAACTGCTAGTTCAATAGATTATCTGGAATCTGCAGAATGTAAAGAATTTGGCAAAAGATGCAGACTAAATCTCTTGCTAAATTTGTTTTTTTGCATTTTAACTTTTTCAAACAGGCCCTAAATATGAATCATTTATTTTAAAAATTTTTTTTTTTGTCTTTTTTTTTTTTGGTACTTGGGATTGAACTCGGGTCCTTGCGCTTGCGCAGCAGGCTGCGAAACCACTGAGCTAAATCCCCAGCCCTATTTTTAAATTTAAAAAAAATTAAGAGATGGATCTCAGTGTATTTTCTAGGCTGATCTCAGACTCCTGGGCTCAAGCATTCCTCCTGCCTCAAGCTCCTGAGCCACTGAGACTACAGGCATGTACCACTGCACCTGGTTTAGCAGTGTGCTTTTTGATGCTCAAAATAGTAAGAGTACGATGTCACTTGAGAAATCACTTCAAAATACATCTTAGTATTGCCTTTAAAATCAGAAATCAAGTGATTGGCTAACTCCGATGGAAGAGGATTGATTCTTTGATTTGTAAACCTTCAGAGGGCCCTGAGATGCTCTGTAGAGGAGGATGAAGACACTTAGCAATATGGAAAGCAGCATAGCCATGTGAGACGACAGCACAGAGGTTAAGACAACAGACTATGGGCCTTGGGATCTTCATTCGTCAGATGGAGTTAGCACCCCCTGGGCTTACTGTGAAGACCATATGGATTAATGAATTTACAGCATGTCATGGTAGTACAAAAAAGTGTTCATGCAGACAGGGCTTGCCCTCTCTTTAAAAGAGCAGCTATATAAAGTGAGTGGTTCTCTTCAGTGAAAGAAAAAGAATGAAAGCTGCAAGAAACCTACATTAAAGAAAATTTTGGGTTTCCAGAGACTAGTTCACAATCTTTTCTGTGATGCTCTAATCTTAGCAATTATATGATGGCCTTTTCTTTGGAAAGGTGTAAGGGAAAAACTTGATTCTTTTGAATTTTAAGGGAAGGTTGAGCCTATATGAATGTGTCAACTGAGATGAGAAATGCGGACTTCTCTTTTTGTTACAGCCCCCAACCAACAACTAGGTTAAATGAAGCACAAACTCTGTGTGTAATACGTTTACATCCAAAACAATGTTTGTGACTATTAAGTGTTTCAGCTCTCTTCAGTCTTATGGTTTTCTCAGAGTTCAATCTTGAAATGTCCCTTTGAAGAAAGTGGTAGAAGGGACTTGTGGAAGTATACAGGAGGATGCTCTGTTGCTAAGACTCAAGAGAGGATCTCCGAAACTGTAGTAACTCCTTAGGCTAACTTTATTCTTTAGACCCAAGATTACATCATATTTAAGAGTCTCTTAGGTGGTCAAAGTGAAACATGGTGGGATGTCAGGAACTTAAGAAGCCATTACCGCTTTCCACCATGAGGACAATCAATTCATATGACAGCAACACTTAGTGAAAACATGAGTGAGGAAGGTTCAGAGGGATGTAAGTCAACACAGCAGTAGGTAGGGAGGCCCATATGAATGCCTGATTGAGTAATTATCCAGAATTTTCTTATATGCCCACTTATCACTATGTCCCAGGAAAGCCATCCAGCATACCCAACTCTCAGAAGTGAAATTAGTTAGGAGTGATTTTATGTATTTTCCATTTACGTGGGAACTCTTCAGAGTTTTGATCCTTCCTGGCTCTGGGATGCTGTCCATGGTAGACAGGATGGAATCTTCCTGATCCACGGTCCTGTGTTTGTTTTGGCTGTCATTCTGGCTGATGTTCACAAAATCCAAATTTCCTCAGTTCAGATCTTGACTTTCACATGTCTGTTTGCTAATGTGTTTCCTGGGCACTTGGTTTGCTCTGACTAGAAGCTCCTCATTCACTGCATATTCTAGCCAGGTTGCGAGGTGGTAAGTTGCAGAGACAGTGAGGCTTTACATGGTGTTATATGTAGCTATAGTTCATTCACTTGTGTTTCTGTTCAGAATTCTAATGTGAGAACAGTCCGCAGTCTGTCCATTAAACCATTGATTAAACATTTTGATTAGCTTATTGTCTACTGTAAACAATTCTGCTAAAGTTGCTCTTGTACTTGACTCCTTAGAGAAGAGTGCGCAAATGTGTGCCAGGATATGAAGAATTGTACATTGACCATTGTGTCCACCACTTAGGTCAAGAAATATGCTATTGCCTCTCCTTAGAAGACTTGCACATACTGATTTTCCATCACAGTTCTTTCGTTTTCCTCTATCCCTCCTGATTTTCCAACAGTCCTTGTGTTGCTTTATAGTTTTATAAGAAAAGTAAGTATATTTTTATTAGCTCTGTAGTCAATCTGGGAAGCATTCTATACTTGCCTTGTAGCTACCTCCTCACCCAGGCCTCTCCCAGAAGAGGGCACATCTTGCCTGCATCCCTCAGGCTCCGCCGTTTCTCTGATCCACCCTACCAATATTATAGAAATTAGCATTCTGAAATATTTCTCTGCTGATTAGCTTTTTATGGCTACCTTCCCTACATTGGTGCATCCTTAGTGCAGCTGTCAAGCCTTATTCCCAGATAGTAAATATCCTGGTTATCTATTGCTGTGTAATAAACCCTGTAAGCTTAATGGCCCACAGCAAGAACAATCATGACTCACCACTCAGCCTTCCCCACTCCCACGTCTGTGGCTGGTTCCGGCTGTCTGCTGGGAAGGCTAAACGTGCCTTTTCCATGTGGCCCAGACGTCCTCATGGCAGGGCAGCTGGCTTTCATGGTGAGGTTCCATGCCTTGATGTGAAGCGGAAGCTGAGGTTGACCATTGCTAACTCAGCTCCGAGAGTCATGTGCTATCACTGAGGGATACCTGTGTTGTTTCCCATTTCTGGCAATTATGAATATAGCTTTTATAAATTTGAACATTTAAATTTTTATCAAAACAAATTTTATTTCTCTTGGGTGACTCTCTAGGAATGGAATGACTGGGTTACATGGCACATGCATGGTAAACTTAGTGGCGGGGCCGGGGGATTTAGCTCAGTGATTTCGCTGCCTGCTGCGCAAGCGCAAGGACCAGAGTTCAATCCCCGGTACCAAAAATAAATAAATAAACAAACAAACAAACTTAGTGGCAAACTCAAACTGTTTTCTGTGATGCAGTGAGGGTTCCATTTGGTCTTTTCATCAGCAACATTGAATATTCCAGCTGCCCTCTGTCTTTGTTAGCAATTGCCGGATTGGTGTTTTTTGCCTGGTTTTTAATTGTATCCACTTATTAGGTGTATGGTGGCATTTTATTTTGCCTTTAAATAAACTTTTTCCAGTGGCTAATTAAGTACCTTTTCATGTGTTCATTTGCTATGTAACACCTTCCATGTTTCCCAGAAATAAAACCTGAGTGGAAAATAATCAGCTTTGAAAACTAGAGATCAAAAACACCAGCCCCAGTCAGCCTGTCCTTGCCTTACCTGCCTTACAGAGTAGCCAGTGACCAAGAGAATAATGATGGCAGGTAAGGCAAGGATAAGCTGCTTGGGGCTGGCATTTTTGATCTCTAGTTTTCATGGCTGATTATTTTCCCATGAGGTCTTATTTTCAGGGGACAGGGTTTTGGTGAAGTGCCTGTTAGATATTTTCCCCATTTAAAAACACTAGGGTCCACCCCTGGTACCAAAAACAAAACAAAAAGAGTACTAGGGTGATATTTTTCTTAGTGTTGAGTTTTGAGGGCTGCTTGTACATTCTGGATACAAATCCTTTGTCAAAAATATTATAAATATTTTCTACCAGCATTTGTCTTTTTTTTTTTTTCCTCAGTACTTGGGATCAAACTGCTTGTGAGGCAGGTGAAGTGCCGCTGAGCTAAATCCCTGGCCCACCCAGCATTTGTCTTATCTTCTTCTATTAACTGTCACTTTTGCTCTGCAAAAGTGTTTTATTTTGATACAGTCTGATATTATCTTTTTTAAATGTATGGATATGTTTTTGATGTCAGATCGAAACTGTTAGACTAAGTCATACCTCTCTGTACTACCAATTTCTTGTGCCTAGACTGTGTCTCCTGTCCCTTCTTCCCTTCTAGGGGCTCAGGGCCTTCCTGTATGAGGCCTTCCTTTGCTGCTCATTTTGTACAATGTAGCATTTGTTCTCTGCACCTGCAGCATCTTATATTCCACCTGCACCACAGGGCTTGTTTCATTCTGTTGTGGTTGCTTTTCCCTCCTGAGTCTCCTACTAGGCTGTGCCTGGCCATCAGTGTCACAGGCAGGGACATGTCCTGTGTCCATTATTGCATCAGGCCCAGTGATTCATGCATATCACCCACTTATTGAATGTACGGACAGAAGGACCTGCTGGGCACATTCAGGCTCCTGTGCCTTCCTACGTGCTGTCCCTAATCACTTGGAATGGTCCCCCATCTTCCTGCGTGGTTGGCTCTTGCCTCTCTTACCAGCCCTGTGATCCCTTCCCTATCTGCTCTAGGCTAGGTCCTGAGAGCATCTTCAACCTATCTGTGCTCACTCACCAGCTCTCCTGGGGCATCTCTCCACCACGTGGAGTGGAGGAAATAGAACTACTTTTAGCACTTTTATCATCAGATCATAATCCCCCTGCCTAGTGCTCACTCAACACTATTTACACGGTGACTGAATGAATTAAGCTATGTGACCATTTCCTCCTTTTTGGTGTTTTTAACACCAAAAAGCCTAGGCACCAACATGATTTATAGAAACACAGTAGACAAACCATGCCAATGTGCTTAAGTCTCCACCATTTCCATGGACAGTTTTTTTTAGACCAAAATTTTATTTACACCATGAATAGAACATTTAATTGTTCTGTCACATGACTAGGAATCATAGAAAAACTTTAAAAAAACACACAAGAATTTTATTAGAAAAAAAATGTAACATTACCACTAACCTTTAACACTTAGGCAAACTGTCCTTATAACATTTCCTTCTCCTCTTCTAAATGACACAGTCTGTATTTGTGAGCATTTATATCATTTTATATGTAGCTTTTATTACAGTCACTAACCATATCACACAAATGTACATTTAGAATATTGTGTATTTTTAAAATTTAATTTAAAATTCTGTCATAAGGTTTTCAGGTGTCAGTAAGGAAATGTTTTGCCTTTTATTAGACCAAGATATTTTTTGTAAGGGTTTGGCAAGTGGTCTGTAGAGGTGATATTCTTACCTGATGCATTCATTCAAGCTTGATTGTGTTAATGTGCATGATTTCATCTGTGACAAAAAGCAGTAGCACTTCAACTTAGGCCAACTGACAGAGCAGCTTGCATCCTGATGAAGTACTGAAGTTCGGTCGTTCCCTGACTCCGAATCTACAAGGAGATGAGGAACGATTGCTTTGCTGTCAATCTGCATGTTCAGGGGACTTGTGGCTGCGGCCCCTGTCATAAAGTAGAATTCACCCTCGTGAAGCTGTGCCTGTCATTGGGCCACAGGGAGAGATGCACAGACTTGTTCTGGGCACAGAGCCTTGCCAGTGGAAGGGCACAGAGTGAGGGAAGATTATAAAACAGCTCTGCAAAGAGTTATGTTCTCCTTTTAAATAGAAAGCTTTTTAAAAATCGTAAGTGGTGGTAATAAAAAGACGCGTGGGTAGATGCTTTGGCATGTGGAAACATGTGCCTCTAACTACCCATTTCTTCTGCTGTAGGCTCTTGTTTCCCCTTTCCAAAGGGTGTCTGAGGAAAGCACACTGGTCATCAGTGTCTGGCCAGGACCTTCCTGCTAACCCTCGGCCCGGTCTCACTTCATCTGTGAAGAGTAAATAGTAATGCTTCTGGGGGCTATTTTGAGATTTAAATCTGATTATCTACGAGCAAAAGTACAGGGTTCTAGTAACTTAAAGATGTCAGATAACAGTGGTGTTCAGCTCCCTTTCCACCTCCTGCTTCTCTTTTCTATTTCAGTAACAATTTGAGTATTTGCTGTATACCAGGCACAGAGGGTAAATGTGATACAGACTCACTGAAGCCACAGATCTGAACAGAGCCTTGGTTTGCAGATGATTTGCTGTCAGAGGTGGTGGAAGATGAGTGGTTAAGCAGCAAACCATAGTGTGAGATAGAGGGAAGTAAATGCGTTGTAGAGATGCCAGCATGTGCTGGGGTGGCCAAGGAGGAGTTAGAGCAGAGAACATGCGACAAAGGCATTAAAGGACACATTGATTTTCATAACTGAGCAGAGCAATTAAGATTAATTCTGATGGTAAAATTGCACAGCCTGTTGGATGAGTCAGGAGTTGTCTGCTTTCTGGCTTGAGCCCCTGGGGGATATATTGTGGGGGATCTGGCTGGAAGGTGGAGTGGAGACCTAATTCTCAGGCATACAGCTTTGCTCTGTGGCTTAGGAACTCATAGGAAACATCACACAAGCATCACACAAAATGGGCCATCTCTTTGGTGTGACTTCTGCTAAGAACTGTACAAACTTACCAAATGGTCTCAGGATGCTTCCTGAGCATTGCCAGTCCATCTGGTGCCACTTCCTGTCATGACAGGCACTGTTCTTGCCTGCAGTATGAATTGTTCCTCCCATAGAATAGATGAGGTTCTTGATGGTTAAAGAATTTATGAAGGAGAGGTCTAAAGAAATAACTCAGAATTAGACATATGATTGATCTCAGAATAAGGAAGTTCTCAGAATTAATGATGCTACCAATCCCCTTTCCTTTGGAAGTAGGAATCAGAGTCCCTAGAGGTAATTTACTTCAATTTTGAGTAATTCTGCTTTTGTCATATTGAAAATTTGTTGCAGCATTTAATTGTTGTCTGGTGGTCAAAATAATTTGGATATTGTGTTTGTGAATAATACGAATTTTCAGCTAAAGCGGGTTGTTGTGGGTTAAAAATACAATGGTAGTATGACTGTTGTGTAAGAGCATGTTGACGTACTTTGTTAATTTTGCTTCTAGGGACCTAATACCTATCATTGCTGCACTGGAATATAATCAGTGGTTCACAAAGTTGTCCTCTAAGGATCTGAAACTGGTAAGTAATTGAAGATGCAGTGAATGGTGCTTAGCTTTGCGGAATTAAAAACCTCAATTTTTTTTCCCATGAAGTTTATTGGTACCTTTTAGGTATAAAATACAGTTACATTCATCATTGGGATCTTGTGCCTTTACATGATGTATCTTGGTTCTTATTTTTTTCCCCTTCCCCTGCCCTCCCTTCACCCCCTCCACCCTTCCCTATTTGCAAGACTTTGTTTCCATTGTTTTCCTTTTTTCATGTTTTCTTTTCCCTTCTATCCTTTCCCCTACCCCTCCCACTTCCCCTGCTCCTTTAGACCTTTTCTTCCTATCACACAATATCAATTATACATTGTTCTAATTACAATATCAAAATTTAGAGGACATTACCACAGATTTTACAGAATTTAAAAGGATATAGAAAGTATATTACAAAATCTTTTTTGAAATAAATTTGATAACTTCTAAGAAGTACCTTGGAAGACAAATTAATGAAACTGACTCTGGAGGAAATTGAATAGCACCTATTAAAGAAAGTATATTCCTAGCTTGAAAACCTACCTATATGACAATAACAGGCAGATATACATTTTAACTGATGAATAATATCAAATATTTAAAGCAGAAAAAAGGAACACTTCTCCCCTCATTTTAGGAAATCAAAATTGTACTAATACTAAAACTGGATAAAGATAATAGAAGAAAAAAGTTTGAACATAGATAAAAATTTGTTTAACAAAACAAACTATTAGAAGTCAGATCTGGCAGTATGTAGAGAGTGGTTTTATCATATGGATGGCAGTGTTGGTTCAGCATTGGAAGATCCACCCCAAAAGTCATCATTTTAACAGAGGAAAGCAAAAAGCCATATGATCCTGTCACTAGTTGGAGAAAAAGTATTGGACTAAATTCTACGGCTGTTCATGGTAAAAGCTATCAGGAGACTAGAAGTAGCACAGAACCTTCTCAACAGATAAGATGTGTACTCCATACTTCCAACAAAAACGCCTTATATGAATGGAGAAGATATAATGCTTTCTCCCTAAGGTGGGGAACAAGGACAGATATGCCTACTCCTCATTTGTCCATTCAACTTTGAAACCTAGGCCCAAACCAAAATAGTCTAGCAATAAAAAGAAACAATTAGCATAGGATTGGCAAGGTAGAAATAAAATCTTTATATGTAGATGAAATGATCACCGACAGAAAAAATACTAAGAAATCTCTAGGAGCCCCTAGAACTTGTACTTGAATTTACCAGGATTAGAAAACACAAGGTATATATAAAAATTCAGGTCTGTGTATACTTTGCTATAAATGAAGAATTGGATATTGAAATTGAAAAGTTATGTAGGAGTACAAGGGACCTCGAAGAGTAGAAAGAAAAAGAACCCAGTGTTTGAAGACATTACCTAATTTTAAGACTTCTTCTAAAGCTACAGTAATCAAGGCAGTGTTGGCGTAAGGAAAGATATATAGATCATTGGAATAAAACGGAGAATCTAGAAATAGAACCACACATATATGGTCCATTGAGTTTTGAAAGATTATTTAACATTAACATTTTATAGAACATAAACTCAATTCAAGAGCAGAGGACAAGATAGTGTTTTCAGCAAATGGTACTAGAAAACCTGTTATATGTAACCTCAACCCTTTATTTCCATATATCAGAGTAACTTGAAAGGATCTATGAACCTAAATATGAAAGAGTAAAACTGTAAAACTTTAAGAAGAAATTATAAGGGAAAATGTTCATGAATTTAGGGTAGGCAAGAATTTCCTAGGGTACAAAAAAACATGTTGTATAAAAGAAAAAAATTGATAAATGAGATTCCATCAAAATTTAGAACTTTAAATAACATCATTAAGAAAATGACAAGTAGTCCTTAGACCATATTTATAATACATATAACCTATGACCAGAATATATAAAGAACTCTTACAGCTCCTTAATAGACAACCCAATTAAGAAGTAGACACAAGAAAATGATAAATAGCCAGTACAGCACAAGGAAAATGTGTGCAATCCTAGAATCAGGAAAATACTAATTAGTACAATAACAAGATCATATTTTGCACTCACTCGGGAGATGAAGTTAAAAGTTTTAAAGCAACAAATGTCAGCTTAGGTGTGAACCAGTTAGAACTTTCTAATACTGCTAATGTGAATGTAAAATGACAAAATCATTTTGGAAAACAATATAGAAATTTCTTGTATTACTGTTAAGAGCCAACAGTTCTGTTCTTAAGTTTTTACTTAAGAGGAATGAAAACACATGTTCACAATAGATTTGTACATACAAGTTGACTATCTCTATCTGAAATTCTTGGGACCAGAAGTGTTTCAGATTTTGGTTTGAAATCCACTTGATCTGCAAAGAGGATGGCTACTCCTGCTTTTTTTTCGGGTTCCTGTCACATGGAGTATTGTTTTCCACCCTTGAACTTTCAGTCTGTGAGTTTCTTTTTGAATCAAGTGTGTTTCTTGTATGCAGCATATTGTTGAATCTTGCTTCTTAACCCATTCTGCCAGTCTATTTCTTTTGATTGGTGAATTGAGACCATTAACATTGATGGTTATAACTGATATGTGTTGACTTATCATTGTCATGACTTTTTCTTTTTGTTGGATTCTCCCTCTTTGTGTTTAATTTCTTATCACACCCAACGGATTCATTCTGCTGAGTTTCCTGGGGTTGTGATCCTCATTGTCTTTTCCTAGGATATTGTCTAAAATTTTTTGGAGTGCTGGTTTGGTATTCATGAAGTTCCTAAGGTGCTCTTTGTCATGAAAGTATCTTATTTCTCCATCAATTTTTAAAGATAGTTTTGCAGGCTACATCAATCTGGGTTGGAGGCTGTTTTGCTTTAGGGCTTGTAATACATCACTCCAACATCTTCTTGCCTTGAGGTTTTGTGTTGAGAAGTCTGCTGTGATTCTGGTGGTCTTTTCTTTGTATGTGATTTCTTTTTTTTTCTCTCATTGCTTGTAGAATTTTATTCTTCTGTTGGGTTTTTGGAATCTTAACTATTATATGCCTATGTGTAGATTTTTTTTGATCAAGGCTATTTGGAGTCCTATATGTCTCACTTATCTGTACGTCAAGTTCTTTCCCCCTGCTTGGGAAGTTTTCTGCCATCACTTCTGTGAACAGTTTTTTTTATGTCATCTGCACTCTCTCCTGTTTCTTCACTGACTCTGATTAGTCTTATGTTATTTTTCCTTGCATCGTCTAGCAGCTGCTGCTGGATTGATTTCTTGTGTTCCCTTACAATTTTAAAGAAATTTTTCTTTTCCTGGTCGCTAATTGCAATCTTATCTTCTATATCTGAGATTCTGTTCTCACATTGGTTCATTCTGCTGCAGAGACTTTCAATGGAGTTTTTAATCTCCTGGAAATCTGTTTGTATCTGCTTTATGGATTCCATTTGTTTCTTATGTTGGGATTCCATCATGTTCCTCAGTTCCTCTATTTTTTTATCTGTCTCCTCTAGATTTATTAATTATGTCTTGCACTATGGATACAATCTCTGCTGTTATCTGAGAGATTATTTCTGCTTTCGTTTTATCCAGATCCTCTCTTGTTGCCAGTTCAGGGAGTCCAGGTGGTTGAGTATCAGATTGTTCCATCTCCTTTCCCTTTGGGGTTACTTTAGGTGATCTGGTAGTCTGGTTTTGAGAATTGTTTACATGTCTTCTCATTTTGAGGGTGTGGGTGCTGCTGGCGCCCATGTGGCTCACCTCCTCTGTGCTGCAGGGGGTGGTAGTGCGGCCTGGAAGCCTCTTTCTGGCTGCTGAGAGTGTCTTACCTCCTCTGCACTGGGGGTGGTATGGCAGCCCGGAAGCCTCCTGGGTGCTTGGAGTGGCTCACCTCCTCTGCGCTGGGGGTGGGTGGGTGGAGTGGTATGGTGGCCCAGAAGCCTCCTCCTGGGTGCTGGGAGTAGCTCACCTCCTCTCCCTGGGGGGTGGGGGTGGAGTGGGCTGATAATTGTTTTTTAAAATTTTTTCTTTCATACTTTTGAGCTGCATACATTTTATTTCATGTGGAGATGTTTTCCTATAGGTGATTCGCATAACATTTTGTAAAGTTTGTAATGTGAGATGCTTCAGAGAAGTACTGTATATTTTAAGCTGCTATAGACAAAGTTTGGGAGATAAATAGAATGACACATTTAACCTTCATCACACACCCATTCAGTTGGAAAAAGTTATTAATGTTGAATTAGCAGAGCTGCAAATAACAAATTTTATGTTCCTTTTGTGCATTTCATTCTTACAAAGTTTTCCTTCCTAAGAATTTCAGGAAATCTTAATGGGTAGAGCTGGGGTAGCAGAATTATGATAGTTAATGTTAATTTTGTAAATGTGTCTTCACAGATTTGTACATAAGAAAAATGAAATTGAAGTGAAATCTGTTAGTTTTCATAAATGATAGGGCAACCAAATATTTGGTAATTTGCTAGTAAAATAGGTGTTTTATTGGGGATTTTGCAAGTTCCAAAGCAGCCATGTGGACAGGTGTTTATTTATAAGTTAGCTTTTTGATGTTTCATTTTAGGACAAGGGATAATTTAGATATTGGTTTATTAGAGACTATTCCTTTGAACCTTCAAGCTTTCAAAGGCCTTAGAATTTGGGTGTGTTAAGATTTTCATAATAAGAGATGGCATTTGGTTTGAGACTTGAAACTGGAGGAAGAGCAGAGTGGAGACTGTTTAGTGAGCAGACTACTGGGTTCTTTGAATTTGTCTGGGGTGTGGGTGGCTGAACACATTGTAGGTATGAAAATAAGTGGCTGACCTCATTGGGGACCTCTTAGGGGCCAGTATAATACAGGAAAAACACATGTGCTTGGTATTAGAAACCCAAGTTTTAGATTTTATCTCTAATTACCACCAGGCTATGTGATCTTCAATAAATTCCCTGACCTCGGGCCTCAGCTTCCTCCGTACCTGTTATTGGGGGATGGTTACGGCTCCTGTCTTACTCATTTCTGTCCTGTGCTTTTTTTGAAAGCAGCTTATAGTAGCTTCATAAAAGTTGCTCCTTGATAAAAATTAGTTTTATAAATAGATATCACATAACTTTGTGGAATTAGTGGATGAGTGAACATTGAAATATAATTTGTAGGTTGTTGGGATGAGTAAATGGTGTGTGTAGAAATTCTACCATTGTCCCTGATGTGTTGCAGACATTTCATAACTATTGTTATCTTCATCATCACAGTCAGACTAGCAAGGAGCCTAGAAACAAACAAGTATGGGAGTGGGAAGCTGGGAATTTCATCAGCCAAACAGTAGTACTTTTGGAACAGAGCTGATGGAGCTTGGGGTGGAGGAGCCTCTGGGATTAAGCAGGTAGCTAGGAAGGGGAAGCTGGAATGGAATCTGGAATGTTTGCTTGCTGGAATGGGACCCTTTTGAGGACTGAACCAGCAGAGGTTGCCAGAGAAGGGGGAAGACTGGAGAAGTGAGAAGATTAGCTCAGATTGTGGGATCAGAAAGAAAATAGATCTCTATCAGATCAGTTTTTCTGGCACATTCTGACATTCACTTGAGCTTGTGATTTATAAAATGGGGCCCTCTAAGAGTTCCTATGAGGGTATAGATACCCTGGTTTTGGAAATTTTCCCCAATTCTAGTACAGAGAGGGGTCCAGAGAGTTGGTGTTGGCATTCTGTCGTTATTCCATGTATATCTTCAGCTGCCTTCATGTTTTGACAAAAAAATGTGTCTGATCATTTTGTTGCTGGAAAACAAAGCCTTGAAGTACACATGTGCCTGCTTGGGTGTCCTGGGACAGCCGGAAGCAGAGGGACAGGATTTGAGTACTGCCCTTACTGCTTCACTTAACTGAGATTTAAACAAAAAAAATACATGTATTGATTTATTTTTAACGTGATATTTTAGAATACAAAATGGTCTTTTTGCCTGTTATTCCATAAATCTTCAAAATGAGTTTTATGTTTTTCACCTGAAGTTAGGAAGTGATGAGCCTTCCTCCTCTGATGGTCCTGCAGTGGGCAGTCTGGGAGCACTTTCTAACCTTGAGTTTATTTGAAGGAAAGGAGGACATACAAGAGCACATTGTTTTGGGGGTTTTAAAAGCATCAATTGCATGATGTAAATAATTGGTCTCTTCTCATGTTATATGATTGTTAAGACCGTTCTTAGCCCAACAAAAGCCTCTTATGCGAAGGTACCACAAGAAAAATTTGACTTTTATGATTTATGCTGATCTTATGAAACAATTAGTGGTCACTCATGCTAGCCTGAATAGAAGATTTTAAAAATTCCAAGTAAGCAATGAAGACCACGTCTCTGTCCAACATTCTTTTTTGGTGGTTTATTTTGCTGGTGCCGAGACTTGAACCTCAGGCACATAGTAGGCAAGTGCTGTACCACTAAGTGACATCCTTAGCTCTTCTTATTGTGTTTTCAGGCAGGATCTTGCTAAGTTGCCAGGCTGACCTCAAATTTGCCGTCTTTCTGCCTCCAGTTATGAGTAGGTGGGATTACAAGTGTGTGCCACCATGCCTGCCTGTCCACCAATCTTAATTCATTAAAATATTGTAGCAGTAGAATTGGGATCTTGCTCAACTTTTTCAGTTTTGTAACTCAGCCAAGTCAGTCAGTATCATTGTATGTTTTAAAAAATGATATGGTTATACCAGGGATTGTATGTAGCTCCTTTTTAGTTCCAAAGTTCCATATTTTATTTAATGCTATGTTATGCTGTACTTATGTTCATATGTTAGTTTATATTGATTCCAGTTTTTGTTGTATGCATTTGCTTTCTTTCCTTTTTCTCTCTTTGATTCTTTTTGTAGGGGGGAGGGGATACTGGGGAGTGAGACTAGGGCCTTTGTCCTGACCTACATCTGCAGTTCTTTTTATTTATTTATTTTTGATTCTGAGGGTTTTTGCTAAGTTGCTAAATTACCCAGGCTGAGCTTGAACTTGGGAATGTCCTGCCTCAGCCTCCCAGACTGCTGGAATTGCAGGTGTGTGCCACCAGGCCCAGCTTGCATTTGATTTTTAACTAAATGCTAGTTCTTAGGGAGCCAAGGCATTCAGTTTTTTAAAATAAAAATTTCTAAATCACTGATGATCATGCTGTAGACAGTTGGAAAGAGCTGTTATAATTATCTCATTAGGGCTCTAGGTTTGTATGTATAGCTTTTTAAGTCTCATCTCTACTCTTTAATGTGGAAAATAATACTTTTCATATAGTTGACACTTAATAAAGTTTGCTGGATAAATGTGATTTTTTTTTTTTTTTGGTACTGGAGATCGAACTTGGGACCTTGCACTTGCGTGGCAGGTGCCAGAACCACTGAGCTAAATCCCCAGCCCCCCTACTGGTTTCTTAAAGAAAACTTGAACACACTTTAATATACTTTCTTTAATAAATATTTATTGCAATATTTACACCCAGTGTGTACATTAAATCTTCAAAGTGCTGCTTTGGTAAATTACTTTTCTTGTTAGAAAAGGTAATGACCCCATGGACTGCTTCTGAAATTAGGATAATCCCTCCAAAAAGATTATCTAAGGAATCACTTTTTACCATGACAACACAGATTCAGATTGGTCCCCTTGGATATAATTGTGAGGCAAAGAATTATACTGATCAGGGATTACCATTGTGAAAATCACCACTGTCAGCATAATGCAAATTGCAGGCATCAGGTCAGTTGGAATTAACTTTTCTTTCCCCCGCCAGTCTATTGGGATACATTAGAAGCCCAGGAGTAGTTCAATAGTTACATCACAGACTGAACAGAATCAATCATAGAATTATAAGAGCCATAGATGCTCTTGGACTCAGGGAATTTCTAGGTTAAGTGTTTAAAGTGTGCTTGACTACAGAACCTGTACATTTCACTTCAGATCCTGTTCCCATTATGGTTAGTCCTGAAGGGTATTTGTGATCTGATGTGTCAAAGACCTGTCATATTTTTATGTGATATTTTAAGAAAAAAAGTATGCCATGACACAACATACTTTCTTTTATTTTTATCATAAAGGATTTAAGTAGATCCTTAGTTTTAATGAGATTTTATACTACTACTTTGCAATATTTAAACAATATAAGGTCAAGAGCTAACTTAAATTAGTGGTAGAGTAAAACAGAATATAAATATAAAAACATTGACATATAAAAATTTTAAAGAAAATATCAGGTACAATTCTACCACCATGGAGCAATTCTTTAGTTTTCATAGTTCCCTCAAGATTTTGTTACATCCAGGCCCGGTTTAGCTCAGTGGTGTCGTGCCTGCCTCATAAGCACAAGATCCTGAGTTCAATCTCCAGTGCCGAAAAAAAAAAAAAAAAGGATTTTGTTACTTATGTTACTCATTTTAATTGTTATTTCATTCTGATTATGTATGTATTTAACATTATATCCTAATAATTTAAAATACTTTCAGAGTTACTTAACTACATAATGTTTTTTAAAATGGATGTATTAACATAGTAGACATTTAACTCTTTTCCATCATTAACATGCCTCCCCCTTTGCTCTGTTTTAGCAAATACTAGACAGAACATCATGATACTAGTTCCCATTTATCAAGTTCTTTTTTAGTTTCTTTGTAGAAGTATCTGACATCATTACACCTTGCCTTTGTTATCTATAAGAAGAGATTAATCATAACCCTCAACTAGTGGTTTTGCAGTGAAATGCATATGGAGGTTCTAGCTCAGTGTCTGGCCCATGGTGAGACTCTGAAAACACCACCATCACCACCATCATTTAATCCTCAGCTCTCTATTGTGGACAGCACCTTCTTTGCAACAATCTTTGGTTTTCCCAAGATGAGCGAGACGGGCCTGTGTGTTCTCATAGCACTAATGAAATGGCCTTTTTTTATTTTGTCATTATTATGTATTTACTTTGTCAGTGCATTTGGGCTTCTATCAAAATACTATAAGTTGGGTAGCTTATAAATAGCAGACATTTCTTTCTTATAGTTGTGGAATCTGGGAAGCCCATAATTAAGGGATTGGCAGATTCGGTGTTGGTGGACTCACTTTCCTGTTTGCAGGTGGTGGCTTCAGGCCATGTCTTTATGTGGTTGAAGAGCAAGGGAGCTCTGGGAGGCCTCTTTTTATCAGAGCAGTAACCCCATTCATGGGAACTCTGCCTTTATGGCACAGTCACCTCCCAAAGACCCATCACATTGCTTATTAGGCTTTTAGCATATGAATTTTGGGGAGTGGTTGTCTTTCCCCTGCTGGATGGTACACTTTGAAAACCCAGGACTTTGTCCTCTGTGTCATTATAGACCAGAGTCTTCTTGGTGATGGTGCAGAGTAGTAGATACTCAATAAGTATTGAATGAATGGATGTATGGATGAATGTTTTATTTAACAGAAACTTTGCATCACATAGATTTATAACAATGAAGTATTAGACTTACGGAATAGTCAAAGAATGTTTTCTGCTACAGTCCGCAGATGTCTGTGAGCAGATCTTGAGGGTGGTGAGTAGGTCCAATCGATTGGAAGAACTGGTATTGGAAAATGCTGGACTTAGAACGTGAGTATTTTCTTAAATATATGACTATGTTGCTTTAAAACTTTATGTCCTCTGCTCTTCTAGTTAATGCATAGTTTTGAAAAAAAATTGGGATTCTCATGTATAGAATCTAGTGTTTTCCCCTCTGGAAAAAAAAAATCCCTGTGTACCATCATTGTCATGAAGGTCAAGAATTTGATGACACTTTCAGTTACTGGGTAGCATGGTACTTTTGAGTGTATATAGAATAGTACTGAAGAACTCCTGGCCTTGGGTTTTTTAGGTTCATCATGCCTTGGGTCCCTGTCTTTAAAATGGGGATAATGATACTGTTTATGGAATTAAAATTTGTAAGGCTGAATGAATTAATATCTGCAGAGTACTTAGAATAGTGCTTTTCCAGGTATGGGAGCAGTGTGAACATTTTATTATCATTACTGTAGTTGTAGTAATAACATTTCATATGATTTTACTACTTTGCTTTGATCAGTTTTGAGATTTTTCTCCCTTCTCAAGTTAACACTTACATAGTCTTTGTCTCGTAGTTTATTTACTAGATTAACCATTCACTACCCAGCCTTTGCTTTTAAGAGCATGAGTTAGAATCTATTAGAACAAAGGCTTACAACTGCGAAGTGTTGAGGGTTGACATTTTGTAATCATAGCTATTACCCATTATTTCAGGTTAAATATAACTAAAATAGTGATTTTGTTTTTTTAATAAAACATACTAGCAATTGTAGCCCTTAACTCAATATTTAGAGTAATCAGTTTTACATTCATGAGTGTTACATTCATGAGAACAAAGGTACAGAGTAGCCTACTAGAAATTTTCATGAAAAGCAGGCGATCCAGGTTTTTTTTTTTTTTTTTGGTAAATTATAGAGAGGTCAAGTAGTATTATTAATAGCATTCAGCAATGTGTCTTTAAAGAGGAAATTATATATTTTCTATTTGCATTTGAATGAGGCTTTGGGAAATTGAAATGAACATTTTTGGCTATGGCTTTGTTAATTCTCCGATGAAGTATTAATGGATGTTAACATAAAGCATAATACATAGATTAATATCCCCAAGGATGGTTCTGGTGTTTTAGATTTCACTCTATTTTAATCTTTAAACATTTTATTTTAACAGTTTTACATCTTGTATACTTGCTGTTATTACTCTGTTTACTTGCAGAGATTTTACACAAAAACTGGCCTTCGCTCTAGCACATAATCCCAACTCAGGACTCCACACGATCAACCTTGCTAGCAACCCGCTGGAGGACAGAGGTACCACCACCTACCATCAATGCTCGAGCCCTAAAAGGACTAGAGAGGTTTAATTTAGCCATGGTGGAGGGTAATATTGAGCTTGGCTTAATTATGTTGTACATGCTGTTGGTGCCCTTTTGGGTTCTAGTTCTTTCTGCCCTTTCAGGAAAATACTCATGCTAAAATTTTTATTATCTGATTAACTTTTGGGGGGAATGATACAAAAAGAAAGGAGGATATTCACTCTATGCATCCATAGAGGGATGAGTTGTTGGATTTCAGAAGGGGAACTTGAGACTGAATTCTGAGTAGTAGAACATTGATGGATGGGGTTAAAGTTAGAATCTATATCTCTGAAGGGAATGTTTTGTTTTCATTTTCTGTTTTGAGTGTTTGCAGCTTTGTTGAAGAAGGGCCTTTCATCTTTCAGTGTTGTATATTTGATGAAGATTAATTATTCAGTTGAGCAGAGGATACTGATATAGACGGTCTTGCTTTTTGTTATTGATACAATACACTGTTCTGTGTTAAAAAGATACCCATGTAGTATTTAAGCCAAAACCTCAAGGGTGACTTCTGTCATCTACAGTAGTGACTGAGGATGGAATTAGGGAAATCATATGAAAAGTACCTTCAGAGAGAAGGGTGCTGCTCAAAATAATGAGTGCATAATACCAGGATAGGAGCTTCTGTGGATATAATTCCTTTAGGAGAAATGGCTGTTCTTTCTGTCATGAAAAGATGCCATGGAGAGGCGAGCGGAACAAAGCAGAGATCATCCAGATCACTGCAGCATCAGGAGAGCTATTTTGGTTTTGTATTAAGATGGGAGGTAATCAACCAGTTTATGAAATGTTAGGGCAAAGTTACTAGAGGGAGGTAGTTGTTGCAGATGAGTCTGGAAGTGAGTGAGGCCAGGACGAGGAAGGGATGCTCCTTAGTCGTCAGAGAAGTGCAAATTAGAACCCCAGTGAGGTGCCGTTGGCAGACAGAAATAGGCTTTACTGAGAATAAGCATTTCAGAGGATGTGAAGAAGCAGGAACTTCTACACTTTGCAATCTGATTAGGCCATTTCTTAAAATGTTAAACACAAATTTACCCAAAGCCACAGCAGTTGCACTCCCAGGTGTTACCCAAGAGAAATGAGATGTATGTGCACACAAAGCAGTAGATACATAGAGGCCTGAGAGTAGACACAGTCTCCATGCCCCTCCCCAGTGAGGAAATGAAGAACATGTGGCTTATCTGTACCATCAACTCCTGCTCAGCAGTAAAAGGAAGAGAAGGTCTGACACTTTCTGTAACAAGCATGAACCTCAGAAACATCAAGTGGAAGAAGAGAGACCTAAGAAACCTTGAGTCATCTGTACTGGTGGCTCTGTGGCCAAAGGATGTGGCCAAGACCCTTCCTCACCTGTCCTCTGTACCCATGTGCTGTGAGGTGCTGCCGTGCTGGACAGCTTGGCGCCTCAGCTATGCTTTCTTCCATGAGGCCCTCCCCGTGGCACCCTGTGACCCTTTGGTTTGAGCTTCTGTTATTGCACTCATGTCATCCCTGACTGGGCACTTCTTCCCGCTCCCCTACCTCCTGTTTCCCTCACCCCCACAGCCCGCCCCTCCTCCCTGCAGCATCTAGTGTTAAGGCCCTGTCCATAATCAGTAAATATTTTTCTCACTCTCTTGTGCTATTTTCCAAGTTGCACATGAAGATCATGGTGAAGTGTATAGGATTTCTTTTGTATCGACTGAGAATGTGTTCACAAATGTTGTTCCTATGCTTTCCCCCTCCACTTTACTGTGTGTGTCTTGCCATATACCCACAGCCTGTTCACTGATGATGTTGTAGTCATAAATCTCTGCAAGCTCTCTTTCCTCAGCCTTGACTGTGTACAAAATAACCCTCCAGTGTGGTTTCTGCTCATGTGCCCTCAAGTCCTGATGCTCCTCAGTGTGTCTCCACACACTAAGGCCTCCGCATCTCTGTCCCTTCTAGGCTCATTTGGTGGCGCTTCCCAGAGCTCTTTGGCAGCTGCCAGCACTCATTTCTCCTCCCTTCCTTCACTCTTAGGATGAACCTCCACCATACACATCCTTTGCTGCTTCCTTTTATTCCGGCTCATTATCTGAAGGTGGTTGGTAGCTTTGGGTGGGAGTTCCAAAAGGAATTTAATCATTTGTGAAATATTTATTGAAATTTCAACCTAGAGAAGAAAAAAACTTAGTAATTTTTGTCTCTGAGCTTTTCCATGCAAGTATTAACCTTGGAAAACAGTAAAAAGAATGGAGAAGGAGCCTGTAATTCATTTGTGTGGTGGGCAAGAGACATCAGGCCAGTGAAGATTATTCACAAGGAAACTCCCGAGAAATGCAGGGAACATGGGAGCTTAGTAGGGAGCAGCCCAGAGTTCTGAAGAATTTACATACTTGAGTGGAATATAATTTTGCACCTGAACTTTCCTCTCAGGGACTCATTTGGAAACTCACAGGGAGAAAGTTTAGCTCCTGGCCTTGTGATATGAGTATTGATCCAGCAAATCCCCATTCTTTGCAGCTTGATCTCCTTGACATATCTGTTTCTAAAGGACAGGCCCACAGTTCCTGATAGTGGTGAAGATCAGAGTGTGACTTAGCAGATGAAGGTGCAGCACGCACACACAGTGACGCAAAAGCAGGGCAGTGAGAGACACTCTCTCTCTCTCTCACAGACACATGCACACGCACACAGCAGCTGCTCTTAGACTGGCTGCAAGACAGGGCCTGTTTACCGGCTCGCTCTTGGTCTTCTTCTAACCTTTGAGCGAGTTAATTATGTTCATAACCAAATGTACTGGTAGGAGGTGGGTCCTTGTTGGAGGTGGTGGATCACTGGGTTGTGCCTTTTGGAGGATGAGTCTCTTACTGGTGCTCTTCCCCGTGCTCTGCTTCCTGGCTGCCATGAAGCCAGCAGCTTTGTTCCACCCATCCTCTGCCATGATGTTTCTGCTTTGGAGCCAGCTAACCATGGACTGAAACCTCTGAAACTACGAGCCAAATAAACCATTTCCTCCTTTAAGTTGTGGATGTCACATAGTTTGTCTTTATGATAAGAAATCTGATAACAGGAAAATAGAAAAACCCTATGTCAGAGTATTTCTCTTGGAGATGTGGTTCTGAGGTACCCTACTACCTTTCCTCAGAAAACTGTGGTGACTCTGATTTCATCTTCTAAATAAGACAGCGGAAATGGGGTCTGGGATTGCTGCTTACATTTTTGGTGCTTTTCTCCTTTTGTACCTCTCAGTGTATATCAGTGCTCTGAGGAGACAAAAGACCATGGTTTTCATTCTGGGCTCCAGTGCATTTAGCTGAGTTGTCTTGGACAAGTTACTTAACTTCTCCATGTCTCTAAAGTAGGTAATAATGGTAACCACTGACTAAAGATGTTTGAAGAATTAAATGAGGTCATATACACAAAAGGGTAAGAATAGCCTGTTACGTGCCATGCACTCAGTAAATGTTAGCTTTTACTACTTTATTTTATTCACAAAAATAGCCCAGCAAAGATAAACAAGACAAATACTGTCATTCCTGTCTTCAGATGAGGAAACATGATATGTTTACATATTTTGGACAAAGCTTGTAGAGTAGTACCCAATATCACTTGTTCACATTCCCTTCTAGGATTTCCTGACCAGTCAGTCTCCGATGCTGTGTTTGGCAATATTCTTATTTGGTTAGCTAGATTTCCTTTGGAAAAGGAATGAAACAATTTTATGCATGGTATTTGAAAAAACACTGGCTTATTCCATAGTATGTCACTACATTTTCTTAAACCATTAATGTTTTAAGTTACTGGGTTTCTGTGAGACAGACGTGAATTGGAAAGTACTTTTTTGGATTCATTATTGTAATCACATTTAATTAATATTTTTATGGTTACACAGTGTAAAGCATTTTTAAAATGACATAAATTGGGATTTTAGAACATTCAGAAGTTAAGTGTTTTGATGTAATTTTTTCAATATCTGCTTATATTCCTAATTCTTGGAATTAGGAATTTTTATATTTTTTAATTCTTACAATTAGGAATAGGAATTCTTATTCTTAATTTATATTCTCAATTCTTGACTCTTTCACTTTCATTTTTAAAATGAAAATAGGTTATTGTATTCTATTTGTTCACTTTTCTTTGTGTTTCTGAGCTTACCAAAAAAATTGGGAACTGGTACAAATCTAAAATTTTAACTCACCTGTGTTTGGACATCTAGGATGTTCCAATTGTGTGCTTTCTAACAGACACAAAAGAGGGTGTTTGTTTCCCCCATATCATGTTGCCAGACTCCACAGGCAGAATTTTGTTAAATTATTAATAATGATGCTCTAAATTAACAAAGACCTACCTTTAAGTCTTTTTTTTTCTACTATATAAATCATAATGACTCCAGAATTTCTAAGTGTTGATTTTTAAGCACATACATGATTAATGGGGTTAAATTTGTGATGTCAACTCAATTTTCTGTGTTTGTAAGATAATAACATCAAATAGGAAATTGTCATTTAAACATTTGATAATTACTTTTTAGTAGGCAAAAATGCTTTGAACCCGAAGGAACTATATAATAGCTTCATTTTGAAGGAAGATATAAAAATTAGCCCTTTTTTTTCTAAATATGACACATACTAAAAAAATTCATAAGAAAGGTAATCTATTAATATCTCCAAGTGAAAGCTTATAGCAGTAAATTTAAATTCATAGCCCTGAAGGCTGTGCTTTATTTTTTAACCATATGTTTAAAAGGCTCCTGTGTCATTTCCGTGTAAGGACAGGTTTTCTTTTTTCTTTTTTTTTTTGAATGGATGGGTTTTCTTGGTGATCACTTGCTAGTGTAGCATCATGAAGTGAGTGCTTCAGAAAGTACAGGGAAGGTAAAAAAGTAAATGTTTTGTCTTGAGATTTTGACTGCCAGCCACTATTAATTTATTTATATTTGAAGACTCCCATTTCTGAATGTTCCCTAAGTAGAGTCCTTTGCATAACCTGTTACATTTTTAGAGATCAAGTGACCAATCTCCTAAGTTTCTCTTCCAGAGGATAAATACATCACGCTTCTCTTTTCTTAATGTCTGTATTTAAAAACTATCATCTCTGCTTTGGTTGTTGACATCTATTGTTTTGAGTTCTTCAATTTATAATTTTCTCTGTGAAGACATCTTCCCAAGGGAAGATTCTTCCAAACATATCATGACAAATTCCATTATCGCAGCCCCACATTGCCTTAAAACGTCTGCTGCCCAATTAAATATGCTACATTGCAGAATCTAGAAAGGCTGAACCAATGCGTCCTTCCTGTGAAGAGTGTTGATTATATCTTGCGGTGTTTGTATTGTGCCTGATCATTTTTATTATGATAGCCAGCACTCATGGAGCATTTACTATGTGTCCTATGCTGTGCTAAAACTTTTTGTGCATTAGCCCAGCAATGGACTGTAGTGCTATTATTTTTTCTATTGAATGGATTGAGACTTAACAGAAATGAGGGCAGTTCTCCCAGTTCTTGCAGCTTAATTTTAATCCAGATAAAACTGATTCAAGGTAAAATTGTTTCTGATTCTCTGTAGTGTACTGCATCCCTACATAGAATATATGGAAAACTTTATATGAAATATATGAAGCATTTCTATAAGCAAACTTTTTATAATGTAGAAATAAAAATATGCGACTTTAAAATTTGAAGAGTTATTGTATTTTAATTAGTTGTACAATGACTTAATTTATTTTAAAGGTTTTGTCTTAGGCTTCTCTGAGAAACAGAATCAATGGAAAAAAAAATATATATATATGTATAATTATGCAAGGGGATGTAGTTAGATAGGCTTACAAATCCACAATGGTTATCTTTGTGCCAGAGAGTCAGAGGAGATAGTAGCTGTTCATCCCAGGAAGATGGAAGCAGCAGAAAAAGACGGATCCATAATGTAGGTCCCAGGTTGAAGGCCTGGATGTTCACTGTGGAGTTGCCAGGCAAGTCTGTTTTAGAAGGCTGAAGAAACTGGAAACTGAGCTCCAAAGTTGATAGAAAAGACCAGTGCTCCTCCACACTGGAGACACTTTCTTTTTCTTTCCCCCTTCATCCCATCCAGGCTATAGCCTATTGGTTATGCCACCCACACCAGGGGTGGATCTTCCCCATCAGTTTGCTGGCTTACATGTCAGTCATCCACACACACACTCAGAGCAGCGCTCCTCTAATCTGTCAGGTAGTTTTCCTCCATTCAGCTTGACATACCATGATTAATTCTCAGGGTTCTACTCTGACATGACTGTGGTAGTTACATTTACTCCAGTGTATATTTTAAGGATCAAGAGTATATTTCACAGATTAATTTAGTTCTCTCTTATTATTATTCTGGCTTTTGGTGCTAGGGATTGAACCCAGGACCTTGAGTATGCAGTTTGTGCTCTTTCACTGAGCTACACCCCTAAGCCCTCTGTTTATTATTATTATTGTTATTATTATTATTAGTAGTAGTAGTAGTAGAAGTAGTAGAAGTAGTAGTAGTAATGGTTGCTCCAGGGATCAAACCCAGAGACACTCTACCAGGGAGCTATACCCAGTATTTTTTGGGAGAGAGTCTCACTAAGTCTCCCAGGCCTAGGCCTCCAGCTTGTGATCCTCTTGGCTCTCGTATTATTTTAGGTGAACAGTACTGACCCCTGGTTATGCCTCTCCTCTTAGGAGTAGATAGCAAGGGTATTTCCTTAAAGAAGAAATGCAATATATTTATGAATTATGGATGCCAAGATTAAAACATTTTATCAAGAAAGAAAGTCGCTTTTGGATTTTTTTTTTTAAGTAAACAGCTGTCAGCAGTTAATCTTGTTATCTTGGAAGCCTATAATATATTTTGGGTTTCTTTTCAAAGCATCAAGAGAAATCACTTGTTAAAACTTCCTTGGGCTGGGGATTTAGCTCAGTGGTTCTGCCACCTGCCTCGCAAGCACAAGGTCCCGAGTACCAAAAAAAAAAAAAAAATCATTTAAAGAAAAAAAACAAAAAAACTTTCCTATAGGATATAAAGCTGTTGTTTTAATTAGATGCTCTTAAGTAGCCATTGTGTGTTGCTAAAAGCTTACTTAAAATTTGATTAAATCATCTTTCTCTGTGCTTTTATTTCCTCACTTTTAATCCTATTTACCTTTATACCTGTTTTTCAAAAAAAACCTATTCAACATGACTTTGACTCACCTTTATTCAGAATTATTTCTTGTATTACTTTTGGTGTGATATATTTCTGGAGAAAATATTGGATTGTTTATTCCTTTCTAATGGCTTCTCTCATTAAGGCGTGAGCAGGTGGGTGGGTGTCTCCAGCAGTGTAAACAATGTTCCATTGTGATCTTTCATTTAAATACAGACATTTACAGAGTCCTGTGATGCTACAGGTGTGTCTGACACAAAAAATTGCTAGATGTTTTTAAATTGTCATCTTTTCAAAGAACGAAACAAAATAAATCATCCAGAGAGCAACAAATTTAAAGTTTTGTGGCAGGTATTAGCAGATAAAATTTTTATCTAGTGGATAATATTTCTAGAATGATTTGAAGATATGGAATTTGGCTTTATGAATATTGTTTTTGTTAATGTTGTTAGAGCATATACTTTGGTAGGTAAAAGAAAATAATGGAAAAGAATTCTCATTGTGGGCAGTGATAATTCCTATCAAAATTTAAAACTGAGATTCTTGTATTTTTTATTCTTCCAGTCTGAATTTCTTGTAATAATTTTTCTCATTGAAGTATAAGGAACACCCAGAAAAGCTGCTCAATTCCAAATGTGTTAGGTAGCTTTTGTCACTGTAATGGAACAGCTGTGATCACACACTGGGAAAGAGGATGGGGCTGTGTTGGCTCACACTTGGGGAGGTTCCAGACAGTGAGTGATCAGCCCTTTACTGTGGGTCTGTTCTGAGCCAGCCATCCTGGTAGTTGCAAAACCACATGTGTCATACAACAGGAAGCAGCGAGAAAGAGGAAGAGATCAGGGTCCCGTAATCCCCTGGAGGGTGCTCTCCTAAGACCTAAGGACCTCCCACAAGGCCCTTGGTCCTAGAGGATCCACCTTCTCTGAAGAGTCCTCCTAGAGATTAAGCCTTACATCTGGGCTTTCAAGGATATTCAACATCCAAACGTGAGCTCTCAGTTTGTCTTAATGAATTTTGGAGAGTGAACACTGCTGTGCAAGAACTACCAAGATCAAGAAATAGAATATAAGCCTGGCATGGTAGTGCATGCCTGTAATCCCAGCACTCCAGGAGACTAAGGCAGGAGCACTGCAAGTTCCACCCAAACCCAGGCGTGACTTGGTGAGACCCTGTCTCTAAAAAGAGGTCTAGGGATATAGCTCAGTGTGATAACCCAGGGTTCTATCCCTGCTAGCACAGACGCACATGCACACACACAGGAAGAAGAAGCAGTAGAGCCTTACAGTGCTCCACAGGGTTCCCGTGAGATTTGCCGCAGCAATCCCAACCTCAGCCCTGCAGCACCTGGAGAACGTACAGTACTGCTGTTCTGACTTCTGTAATGAAGCTGAGATTTGCCTATTCCTGATCTTAATAGATATTAAATTATGTAGTGTATAGTCTTCTGTATTTGGCTTTCTCAGGGGGTGGTTTCTTTGTGGCAAGGTTTTTGGAGATTTGTTTTCTTGGGAATGGGGATGTTGCTCAGTGGTAGAGGTCTTGCTTAGCATGCATGAGGCCTTGGGCTCCATCCCCAGCACTGGGAAAAAAAAATAAAATGGCAGATTTCTACTCTTGCATGGTTAGAAGGCTGTAGAAATTACTTCTTACTAATTTTGGTTTGTTGTATTTTTCATAAAGAATTTGTCCATTTCCACAAGAAGAAACCCAGAATAGCAAAAGCAATTCTAGGTAACAGAGACATGGCAGGGGGTATCACAATCCCCAATCTGCAACTATACTACAAAGCTACTGCGATAAAAACAGCATGGTACTGGCAAAGAAACAGACCTGAGGACCAGTGGAACAGATTAGAAGATGCAGAAACAATGCCAGACACACTCAGCCATCTCATCTTCGATAAAGGAGGCAAACACCCTCACTGGAGGAAAGATAGCCTCTTTAATAAATGGTGCTGGAAAAAGTGGGTTTCAACTTGCCAAAGATTAAAACTAGACCTGTATCTCTCACCATGCACTAAACTAAAATCAAAATGGATTAAAGATCTAAATATTAAAATAGAAACTCTGAACCAGTTGGAACAGAGGTTAGGTAGAACCCTTGAAGACATCGGTGTAGGAAAGGATTTTATGAACAAAACCTCAGTTGCCCGTGAAGTAGCACAAACAATCAACAAGTGGGATCTCTTCTTATTAAAAAGCTTCTGCACAGCAAGAGAAACCACCAGCAGTGTGAAGAGACAACCCACAATGTGGGAAAAAATCTTCACCTGCTCTTCCTCAGACAAAGGTCTACTATCTCGAATCTATAAAGAACTTAAAAAGATCAGACCTCCCAAATTTAAAGACCCAGTCCGAAAATGAGCATCTGAAATGAACAGACATTTCTCAGACAAAGAAGTAGAAATAGCAAATAAATACATGAAAAAATGTTCAATATCACTGGTCATTCGAGAGATGGAAATGAAAACAATGCTGAGATTCCACCTCACTCCAAAAAGAATGGCTGCTATCATGATATCAACCAATAACAAATGCTGGCGGGGCTGTGGGGAAAGAGGAACCCTGCTCCACTGCTGGTGGGAGTGTAGACTGGTGCAAGCACTGTGGAAATCAGTATGGAGATACCTCAGAGAACTAGGACTGGAAATCCCATTTGACCCCGCTATTCCACTGCTGGAGATCTTCCCCAAAGAATTAAAAGAATCATACCACAGTGATATATGTGTGCCCATGTTTATAGCAGCACAGTTTGTGATAGCTACAACTTGGAAACAGCCCAAATGCCCATCAGCTGGAGACTGGTTAAAGAAAATGTGTTTTTTTTTATAAAATGGAGTACTACTCAGCCATAAAGAATGAGAAACTAGAGACATTTATAGCTAAATGGATGCACATTGAGGCGATACTCTCAAGTGAAATAAATAGGACACACATGTATAAATACCAAATAGTTTCTCTGGTGTGAGAAACTGAAAGTGTAAATAAGGACTAAAATGTATAATAGGTCATGTGAAATAGGAAGAAAAGAGGCAAAGGGGAAGGAAGTGGGAGGGCTAGGGGAAAGGATAGAAGGGAATGGGATTAATATGAGAAAATGGAAAAATAGGAACAAAATCTTTGTAAATAGGGTGGAATGGAGGGGTTGAAGGGAGGGCAGGGCAAGGGTGAAAAATAAGAACCAAGAGAGACTATGTAAAGGTGCGAATTTCCAGTGATGAATGTCATTATATTGTATACCTAAAATGTACCAATGATTAGAATGAATAATTGATAATGAAAACTAGGTAGAAAAGGTCCAAAGGGGTAGGGATAGTGGGAGGGGCAGGGGAAAGGAAAGAAGAAGGGAAAGGAAAAATGATGAGAAATGGAAAAAATGGAAATAAAGTCTTTGTAAATAGGGAAGGGTGGAGGGCGTGAAGGGAGGGCTAGGAATGGGGAAAAAAATAAGAACCAAGATGCATTATGTAAAGGTACAATTCCCAATGAGAAATGTAATTGTGTTGTATACCTACAATGTACCAATAAAAGAATTTAACAGCAACAAAAAAGAATTCGTCCATTTCCTCTAAAATGGTATTTTTTTAAACTTGCAGGTTCTTTTGCACCTTTAGTTATATCTCCTCTATAACCTTCAGTTATGTCTGTTGTATCTCTGACAGTGTTTTTTAATAGCTGATTTTGATAATCTGATCTCTCTGTCATATGTACACATGTGGAGTTATTTTTTATTGGTCTTTGTGGGTTTACTAACTTTATTAGTCCCTTTGAAGAACTAGCTTTGTTGAATTTGCTTATTTTTTTCAAAACAAGATTACTTTTAATTATAGTTCAGTTCTAAAACAAACCCAGATCTGGCACACAGCATCTTCTGAAGAAAGGAGTGTTAGTGAAATAAAATCAAGAAATTGTAGGTATAACTCAACCCCTAAATGTTTACATTAATAATGTTTTTACTGGAGTGTTAGGAGGAGAGAAGCAAGCAAGCAGAAAGCCAACAGTGAAAAATGGATGCAAAGAATAGAAAGCAGTTGTAAGTGCACTATCAGGCACTATCTTTTTTTAAAAATAATTTCCTTTGTTTTTTGTAATTTTGAAGCAAAACAGTTATTGATACACTTTCAGTATACATAATGATCACATTCATCATAGGGAATTTGTACCTGTATAGGATATATCTTGCTGCTGATTTTTTCCCCATTCCTCCCACCCTTTGTTTAAAGAAAATGGAAACCAAGCTTTTGTAAATAAGGAGAGGAAGAAGGGTCGAGGTGGGGGGCTGCTTTTTTTTTATTGCTATTTTCTACTTGAGTGCTTCCTTTTTATTACTGTGACAGTCTTTTCATTTATGGAGATAGGGTTGAGTTAATTTGCTATTTTTCAAAATCTTGATGTAGGGATGATTAGATAATTATTTGCCAACTTTTCTTGCTTACTAATATATACATTTAGAGCTATTGATTTCCCCCTGAGTATGCCTTTAGTTATATCTCAGAAATGCTGGGGCCGGGGATTTAGCTCAGTGGTTTTGCAGCCTGCCCCGCAAGCACAAGGACCTGAGTTCGATCCCTGGTACCAAAAAAAAAAAAAAAAAATTAAAATCATAGTTTTTAATTCACTCAAAATAGTTTTCAGATTTCAATTGTGATTTTTTTTCTTATATTCATTTGCTATTTAGAAATGAGTCATTTAATTTATAGTTATTTGGGGATTTTCTCATTACTCTGTGGGTATAATTTATATCTTAATTCCATTCTAGCAGTAGCAATTCAGGAACATACAACAAGGCAGTTAAAATTTTTTGGGTATGATTTCACAGTATCAATATTCTATTATGTAGTGAGACTTTATGGCTTAGTGAGTGGTCACATCTGGTAAATGTTCATTGAGTGCTCTAAAGAAATGTATTCTGTAGTTAGTTTTGTGTGTGTGTGTGTGTGTTGCATTTATTTCCTTTTCTGTCAGATTTATTTTTATATTTTTGGACTGTGTTAATTATAGTATACATATTTAGGATGATTGTATCCTTGTCATCGACGAAATGACCCATTTGTCTGTATTAAATACTTTCAAAATGTAACTCCTTCTTATAGCTACCTCACATATCTGTTGGTTAATGGTCATAGCATGTATCTTTTCCCATTATTTTATGTTCATTTCTGAATACCTATGTTGCTAGGTGTGTCTCTTAAAAACAGTTGGTATTTTTATTCAGATAAACCATCATTGACTTATAATTTGGTATTTAGTGCATTTATACTTAATGAAATTACTGGTCAGTTTGGATGAAAATCTGTTTTTCTACTAGTTTTGTATTTCTCCCTTTTCTTTGTTCCTTTTTCCACTTCTTTTTTTGCCCTTTTTCTTAAGCACTTTTAACAATTATTCCATCTTTCTTGCCTCCTGCTCATTAACTCTGCAGAAGATGGATTGCAAAGACTTACCTTATGGATTAGCATATTCAAATCTGGAGATGTGTTTTGTTCAACATTGTTTAATCAGGTGATTTTTTTCCTTGACACTGGAACACTCTGGAGAGAGAGGCAGGGATTCCCAGAACACCCAGCTTCCTTGGGGAGACACTCAACTCATCTCAAGGCTTATTAGTCAAGATGTAGGACCTTTATATTATTTCTACAGTACTTATTTTTTATATATTTTTTTAAGATTTGTAGAGACTCTGGGGTTATGTAACAGGGCAGCAACCAGTGGAATAGTTATTGCTGCCCAGAATGTAAGAGTTGAGTCTAGGGGAACTCAAACTTAGTCCTCTGCAAGGAGCCTCCCCGAGAGCATGGACCTCGACACCGAAGGCCCACCTGCAACTGGACCTGTTTGGAAGACCCTAAGGGATGGACACCTGTTTATCTATTACTTATCTCCTAACCTTCTACTTTCTTTACAGTCCATGAATGAATGGACTGGTGTTTCCAGCTTCTACTCTGGCCACTAAATTTAAAGAATACATAGTTTTAAATAATACAAATTCTTGGTGAGTTATTGCAAGTTAGAATACACACCTATAAGAAATGTAAACATGCTCTCCTGTTCTGAGGTTGTTAACCCTAAGCCAATTAAGTATGGGAATCCATCTGCTAAAAGTGAAGCTGTTATCTGAATAGTTAATATTATTCCATTCTTCCTGACAATAATTAAAGAGCATGCATCTGCTCATCCAGCAGAGAGGCAACTCATTAGACAGAGGTTAAAAAGAAAAGGATGGAACAATTATGACTCTTCCCAAGAGGATTTGCATTTCAGATAGGATTATGAGAAGAGGGTGGCACTTGTCCCAAAGAAAACTATCTGTAATGATAAAGAGTTGGATACTGTTTTGCCTAATTAAACAGTCTTCCTCTTCTCCTACACAGTAGTTGGGACAGGAAGAAAAGGAGTCATGATAGTAAATGATTAGAAAATAAGCTCTGACTTCAGGCAGAAAAAAGGTGGACAGTTTAATTGGAATCAAATTTAATTTTTATGCATTGTCAAACACAATTCTGAGTACTTGAAAATTCTAATAATCTTTTTTCCTTTTTCAGGTGTGTCCTCTTTAAGTATTCAGTTTGCCAAACTCCCAAAGGGATTAAAGCATTTAAATTTATCTAAAACCTCATTATCACCTAAAGGTATAGTATATCTTAACATTGTAGCTCTAATATTGCTGTAGTTAAAATTATTCTGTTATGTACCTGCATTTAAAAATATATATACTGACAGTTTCAAGATTAATAACATTACAGAATTTAAATTTGATGGTTTAAAATTTGATGGTTTTAAATGGAGAATTTTCAAATTTATGTACCGTTTTTGAATTTTTTAAGCTGTGAGTCACTGAACACACCCCTGGCTGTCTCTAGCTTCATACCCCATGTTCCCAAAGGCACCTGGTTGTATTTTCTTGATTTATTCTGGAATAAACAAGTTGACCCCCACATCCAACTGTCAGGTGGATTCTCTGCTTCACAGGAAACAGAGAAAATGATTGGGCCTCACTGCTGAGACCCTGCAATAGCCTCCTTTACGTCTGTTTTTTGTGTCTGGAAATTGCCTCATTTTCTCCCCAGGCCCTGATCTCACTCCTTCTTCCTGTTGTTTATCCAGTTGCTCATCAAATCTTGCCAATTCTATTATTTCGCCCACTTGCACCTCCATAACAGTATCAGAAATTATCCCACATTCATTCTGCCCTAGTACATCTTCACTCTTTGCTCTGGATACTCGAAAAGTTTTTCTTTCATTGCCAGATATTTTTGGAGAGCTCTTGTTTATTTTATAAAAGCTTATCTTTGACGGCCTCTGTTGGGATGTGTCCCCTCTTCCCGAGGCTTCACCAGAATCAATTGCTCTTTGGTATTATTTCTTGATCACATATATGACATTATTGTGGACATGTTGTCTTTCCTATGAGAGTGAGGCTTTCCTCTTGGCCTGTGGTTCTCTCGTCTCTGTACCTTCAGCTCCTGGCATAGCTTTTAAGAGCACCACGAGGATTCCGAGATTTCTTGAATGGAAAAACGCCACTTCCTAAATAGATCCTCATCTTTTGGTGGCACTGTATGTGCCCTTGTTATGTCACACTTTTCTCTCACTGTGAATGTGCTTACATCATCTCTTTGGATCCCCCGCCGCCGAATTTGTAAGATAGAAATAAGAGTGTCTACTTTACCATAGCGGGTAGGGTGAAATGAGTTAATGTAGACACAGTGTGATTTTTGGCACAGAGGGCTTAATAAATACCAGCAGCTGCCATCACCTTCATCATCCTCATCTTCTGCCCTCATATTTTCAAATACATTCATTTGAGCCCGAGACAAACTCAATGTCCCTGCATGCAGATCTTGTGAATTCCTGCTCACCTGTAAGCTCCCCCTGATGTTTCACTCTTTTTGAAGCTTTTCCAGGCCTCCCCGACAGCTCCCCCTGATTCCTCTTCCTATCTCTGAACTCCAGAATCAGTCCCTCTACTCCAGTATCTTCCCCCTTGCACTTGGATAGTATCCTAGCCTGGGGTGTCTGGGTGGCCCGGGCTTTGCCTCGCTCATTTCTGTGTCCTGGCCCCGACATATCCCTGGCCATCACTGAAAGTGCCTTGGTAAAAGAATGAAGCAGAGCAGGCCCTTGGTTTTACATCCATCCAGTTGCACATGGCTCTGAATGTGCAGTTACACCCAAGTGATTTGAAATTGGAATTAGTTCCACAAGTCTCATTATTTTCTGTGCTCATATTCATGCACACATGGTTAAGATTAAGGCATGAAAGTAAACTACCACAGGGAAAGATTTTCCAAAGAGTTAGTGTTTTCTGAGCTGATGCCAGGACCATTTCCAGACCCTTTCTCTGCACAATCCCTGTTATACCTCAGAAAGTCAGCTTTATCCGAACTTTTATGTTGAACATTATCAGTGCATGGCATACTCATAATAAAGATTTAGAAGATACTGAGAAGTATAAATAAGAAAGTAAAAATTACTTTTAATGCCAGCATCATGAGAATGTCACTGGTCACAACTAGTGACAACTTGCTGTGCTATTTTCAGTCCGTAGTGTGTGTGTGTGTGTGTGCGTGCATGTGTGCGTGCATGTGTGCATGCACACACATATAGTACACATGCACCTATGGAATTATATTGTGCTTACCATTTCATAAGCTTTTTTCTTTACAAAGTGAATTGTGATCATTTATCTCAGTAAACACATCGCCACTTTCAGTGGTCACATGGTATTGCAGAGTATGGAATATAGTCTATAATTTATTTAAATAATCTGTCCCTATACAATTGCATAATTGTTAGCTCTTAGCAATGCCAGCAACACTAACATGAATTTGGTCACTAAATTTTGTCATTTCCTTAATTTCTTTTTTTAGGATAAGTTTCTTTAAGTAGAATTACTAGCCAAAGAGTAGGTTCATGTTAAAGGCTTGTTTTCATGTTTATTTCCTTGTCACCTCCATAAACTTTTTCACACTATTACTATCTTTCCTTTGCATTCTGATTATTCTCCCTTTTAATTCTTTCTCAAGCATACTAGATTCTTCTAATGTTTTAATTTCTTTTTCTCCACTTGTCTTTAATCATTTGCATTTCTTTTGGCAAATTACCATTACACATTCTTTGTTGTCTGTTTATACTGTTGTCTTTTTTCTTAATTTATATGACTTCTCTGCATATTAAAAGTATTCATCTTTTATCATGTGCTTCATAGTATGAGCATAAATCTTTGAAAGATAGGACTTTCAAAAATTTTATTGTATTTCATTATTTTAATGTATTTGTTCACTATTATAAAACAAACTGAAGGATGCAGTGATCATTTGTCCTTCCCTGGGAGAAGCTTTTGTTCCCAGGTCCCTTGTGCTGCCACTTCTCACTTGTGGAAAAGCAGGTTGCTCTACATCTTAGTAGACAAACGAATGTTTTTTTTTGTTTTTTGGTGCCAGGGATTGAACTTGGGTCCTTGTGCTTGCGTGGCAGGCGGCGAAACCACTGAGCTAAATCCCCAGCCCTGCTCTATATCTTAGTAATGATAGCCACGACAGCCTGTGCCTTCACAGGCGAGGGTCCTAGTTCCTGTTTTCCTCTGTGCTGCCATAGAATAGATGTACATCATCAAAACGTGTTGATATTGTTTTATAACATGTGACCCAGAGAATAGTAAGTTGTACCTTTTGAGACAAAGATCTTGAAATATCGTGTTTTTTGTTTGTTTTTCAGTGAGGATCTCACTGTGTAGTTCATGCTGGCTTGAACTCACTATGTAGCCCAGGCTGGCCTCGATCTTGCATCTATTTTCTTGCCTCAGCCTCTCTAGTGCTGGGATTATATATTTTTAAAAATTAACTTCGTAAAGGCTTATATAGAGATTCTGAAAGGTTTACAGTTTCAAAATAATTAGATGAAATTGCAGTTTTAAGTTTCTGCTGAATTTGACTGACACTTTTTTTCTTGAAAAACAGTTATATTCACAACTTCATAATTTAAGACGGATTAGAAAAAAACTCCCCATGACATCTCCATTGCCCCAAATGCCCCTTTTTTCTCTCAGACATTAGCTCTCTGTGTTTCTGGATTTCTAGCAACTATCCTGCTGGTTGGCAGATTCTGTCGTGGCAGGGCCATCTGGTACTACCTGCTCCAGCTGTAAACACTCCAGTAATAAACATGAGGAATGGTGAAAATCACTAGAGAGCCAGAATCGAGAACTGCATGCAGATTTGTGTTGAGCTTGGGTTGTAAGAGTGTTGATTTTCTTCCAGTCCTATACAGTCACAATTTCCTGCTCAGAGTGGGCTGATGAGCTCAGGCTTCATGTGCACACAGACTCAGAAATAGAGAGGAAACCTTGCTTCCCTTTCAGTGGTGTGAGGCTGAGCTGATAACGTGAGTCTCTCCAGAGTCTGCTCTGATGTTAGCCACCTGCCGAGTGCCCACACACATCAAGGAGCATTTTGCTGTCGGAACTAATTTGACCTTCTCATTTTGGAATTTATTTATTGGGTTTTGTAATATCTCACAAAGGGCATGATTTTACAAATGATTTCCTTAATGAGAGTCTGGTATTCTCCGTATGTTTCAGACTCACTTGTTTCATTTATAAAAACAGATGAATACCCCCAATAGAACAAACTAAAGGAAGTTGGATACTTGAACAGTCACAGGAGATAATCTCCAGAAGTTATCCTTTCTTTCATCAAATGCACCTCATTGAAACTCCACCCCCTTTGTTGCCTCCTTGACAGTAGTGTCTTCATTGGATAGTGAGCACAGTCGACCCTCAGTATGTGCAGGAGGTTGGTTCCAGGGCTCCTTTCCCTCATCCTGGGTATCCAAATCCACAGATGCTTCCCAAGTTCCACATATAAAATGATACAGTATTTGCATAGAACCTACATATACCTTCTTATGTATTTTTACTCATTTCTAGATTACTTATAGTACTTAATACAGTGTAAATCTATGTAGTTGTTATATAATTTAGGGAATAATGACCAGGAATAAAATCCATATGTGTTCAGTGCACATGAGACTTTAAAAGTATTTTTAGGGCCGGGGATTTAGCTCAGTGGTTTCACCACCTGCTGCGCAAGCGCAAGGACCCAAGTTCGATCCCCAGTACCAAAAAAACCAAAAAAAACAAGTAAAAGTATTTTTAATCATGGTTGCTTGAATCCACAGGTGCGGAACCCAGAGATTGCAGGGCCATCTGTAGTTTCCTGCCTTAGTCATGTTCCTAGTTGCTGAGCACAGTACCACACATTCACAACTTAAAGGAAGAAAGGTTTGTTTGGCTCACAGTTATAGTCTGTGGTGGGCTGGCTCCAGCCCAGGATGTTAGGGCAGAGGGGCATAGTTAAAGAGAAGCTGCTCCCCTCATGGGAGCCAGGAAGTAGGGAGAGAAGGAAGAGCCAGGAGGGAGATACGCCCTGGCAGATCACATTCCCATGACCTGCCTCTTCTGACCAGGCCCCACCTCTTAACACATTTAGCTCTAGCACCCCCATGATTAGGCTTTGGAAGAACATCCACATGTAAACCATGGCATCACCTGTCTGTGTTTGTCACTAAACTGGCCTTTGACTGGGGAGGTGGTATCCCTGGATCTCAGAGGCTCCTGTGTAGCAGTATACAGTAGCTCCTAAGAAAGATTTTTGAAATGAAAAAATATTACTTAGGTAACACTGGTGTTTCACCCTGGAGTTTAATTAATTTTCTTCATGATAATCATTACACTTTCCCATGGCAGATAATAGAATGGGTTTTAAGTATGTTTCCCAATACCCTGCACTTTGTAAGCATTTGATAAATGTTGGGTGACAGTCAAGAGATGCTTCCTTGTCCTTAACTAAAACATCTTCCATTCAAAGCCTCTCTCCTCTGTATCCAGCATCCACTAACCTTTGAGAAATGGCTCACTGGCCTTTGTCAGGCCCAAGCTGGACCCAGCACCTCTCTCTGACGCTGGAAGATGAGACAGTAGTTCTGTGTAGTGGGTGGAATTCCAGTGACACTATGTCTGCAGCCCCTGCTCTTTTCTTCAAGTCTTGCTGCCACAACTGTATCTGGCTCTTCCTCTAGATCAAGCTGGGCCACCCATCTCCAGGACAGCTGCCCGTCTCTGGACAGACCCTCTTACCTCTTTCTCTTTAGGGCAGTTGACACAGCCTAGGATTTCCGAAAAGAATTCTACTGAAAAAAGAAGAAATAAAATAATTTGAAAGTCTACCCAGATTAGAAATAGATAATTTGGAACCTCAGACTTTTGATGAAAACAGAGAGAGCTCTGTTGTGTCCTTTATCCCGTTATCCTGTGAATGATCATGGGAGATATTGAGAGTGTTTGAGCCCCTGGAGTGAGCAAACTCTGCTGGGCTCCTGTTTCACAGTGACCTACCTCAGGGAGCCTTTACTGCTTCATGACGAGGTGACCTGATAAAAATCCACCCATCCCAGGCTGAGACAGGCCTGTGACAGTGACTGTCATTCACATAGACGAGAACATTGCTCTCTCCATACAGTGATCTGCTCTCCTCATGTATGGCTTCTAGAGGTAGATTTGTCAGTGTAGCTCAGTTAATGTTACCTTGAGCCATAAATAGTGGGGATTGCTAATTAAAGGTTTTTCCTTTTGATTGCTTCTTACATTGTGTGCAGATACTGTTTCACTCTTTGTAAACTCCGTTTCAGTCTAAATTTAGCCTTGAGTATAACACATTTAAATACAGCAGTATATTCCTCCGTCAACTTCCTGGTATTTAAATAGACAAAATTACCTGAATATGCACATGTATCATTTAAATGCTGATGGCAGAGTTAAGAATCACCTGGAAGAATCCAGAGAAAGGATAAAAATTGTCAATGAGATTGCTTGCATCATTCTGGGACTTCAGTCAAATGCTTGTGTCCTCTGCAGAACAGAGCACAACCACTTGTATCGCTGCCCCTGGGTCCGTGAGATGGTTGTGTCCGATCCTCTCTGAGGGTATGTGTCAAAAAGGACACAATCACAACGGTCATACTTGGTGTCTGTGTTTATGGGTAACTTCAGTCCCACAATTTTGTGGGACTGCTGGGCCATTTATAGAAACTCACAGCCTCACGTCATCTCCTGGAGGGAAACTGAAGCCGGGTTTCCTAATGTTGCAGGGGTGAACAGCCTTTCTCAGTCCCTCAGTGCCAACCCGCTGACTGCCTCCACCCTCACCCACCTGGACCTCTCAGGGAATGTTCTTCGTGGAGATGACCTCTCGGTAAGGTTGCTTTCCCTGGCTTTCAGCTTCCAAACAGCTGTGTTGAATAAATGTGAACTAATTTCTGCATGTGACTTTCTGACTGACTTCCCTGCCTCTCTCTGTCCTGGTGCTTAAAGCCATGCAGTTACAAGTTTATGAAGTGTTTTAATGAAGGCTCGAGAACATTCCTTAATTAAATGTAATCTATCACCACACTTGATTTTTTCTCATATGATGCTGAAGTTCAAATGCTCTTTGGAAACACTTTTTCTACAGGAGTGTTTTTCATTTTAAAACATTTTAGCACGCTGGTTACAGTTGTCTGCTAAAAAAGATTGGTTGCATAAACTGACCTCTTTCATCATTAAACAGTATTGTTGGAGAGTCTGGTGGTCGCTTTTGTATAGATTGCAATTAAAAGGGGCTATTGGGATAAAACCAATCCTGATCTATTCCATGAATGAAATAAAAGTACCCTGTAGCTGCTCGTTAATGTTTGAGGCTAAAAGTTCTTCTTGATTATAACAAGATTTTTCATGTACCTGAGTTAGTAATAGAAATGTTGGGCAGATCTCATCAACACGGAGGATTAAGCATGACCTAATTACTGTATGTGGTGAGTGGTCTCTTCTGGCCATCGCGACGGTATTTTGGAGAGATGACCCTTTAACACCAGGACCTACAGCAACTGAGCATCTTTGAGGGGCTTGAATGAATTTGCATTCCAGTGCTCTTCGGGGATGAAAAACACTGACATTTATTCTCACTTTTTTTTTTTCTAACTCCTACTTGTAAGGCAGGCAGGGAGTACAAATGAAGACCTTTTTGTGGTTTTTTTTCTTTTCCTCTTTCTCTCCTTCACACTTGGGATCATTTAAATAATACTTAGTTCCTGGCTTGCCATGATTTTTGTGCTGCATTTTTCAATTTCATTTGTCATCTTTATTGAGGATTCATAAACCTGCTCCCTTCCCGGATGAAGCAGGGAGTCTGACACAAAACCACCAAACCATTATGGTGGCAAACATAGATGAAAAGAGGAAAGAAGAGACTGAAAGTAAATAAGACTCAGTTAAAAACAAGGGCATCATGGGTGCTTCATACAACAGCTCAACACCTGTATCCCTGGCCAATGGATCTTGCTCTGACTGACCTCTAGGGACAGTGGAGTGGATTGGTGAGCCCTGGGGGAGAGTGGGCTCCCAGCCAAGGACTGCTGAGGTTCTGGAGTCCCACAGCAGGTGCACAGGCTCCTGTCCTTGTCTCTGTGCCTTCCTGGAAAGTGGCTGGAAGGGTATTGGCCTAGTAGGGTCTTGTGACCACTTCAGGGTGTCAGCACTCCCCCTACTGGTGGCTGGGAGCAAAATCACTCACGTTAAATGTCCCTTTAGGTCACTAGCACCAGGCAATGAATGAGAGGCTAAATAACTGTGCAAATGAAGGCAAAATTATTTCTCTGAATCAGAGCCTTTCATAATTCAGTCTGTTGGCTGTGCCTGGTTTATTCGAAAGCATTTCCATGTTAATATTTTGTTCTTCTGATGTCCCTGATTTAGAGGGCTTTTCTGAAGAACCATGCAGTTACATTGCTGAGCTTAATGAGTGCTTGCCAACAAATGAGACACTCAGATAGCCTCGTCGGTGTTTGCAAGTGTCTGTTGGCAGAGAGCTCAGACTCAGTTTGTTGTTGGTGAGCTCTGGCTACTGCTCAGATGGGACAATTAGAGAACAGTAGGCATTAATTTCATTGTTTTGATCACCTTGCATGGGGTGTAAGTGAGAGAGGAAAGTTTAGGCGTTGTGACCCCTGATGTATCCTATCTGTATGTGAGACTAGCTGTGCTGCCAGGGCATCTGTGATTGATTTTTGGAAGTAACTAAGGTTAGAAAAAAATCATTAGAAAAATCATTATATTGGGCGGAAGAGAGTATAGCCTGGGACCATTCAATGGTTCAAGTTCAAATGAGTGCTTCCTTAAACACTTTCAAAACTGATTAGCATTTTGATAGGTTGACTGCAACCCAGGTGGTATTTTAATCTCAGGAGCTATAATTAATTAGCACCCTTCCAAAACTGTATAATAAAAATGAAGCTAATCAGGAAAACTAAGTAATGTGGAAAAATGCGGAGCGGGTGTTGGCAGTCAGGATTCCATTTGGCCATTTAAAAAAATTGGAATGTAATTTTATTTTAAATTCTCTGAGTTTTTGCTCCAGAAAATTCTGCAAATTTTCTTGGGAACAGCAGAGAATGATCTTGGGGAATATGGGCAGCTTTCTTTTAGAACAGTAACTTGCATTGTGCTCTGTGTGTGTGTGTGTGTGTGTGTGTGTGTGTGTGTTTCTGGAACCTAACATTTTTTTGTGTTTTTTTTTTTCCAAGCACATGTATAATTTTTTGGCCCAGCCAAATGCCATTGCTTATCTGGATTTGTCCAATACAGAATGTTCCCTGGACATGGTAATGTTTCTTTATATTGCTTTGGGGCTATCAACAGCTCTTTAGATGGGATACAGGGCTTTTTTTTCTAATGATTTATTTTCCTAAACCTAGAGATACTTAAAATGAGAGTGCCTTCTGTCTTCTCCAGGTCTGCGGCGCTCTGCTCCGAGGATGCCTCCAGTACTTAGCTGTGCTCAATCTCTCCAGAACTGTCTTTTCCCACCGGTACGGGTTTATTCCTGCTGTCATTGACATTTTGGAGTGTCTCTGAGAGGAATGTGTAGTGATAATGCAAATAGAAGTGATGGAGGTTGAAGACTGTACACGAAAGACAGCCATAAGCCATCATCTATGAATTATTAGGCCTTGACAGTTTAAGTTTTTGTTATAGCTTTTTAAACCACAGCTAAATATTCTTATTAATAACTCCAGTTTGACTATGTGAACTACACGATGATGCTCTGTTTTTCACCTGTGGACAAGCACCCTCTCTTGATAGTAGAAACCCTTTTAGAATCTTCTATAGATATTTCTCAGTGATGAGCTTAGAAGTTAGCATAAACTACCTGTGGGGGCAAAGAGAATACCAATCCCAAAGCTGCAACACTTTAATTTTGTACAGGAAGCAGAGACAAGTATTAGGGTCTCATTTTACCCTGCTGACTCTTAAACTCTTTTCAAAATAAGGCATTAGGTTAGGAGCTGTAAGATTCACAAACAGCAACAAGTCAGAATGGAGAGAGAATATGGCAGAATTGTGGAAAGTACATGAGCTATACAAGTGTGGAGTTTTGGGGCCACCTAATATATCAGCACTGCTCGACAGCATTCACAGTCGTGACCACAAGTCATCATATTGTAGTCCTTGTGTTCTTTAATAACATGAGAATATTACTTAGAACTAGAGATACCTCCATATTTACTAGTACACTTTAGAAGCATCATATATTCAAGGATATAAACCTCACTTATTTGGAAAATTCAGCTTGTGGCATGCTTTATTCCACAAATATACATTGCAAATTTATCTATCTATATTTTAAAGTACTTTTGGTCCATTACTTCAGCAATGATGTGAATTTTTACAGTAGTGAAAATATGCCACAAATCCCTCAATGGAGAAAGGTCAGAGAGTGTAGAGTCTAGGAGTAAAAGGAGGGAGAAGCTGAGAGACTTCCAAGATACTGAATTTTGAGGGAAAGGGGCTAATTAAGTAAGAGTAGTCACTGAGGCTGTCTGGTCGACTTGTATGCTTGATGGCAGTTTAGGAATCCGTGTTTTGGTGGAGCTCTAACTGACAAGAGGACCTGAGATACCAGACAACAGCACAGCCTCTAAAGGTCTTTGTATAATCAGCTCTTTTGAGTCCACAATACTGTGAATTCTGTGATGGCTAGTCTTCAGTAGAGCTGTTAAGTTTGTAGAGCACAATTGTGCTAACAAATTGCCTTGTCTTCCAAATGAAAGGTTATGATTAAACTGTTTAATACCCCGCACCTTACCTAGATATAGTCATGGAAAGCCCCTAGTTATTATTTTGAAATTACTGCATTTACACTTAGGTGTGGATTGCTAGCCAGGCTGTTCATACTTTTGTTCACAGATAATTTCATAACTGTATCTGTCAGGGTAAGTAAGGTTGTTCTGCAGTGATCACAACCATACCACCAACCCTGACACCCACCTGCCCATCTTCATGGCTGTCAGCGGCAGTAGTTTTACCACATGTCCATTCAAGGCTGGCCATGTCACTTCACCCTGGTGGGAGCCTCTCTGTCGAGAGCACTGACAGTCATGTTGCACATGAAAAAGGGACCATGGCAATGCACATGCTCTCTGATGAAGCTTTTCTTGGGAAGTGGAACACACCATGTCCTTTCACATCCCATTGGCCATAGGGACTCCATGGAGCAGATCCTGCTGTCGGCGTGGTGGCAGTGCCTCATTGTGCCTCAGAAAGGGACAGTGGATATTTGGAAACCACGGAATTAACACTAACACAAAGCAGTAGGAAGAAAGCTATACTCAAAGAACCATTTAACATTTGCTTATCAAAAAATGGCCAGAAGTATATAAGCTAACACTGTTACACTCTCTAGATGGAGAGTTATTTAAAATGTTTAAAATTATATATTCTACCAGCTTACTTGGATTTTTTTTTTCTCAAAAAAAGAGAAAGATCCTGATAGCTTAGATTTTTCTAAGGAGCCTGAAATTATCTTGCTTTAAAATTTTATTTTTAACTTGTCAAATAGTGACAGGTTTCCTGAGTCATCTGTACAAAATATTATCGAATATTATGTGTATGAGGTAGGCCACTAGGATGCCCTTGCCCTGAGATTCTGAGTCCTTCCACAGAATAGGATTCATCATCATTGTTAGCTTACTACTCATTAGGCCAAGTGCTTTACATACAGTGACTTATTTAGTCCTTCCATCAATTCTGTAAGGCAGAACATAACAAACTGTTCTTGAATCCTGGTTCAAGTAGACTCTTAAATCCTGTTTTCTCTTAGACCCATATGGTGTTGACTCTTAACTTGTCCTTGAGTTGTGTGGTTTGATCCAATTACTTCCCACTGTAATAGCAAGGGGATGAATTGGAGGGTATGGCTATTTCATTTTTTTCTTTATTCTAGTATCTGACTTGGAATGATTAGATTTGCAGTGTGGATGTAGTAGCTAATTAGGCAGCTTGTCCAGCAGGCCTCCTACCACTCAGGAGTTCTGTGCTAGTCCTCAGCTGGACACCAGGTCTGTGTCTTGTTGCTTCTCAGGTTTGCTACATTTAAAGATACTGTTGCTGCCCGTGGGAAAACTCTTAAATTGATGGAAAAATATACATTTCTCACTTTCTGTTTTTTAACACTCAACATGGAATTTCTCCAAGGATTGAAATTCACTGGACTTCATTAGCTACAAAGAACAGGAATAAACGGTTTTGTGGAGTTAGTGATGTGTCTTAAGTATTCTTAATCCATGTAATAGGACTGGGTTTACATATCTAGGGTGCAGACATGTATTTTGTTTCTTTTTACTATAACATTTCTACTGCGAGTGGGACTGATTTATGGGTTATTTCATGGTGTCTGAATAACCGATAAACAAGTTTGCTGGAAATAACCACTTGAATGCCTCCTATGTCTTTTCAGGAAAGGAAAAGAGGTGCCCCCGTCTTTCAAGCAATTTTTTAGTAGTTCTCTAGCACTGATGCAAATCAACCTTTCTGGCACAAAACTGTCTCCTGAGCCCTTAAAGTGAGTGATTAATTCATTTTCTCCAGAGCTTTTAAAGTTCAGTTTCTTAATATGAGTGTGCTTAAGGGAACAGAGAAAGACATATAATCCAAAGACAGAAAAGGCAAAAAAGAGAATGCTTCTTTACTCTAAGACAGAAGAGTATGTTAACATATTTTAAGTACATTGTGCACTGTTGATGTTATTATATTGTCAATATAAAAATAATTCTCCCTTTGGTTTGTGTCCTTGGGAGTAGTCACTGATCTTTTACAAAAGTTATGTTCCGTGCATGTATGGAAATAACACTCTGAAACCCATGAATGCATTCAGTTCATTAATAAAACATTATTTAAAAATATGTGCCCAGGTACCATTGCCTTATATTAATGTCCATTCACCTCATTTTAGGCATGTTCTTATGTGTTTTAATCAAATTTCAACTAATAGTAATTGTCGAACTCTATATTATATACATTTTGTGTGCAACAGAATCAGTGTTTAAATGCTTCAGTGTCTGAGTTAAGTGTAGGCTGTCTTTGACTTTTTCACTTGAAGTTTGAGAGTAATTTGTTATTTTTAAGAATTCTATTTACCATCACCAGAAACACTCAGGCTTTTATGTACGAGGGTAAGAGAGTCAAATTCCCTGTATTTTTCAAGTAGTTGTGGGCGTGTGCATTGTCAGATTGACTCTGGTACATGTACACATTTCTCCTTTTCCCAAGCTAACATGTCAGTTAGCATTTACTCTCCCCTTGTAATTTGTGTGAAATGTTAAAAGCAATGCCTCCATTTTACTTGAAAAGTAATTGAGAAATTCCCTTTTCTCTCTCTCTGGTGTTTTTTTTTTTTTTTTTTTTTAGAAGTGTGTAGTTCTTGGTTCCCTACCATAGGTCTAAAACAGTAGACATCTTTAGGAAAAGTAGCTCCAGGCAAGGGCTGAAATATATTATAAAGGCTTTTTAAAAAATGTTGTTACTTAATTAGAGGTCTCTAAATGTAATAGCCATAAACAGTTAAAAAACCCTGAGATTTGATTGTTTGCACAGATATTAAGAAAGGCATCAGAATTAGTGTTCTAAAGGGATTCCTTTATAATTTAATCATACTCACTTATTCAGCTGATACGTTTTGAGCAATGTGCTAGTTATGAGGACATTGTGTACAAAGCAAAACCAGGCACATCCTGGTGTGTCCGTCAGCAGGAGATTAGCACTTTGCAAACAGTTTTAGAGATAAAACAGTTTTCTAATTCTTTTAGTATTGATGACTCTTGTATAATATGGAGTAATTGTTCATTGCTTATGTAATTAATTTTATTCAATATTCCACACCATGACAGGACTGGATTTTCTATGCTTTATCATAGCAATGCACTGGTAAATATTGCACTTCGAAGGTACTTTGTAATTGTTAAATCTTATGACCTGTTTTTTATGTTAAGGTTTAAACATGTTAAAGCAGTGGTCTCTTTAGCTCTGTGTTTTACTCAGTACGAATTTTAACGGGAAAAGAAAGACTTTGTGGCTAAAGAATCTAGAAACCAGGTTCACGTGGCCATTTAACGGGCTGCTGTAAGGTGAGATGATAGATAGCCACGGCTGAGCTGCTTAGGGTTACCTCTGAGGGAGTGCTGGAGAGGGAACGGCAGGGAATTGCGAAGGCCAGCTTTCCACTTGCCAGACACTGTCCTGGGTGTTCCTGCATGCACTGTCTCCTTTAATGCTGACCACATTTTCGGGAAGCTGGTATCACTGTCCCCATTTTACAGTTGAGGAAATTGAGACTCAGCCAAACTAAGTCATATCCTCCAAGTATAGTGACAGTTTGGATTTTCAGAAAAGCAGATGTGGAGATTGTGATTAGCTTGCAGGATACTCATTAGGCCTTGATTTGGGATTACCACCGTGACAAGGGTTGAAGGAGGAAAGCGAGAAGCTGCGCTGGGTTGGAGGCCTTTCTAGAGAGGAGAAGAGCTGGGTCGTCATGGGGCTCTGTGGTGCTCCTAATTGCAAACCACTCATCACTGTCTTCAGGGAGCAGGGAGAGACGCTTGCTTCTGCAAGGCGTGGGTCAGTAGCTGCGAGAGGATGAGCTAAAGAAGTGTGACTTCTTTTTTGAGAGTAACACTTTAAGTTTGAATATAATGTGTTCTAGAAGTTTCCCAATCAATTTGGGGTCCTTTAAAAGGAAATAGAATGCTTACTTCATAGTTCCAGTTATGGCTGTCTGCAGTCCATTTTAGGGGCCTTAGAGGATGGGGGGCCACTGTTCCTTGGTGTTTCCCAAAGGTTCTGGTGTAGTTTGGTTCCAAGCGTGCCTGGGACACTCCCTGCCTTACAGTTCTGAGTGCAGCCTGAGTTCCTGACTGTCACCTCTCTCTCTCTCTCCTCTTCTGTTCCCCACCTCCTCCCTCTGCCATGCAGTGCCCACCTTGTCTGAGTATTTTTATTAAAACTATTAAATGTGCTACTCCAAAATTACAACACATCACCTATTCACAGAGGGAAAATGAAATCAGTTTGTCTCATCCCTTTTGGCAACAGTGCTTGAGGATTAAGAGGGTAATTATTAAGGCAGATTTGCTATAAGTTGGTTAAAAAATGACATTTCTTGTTCCAGCATTTTCCCTGATGCCCACTATGCTTTGTTGAAGTTATTGTTTTATTTTTATTAAGAACAGTTTCTATGATCCCATGCGTTGTTATCTTATCATTGGACTTCTGTAGTTAAGTATCTTAAAGCACACTATTCAGTTTCATGACTTTAATCCACATGTAAGAAAAACAGGAAGAATTTTCCTTCCAGTTCATAAAAAGGCATTTCTGAAATATGTGAGTACACCCTGAAAACTCAGCAGGTCCTAGAAATAGAACTCTTGGGTAATGCTGAACTCTCTCCTTTTACTGATGAGAACTTGAGACCCCAAAAACATGATGTGTTAGGATGAGTCACCCCACTTTAATGTCAGATCCAGGACGCAAGCACTGGCCTTTTGGTTTTTAGTTCCAAGTACTGTTAGCAGCTCAGTATTGCCCCCAGGGAAGAAAGGAGGAAAAAACAATTTTTAGGAAAAGAGAAGAAATTTAATAAGCAATTGACACATACATATATGAGTGGCACAGCCGTTCTCATAGGCTGATGTTTTAGGGATTGGTGAACTAGATTTACAAGATGAAAAAAGGCATTCACCTCCAGCCTTCTCATTGATGAGGCCTTGGCAGCTGGAGACTGTGGGCTTGAGCTCCATCCATTGCTGGAGCTGGCTTTCTTTGGGTGGGGCCTGAGGATTTCAGGAAGGAGAAATTCACTTGCAGGGACCTAGTCAGGCAATAATTCCTTCCTTTCCTGCCTCCTCCTTGACTTGGCATGTTTTTGAAGTGTGCTTTAGACAGGCCCATTTCCTGGGAACAGTTAGTCACTGCAGAAACAGATGCCTGAGTCCCCCACTTTCCTGCTCATTGCTGCCCGCCTAACGTTACAGTTATTTGCACATATATTTATTTCTATTGCTTATAGCAGGAATCTTCTCCCGCTCACCTTAGATCTCCTCACAAGGCCTAAATTAGTGCCTTTTGCCTGTTCCATGTCATATAGTAGATGTATATGCATATGTGAATTTTTTGTGTCAGGGCTGCTCAGTGGTGTAGGACTGACTTGTAAAAAAGTGGGTTCAATTTATTTTCTTAGACAGGTATGACATGCAGGCAATCACTTCCAGTTTCCTAAATTTCCAGATGAGAAAATTCCTATTTAGAGCAGAGACATCCTTTGCCCTTGCCTGGCTGGCAGCTGGACAGACAGGATTCTGGTGAAGACATACAGCTTCTTCTCTCCAGTGCTTGCTTCTCCACCCTTGCCCACCAGTCCTATAGTTCCTAACTCATCTAGGTGTAATTTCCACATCCTGGAATACTGTGGGGAGCAGACTCCTTCTCTATCATATCCCTTAGGGAAGACTAGCTTTACTTTGCTTTTCTAACAACAATTGCCTAATAATATTCTAAACATTATCAAAACTGTTCTCAAGCAGATGCAGGTGGGAATTTATCTGGGCTGACCACAATTTAATTTCAATATGCAATTAGGTGAGCTGTTGGTTTATTTGCATAGCAATAGCAGTCTTGCTGGATTCTGCATTTCTGATGGACTCCATGCCTGCCTGTTGGGAAGAATGTTTGTCAAGAGACTGGAATGCAGATGGCATTTGAAAAGGGGAGAGTGTTCTTGGTGCTTGACCTGTGATTAAGAAAAGGCATTCTTTTTCCAGGCTTTATTCAGTATGATTACATTTGTGTGTATGTGTATGCGCGCCTGTGTGTGGATTGTGTGGAAATGTAACTAATGTGTGTGTTTCCTCCTCTCAGAGCGCTGCTGTTGGGTCTGGCTTGTAATCATAATTTGAAAGGAGTTTCATTGGATCTCAGCAACTGTGAGGTAAGACCACCTTTACATTCTGCACTGAAATAGACAATAGCCTCAGGAATACTTTGCCTTTTCCCTGGAAAAGGTATGAGACTGTGACTCCACAGTGTATAAATGAAGCAGGAAAACACATTATACAATATTTGGATGTTCTGTATTTCGCAAGTTTCATCTACAAGCAGTGCCAGCACAGCATTAAGAAACCATCCCAGTGTGTTTTAAATGACGTGTGTTTCCCTTTCCTTACTGTCTGTTGCTAAGTAGTTAGGTGAAGCTTGGAGACACAGAGCCATAAACCACCTTTACCATCATGAAGATGTACCACACAGTATTTGTTGTAGGGGACAAATGTGTATAGACTGACTTGGATTTGTAGAGTGTGAGAGAGAATAGCTGTCTTGTCATTAATTTTACTTTCAGTAGCTTGATTTGAAGTAGGAAAATTAAAATGCCTGTCAGAATTCTAGCAATTCCAAATTCTTGGAATCGAGGAGCCTATAGAAGAGAACTGAGCACAAAAGCCTTTAGATTTTAAAGAGTACCTAAACTTCTACCATCTTGGAATGTTCAGTTTGTGTGCAGATTTGGAAGAACATACTCATGTGCCAACCACCTGGCCTATTCAAAGCCTGGCTCTGATCAACATGTCAGGCCCCCTCTGTGGAGTAGATGGAGGAGTCTCTCTTGGCCTTCGGGCCTACTGCTTTCTCTTTCCAGAGCATTCTTCTCCAGAGAGACCTTCCTCTCTGAGACCAGTATCCTGCAGTGTGCCTCAGACTACTGGGGTATGCATTCCTGGATGGACTGATAGATATTGCTACATCTCATTTTCTGTGCCTGCAAAATGGAGATGATAGTAGTTCCCCCAACAGGTTCTTGTAAGGTTCAAGGGAGGTCTTCTTTGAAGGGTGCCTCTACACAGTATCTGGTACACATCACTGTTGATTGCCTTGCTATTTTTTCCTATCTCAATTTCTTTCCTGACTCTTCAGTCCTTTATGATCTTGTTCTTTTCTAATTGTCTAGACTCAGTGATAGGTCAGTTGTGGCTTTCTGGAAGGCAGTATTATGTCATAGTTTGTCTTGTGTTTCCCTTGGTTCCTAACAAAATGCTAGGCACTAAGCCAACACTAGATATTGAGTAAAATTAACATATTATACCTCCGAAAATTCTAGAGTCTGAGAAGTTTGAAACTGCACCATATAAATTGTCAGTGTAGGATTTTTCATTAACTTGGGCTTTAGTATCAATGTTGTGACTTACTTTTCTTGTTTGGAAAATAGAAAAGCAAAATGTACCCCAAAAAGGCCCTCAAAAATTAAACTTGTGTTGTGGAACTATCAGTGGTCTTTCACTTATCCAGACAGAGTATAAAATAGAAACCAACTGTGGCAATAAGGTAGGAATTACCTGCTTACTAGCACTTTATTAAGGGGCATGTCAGTAATTAAAACCTTTATTAAAGTAGGAGTGAGATGAAGGAGAATGGGAAGGGTTATCAAAGAAGGGAGATTGGTATCCATGTAACAGCTCTTTTAGATCAAACTGCTGATTAGCAATGATGTATGATGTGGTTTTACTATCCTTATTAAATACCTTGAGTACTACTACATTGACATTTTTTATTTAATTCTGTGATAAAGCTGAAATGAGAATAAGTGATCATGTGGGTACCATATATATAGACAAAGAAGATGAGGTCTAAAGAAACTGAAATGATCTAACTCATTAATGGCAGAGCCTGATTCTCTGTTATTAATAACAAAACTGATGGTGGTAATTATTAGAATATTAAGTGTGATTAGGCATTTTCTTCTCAAATGCGGTGATACAGGAAATGTGCTCGAAGAATAGTCACATTGCTATGTAACTTGTTTCTTAGACTTCTTTGCGATCTATTGGGAATCATTCAAAGACAGTAATATTAAGTGAGCCATATAAAATTTGATAGATCAAAAATGTCAGGACGTAGGCAGTCTCCTGTGATTCAGCCTAATTGCTGGTAGACTTTTACTTTTATCACTTTTTAAAGACAAAAATTCAGATCAAATGATTAATCTCTGATGGGTGGATTAAGCACTGTTGTTTTGATAATCCCAACTTAATTTTGGCCATTTCTTTATGGATTATAGGAAACACTGATACCTGTGAGAAAGAGAAGCCTTGAAAGTATGTCAGTATCATGTTTGTTGTAATTTTATAGCTTGAATTACTGTACTGGTGGCCACATGGGAAACTCATGTTGTATTGCTGTTTGTGAAAGCTGGTGGAACATAAAATTATTTTGCTAAACTGTGTTACAGTGTTTTGTCACATTTTGCTTCTTAGGGATAGATACTCAAATTTAACTAGATATTGGTTTGTGCCTCTTTATGAAAAGAGTAATCCTCCCTGCAAGGCCTTTGGAGTTATCAGGTAACCCATGTTGGAATGCTTGACACGTTGAGGATTTGCCATTATTAGTCTTTTGTATTTGGAACTCAGAGTTTATGTGATGCTCCCAGAAAGGAGTTTCACTACCTAAAAGTTTAAGATTATGCAAGTATAGTATTTTCTCTCTTATTTCTTTATTTAGCCAAAGTAAGCAGAACCTTCTTAGCACACTAGTCAAAATCATAGAAGAATTTATGTGATTCTTCTATAAATAGGTAAATCTAATTTTAAAATCCAGAAGATGATGGAGAATGTTTTTCCCTATCACGTGGTCATCATGGGAGGTGACTTTCAAAGTTACCGGGGCTCTGGGGACTTGTCAGGTGTGTGGAGCACTGTGCTGGTACTTTGTGCTCAGAGTGGTCCAGCAGTTTCTGATCTGGGCCCTGACAGTTCAGTGCCTCCTACAGGTACAGAGACCACAGCTTCCCCAAGCCATAGAAACAGAACCCAGGGGAAACACTTTGATGTTTTTTATGTCCATTCATCAGTAATTAACTTTAATAGAAACCATCTTCTGGACAGAATTTTTGATACAGATTCACCTCTTCTGTTGATGTGGGGAAAATGCAGGGATGAATTTTGTAATCAGGCTGTGTAAGAGTCAGAGAAGGTAAACGACATCATCTGTGATGCTGGTGGAGGAGGTGAGAGAGTAACTGAGGAGGAGGAATCAAGCTTACAGTCACATTGCTTAAGCAAATTTGTTTGAAAGGAAACATACACCATGTTTCTTTATTATTCATTCTGAATGCTCTTGTAGTTCTTACAATATTTCACTGTTTTTCTGAAACAGCCATTTCACGTTCAGTAATTTGACTGACAGAGATTCACACTTGATGTGATGAAAGTGTATACAGAAATTTATGACTTATAAAGTTGCTTTCCCATTAGACAAATATCATTATTATTTGGAGAACTAAATCCAAAAGTATAGTCTGTATTCTTTTGGATCTGTGAGGACTAATATGATTAGTAGTAAAATTAACCTTGCATTTATAGAGAACTTCCATTAATGTGGTCTACCTTGTTGATGTTATCACTTCATTTCCATCCCCTTGATCTCTTAGTGCTGCAAAGGAGTCCTGTCTTTTGTATGAGAAAATGACTCATTGTAGTCATGAGAGCCAAGGAGTGTAAAGCCAGAGGCAGGCAGTTTGGAATCAAAAGGCTTCTCTGACACCTGGGGCAGGCTTGGGAAATGATTACCTTCTTTCAGCCTTTGTTTTTCACCTGTTGAGTGTGGGTGATAATAGTTTTCAGGGAGAGCTTCTGGCACAATGCCATGCTGGGCTTCACATGTGTGAGCCATTATCTGGGGAGGAAGAGGTTTGCTATGGGGGGGCTCTTTAATTTGAATGTCAGAATTTATAACATAAGTCTAATATTGCCTTTCTAAAATGTTATTTAGAAAATACCAAAATTTTATTTTGATAAATAATATTCTTTATTTATCAAAACATTGCCTTCAAAGCTGTTTTGCATCTTTCATGAAGAATTAGGCTTATTATTTCAGAGTCACACCTGATTTTGGAAACAAAATTGTATATCCCTGTATGGGCAGATTTCCTGTGGTTGATCGTAATTCTCTCTCAAAGACTCAGGACTCAGCTTTAGTACAGATGTGCACAGAAATGTGTGTCCATTTCCCTTGAGGTTAGTTCCAGAAGAAGAGATGTGAAACTGTTCCATGTGGTAGTAGTGATACCAGAATTCTGTGCGTCTGTTTACCCAAATGGAGGCAGTGGATCTGTGCATTCTGATCTGTTTTTAGAAAATCACATTACTTTACAGTCACACCTCAAGAGAAGAACTGATAAATATTGGAACTGAATTCTAAAGTCTTTGATTTTTTTTCAGAGATGGAAAGTGTTATAAATGGCACATGTGAAACCACTCGGGACAGTCCTTGTGTTTATTCTAGTGAAAAGAGACTGAAATTGGGGGTAGATTTCAGCAGCTATCTAGGAAGAGCCGAGTTTATTACATCCGTGAGTGGCTAGACTGACATAGAGAGAGAGAGAGATCAGCAGCTAGTTGGGAGAGATTTCATTCATGGGTGGATGAGCTAACAGAGAGAGAGAGGAGAGAGATGTTAGCAGTTAGTTGGGAAAGGAATTAGGCTTATATAGGTATTGAAAAGGGAGTTTATGATTATAAGAAGGTTCCAAGGACAGCGCAGGTGTGTAGATAATCACTGGACTTCTCAGCGCTGGGGAGATTGTATATTCTGTCTTAATTTTCTTTTTAAATGGCTGTCTGCCTTGTTTTCTGAGTTGCCTGTTATTTGCTGAGAGCAGCCTGTTTGCATTGCAAAGGTCTCATTCAGGCCAGGCATGACAGAAAGGTTAATTATTGCTAAGGATTAGTTGCAGGTCTAGGTGTGACCGTTCCTTTAAGGTGAGACTGTCCTCCAGGTTATCATGTGATTCATGGCAATTGATGATCAATAAAAAAGAGAGCAGCAGATATTGAAATTTGCAACAAGTAGGACATTGTAGCAAGTGAATAGAAACTTTCAAGGTGATTCCATTCAATCTGAGAGTCATTTTACCAACCTAGATGTACCATTCTTGGGTACTTCTCACCTGTTACTTCCCTGTCAGACCAGGTGTGGAACATAAATCTGCACATTTCACATGATAGGCTGCACATATGAAGGAAACATTTTAATACATGCAACTCTTTGCACCCTGGAATGGCTGTAGTTACATTTATCTTTTTAGGTACAAATTTGTCATTTGTTATTAAACTGTCTTAGCAATTGGACATTGAGTTAAATTTGTAATTTTGTGCATGTGTGTGTGTATGTGTGTGTTTTTGGAGAACTTAATACTCCTCAGTTTTATGTGCGAAAATATCCAGGGTTAAAAATTAATTTATTAAAATTAGAACTCATATAGGAGAAAATAGGTAATCAGAGATTATTTTATACTTAAAATGTTTTGTCACATGCTTTTAAATGACAAAATGATCTTGAGAAAGAAAGATAAATTATTAAAGGCAATAGATTTTAGGGGATTTCTTTTTGGCTTCCTTTTTCCTCATTATGGATATTTGAGTATTAGATGTACCTTCTCACTTAGAATGGTGAGTAACATCTGAAAGGAATGGGAGGAAACTACTCTCAAAACAACGTGATTTTATTTTTAACATTTTCAGAAGTGTTCAGTGATTCGGTCACACTCTTCTTTGGTCTTCCTTGCTCTTAAATAAAGCTAGGGTGTGGGATTCAAATGAGGGCAATTTAAAAACCAGTCTTACATGCATACATGCAGACAGGGCTCTAATTATGCAAATTTACTTAAAAGGATTTTCATTTACAGTAATGGAGAAAAGCTTTTACTCTTTTGGGAAGGCTCTAGCTTTCGGGAAATTTTGGACACTTAATAACTATAAATTTAATTGAATACTCTTGGTAACTGAAATTTCAGTTATTTAAATTTTTGATTTTGTTTTAAGAGCACATTTTAGTTAGAAATGTTTCTTTGAACCTTTCCTTTTTTAAGCTATGTATTTTGTTTTGTTTTGTTTTTTGTTACCGGGGATTGAACTCAGGTCCTTATACTTGCAAGGCAGGTGGCGGAACCACTGAGCTAAACCCCCGGCCCTATGCTATGTATTGATAGAGATTCCAGGTTCTTTATTCTTGTTCTGCTGCTGCTCATAATGTTTTTTCTGTTTTCTCTTTGGGCTTTCCTTAGCTTGGCCATTGTGTAAGTACTTCATGAATCAATAAGTTAGGGTATATTAGTATACTCCATTATCTTAAAATATTGGAATATATATTAGTTTTATGTGCAAATGTTAGATATTATCAGTAAAGAGTGTAAAGTAAAAAGAAGTGAACATGTAAATTCTACTTGTATTTTTCATTTCTATGCCTGGAATCCTTTTATTATGCAATGGTAAAATATGGAGATTTTCTTCTAGAAATTTTATTTCTCAACAGAGAAATCACTGTCAGCAAATATGAAACTGTAAAGATTTATGAACTTATTTTTATCTTCTTAAGTTCATCCTCTCTTTTCAGGCTCCAAAAATCAAATTATGTTTCTTTGAAGCACTTCCTTAAGTGAGTTCTTTCTTTAGCTTTGACTGATAGTCTGCATACATCATCTGCATACATGTTTACTTTTTCAAGTGTTAACAGAATGAGAAGAGTGCTTCTCAGAACTACTTATGGTGAAGAACCTAATGTTTTTTGTTTTTTTTTTAAAAATGTCTATCATAAACTGATACTTTTATAAATGTTACAAATGAATTACTAGCAACATACAATGACATAAAATATACAGGCCCTTGATCAAGTTTTAATTATTATATGCAGTAGATCTAAAAGTGCTGCCAAGGTTTCTAAAATATTTATACTTAATTTCTGTACTTACTTGGTTCAGACCAGTAACAAAGTGATAGCAGACTGGTGCTTGTCTGCAATCACACTTCGAGTAGCAGGGCACTGGGGAAGATCTGGAGGTGGCAAGGTGAGAGAGACTTGGTGAGAGTGTCTGTGTAAATCTGGAGCTCTGGAAAAAAAATAGCAGGCTCTCTGTATATTTGGGATCCATACTTGAAGATTCAACCAATTGTAGATTGAAAATATTTGGGCCCCCAAAAATTGTATCTGTAGTAAAAATGGGCAGAAACACCACCCCTGTCATCATTCCCTAAACAATACAATATAAAAACTATATATGTAGCATTTACTTTGAGTATTGTAAATAATTTAGAGGTGATTTAAAGTGTATGGAACAATGTCAGTAGGTTTTACACAAATACAGTACTACATCTTGTCATATGAGAGATTTGAGCATCCTCAGGTTTTGGTTTTGCAGGGGGTCCTAGGATCATTCCCCCATAGAAAACGAAGGACAACCAGATAGTGAAAGGAGCTGGTGCTTACTACTGAAGACAGTCCACACCCTCACTTAGAAGCGCTGCACCTGTGGCGCTGGCCTGAGTGTCCCTGAGGTGGGCAGATCAGTCTCTTTGAGAGTTCCCTCTCTGCGTGAGCTCACTCAGATATCTCAGAGCAATCTGCTATCACTTTCAAAAGTGGGAATGGCTAAAATTAAACACATCAACCAAAAAGTATTCCTGAATAAACATACACCCCGAAGATCTGTGAAAACTCTGCTTCAGGTACAGGACGGTTTTGGTCTCAAAATAAAAAATAGTGAAATAGTGAAGTGAGGATTATCTAAATTCATATATTAAAACTTCAGCAAATAAAAAATAGCACCTTATATCATGAATTTGAATTTGAAATGTATCTAAGTTTTAATTTGCTCACCTGAATAATGGACCTGCCATGTTTCTTTCTTGGGACTGGTAGGTTCCCTATCAAAATCACTGAGCAAAAGGGACACAACTTGGGAAACTTCACATCCTGTACAATGTCTTAACTAGAGGAGGAATTCAACAAATATTTGCAGAATAGGAAAAAAAAAATACTGTGATCTGCATAACATAGGCTTTGGCTTCATAGAAGTTTGGGTTTTGTCTCCTTGGGTTGTTTTTCTGCTAATGGAAAATTTATACCTTAAGACCAGATATAATGAGATGCAACAGTGACTTGCTTATGTCTAAAACAGATCTGTTAGATTTCCAGAAGTTAGAAATGAAGAAAGTTCTTGCAGGTTGGTGTATACTCTCTTACTCATAGCAGGGCTGCATAGTCTCCATATTTCTTCTGTTTCTTTTTCTAAAGATTTTAGGATTTAGTGTTAGATCATGTAGTGTGAGAAAAAGCAATGTTTCTCTTCCATTAGTAATAGATTTTTACCATTGATAATTGCTGTTTTATGAGGGAGTTGGTAAGCTTTTACTTTTTCTTTGGTCTTAAGACTAGCTACACCTCCAGTAAGATGAAGACTTGACTTTGTGTTTGGCTCTTTTCTCTAGCTGAGGTCAGGAGGAGCGCAAGTCTTAGAAGGCTGCATTGCTGAAATCCACAACATTGCCAGCTTAGACATCTCCGATAATGGTGAGTCAGGTATCAGAAAAGAAACTCGAACACTGTTTGAAGAAAGTTAGGAAAGGGAAAATAATCTTCTAGCCTGATCTAACCAGTACCTTCAGAACAATATTATTTTCTTGACTAATAGAAATTTAAAATTTAACATCGAGTTTATTCGTGGACCAAATTTTTACCAACATCATACTAGGTTGATTTCCATGGCCAAATATGCAAGGAAGTTCTATGTTATAAAACAACTCATTTAACAATCAGTTCTTTGATAAAGTGCTGAGCCCAACTTTTTACATTATTGGTTGTAATAAAATTGGAATCTTATTTACATGTTCAGAAACTTACTAGCTCCTTTCTGACCATCTTGGGAACCTATTTGTACAGGCAAATTTAAACTGCAATTACCTACCATGTTGGGATCCTCTCCCATACAGAGATGGGGACAGTTGAAACATTCTGCCATCATCCATTCCCAAATCCTGCTGACGTTGTTTAGCCACCAATTGTGTAAGAGGTTTAGATAAGTCTTTGTAGAGAATGAGTTTATTCCTGTGGATTAATAGGACATGAAAAGATGGCTAAGAGTTCCTTTGAAAACAAAAACTTAGAATCCCAGTCCCCCACCCCAGCCCCAAGCACAGTATAGGAAGTCATCCAACTGTGTGTCACCTTTCCTTAATTGTGTTCCAGCTGAGAAGTCTTTTATGCATGTGTCTTTTGATTCTCTACTTTCTTTCCAGGTTTAGAATCTGACCTATCTACTTTAATAGTGTGGCTCAGTAAAAACAGATCAATCCAACACCTGGCATTAGGCAAAAATTTTAATAATATGAAATCCAAGTAAGAGTTTTGAATTTTTTTATATAACAATGATGAAAATAACCAGCCTCCTGAAAGCTTTTGATTTGATTCCACTGTCCACATCTTTAAAATCTCTTTAGAAATCTGACACCTGTCTTGGACAACTTAGTACAGATGATTCAAGATGAAGACTCAGTGAGTATTATTTTAAATACTTTTGACTAACATCTTTTGTTCATTGCCTTCCTATTGATTATTCATGCTGGATTAATGGCAAAAATGCTCTCAGATAATTTTATTTAAGTGTAAATTTTCTGTTATTTAAAAAAACAGGATATTTATGCTATTGTTTTTAAAAATTTATCCTTCACTTCATTCAGCACCAATTAAAGGAAGACTCTAACTAATGGATTTAAAAAATGGATCCCTGTGCCTGTCTTTTAATTAGCCATACCATTTCCTAACTTCAGCTAATATACTAATCAGCAGGTAATCTAGTTGACTCTTTTTTTTGGTACTGGGGATCGAATTCGGGTCCTTGCGCTTGCGCAGCAGGCGGTGAAACCACTGAGCTAAATCCCCAGCCCTTGACTCTTTGATCTTATGTATATTGACAAACATCTTACTGTTGTTCATTTAGTAACTATGCAGAATGACAAGAGACTAAAGAAGTTTCCTCTTAAGTTGCTTCTTGAGCTCTAGTAATGCTCCTTTTATTTTTAGCCTCTTTAGTTGTTCCTGGGCAAGACTTAGTTCTGGGGAAAGAAATTTAATTTCAGATATTTTGCTGCCCTTTAAAATATATTGGGAAAACAAAGGGTATTTTACTGGCAAAGTAAAAAGCATTCTACCATGAACCTTTTTAATTTAGAACTGGTGGGTCGGACCTCTTATCTTACTGGTGCTCTTTAAGGTTTTGCCCCCTTCCTCTCAAAATCCTATTTGCTTACCAAATTCAGCCCTGTATATTTCCTCAAATCCAACTTAGTTTGAATTCCTACCAAAAAGAGGCATATTATTCATGTTTTGTTATAGCTACTCCTCTCGGTTGTGAGAGTGATTTCTTATATTAATCAGATAAAGTATGGTGTATTTTGCAAAGAGAATAATTTCCCCCTTTGAATTCACACCAGAAAATAACAGGAAATTCTATTCTAGCTTTAAGCTAGCTAGCTTTTCTGGAGGGCCTAGGGGCCCAGAGGGATGACAACAGGACCTTTTGTGCCCTTCCCCTTGCCACACCTATCCAGGTGCACTTAGCTGGCTGGCAGGAGAAATTTCTGTTCTCTCATCTCTTCATTATGTGTGTATAATTCTTAACCAGGGGTGAAAAAAATTAAACTCATTATTATTTAATGAATTCAAATGCTTCTCTTTGCCCTCATTTGCTAATAAACCCCGTATTTTGTTACTCTTACACTGGGTTATTAAAATTAGGGATATAATTAGGATGTAATTTATACTTTTCAGATTTATGCTGTTTGTTTTACATATTTAATTTGACTCTGCACCAGTATTTGTATTTCACATTTTCCAATTTTAAAAGATTAGGGAAGCCAATTTGCAAAATTGTACTTATTTGCAGAATTCATCCCCAAATATTTGTTTCTTAGTACATATTTTAGGAAAATTTATATTTTACAAAAAGTGTCTGTATTTCATATTTTAATTACATTTGTGTCATCAAATTGTTTCTGTAATTGTTGAAGTCTCTTAAACATTTTGATATGTAAAACTCATCTAAAAACATATTTGCAGGTGACAGTGTTTGCTATGTAAATGTGAAGCCTGTCAAATTTAAGTTTGATTAATGTGTTACTAATAATGCTATACAGTAAATAGATTTTTATTTTCATGCCATTGCAAAGTAGGCGACTTTTTCAAAAGGCAGTTACATTCTGTTTTTTCCCTACTTTTGAACCAGTATTTCAAATCATTAGGAGTTGAGTCTTGTGAGTTCAAAATTTCCACAAATAAAACTGGTACAATGGGCCTCAATTAATAATTTTAATTATGTAAGAGTTTTGCGTATATAAAAGTGCCCTATGCTTTTGTTGTTCTAGCCCATGGGATACTGTATTCTCCCAGAAATGCACTTCCACTCAGTTGGAAATCTAGATGCCTGTGGGAAGCCATTGTCACCTTCAGCTGTAGATAGCAGCTTCTGGCTACTGTAGCCAGAGTCCCAGGATGGTATTGAGAGGCCAGGGCAGCAGAGAATCTTGATCTGAAGGATTACACACAAACCCATGTTGTAACCAGAACAGAATGTGTTTCTCCTGGGAGTGCCTGGACCCAGGAGACAGTCTCAGATAAACATGTTCAGCTTTGAAAAGAAACAGTAAGAATTCAAGTAGTTATGGTACATGGCCGTGCAATAAAAATAAATCAAGAAGGGATGACCTTATAAATATGCATGCAATTCAGGCTGTTCTGTTCACATTAATGACTCTACCTATTATTTTTAAATGTTAACTGGGGTGTATTAGAATTTGAATGTAGTGCTAAAATCATTACTTGCTAGCTTGAAGAGTTGGCAGTTTTCCAGTATTAGGAAGAAGCCGTAATATATCATTTTTGTGGTAGTTGAATAGAAATTATTGAAATGATAAGAAATGTGATCATAGCTTTTGATTAAAGCAATACTGCATTTATTTCTGTGTAAAACAGTCTCTTGCCTGAGTCTGAAGCATTTTTAGTTGTTTTTTTCCATTTACCTGAATGGAAGCCATCTCACTAAATCTACCTGAGTCTATGGGTATGCAGGTTTTTGGGCTGAGGTTTTAATTGCCTTCACACTTAATAGTCCATTTAGCTCTTATAAATTTGATTCTAGTTAGTACACTGATACCTACTGATTTCACAGTAGATGAATTAAGTTTAGAAAACATGATATAATTGGGATGATAATGATGATAAATATAGTCAGACACATAGCAGCACTTTGTGATAGCTGAGTCTGAAAGTCTTGGGCAGCTCCTTGTCTTCTGGGCCAGTGGTGGATGCCCCTTCTCAGGTGCTGCCAAGGAAGTCAAGGTGGAGTGGCTGAGCAGACACAGGTGTGCCTTAGGCTGTGTGGGGTCCTGTGGAGATGACAGGCACTGGAAAATTCGGTCATAGATAACCCCAGGGTGTACTTCTGGCATCTACCTCCCTGGGATTTCAGAGCTGCTTATGAGCAAGACTGATGTAGACCACTTCATACAACCTGGAAGGCATCCGAGTCCCCACACAGGTCTTAACTCTAACCATGTTGGTTCCAGCTCTGGAAACCTTTAATTGTACATATATCTTCTCAATCAAGCTTAGAAGATAGAGTTAAGAGGTGATGATCAAGAAGTTGTAGGATAAGCTAAATGGGCAGCAGAACATAATGCCTTAGAGCATGAAATCGAGAGCCAGACCTTTTAATCTGCTTTCTAACCATTTCACTTTAATTGGATCACTTAACCTTTCTGTTTCACATTTGAAAAATGAGAACAGCACCCAAGTACTGGGTGATTGGGAGGATGAAGTAAATAAGTACACGTCAAAAGCTGAAACAGTGGTTAGACATAGTTATTTGTTCAATTACTGTCAGCTATTATTAATCTTGGCCAGTTTTTATTTTGCATTAGACTTCTAGTAGAATTTTAAGGTGTCATTTCACCTTGTATACAAGTAAAATAAGGAGGGACAATGTAGCCATAGCTGAGGGGCATCTTTGTCTCCTCCTGTCCTACACTTCAACAGAGCCCATCTGTGACTTCCTTAGAAGAGAAGCATCAGGGACTGGGGATTTAGCTCAGTGACGCCATGAGTTTGATCCCTCGTACCCCCCCTCCCCCAAAGAAGCATCAGGTATTCAGCATCAAAACACAGCTTCTCCAAATTTCATTCCACAGGTTTATGCCAGAACTTTCAGGTTCCAGCCAGGAGTGACTTTTAGGTAGTAGTTTCAAAATCATAGACTGAGTGCCAGGAAAACACGGCCTGGATTCTCCAGGAAAGGGGTCTAGAGGAGCTGCTGCCTTGATGGGACTGTTGAGCTCTGCCTGGTGTTTGCTCCACAGCCTCTGCAGTCCTTGTCCCTGGCTGACTCAAAACTCAAGACCGAGGTCACCATCATCATCAATGCCCTGGGAAGCAACACCTCCCTGACCAAAGTGGACATCAGTGGGAATGGGATGGGGGACATGGGAGCAAAGATGCTGGCCAAAGCTCTGCAGATCAATACCAAGCTCAGGTAGGCTGTGCCTGGGGGGCCAGCTGGGAAGAGGGGCCCCAGTTTTAAGTCTTGGCCAGAATACAGGGGCAAATGTCTCCAAATTTAGACACAATGATTCCTTCAGACTTGTCTTTAGCATTTCTATGAGGTAAAACCTGGGAAATGCCATAGTTACCTTTCCACATTGGTGCTGGCAGCTGCTGGTTGTGCAGATAACAGCAGTGAGAACCAAGGAAAAGTTTGTAGCAGCATCGAGCAGCAGAGTGGGACAATGTGAAGGGTTGACCTGAAGGATTTTTCCCATCACTGAACAACAGGATGAGTTCTGGGCTGCATCATGCAATGATTTCATAGTTCTGCAGACATCAAGCACACCATGCACTTGCACAACCTAAGCTGGCTATTACATCTGTAGGCAATAAAATCTGTGGTTCATCATTGACCAAAATTCCTTATTTCACGCATGATCATACTTAGTTTTGGGTCTTATTTCACTTCCCACTCCTATAACTTAAAGACTTAAAGCATACGGGGTACAGAGGTTTGCAGGTTCCAAGGCACATTTACACTTCTGTTCACGGGTTTCATCCACAGTGTTTCCTAAGCATGGATTTTAAAGGACTATAGTGCAGCACCCTGCTGCCATCATTCAGAGAGACTGAGGTGTCACCAAGTCCATCCATCTAGTAAAGGAAGAGCCTGTGCACACTGCTCCTCAATTCTTCCCTCCTGTTTGATTTTCTTACTGTCTGGCCTACAACAGAATTTGATCCTTCTGTCTAAACTGGAGCCAAAAGCCAAAAAGCACAGCAAGGTCTTTGAAAGTCAGTGTGTATGTGAAGAAGGTCATTGAGATTAGAATGGAAAAGCAGTAAGTCTTGTAGCTGGGATCATGCAGATAAATGAAAAGTGTTTTTGGTGTCAAGGTGAACTGATGAATTCTAGAATACCTCTGAATCACACACATTCTGAAGGTAACATCTGTAAATTTCTTCTAAAGTAAGTTTTGTGTTTAGTAAGTTACATAAGCTCTATTTGTAGTAACTGAGGTCTTGGCATCAGAGAGAGAAATTCCAGGATTGCTGATGACTCCAGGGTAAGGAAATGATGAAAACATGAGAAAATATGGCAAGATCTTCTCTAGGTTTTTAGAATGGAGAAAGCCTCAATACTTAAACTTGTGTATGTTAGGCATAGAGCTGTTCAATGTCTTCCCTAAATAGCTTCAGCTTTAGACACAGAATTTAGAGTACTAGTGAGGGATGTAGAGTTTTCTGGCTTACAAAATGCCCAGTATTATAATGATAAGTTAATGTAAATGCTTTTGCTTTTAGGTGCAATTTTCCTACACTATTCGAGGGGTAAATGAGTTCATGTGTTGGGGCTGGGGTGTAGGTCAGTGGTAGAGCATGTGCTTAGCATGTGTGAGGCCCAACCTTCATGCCACATCACCAAACAAAGCAAATATAATTTGGGAGAAATGCCCATCTTTATTTTGTCTAAAACTAAGATGAACATTATTCCTTGCTCACGTAATGCCACAGTGTTAGTTTTTATCCAATGAGAGAATTCTTTCCTTCACTCCCAAGTGTCTGATCATGTATATGGCTTGTTTTTTTAAACAGGACTGTGATATGGGACAAGAACAACATTACTGCACAAGGCTTTCAAGATATAGCTGTTGCCATGGAAAAGTAAGTTTTAATGGTCTGAATACAGAAGAGCCAGTGGTGTCAGTATTACCTGTGGGATAACTGAAGCCAACAGTAAACTGGGGATTGAGGTGCAAGTTTACACTACTGCTAATGAGACAGGGGGCCTCGGAAGACATCAACTTTCTTTTGGCCTGGGTCCTCTCATGTGTAAAATGAGGGCAGAAATGCCTGATCTACCAACGCCATCACACAGCCTTGGGACTAAATGAAATCAGGTGAGGGGACACATGATGGTTGCTTTATTTCTTCCCTTTTTTGGCCATTGTAACAAGTTTGAATCCAGTGCTAAATAACAAGGTCCAGCAAATAAAGGGGAACTTGATCAATGATAAGCCCCAGACTAACTTTTCCCATTACCATAAAATACTTGTTACTTCCATTACTAAAGCTTGTGATTATTATTTGTTGTCAAATGTACTTTTTCAATTAACTAAGTAAAATAATAATACTAGAAATCTTTTTTTTCTTGGGATTTTTAATCATCCTCTCCCCCCTTTTTTTTTGGTACCGGGGATCGAACTCGGGACCTTCTGTTGTGAGGCAGGCGGCAGAACCACTGAGCTAAATCCCTGGCCCGGGATTTTTAATCATCATACTTGTTATGTAAACCTAAATAATAGTAAGAAAGAAATTACTCTAAAGAATAATTATACTTACCTAGAATAGAATAGCACTGCAGTGAGAATATACATGCCAAGGGGACATTTGCAAGACAAAAGGGAGAAATTCCCTGAAGCTACTTGGATCACGGATACAAAGTCCATTGGTCTTGGGGTTGTAAGGCAGGAGTTGATATCAGCTCATTTGGATTAGTACCTTCTCTCTGGGCATGTGTTCTGCCCAGAGCATCTTGACTGAATTGTCAGCGACTTAGAGAATGATAAACTTTCTTACACAAAATCTGTGCACTCCTGCAAAGAATGGATGTGTATGGAGTGAGAAGGGATCTCTTGTAGCCTTTGAAAGTCCTTAGAACATACTTGTCTCACACAGGCAGATGTGAACCCTCTGCCTTTTTACTTCCTGGCTCCAGCTCGACTGACCCTGATGAGAACCATGTCATCTTGGTATCATCAGCTTCCGTGCATTCTAAAGTGAGAAATTATCCAAGCAGATTGTTAGCATTGAAATGGAGACGCTATAAAACGTTGCTGGGAAAAAAGGGAGACACAGAACAGAAGCCCTTTGCTTGGGAAAAGGGAAGAAGTGTTCATTCTTGTACAATTCCCTGGATTCCGCCTGTATATGAGTTCTCCTAGGAGGAGCTCTTGTGCCCCGTGTGGCGTGGTGGACACAGCTTTAGACCAGAATTAGGAGCTCTCCAATCAGCCTCTGACTCTGCCACCAACAAGCCTATGGTCTTGACCTCTTTAATAAATGCTTTTTTTTTTCATTATGTGAGAGGATAAGAGTAAATGTTCTCTAAGGCCTTCTGATCCTAAATCTCATGGTTCTACTTCAGCCAGAAGGGCAGAGTTGCTGAGTCCTTTGGCCTTTTGCGCTGACCTGACGCCGTCACAGAAGGTGGATGAGGCAATTTACACCATGGAATCACTATAGCCACCTCTTCTCAGGGCCTCTGTGACTGCAGAGCCACGTAGAATTACTCTTGCAGCACCACAGAGCTGCTGAGTAGGGAGGTACAGTTACTTCTGTGTAGCTGCATGTGGGTCCAGAGGTCAGAGTTGGCACCCTGAGGTGGCTGTGGGCTGCAGTCCAGGCTGGTGTTGAAGAGAAGCTGGCAGCAAGCTCATCCAGTGCCCGGTGTTTCCAGATGGACCACAAGGCCTCTGGACCACAGCCTGTTGTGTGCACTGTGGGACAAGATGCCAATATTTCATAGTCACATTTGGTTTAAATCTGCTGGTCTGTAACATGATAAAAATTGGATAGGAGAAAGGGAAATCAAGGCTATACGAAAGACATATTGTCTCCTAGTTTCACTTGGCTGGCTCCTCTTAGGACAAACAGTTTTGCTGAAACAAAGCTAAGATAAAAATTAGAGTTGTAGAAATGATAGCCTTCTCTGTACCTTACACTTTTACATTATGGTACCCTCTGAGTTGGACTGGGTGAGTACTTTTTCCATGAGATAATTATTTATGTAAGTTACTATTATTAAGATAATTGGTTTTTTTCCTTGGTTATTTCTTCATTGTCAGTACCTTATTTTTGGAACTAGTTGTTCATTCTTCTAGTAGAAATTATCTAAATGTTCCTGAACATCTATAACTGCTGCTCGTTGTTTAGAGACCGAAAACAAGGTAGCATTGGATGTGATTCAGTGCAGTAGGATAACACCTCAAATGCTACTAAGTGCCCCAAAAGACAACACCTCTTGAGTGCCAGGCTGTAGAAGTTGACAGGTGCATTTTGGGGTGGGAGTGAAAAGACATCCAGTGGCAGGGTTTGCTATTATAGGGGAGTGTCGGGGCCCATGTCCATTTGTAGAAGGGTCAGGATCAGAGGGTAGTGACCAGACTCGGAGCCCTGTGTGTTTTTTTCTCAGAGCAAGTGCCTCACCCTTGGACCCTTATGTGTAATCACCTTGTGATGGCAATGAGATAATACATGGGCATAGCAACAGGCACAGCCACTTTGTTCAGTTTGTAGAGCCTAGTGGAGTTGGGCCGACCTTGAACACAGACTGAAAAGTCCCAGTGAGATCAGTGTGGTGAACCAGCAGAACACCCTTCCCCAGTGACTTATTCTCTTTACAGGCCCTTGTTGTGGACTTGTTTATTTAAAGGAGCCAAAGACTACCCTTGAGCTTAGCCAAAAGGCCGAGATGGGGAGCCAAAGACCAAACAGGCTGTTTTTGTGGATGCTAATGACTGTGCCTTGTGAGCACACGTTTTGTTTTTGTTTTTTCCTCTTGACCCATTTGGGTCTGGCTGTCACATGTAATTGCTGTTCTGGGCACGTTCAGATCTGCTGGTCACAAACCCTGCTCAAGTTGATGCTGTACTTTTTTTTTTTTTTAAGTTCTCTTTCTCTGAGTTCATCTTTTTGGTTTTAATTTGAAGAGTTTGTCCTCGCTGTAATTTTGAACTAAAAGCAAACCAACAAAACTGTGTTTTGTGAGACGTTGGCAAAGAACAAGGCTGCCTGGGTACTGTGCATGTGGGTTCCAGAGAGGGCTGAGCTGTGATCTGGGAGCTTACAATGGTCTGGCGACTCAGTGTTTTCTGAGCTACTCTTCTAACTACCATTTGAGATTTTTTTCTAAAGTTCTGAGTTAGGGTCATATTATGTTATCTTATAATTATATTATCTTCTCCTTCTAGGAACTACACGTTGAGATTTATGCCAATTCCCATGTATGATGCTTCTCAAGCCCTGAAAACAAACCCTGAAAAAACGGAAGAGGCTTTGCAAAAGGTATCAAAGTTTCAACAGCTTAATTATATTAAATTCACTGAGTGGTATTCATTGTCATTTTGAACATATGAAAGGTACTTTGTTATTTTACAAAGGTGTTTTTTTTTTTCTCTATTCTTGTACTCAGGATAAGCATAATGCATAAGTTGGGGAGGAATGAAACAACAAAGACTAAACATTTGTCATAAAATTTTGGTGGAATAAAGTAATATTCTTACATTAAGCCTGTCAGATCCTGAGCATAGATCACTTCCTGATTATCCTCAGAGACTGTGGGGAACTAAATGGAACTTTGCACAACCTTCTCCTCACCCTCCACAGATAGAACCCTGCATCCCTTTTTCATCAGGAAATTTAGAATATTACTGAGCTTTTGTTTCACCATCCACAAATGTTTCTAAATCGATCCCGGTTTTCTCCTTCTTCTCGGCAACATTGGAGGATGATGGATACCTCTCCTCATTCTGTGTTAGTCAAGTTTTTGTTGCCATAACCAAATACCTGAGAAAATAGTTTAGAGGAGAAAAGAGTATTTTGGTTCGTGGTTTCAGAGGCTTCAGTCCAAGGTCAACTAGTTCCAGTCCTGAGGGCCTGAGATGAGGCAGAAAATCATGGTAGAATGGTAAACTGCTTATCTTGTGGCAGCCGGAGAGCGCAGAGAGAGAGAGAGTCAGAGAAGAAGCCAGTGGTTAGATGTAATCCCCTAGGTCATGGTCCATTGATCCACTCTCTTCAACTAGAATCCATTTCCGTTTGGGTCATTTCTTAGTAATGCCACTAGATTATGATCTCATCAGTGGATGAATCTACTTGATGAAGTTAGAGCCCTCCTGGTCCATACTCTCCTCCAAAAGCCCATGGATTGACAATCAAGCCTTTATCACATGAATTTTGGGGAACATTTCAAATTCAAACCATGGAACTCTGCAAAGCCTAACCATCCCCCCGTGCCTTTGACCCCATCATTTCTGCCCTGTCCTGGACACCTGCCTTCTGAGTCCTTCTCTTGCTTTATCTTGTCTTCATCTTTGATTTTTATGGCTGCTTTTCTTTCATTTTAGATATTCTTAAGTGTTTCCCGTCCAAAGAATCTTTCTCCACCTTTATTATGGTGTTATTTGGGATGTCTTGGAATCTTTCCTCACCTTTTGTTTCTCTGTCCTTGATGGGTATCATCCACCATCTTGTCTCCAAAGCCTCTTTCTTTCCCACATCTCCCTTAGCCCAGTGGTCCCCAACCATTTTGGCACCAGGAACCAGTTTTATGGAAGACAGTTTTCCCATGGACAGGAGGACTTGGGGATTGTTTGGGGATGATTCAAGTGCATTACATTTATTGTGCACTTTATTTCTGTTTGTTTGTTTGGAGAAAGAAATAACTTTTAATAGCAAAACATTTATTGGTACATTTTAGGCATATATAAATATATCACTCATCATCGGAAATTTGTACCTGTACATTCTTACATTAAACTCTCATTAGGAGTGCACAACCTAGATCCTGTGCATGCACAGTTCACAGTAGGGATTGTGCTGCTAATCCAACAAGAGTTGGAGCTCAAGTGTTCAGGCAGTGAAGCAAGTGATGGGGAGTGGCTGCAAATACAACCACTAACTAACTTGGCTACTGCCGCTGAGGGGGTGGCAGTAGTGGGTGGCAGGTAGGGGAGTTGAGGGGCTGTCCACTAACCGGTTAGTCAGCAAGTTGGCCAATTCTGTAGCAAAGTATCTCCACTAGCTCTCCTTCTCCTTTCTTAGTATAGGTGTCTTCCTTCAAGCCCATTATCTCTCATGACATTTGCCTCCTCTTGTCTCTTCTCCATGTTACAGTAAGGAAAAAAAAATAGCTATTATATTACAAATTTGAACAAGCTAAAACCCTCGTCCATCCCTCCTTAGTTGCTTTCAGGGTAAGAAAAGCAGGAAATCCTATCCAGGAATTGGCTCCTCTCCATCTCCCACTGTACCCATCTCCTCCTATCAGGGAACTTGTGAGAAATGCAAATTCTTAAACTGGGAACCTGAGGTAGGATCTAGCAGCCTGCTAGTACTAGCTTTCCTGATTGCAGAGTTTAAGTGTCACTGACCCCCTGGAGGCAGTACTCATACTTTCCATACTGCCGTGCGTGCGTCCGTGTGTGTGTGGGGGGGTGTGAAACTGAAACCCAATATCAGGTCATCAAGAAGATGTCTCAGGGCTACTTGGCTCCCCTGGGTGGACGATTTTCTCAGGAGTCCATATGCCACTTACACATACACATTGTATGTATATAAGTTTCTGCCTCTGTGTTTCTTTGTCCTAATAGACTGTGAGCTCCTTCAAGGTAGAACCTTTGTATTTTATTTCCAGCAGCTAGTACAGTGCCTGCTGTGCATGCTTAACTACTTCATAGGCACTTGTTGAATAAAAAAGAGTAAGGTTAGGAGAGGGAGGGTATGACAAAAGGAATTATTCAGGATTTAGAGTCTAAAGATCTTACTTCAAAACAAAACACTTTCTGGCTTTGTAACCATCAAAAAATTACTTGATTTTTCTCCACTTCATTTTTTCCTGAAGTTACAGTGGTTGACAATTTCCCAAAATAAATGATAAATATTAAACTATAGATCCAGAAAGTACAGAGATAATTACACTGAGGATATTATATTGAAATGGCAGAAAAGCAAAGATAAAGAGAAAATCTTAGAAGAAGCTAGAGGGAGAAAGCACCTAATATACTGAGAAGCAAGGATAAGAATCACATTGCACTTTTTTGTGGGAAACCATGTAAGTAAGAAGGGAGTGTAGTAAAACCATTATAAAGTGTCGACAGAAAAAAGCCAGCAGCCTAAAATTCTTTATCCAGTGAAATTATCCTTCAAAAGTGAGGAGGAAAGATTTTCTAAGATAAACAAAAACTGAAGGAATGTGTTGCCACCAGATACCTTGCAAGAAATATTTTAAAAAGTTCTTCAGGGAGAAGAAAAATGATACAGGTTAGAAGTTCAGATCTATGTAAATAAAGGAAGAGGGTTGGAGGGGGAATAAGTGAAAGTGAAGTAAGATCCTAGTTTTCTTTTTCAAGCTGGTCTAAAAGATAACTGTTTATTCCAAGTAATAGTAACAGCTCTCTACTAGATGATAACAGCATGTGACCAGGGGATGGGAGGAGCCCACGGTACACTGTTGTAGGGCTAATGCACCACCCACGAAAGGGGTAGTATTGTTTAAAAGTACACTTGGATTGATTATAAATGTATATTTCAAACACTAGGATGAACTCTTAAAAATAAATTTATGAAGATGTATAAGTTGAGTACCCCTTATCTGGAATGTTTGGACCAGAAATATTTCAAGTTATACATTTCTAAATTTGGGGATATTTGCATATACATAATGAAATATGTTGGGGATGGTACCCAAGTCCAAATACAAAATTCATTTATGTTTCCTGTGTGCTTTGAACATGTAGCCTGAAGGTGTTCTCTTCAGTTTTCTGGTGCATTTGTGTTTTGACTGCAGCCTGTCACCTGAGGTCAGGGTGGAACTTTCCACCTATCACCATGACGTGCCAGCACTGAAACATTTTTAGATGTGAGAGTTTTTCAGATTAGGGATGCTAAACCTGTGAGACCAATGTGCTAGAAAAATGCTTACTTAAAACTAGAAGGTAATCAGAGGGGAAGAAAAAAGAAGAAACCAGAACAATTAAATGAATTAAAAAATGTCATACGCCTCGTAGATTCCCATCGAACTATGTGAAGTCATGCAGTACAGGCCAGAAACTTCGAAAAGACATAGAAAATGTGGGCTAGGGCAGGAGACTATAAACATATTGAGAAATTTATAGTTTTTAAAATGAGAATTAATGACTTTATAGCTCATATTTATTGGTTTTTCTTATCGCACTTTACTGGGGTCTTACACATGCAAGTTTTCATTTTATACCTAGATCTGTGTCCATTGGAATAAATAATTTTACTAATAATAAGAGTAGATTTCATGCTAGTCTTTGTACTTTTTAAAAATGCATGATTCCTTTACTAAATGCAAGCTTTTTGCTTCTTGAGCTGCCACTATTTTAGGCAGGGAGACTGTCCATGTCTGACCGGCTGTAGTCAGTCTCCCAGCTCATGCCAGCTCCCATGGTCTGGCGAACATGATGACTGTCTGGGTCCTTGCCTTCCCATCTGACCTTAGCCAGGCCCTCATTCTTGGTCTCCAGGAGATGGGCTTTCTATCCTTGGCCTGGAACGGTGATGAATGGAAAGAAATGTATCATGTTCATCCAACATGTGCGTTATTTCAGTGGTGCTGGATACATGGTTGATATTGAAGACACTTGAAAATTGTTATTCTTCTTTCTCTTAAACTTGTTTGTAAAAACAAGCTTTGAGTATTATTTTAAACAAATAGCAACAACAAAAACTGCTTCCGGGCTTAGTCTGAAGCCTGGTGTGTGGGCTGGGGAGAGGTCTGGGATGACATGGGCCCCCTGGTTGCAGCAGTGGTGCTTGGACCCGGTCCCCACCAGTGCCCAAAGAGGCCCAATGTAATGGGACCAGAGGCCAAGCTGAAGGACCCAGGACTGACTGATTTGTCGTGTGTGCCCGCAACGTTTCAGAATCTTTCTGGCAAAATATTTCACATTAACGGCAATGTCACCTTGGCCAATGATGACTTCTTTGAAAGCAGCAAGAGAAAGTTAACATGATGTAAAGTCAAGGCAGTAATGTGTCAGTTTAATGATGTTTTATTTCAGGGATCTTTGCATTTTTGTAATTCCCTCATTTATATTTAGGAAGGTACGTTTTGCTCTGCTTTGCTATTTCCAGGGATGATGGTAATTACAGTCTGTATTTTAATTGTTCCTAATTGCTATTAAGTAGTAGTCATTTTAGCATATGGAAAATGAAAATTAATAATACTGCAGGCTTCACAGTTATTAGAAGTTCTTAACTGGGGACTTGCAGTGACAAATTAAAAGGCAAATGGTTAAGCAGTGGTTTTAAAAGCAAAAGCCATAAGAAAAATAGTTGACTCCATTTATTTGCGTCGAATCATTGTTTGTTTTGGGGGATTTGTTTTGGTCCTAGGGATTGAGCTGAGGACCTTGTGCTTGCGAGACAGACGCGGCGCCACTGATCTAAATCCCCGGCCCTGCTTCCAGTCATTCTTTAACAGAGCATCTTTCTAGGCGCCATCATTCTAAAATGTTAGCTCTGCATTTTTGGTTCAGTGTGTATCTACTTCCTGTTCTTAGATGCTTTCTTTCACTCTTGTTATTATTTGTACATCTCGCTTTCATAGGATATCTATAAACATGCAAATTGTCAGAAGGCTTCAAGGTTTCTCATTTTCTGTGGAAATCCATTTTATATTCTATAATTTACTAAAATCAGTTCTATTTTGAGATGAAAACCTGACAGATTGTTAAAATCAGTATACATAGTACAATGGTACCTCGGTTCATGAACTCAGTTCTCTCCACAATTCTGGTTGCAAACTGAACTGGATAATAACCGAATCAGATTTCCCCATAAGGTCAATATTGAACCTAACCTTGGGCCAGGGATTTAGCTCAGTGGTTCTGCCGCCTGCCTCACAAATGCAAGGTCTCAAGTTCCATCCCTGATACCAAAAAAAAAGAAAAAAATTGAACCTAACCATTGAATTTGATTCGGTTCTCATCCAACTCCATTTGCGACCAGAATCAGGGAGAGAATCAAGTTTGTGAACCGAGCTGGCACTGTATTTTTGAGTTTTACCAGCCTATATCCTTCCAAGTTTCAGTTTTTGTAGTTTTGTCTCCCTCTCCACCCCCTTAAGAATTTTCTAAGTGAATGACATCTGTACTCCTTGGGGATATTCATTTAACTCTGAACTGTTTGGCACTTAAAAATTCATGAGAGAATGATTGAGGTTGTAAGCTGACAAGTGATAAAAAGTCTCTAACCCCACAGGCAACTAAACACTTGCTTATCTTTGTCAACTTCTGAGTCACACAGAAATTGCTCCAAGTACCCAAAAATTAATTTTCCAACTAAAGACACCCCCTAATAGATCCCGATGGCAGATGGTGTCCCCATTCCGTCTGTACTGTGGGGTTGAGGCACTGGCAGGATGTGCATATCAGTGCTCTGGTTTTAAGTCCAGAAACTGACTGGTTCACTTATAACTTTATTCTCTGCAGAGTCGAATGTGTTCTTGAGAGATACGTGTGCTTAATTTCCAGATAGAAAACTATCTGCTGCGGAATCATGAGACTAGAAAATACCTTCAGGAGCAGGCCTACCGCCTCCAGCAGGGCATTGTCACCAGCACCACCCAGCAGGTAAGGGGGCACCTGCTGCCCCCCCCACCCTTTACAGATCCTCATGCAACCCAGGCAAGAGCTGTGCCACCCAACTGCATCCCAGCCCTCTGTCTGCCCTTAACAGCACCTTCTAAGAGCAAAGGAGACTGTTCCACTGACAAGCAAGAAGTGGTGTCTGAGAATGGCAACCAGTGTTAGTAGAGTTTGTGGGAAGAGGAAGGAATAAAGAGGCCAATCACGATGACAAATGTGCGATTGTCACAGTTGCTGACTTAGTGCCTTTTCATATTGCCAGGAAGCTGTGTGGTGACAGACAAATCGAGGGAGTCCTGAAGATAGATAGTGAAGTCTGGGTGACCTGATTTGCTTCTTTGGGGGCATTCTGTTCAGAACTCCCTGGTCATTTGCAATCACCTGCTGGGGTGCAAATATCCAGATTCTTATGAACCCAGAAGGGTTTGTTGAATACTCATTAGCACTTAAGTGCCAAAGAGAAACTGAAGAGTGTTTCTTTCTCACCTCATTTCTCTTTTTTCTCTCACCAGCTTTCTGGAGTAAACAAAGGATTCTAATAATACTGTTTTGTTTTGTTTTTTGTGTGTGGTACTGGGGATTGAACCTAGGGCCTTTGCACTGAGCTACATCCTCAGCCTTTTGTTTTTTTAATCTTTTATTTTGAAACAGGGTCTCACTAAGTTGCTAAATTGCCCAAGCTGGGCTGCAACTTGCAATCCTTCTGCCTCATCCTCCACACCTGGCTCAAAAAATTAACAAAAACCAAAGGTCATAAACATGAGAGGGAAACAAATAGTGTATCAAAGAAGGAGCAAGATGAATGAAAGAACTGAGGTCTGATAATTCACCAGACAGCAGAAGGCTGTAATTAGTTAAGTTCATTGGGACTTGAGAAAATATTACATCCATCTAATAAGAATAAGCTACTATGAAAAGAGTAATCAGAAAATTAGAAGTAATGCTTAGCAATTAAAATATCACTTATACAGAATTAAACTGCTCAGACACAAACTAAGCTGTTCTTCTGGAAGAAAAAGTAGAAAAAAATCTTTATAACATGTAGTGAAAAGATAAAAATACATGAGAGCAAAGCAAGATAAACTGGCAAATAGAATCAAAGTGACCGATGCCCTTCTAGTAGTTGATACAGGAGAAATATAATTCCCAACCTTTGAGATGTCAAATATGCTGAGTTCCTATAATATCGATGAATGAAATTATGAACCAAAGGAAGAAGTTAGGAGAGTTTTATTGGAAATAGGGAGAGAAAAATAGCTCCTGGATTTCTGGGAGGGATCTGGAATGGGTTGGCTACCAAGGCCCTTTGTCAGGAGTAATTTATATAGCAAAGTCATAGTGTGGGTACAACATGGGTCAAACTGCCATTGACCTATAGGATAACAAGTACAGCCCCTTAGCTGATATTTATCTAATAGGGAAGCAGGTCATGTGGCAAGGGTACATAAAAGAACAAAGAACATGGGAAGGGATGGGTCCAGATGCTCTGGTCACCCACCTGGGTGACTGATGCCTACCTTGACTTTGTGGACCGGGTAGATTGTGCTAACCACAGTAGAATTCCGAGTCACTATCCCTTAGGGAGGCATGCAGGCCTGGCCACTGCATCTTCATCTTGAGGCCTGGCCTTCTTCAGATGCACCACCAGCGAGATTTCTGATGTCTTTATATTTTTGTGCTGATTTTCTTGAGGGCCCGATCCTTCTTTGACTATATATTAATTTCTATCTAACTTAGCTGCCTATAATAATAGGGGCTTCAAAATGAAAAATGAGAATTATCATAGGGCAGAATATAAGAGAATTCCATTTCTTGAGTCTTGGAGTTAATTTGATTGAAATTGAACAAAATGAGGACAGAAGATCGACACCTAGATATATTTTGTAAAATGTGAAAACTCTTAAAAGAACATGTAGAGGTCCGGGGATTTAGCTCAGAGGCAGAGCACCTGCCTCACAATCGCAAAGGTCCTAAGTTCAATCCCTGGTACAAAAAAAACCCCACAAAAAACGTAGAGTTCCAGAGAATTTTAACAGGTTATGTTTTGTTTGTTTGTTTGTTTGTTTTTTCCCAGTCCTGGCAATTGAACCCAGGGCCTTGTGCATGCTAGGCAAGCGTTCTACCACCAAGCTTTATTCTTACCACAATAGTAGAACCATCTTTTAGCATCTGTCCTACTTACTGGAAGTAAGCAAGGTACTGTCATCAAATTTCAGAAAGAGATTTATTTTAAACCAAGAATTCTCTACCCAACTATTGTATTACTTAGATGTGAGGACAGAATAAAAGTGTTTTCCAGACATGGCCTCAGAACATTTTCCCCCACTTTCCCTACCTGAAAAAAAGTTACTTCAGGAAGTTCTTCAGTTTAACAAAGAAAAACAAAGTGTACAATAGTGAGTGTAAATAGGAAACTGTAACAAATGGAAGTTGAAACAGTTGAAAGAATATTTTAATTTATTTATTTTGAAAGAACATTTTTAAAAATTGCTCCTTTGAGACAATCTACTTTGAGGTATAGGGTTAAGAGTCACAGAGTTGTATGTCTTTTCCCCTTGGGGTCCATAAGTATAATTTTGTTACTGACTTTCAGAGCATTTAGCATTTCACTATCAACTTAGACATGGAGGAGAAACTTAATTGTTGTTGTATTATAGAATGTAAATACTGAAATCTTCATACTGTAAGAGGAATGAAACTGAAGTTAGGAGTTGAAGAGGAAGAAAATTGCCTTGTAGCAGGAATATGCTAAATTTCTAGTTTATGTTTCATGGAATCAGCTGCTATTTTCTATAATTCGTAAGTCAAGAATATAACAGTAAATCTATGATTACAAATTAAGATGGAAGCCACTAGAAAAGTGAAATAAAGTGTTTATCCCTGCAGATTGGGGGAAATGATTAACTGCTAGTGAATTTTTTTCTCCTTTTAGACCATTTTGTGTACTTTGCATTATTTTTTTTGTTTGCAGATATCATTTTTTGTTTTCATATTGAGAGAATAAAAAATACCTATAATAAAAATATGTTTAATATTCTAGTTAGATACACTTATAGGGACAATGACTGCACAGATAGGCCTAGAGACTTACTTGTAAAATGGTCATGAAAACATGAATAATGGTTATCCTAGGTCAGTGATGATGAACCTTCTAGAGTTTTCAGTGATACAAACAGCCCTCTCCCATAGGTTCACCAGCACTGCCCTTCATGATATGATTGAGTTTTATTCTCTTGAACTTCTCAGTATTGTTTGAATGTTTTACTGCCAACATGTATTATTTAAAATAGAAAAAGTAAAGGAATATGTGTTGAGAATAAAATATCCATAAATTATTAATGAAGTTGCTGAAATTTTGAGAAGGAGAGCAGCATTTTGACCTAACAGTGCATTAAAGAATGTTTAGAATTTTCAGCTAAGGGCTAATCTTAGTCTAGTACTTCCTGGCTTACTGTTACATCCTGGTTTTAGTGTTTAACATTAAAAGCAAAGGGAGTGCTAAAATCTTACATTGGGCCTTTGCCTTGTTTTCCTTTTTAAGCGACCAAAATGCAGACTTCTTTCTTTTGCAGTCTTTCTAAGTTTTTCCTCATTCAGAGGGAATTTTGCCAATCAAAAAAAAAAAAAAAAAAAGTACTGCAGCAATCTTTAATGCTCATTCTTAGAAATCAGTTTCATCTTCTCAATTGAAAGGAAATTGTACAGAGGAGAGGTGTGGGGATGTTTAATTCTGAGTAGGTGACATCGTTCAGAATTATCTGAGTCATTAGGTAGGTATATGACCACCTTTTCACTTTGAGGAGTTCTTAGGATTTTATGAGTAGCTATTTGCAACCTTTCATCATTTCAGTGGCTTTGATGTTTCCCGAAATGTGAATACAGAAAGAATAGACCCTCTCTTTCCAGTGCTTGTGCCAACCCCATAGCCAGTCATTGGTCTCAAGGAACACTAAAAAAATTAAAATGTGTTTGAATAAAACATCAAAGTCTCATACCTATTCATATATTTGTTCTTGCCTGTTGGCTTTGATTAGGAAAGATTTATATCTGACTCTTGTGTTCATCCTCTGCCTTTTTACCTCACAAACCTCCATAATCAAGACTCAGGAACCTTTTTCCCAAAAAGTCATGTAGTAAATAGTGTAGGCTTTGCAGCCCAGAATGTCTCATGGTAGCCCCTCACCTGTGCTGCTGTCAAGGCGAAGCCATGGGTGTCCCAGGGGAGTGAGTGAACTTGGCTGTTTTCCTCAAACTTGGCTGTCTTTTGTCAGGTTCCTCTTTTTAACTTTCAGACCCCTAAAAAAAAAGAAAAAAGCTGGGCTTGGTGGTGAACACCTGTAATCCCAGCACTTAGGAGGCTGAGCCAGAAGGATCTCCATAAATTCGAGGCCATCTTGGGCTGCATAGTGCATTTAAGACCAGCTTGAACTACGTAATGAGACCCTGTCCCAACCCCTTCCCCAATAAACAGATATTTAGTTAAGATGTTCTTTTATGAGCAGATTTTAATACTTGAGCTCAGGATATCTTTGCTGCCCCTTACTTTGTAACCTTGTGAGACTGGGCCTCTGTCTCCATCTGTCTACTGAGATGTTTTAATGACCTCCTTGTCACCAAGTCCAGCTGCCCTTTTTCTTTCTTCATTAATAGAGTTGAGAATGTTGACTCTCAGTTTAGATGGCCCACGTTTAAAATCAGGCTCTGCTCTTCCCTGTCTGTGTGAATTTAAGTTAGTTATTTCCTAACTTCTTTAAGCCTCACTTTCTTCATCTGTATAATGTGAGTGAAGGGAGTGCCTGCTGCAAAGGGGCCACAAGGATTGCCTGAGAGTGCACTTGAAGGCTTTGACGCCTTGCTGGCGAATGCAAATGTTTTTTGCTGTTATTTTTATCATTACAGTTCCCATCATTGTTGACCACCTTGTCTTCCTCAAAATTCACTTCTCCATTCCTGGACGGAGTCATTCCCAAAATCTCTCTTCCATCCTTGTGTCTTGCACATCTTTTCTATCCATCTCTCTCTCCTTTCATCTCTTAAACATCCATTTAGTGTTTCCCCCATTTTTATACTTGGTCTAATTGGCTTCTGTTTTAACTCCTACTGGGGGTGATGCCTGGTCTCACTCCTAGTTCCTAATTCTGTCCTGGAAGCCCCATCCTTCCACTTCCTTTCTGGTGTCCCCAGGGCCGAGTCTTCCAAGGTAGCAGATACACAAAGCCAGGACTCACTCTCTTGCACCCCTGCCTGGCCAATTTTCCCTGTGCCCTAGCTGCTGAGCAGTATCCTGGCCGAGCTCCTCTCGTGCTGTCTCTGTGGCTGTTGGGCTGCTGCTGACTCAACTGTGGCCCTCGCAGCCTTCTCTTCACTGCTTGTCACCTGCCAGGTTCCTTGCTTAGGTTTGACCACCTCCTTCTGCCTCTTGTTTTACAAGAACTACAAGGAATGGCTTTTCTTCTGCCCGTCTATGCTCTCCACAGTACAGACCCTTTGTGTCCCTCAGGGCTACACTGAGTAGTGTTGCAAGGTGAGGGACCCCAAACCTACTTTGAGGGCAAAGCCCACCCCATCCTGCCTGCATGAAGCATCCCTTCTGCTCCTCCACTGTGAGGTGCCCTGTTCCTGACCAGGATATAACAGGAGTGCCAGATCTCTTGTGTTTCTTCTTTTGCTTAAAATTCCCTCTTATATCCAGGCATGGTGGCGTGCACCCATGGTTCTAGCTTTTAGGAGGCTGAGGTGTGAGGATTGCTCTAACCCGGCAGTTTTTGGGCAGCCTGGGCAATCTAGCTGGACTCCATCTCAGGTGAACAAAATACTCTTTTCTTAAACTGTAAAAATCTTTCAAGAAAGAACTAAAAAGCTGTCTTTGACCTCAACTAGGTAAGATTCTTCCCTTGGCTAAAATCTAGAACTTCTGTGATTTCCTTATCATTTAATAAACTGTTCTGTCATATGACAGGCACTGTTGAAGGAAACTGACTCAGCAGTGAAGAGAATAAAATGTTAACATCCTCATGGGTATTATATTACGTAGCATTTTATATCTTTTGCTACTGTTAATTGTGGATGTGTCTATGATTTTATGTTGCTTCCTGGCAAGGAAAAATGTATCTTATTCAGGACTGAATCTCTTCAGTGCCAAGTGTTCAGTAGATTTCTCTTAAATAAAGAAATAGACATGAGAACAAGAGAGATTTTTCCAGGAATAACCTATTCACTAGAACTAAGAACAGCTGTTAACAAGTTGTAAGCAGCCAGAGACGGCATTTATTGCTAATATTTCTAAATCCTGCACTTGGGCTCAAAATCCAGTATATTTGAAGACTCCTAAGCCATCAACAGCAGAAGTGAGTTAGTTGTATGATATAGTTGCCAAAGAAGCCAGCTTCACTTGTATCACATTTATTGAGGTACACTTTTTACAGCAAGGAAGCTGATCATTCTTTATGCTCAGTCCTTTCCTTCTGTGTTAGGATGCATTTATTGAGGGCCTATACCTCACAGGTTCCAGATGGGAGAGAGAAATCAGAGAAGGGTCCTGATCGGGTGTGTTTGTGTCAGGGAGAAATAGGGACTGTGACAACTGAAGAAAAGATTAAGGGAGAGAAAATAGCTGTGTGCCAGTGAATGCAAGACTGTGTCATAGGAGACACTGCAACTTTCAGTGTGTTCTCAAGGGGAAGGCATGGGACCTGTAGGGGAACACAGGAAGACAGAGAAAGACTTAAAGAAGACTGTCCAAGAAGGACAGAGTATGTACATCTTCTTGGAAGGGGGTGAGTTTCTCAAATTACGCAGTCAGTAACTTTTCTGTGTTGCTTGGGAAAAGTCGAACACTGAGGGCTTGGGTAAAGCAGGAAGTTTAGCTGAAAAGCCCCCAATGCATCCCTCACTCTGAGGCCTGCTGATGGGCTCACCCAGGAGGTCCCAGTCATCCAGCTTGCACTGACCTCTCTGTTTCACATTTCTGTACTGTATGAACATGATTTATACACTGATTGTCAAACTCTTTAATTTCCTGTTCACAGATTTTCACTTTGTATTCTTTACAATTATTCTGTGTCATCTAAAATTAATAATAGTGTGCCTTTGCTGACCCCTAGGTCTGACATCTGAAGGTGATCCATTTACTTGTGTGAAACTTCACTAAGCACACGCTCACAAGAGTCTTGAGATATGTGTGATTTTATCTTATTTGAATTGAAAAACTAAGTTTTTTATGTTTCTTTCGGATATGATTTGAAAATGTTCTACGACCCTTTTGGTTGAGTTCATTTACACCACTCTCCTTGGTCAGCGCTGAATGGCACTATCTTCAGAAGCTGCTCAGGTCCGTCATGGCTGTTAAAGGTCATTATTTTACAGCACCATGTCTCCCTCTGGAGTCAGCCTTCTGTGGCCCCAGACAGCCAGCAGATTCTTTCTTAGTATATGCTTTATTTATCTGTTGAATTTAGGATTCATTCTTAGTAAGATATGAATTAGGGATGATCATTTTTGCTTTAGAATCACAGATCAATATAATAGAAGAATTAGGATTTGTATCAGTTCAGATTTTTTTAAATGTGCAGTCAGCTCTATGCAGAGCATCGTGCAGTCGTAAAATTTCGCTGGAGAGATAATGTGAGATGGGAGAATTAGGCAAGTGTGTACCATACCTTGCAGGAAAATATTGGAGAAAAATTTTAAGCCACACTTGATTTTCTTTTTCTTTAGATTAATTTGCTCTTTATTTGCTTAGTCCATTTCTTGTTACTGTAACAGAATACTTAAGATGATGAATTATTAAGAATAGAAGTTCAGGGCTGGGGATTTAGCTCAATGGTGCCACTGCCTGCCTTGCAATTGGAAAGTCCCCAGTACCAAAAAAAAAAAAGAAGTAGAGCCGGGGATTTAGCTCAGTGGTTTTGCTGCCTGCTGCGCAAGCGCAAGGACCCGAGTTCAATCCCCAGTACCAACAAAAATAAGTTCAGTTTGGTTCCTGTTTCTGGAGGCTGGGAGGACGAAGAGTAAGAAACCAGGCGAGAGCTTTGCGCTGCCTGCTGAGAGCTGAGAGCTCAAGGTGGAAAGAGAAAGAGTCAGTGGCTGGGTGGGGGGCAGACATACCCAGGGCCAGCCTCTGTTTGTAACAGCCTGCTCTCACAGTAACTCACCCATTTCTGGGACATGGGAGAACTGGCTCCCAAGAAAGGCATTGGTTCAGGAGGGATCAGCCTGCAGGACCTAATCACTGTCATGATCCAGTCCCCAGCTTCCCACCCTGCCACATGAGGACGTGAGCCTCAGTAGGAATGTTGGTGGGCACAAACCATATTCAAATCCTACTACTTTGTTTGTGCTTCCCTGTAAAGGTACAAATAGAGAAGAGCACAGTCTAACATTCAGTTGTAGGTTTTGTCTACCCTAATGACCCACTGCTTCCTTTGGGTGTATATTTAACTCATGGGACACCTGGAAATTATCCTCATGCAGTTATCCCAAGAAAAAGACTTTATTGGAAAAGAAACTTTTGTATTTCCCCAAAATAAGACCAAGTGTTAATTTTTGTTCTAAAAGGTGCAATAGGGCTTATTTTCAGGGGATGTCTTACTTTTTCATGTATAACAACCTACATTTATTTATGTACAATAATTACATTTATTCACTTACTCATGTACAAAAATCTGCATTTATGTAGAAAAATCGACATTCACTCAAATACAGTCATATCATGTTCTGGAACATCGTCATAACTCTCCAATCCCTGAGTTCTAGCCTGAATTTTTTGAGACTTCATTTCCAGTAGAAATGTTGGCTTCAGTCGCTCATGTCTACCAATAGAATTGTCCTTAAATGAGCACTTCTTATCCGTGTAATCTGCTCGTAGTGCATGGTTACAATACACAACATATTGAATTATGATGATTCGTAGACACCGCCACATTCGCTCATTATCAAGTGTGCACCTTATTCATGCGTTGTGTCTGGACTCCGATTGGTCATTCAGCAGTGAGTCCCAAATTCATCTGTTTCTGTAGGCATTTACCTCTCATCCAAAAGTACCCACTTGGGTATTTACAAATACTTATTTATAACTTATTATTATCATGTATTTTAAGTTTTAATGTCAATAATGGTTTTTAATTATAAATTAATATTTGTAATTCAGTACATCTGCCTTTTGTTGCAGTGGATGTACTAAATACATCTGTCTGCCTGATAATCTTAACTGCATTTTATTTTGGGGATAGGGCTTATACTACAAATGTCCTCAAAACATGCTAGGGCTTATTTTCCAGTTAAGTCTTATTTTGGGGGGAAATAGAGTAGATGTTATTATTATTACCTGTGTTGATATAATAAGACCTCCACTTCCTTCTGTGTTTTGATGTCTCTTCATTTATATAGAACAATACTTGGTGCTATTCTGTTTATTTAAAAACTGTCCATTTGCACAGACTCTTCTGACTTCTGTAGTGCTGAGACTGATCAGCCACCAGCATTTTGTCTTCATCTCAGCAGTTTTCACATTGCACATTTCACGTTTGTCCCCTGAGTACCTAGCCCTGTGTCTCACACCCGCAGAACATACAATACAAGTTAATGAAGGAAAGTTACGCAAAATGTGCCTGAGTAGGTGCAAGATTTCAAATCATCAAGAAGGGCTCACTTTTGCTCTACATGCTGCATTTTTTTAAGGCAAGAAAGGGACCAAAATGCTTTCAATCTTTCCTCTGGAGTTAATGTTGCCAGGCATTTCTTGCATGAATCCTTAAATTAATAATTGGCTATAAGCTGTATTCTCTAAGATTCCATAAAGAAGCTTTCAGACTCATGCATTCAATTTTCTGAAATTTTTACCATTCTTCTCTGTTTCCTTCTATCTGAACATCACCTGGGCTATCTTGAATGCTTTTCTGTTTTGGAGCAGATGATTGACAGAATATGTGTGAAAGTACAAGATCATCTCAACTCCTTGCGAAATTGTGGGGGAGATGCTATCCAGGAAGATTTAAAATCAGCAGAACGGCTCATGCGTGATGCGAAGAACTCTAAAACAGTGAGTTTCACATCAACCTGTGTGTGAGTCTCATGTATTAAAGAGTTTTTCATGTAAATTTTCGAAACTGTCAACTTTCTTTACCTCTCTACCAAATTCCAAGATTATTGACAGGTGGCATGACGACCTGAATTAGTTTTTGTCTCCTTTCCAAACCTGTGCTTATTACCAATTAAAATTTTTTTAAATGTAGAATACAAAGCAGAAGGCCAGCATGACTTACAAAGGGTAGAATTGGGCCCTGAACAGCTGTTGCATAGTTTCAATGAGTAACAACTCATTTAAAATTATTCTCCACGCCAATAACATGAAACTCCTTCTGTCCTGTCTAAAGGAAAGCTTCTCTCACATTAGAATTTGGCCTTCAAAGTGTGACTTAGTAGGAAAGGACTAACCAAGAATCAGAACACCTGGCATCTGGTCCTGGTTCTGGTACTAGGATCACATCATCATTGAACATCATGAATGTGAGAGGCCTTAAGGATTAATCAGACACTTTTGTGGTATAGTAAGAAATATATATTTAGTCCTTGTCGTTGGGTCCTCACAGCTCATAGCCCTGGAATTTTGTAAATGATAGAGGTGCCAGGAACATCTTTGTGATCAATCATAAGCCGCTTTTACTGCACCAGAGTTTATCCTAACAAGATGACTCATGATGGTCTTCTAGAGGAAGCAGACTCCTCCCCAAGTCTCCTGCAAGGGGACAGGGTTGAGTTTGGGCTCAGGCACCTTTGGCCAGTGATGTGATCAACTATGCCTGTGTCGTGGAACTTCCATAAATGCTCCACAGAGTGATATTTAGCTTCCAGGTTGGGGAATCATGCACTGTTCACCTGTTTCTGAGTTCTGCTCTTTATAATAAACCACCAGTAGCGTATAAAGTACTTGTTTGAGTTCTTTGAATCACTGGCGAATTCTTGAACCCGATCATTAGGCTGTGGGGATCCCTGTCATTTATATGGCTTGTCTGAAAGTGCCATTAATGACCTGGGACCTGTGACTGGCATCTGAATTGGGGGCAGTTTTGTGAGACTGAGCTCTAACTTCGTGGGATATGACACTAACGACAGGCAGTGTCAAAATTGAATTGTAAGACACTCACTTGGTATCTGCAAAGAACTGGAGAATTGCCGTATGTGGCAGAACCCTACACTTTTGGTGACCAAAGTGTGAGTAAAAACTCAGCTGTCATGGTTCAGATAAGAACAGAAGCCACACAAGGGTGATACACTGTCTGTGTGATTTCAATACTGCTGAGTGATAGAATGGTCAGGTGGAAGTCTCCTAACCCCATATAGTGTTTCTCAGAGTTACTGAGGTTCACTGGATGAAAATAAAGCCTTTAAAAGTCTGGACCTCATTTTATGGGTCTACACAGAGTCTTTGACCACAAATAGATTATCTCTAATAATAGTACAGAACTATTACTAACTTTCATTAACTCCACAGTGATTTGGTACTTACTGAGATGTTAGTTCCAGTAGGGAAATGATAGAACAATTTTTCCCATTTTTTACTAAAGTGTTTTATATTACAATTATTTTTTATTTTTCTTAACAGTTGTTACCAAATCTGTACCATGTTGGTGGTGTGTCTTGGGCAGGAGCCAGTGGCTTGTTATCCAATCCCATTCAGGAGACCCTGGAATCGATGGCAGGAGAAGTTACAAGAGTTGTGGATGAACAACTGAAGGTCTGTGGTTTTGTTATTTTGAAAGTGAAATTGTTGAAAAAGGATAGCACTTCAGGACACAGCTACTTGTGTTTTACAAAGGTGTGTGTGGGCATTATGGACTTTCTGTGCTGGTGTACATGTAAAAATTGAATACTATCTGTTCAAGCTTTGTTTATATGTTTTATACAACAAGTTTAAGTGAAATTTGATTTCATTTTTTGTGGTAAATCTCTAAATGTCCTTAATATGATAGATAGAAAAATGGCTGGTTGATTTCTCCTTAGAGGGCACAAAAGAAGTCTACTTCTGGGGGTAAAAAAGCTATCTTTTGTTACTGTACTTGATTTTGAGCATGGGAAAGATGATAGGAGCTCTACTTACAGTACCTAGATGGGGAATCTGACACTAGGCACCCAGCCATCCTTGAAAGGACCTTTGGTTGAAAAGACTAAGAGAAATATTTAGAATGGAGTTGCAGGATACTCCAGTAAAAGAGATCTGCTCTAGGTGTACTGACTGCAAAAAAGAGTTAAAAACAATCCATGAAATTTAGCAGTGGGGTATTGTAATCCAAGACCTGTGTTTTCTTAAGGTAATTTCAAAGCACAGCTATACCAGAGAAGTTTTACATGTAAAAAGTTGTCCTTATTTTTAGTCTGCCTTTCAAGGATGCCTTAAAAACTCCGTGTCTGAATTTCTATAAATAATTGGTCTGTTTTCTTCCAAGAGCACAACTGCTATACCCATAGGGATTTGATGTACAACTCAATCATAACTTTGCGTATACCAGACTCTCTCCGAAAATTAAGTTAATGATGGACAAAATGTTTTGGATTTTAGGTGTTTATGTCCCTGTCTTCCTTTAATACTACAGAGAGATTCTTGTGTATCACTTTTATGTACTTGTGGTTATTTTGAATTCATGTTGAACTGAGATAGAGGTTGGAAAAAGACCTGTTGGTTAATACAAAGTCCTGCAAGACCACTTGTTACTGAATAGCACTTGCATCCTTCATGAAGAATAAAATACAGACAGTGGATACTTTCTTATATATTTAAAATCAACTTTGTTGCTTTTTTGCTGACTATAAAAAGTGAAATTCTTTGTTGTGTGTGTGAAATATTTTAGCAAGTATATACAAAGTAAAAATCACCTGAAATCCCAGAGATGACAGCAGTGTTAATAATTTAGTGAATTTTCAGGCATTCTGTGCCTTCACATACAATTTTACATTCAGGTAATTGTACTGTCCTTACAGATTAGTAGCCTTTTATATTTGGTACAGTGTCATAAATGCAATTCTAATGGTGACAGAAATCATTTTCGGTGGCCACATGGTATTCTATTGTATGAATGTACCACCATAATTTATTTTCTAAATTTTGATTAGTTCTGCTATAATTCCTATATTTATATATTCCTATAATTGACCCAGTGCTAGGTCAAGTAGTGCATATGTTTTATACTTGCATATGTGTTTGTAAACTGTCCAGTGGCGTAGTTGATCATTTTGCTACATACTCAGCATACTAAATACAGCAGGTAACACATATTTTTCAGTGTGATGAGTTTTTAATCTTATTTTTAAATTTTTCTGTAATAATGCAGTGATAGATCAAGTAATTTCATCACCCACTTATATTTCTTCTGTTGCAAATTACCTATTCACATCCCTTGCCTATTTTCTTTAAAAATATTTGTAATAATTTCTTGCTTAGTAAGGATTGGCTGTCATATAAGTCAACATGAAACATTGTGGCAGGGCCTTTCCCATTCAGCTGCTTCCAACTGTCCATTGTCATTTCAGCCTGTCTAACCCACACATTACCCTAGCACCATTAATGTTTGTTTTCTGCTTATTGCACAGAATGGGTGAAACTGACTCTTGCTAGTTTTTCTTGGGAGAAACTAGAAGGCAAGTATCTGAAGTAAAAGACATTTGAATTTGTAGACTAGAGACAACATGAATATATTTAGAACCACATATTTTTTGTAAATAGGCATTGCTTGCATTTTTGTGGCATGTTGTTAACTTTTCTGACTCTGTTAAATATCATCAGAGTTCTCAGTTTGTCACCCGCTTGCTTATCTGCAAGGACCATAGCGGGCTTTTCTCTCCTTCTCACTTTCTGCCAGGTCCCAGGCCCCCAGATGGCCTGTATTCCTTTCCCTGTTTGTTTCTTTTCAGTATTCTCAATCCTTCTCACTTTTCAGTTCCTTTCCTCTTGGGAATGCCTGTCATGAATCATAGCAAATCCTCAATCCAAACATCTTAATTAAATGTTACTTTTCAATTTTCTTTTAACTGGGTGCACATTTGGTTGATACTTTCCGTAGACGATAGTCAGTTTACTTCCTTTCTGTTCCCTTCCGGTTTACCCAACAAATAGCCTTTTGCTGTTTACAAACATTTTTCCTACTTATAATAACCTTGCAGTGCATTGTCCTTTTAAATTTTATTTATTCATATGTGTTTGCAATATATAATACGTATGTACATGCACTGTGAGGAATGGGTCCATAGCCATCTCGGTCCCCTTTCCTCCCTCCCATTTTCCACCACCACTGGAGGCCTCTTCCATCTCTACATAGTCCATCTCCCTCTTTCCTATCACACATATTTTATTTTGCTCTTTAAATTATTTGTACTTTGGGTTTCTTACATAAGAGAAATCATCTTCTCTGTCTGATTTACAATCTCAAGGTGCATCCATTTTCCTACAGAGGACTCAGTTTTCTCCTTTTTTGGTACTGGGGATCGAACTCAGGTCTTTGCACTTGCACAGCAGGCAGCGAAACCACTGAGCTAAATCCCCAGCCTAGTTTTCTCCTTCTTTATAGCTAAATAGTACTCCATGCTTTTCTTAAAATTATGTAAGGAAAATGCATTTTTTGATATAACTATTGTTCCATTTCTTTTTTTTTTTTTGGTACCGGGGATCAACCTCTGGTCCTTGTGCTTGCGCTGCAGGCGGCAAAACCAGCTGAGCTAAATCCCTGGCCCTATTGTTCCATTTCTTAATAAACTAGAGTAGCTATTACTTATTTTACTACTAACATCAAATTTTCCTTGTTAAAGAGTCCCTTTTTTCGTTTTCCCAGTTTTCTAAAATTAGCATATTATATAAGCAAAAGCTACCACACATGGATTATTTTGTAAAATAGTTGTTTTGTTTTTAAACAATTTTTATTATAGAGAATGGAAAGAAGTAGGCCCACAGGCCTAGACTCGTGTTTAGGTTTTCTCTTACCTAGCCTTGTGCTTTAAAGCAAGTTACCAAACTTTGGGGATCAAGTTTCTTTGTGCAAGACTGTCCTGGCCTCAAAGCAATGGGAGATTCCTTCCAACTTCATTGTTGGATCATCTTGTATCATGGCCAATGGTGGCTATTTGAATACTGGATAAGTTCAGATAACTCTTTGAGCTATTTTTTTAAATGATTATTTCAGAAAGCAAAAGTAATGACCAAATAAACCAGCCTTCTTAGCTGACTTCTTGGAGGAGAAGAAAGTATTAAGTTTGGAGAAATTCCTTCTTTGAAAGAGTCAATGTTTTCTGTGAACTGGCCTGTTTTCAGTGTTTTAAAATGACAACTCTCCTTTCGATCTCCCCGCTTTGATCCTGACATTTAGTCCTAGAGTAACAGTAAGTGAATAAATGGGGTTTGAATGTTCTAACATAAGGAAACCTTCATTTTTCCCTTTTGGACTTAAAGTTAAGGAGTTTGTTTTGGCCTGGAAGAATCTTGATTTCCCAGAGGGCTTCAGTGGTGAAATACTTCACTGGTAAATTTTAGATTTCCTTAGGATATGTGATCTGAAGGGCTTCAGTGACATTTGAGCAAATATTAACTCAGTTTGACTGGAAGACTTCTGAACACTCGTTTTTTTCCCCTATACATTAAGTTTTCCAAAGAAAAGGAAGAATGGTTTCAGAGCACTTCAGTATGGAAGTTTTATTTGCCAGTCATTGGCTAAATGCAAGACTGTATGAGTATAGCTGCTACTTGAACCTGTTAAACCAATTTGTTTTACAAATATTACATGATTGCCTAAGTGCCATTAGTTATTTTTATATTTAAGAAATATGCACTCTTGGGACTGTCATTTGGGACATATGAGGTGTAATACAGTCAATGTTTTAATTATTAAAAAAATTTATTACAGTGAAAGACCGTTGCCATTAATCCTCCTCAAAATGCTCACCCTTGTTTTGAACACTTATTCTTGCCACTTTTTGAAGCATTTCTTGAAGTCCTCTTTTTTGAGTGTCTTTTGTTGCACTGTCGTGGCTGCCTTGATGTCCTGAATAGATTGAAAATATTTACCTTTCTTGGTTATTTTGACTTTGGGGGAGAGCCAAAAGTCTCATGGTGCCAGATCTAGTAAGTAAGGTGGATGAGGCCATATCGTCTTTGCAAGCCTGCTTTTTCATTGGATGGCACTCGGCAACAGCATTCACTGTATTTTTTTTAAATCACATCTCCTAAAGACACTTATGAAAGAAGACGTCCAGAACTGCTTCAGAAAGTAGAAAAAATGATAGGATAAATGAAGCATGAGAGAGGTTAATGACAATGTGTCTTTTACTGTAATAAATTTTTATTAATATTCAGCTTATATTTTGATCACCCCTCATATGTGCAAAATGAAATATGATTATCACTGTTCAAACACAATGCCTGTTCACTGCAAGACATGTGAGGGTAGAAAAACAGTCTAACAAAATGAAGAAGATGTAAAGAAAGTTCAGGAACACTGGAAGAGTGAGAAAGTTTCACAGAAGTCTACTTTAGATTCCCAAAACAAAAGAGAAATTGAAGAGATGGCGGCCAAGATTTCAGGGCCTAATGGTAGGCCAGACTCTTCCAATTCAGGAAGACAAGCAAATTCAAAGCACTCCACATCTAGAATCATCATCATGAACATGGAAAAACATGGAAACAAAGAGGTAGTCAAAGGATTCCAGGGAGAGGAAGGGAAAAGGAGGCTTTGTTATTACTTAAGAAATCCCACCTGAAGACTGACCACTCGTTTCTCAGCACTTAATGGAAGCCAAAAGACAATGAAATCATATCTCAAATTTCTGAGTGAACATGAAATATCTATGTAGAATTGAAACCCCATGCCCTTAATATTTTACAATGAGGATGCAATAAAGACATTTTCATCAAAACAAAAACTGAGATAGTTTACTATCGCTGAGCGACATTAAAAAATTATCGCAAGTGTATACTTTGGGGTAGAGGAAAAGTTATCTAAGAAAGAAAGTCTGCACTGCAGGAAAGAATAATGAGCAGAGAAAATCCCAGATGTAGGGAAATGGAAACATTGACTGTATGGAAAAATGATGTTTGTGTCCAAAACCAAATAAAATACTAGAAGCAAGTACATATATCAGAAGGGTGTGATTTAAAGCTGCTGTGCTTCATTCCTAGAAGAACATAGATTGTCTCAGTATGTGGCAAGGGTAGGTGACAGTGAAACTGAACACCTTGCAGTACTGTGGTCAACATTTGGTTGGGACTCACTGGGATGTTGTAGTAATGTGAAGCGAAAGGGGGGATGTTAACAGGATCCTAGTGTGTGGAAGGGCTGAGGACCTGGACGGCCTGTGTCTAAAAGCCTGCGCTAGGGGCTAGACACAAAGAGGGGTCAAGGGCTTCATTATAGTTGTTCTGTGACCCTTTCTCCTGCCCTGGCAACCTTAGGTATGGTTGACTCAGGAGAACAGGGGAAATGATAAGTAATGAGGCAGAGAAGAAAGGAACATGGTTTGGGGTCATGGGCAGGGTGTGAGAGGATGGTGCTGGCACAGGAAGCAGAAGACCTGAATTCCCGTCTTACTGATTCCAGAAACCAGCTGCATGACCGTAAGCAGGTTACCTATTTTCTTTGAGCTCCAGATTTCCCATTTATCAAACTGGGATGTTCTAATCTACCTTGACTTATAGAGTTATTGTATGGATTGGAAGAGGCCATAGCTGATTGTACTTTGTATAAACTGCTGTATCGTGTTGGTAGGTGCTGGGGTAAAGGGGTGGTAGGGAGCCAACTGCACGATATTTGTTGAATTAAATGCTTAAGATAGGCTAAAATTCCTTTTGCTAGGGCCCAAGGTGTGCAGTCATGGATTATAGAGAAAAGGAGATCTTAGACATTGGTGATTTTGAAGGTGAGAAGCAGAGCACAGCGGAGATTATTTCCTGTCCCTCCCACTCATTCTGCAGCCACTTCCTGGCAGCCTGGGCTTGGAGGCCAAGCCCCCACTCCTTCCCTCTGTAGTTCACTGACTGAATTAGTGCTCTCCCTTTTCAGGGGGACTGTTCAGAAAGGAACTTGTAGGCTGATGAACCAGGACAGAGTTAACAGTGCTGTTTCCTTGGAGTGTTGGGCTGGTGGTCAGGAACAGAAAGTGCTCGTTCATTCATGCTAAGAGGAAAATACTTCATCTTCATCTAAATTACATCAGATGGGTGTTTGGGAACTTTCTTGAGTAATGTAGTAATTCAGCAATTATTCAGCCAGAGTTACAACAGGGACAGAGCACTGTCAACCTAGGAGTGGATTTTGGAAACTTCTTAGGTGATTGGCTTCTCCCTCTCCCCGTAGTTTCCTCAAGATCCTTTTAGACGCCCTCTTACAATGCTGCTCATCCTGCAGTGTAGTGACAGATTTTATTAGGTGGGTCATACTTTGCCTGTGAATATGGCAGTCTCATTAGCAGTGCTGCCCAGGTCCTAGGTCACCCTATAGCCAGGCTTCTAAAACCTAGGTTCTCAGTAAGGAGAGTCTTGGAAATCAGATTAATAGCCGTCTCTGAGTAACTGTGTGCCAGAAATACTACATTTGTAGTATCTTTTAATCCTCAGTAATCCTAGGAAGCTAGAACTTTTTTTTTTTAACTCCCATTTTGTAGGCAAGGTAAGTAAAATGATGAAATCAGTGACTTTGCCCAGTGCCACTCAGACTTAGGTCTGACACTGGCACAGATGTCTGTCCATGATTTCCAGCTCTCTGGTCCATCTCAGGCCCATCCTTTAACTTCCCTTCACTCACATTCTTCAACTATAAAATGGCGATCTCATGTATATCTGCTCTGCTTATCTTCACAGATATTGGAGGGATAAAATGTGCAGAAACGTTTTTCTGACTCTAAAGTACTACATGAATGTGTTGTAACTATTGCTATTAATCTTATGTATTAAGTACTCTATAAATGTCTTCATTGATTAGTATCCATGTTTATTGTTGTTACAATAATTATTGTTTTACCTAACTCTAAAGCTTTTCTTTTAAAGGAGCAAAATTAACAGTAGTTTCTTTGATTTATCAGCTGCTGCTGTTTTGAGAGAGCTGTTGAATGGTTTGCCCTAATTTTGGATTCCTGTCATTTGAAAAATGTCACAAACATTCAAATCCGATGTATTTTTTAGGTCTCTTTCTAGGTCTGGATTTCCTAGCTATAAGTTTATTTTCTAGTACTAAGGAGAACAGTCTGGTGTAGAGAGTTGGTAAATAAAGGCTTAACACTTGTATTTTTAAATCTGCTCATTCATGGCTTTGTTAGGCTGTCACAGCAGGTGCCAGTGTCTGATTTAAAGTGGTTTCCTGAGATCACGATCATGTAGCAGTCCCAGGTCACCAGGGGCAGCCTTGGATCTCTGGTGGTGCCCAAGCTTGGTGCCCAGTGTCATATATTATCACCTCGCAGTTTGATGGTGCCATCTCCCCCATCTCACCCTCCTCTGTGCTGCTTTGCAGGCTCTGCTTGAATCCATGGTTGATGCTGCCGAGAACCTTTGTCCCAATGTGATGAGAAAAGCCCACATTCGACAAGACTTGATTCATGCCAGCACCGAAAAGATTTCCGTTCCACGTACCTTTGTTAAAAATGTCCTGTTGGAGCAGTCTGGAATTGATATCCTTAACAAAATTAGGTAGGTTTATAACATTAATAAACCGTAGATCTGCAATATCTGTGAGTGAGTCGAGGCAGCTCTACAGAGTGTCATTGTTGGCTTTATCCATGTATAACGTGCTCAGGCATGTCTAATAGGCAGAGACTGTATATAAATATAGCTGTGCATAAATGCAAAATAAGAAGGTCACATATATGCCTGCTCTGCCTAAGAGGATAGTTATTGGCTCTCTTTAAGGCTTTATATTCAAGGGAGGGGGACATGTTTGTAACCCTGGTTTCTGCTTCTAAGGATTATCTTTCATCTCTCTCAATCTCAGTTTAAACACTGAGGCCAGTTTGCTCTCTGTCACCATCCTATTATGAGAAAAATGCAGGGCCTATAATAGGCACAGAGACCCTCTGTGACCTTAACATATTTTCCTTCTGGGCTAATTTGGTGGATTTGTGATACTGTGTATGTGCTGATGATGTCTTTCTGATGTTTACATAGACAGCTGTTTGAAAAATATGCCAAGACTTAAACATTTAAAAGCTGTGATCATTGACATATTTGCCTGCATTTTAACATTAGAAATTTAGCAATCACCAGTATTCCGTGATTGCTCAGCTAATTCTCATTCTGTTTTTTAGTTGAGGAATCAGATGAGTAAAAGTTTAAGAACAGTTTTAATTTTCTCATTTAGCTATTTCTGAGTATTGATAAGACTGTTTGGATATAGCAAAAATAGCTCCTGTCTAGAGAGTTGGGAACTGTGCTAATACATAATGACAAAGCTAAATGGCAACCTGCAAGAAATATGAGACATCAAAATAGAATAAACCAAACATTTAAGGCTGACAGCCTTAAAGTTAGCTTACAGCATCTTGAGGATTTAGGAATTCTGCAGTAACTGTATAGTCTCAGGCCCAAGATGCGGCTCTTGGATTTTATTGTTTGTGGTTTTAATTAAGCTCCTAGTACCTACTCGGCTGAATTGTAAGGCAGTTGGAAAAACTTGAGAAATTAAGGAAAGATTTTCAAAGAATGTATAGGATACCATATATTAGTGACTTTATGAATTCCTCCGAAATTACAAAGGATGTTTGCATATTTCTATTACCTGTGGTTTCAGATTTTTTTCACTGAAAATAGTAGAGTATTATATATTTAAAACATAAAATACAGCTAAAACATAAAATATAAATATTAAATCCCTTTTAAATATTAAGGATAAACAACATATTGACCACTTTTCCTTTATAATAGTGGGTTTAGCTACCACCAAATCATACTCTGATTTTTTTACTGGAGTATCAGACTCTGTTACATATGGTCATTTTCCTTGAAAATGGACAAATTCCAAAAGTTTCCCTTGAAAATAGAGCTCTTCACATCAGTTAATCAACATCTTGTCCACTGACTTCCCAGTTCTCTTTCTATAACACACTAACCTGAGCATGATGGGATGAAAGTCCTGACTCACGTATGTATGCATGTACATACAGACCCATGGGCACATGCAGGCAGAAGTGACTCAGTTCCTCTGACAATTTTGCAGACTGAAAGCTCAATCTGAGAGAAAGTGTAGCATTCAGTAGCAAAATAATGGAACAATCCTGAGACATGTAAAATAATTGCATTTTTAAGCTTCTTTCTTTCAGTGCTGTGATTTGACATAAATAGACCACTCCTTCCCACCTTAGGGAAGAGGGAAAGACAGTGAGATACAAACTGCTGAGCTGAGAGTGTTATGAGGAGAGTAATTCCCAAGCACATCTGCAGAGAATCAGAGGCAAACTTCGCAGGCCCCACTAGAAAGTTAGAGTGGGATTCAGTAATCTATTTTTAATATGAGACCCAGAGAATCTTACCTATGGACACCTCTGGGGGATAATGAAGTATTAGATGAGCCATAGAGCTAATGAGCCCTTGTTTCATGAACAGGAATTATAGAAACCTCCTTTTATCTTTAGCCCAGGCACATTTTTGCTATAGGCATCAAGGGACTAATTAATACCTCTGTTCTGCCTCACCATCAGAAAGTTCCTCAGGCAGAGAAATCTCAATGCAAAATTTTGCCTTTACATTAGAAGAAAATTTTCCTTGTTACATAAATGTATTTTCAAACTGAGCTTTAGAATTAAATAATTTTATTTTGACAACTCCTTTGCCTGCTGTAAAAACATAAAAATTCTTGACTTCAGAAGCAGGCTGAACTTACAAGACAATATCGGAATGTGGAGTTGTGTCTCTAGCAGGTTGACCTTTAGCTGTAGTTTGCATTTAGGACATCAGTGTAGTAAAGTAGGGTTCCTCAGCCTGCAAACACACATGGAGGCTGAATTCTAGCAAAAACCACATTACTAAAATGCTAACTAAAATATTGGCCATCTGATAGAAACCTTAGTGGTTGAGACTGTTCGTAAAAACTGCAAACCACTTTCTGTTACCTGGGTGCTTTCAGAGGGAGTTCAAGTAGAAGGCACCAAAACTGAACATTTTAGTGACTTCTGTTCATAAAGCTTCAGAACACAAAACATTTGTAACTTTTCATTGCAAGATGGATAGCCAGGTATAGTGGTGGACACCTGCAATCCCAGCACTTTGGAAGGCTGAGAAGGGACAATTGTAAGTTTGAGCCCAGCATGGACAATTTAGATACTTAGCAAGACCCTGTCTCAAAATAATAAATAAATAAAAGTCTAGTGATGCAGCTCAGTGCAAAGGCCCTGGATTCAATCCCCAGTATTGGGGAAAAATAAAAGATGATAAGTGAAAGTAGAAGCAGTGTAATATGGCACCAATATGGCACTGTGTGATTGGTAAAGTTTTATAAAAGGGTGGGGGATGTGCATATTAAACTAAGACTTATCAACCAGACTAGACTTTCTTAATCTGTTCCAGCACCGGATTGTTTTCATTTTTGTCAATGGGTGAATTGTACCTTGCCAGGTGGTGCAGATGCTTCCCATTAAGTTTATCTTCATCCAGATGTTTTTTATTTCTACCATTAAATCTCAAGTTTTGAAACTGCAGAGGCAGGTTGAAATTGGTAAAGAGACTCTATTATCTGTGTGTTTATGGCAGTGTTTAAGGCTTTTTGGAAACACAGCCCCATTCACACCATGTAATATTCCATTTTCAAAGAAGTGGATTCATGGTTGACTGTATCAGCATGGCATCCAGGGTGGGTGACTTTTCTCCCCTGGCACAAATCCTAACACTGCTTTGTCCTTGTGGTTTTCACATAGCGAAGTGAAGCTGACGGTGGCCTCCTTCCTGTCTGATCGGATTGTGGATGAGATCCTGGATGCACTCTCACACTGCCATCATAAACTGGTGAGTGCCACACCCATCTTGAGTGAGGCCTCCTGTTGCAGCTCCATTGTGACACAGAGTGGCCTTCTGATGGGGGTGTGGTTTGAGTTTTATATTTCATCCCTTTGCAGCTTTATGGATTAAGATGCTGGTTTTGCTCCTTCCTCTTCTCTGTTGCTTCCAGCCATTCTGGAGCATGTTCAGATTTCTCCAGATAGAATGACAGAGGAAAGCAGAAATAATTGTACCCAGAGATCTCACTTATAATGCAAGTCTGAAGTTGTAGTAAGCAATGATGTTGAGACTGAGGTCTAAAAATAAAAATTTTAATTTACTGGTGCTCATTTTGTTGCTGTCCCAAGATCAATTTGGAATGCAATATTCTTGGAAACAGAGGGAAATGAAATATTTGGAATTCAAAGAAAGTACAAGAGGCATATGGGCATAATGTAGTGATTTCTGGCTACTCAACAAGTGCCTCTGATAGAACAGTAACTGTCCCTCATCTATAAAGTGGCCCTACAACAAGATGTAGGGGACTTTCCTGCCAATATCTGCAGATGAAAGGTAGAAGGTACATGTTTCTGGAACTTGAAAGTGTCCTCTGAGGCATAGAAAGTTTTAAAACTGGTTATATGTCGGGTTTCAAAAATGTTACCATACATAGAAAGAATTTCAGATTCACTATAGGATTGAGAGGTTCAGTTTCATGGCATTGGATTTTGGGCAATAGGAGTGAACACTAAAATGAAAGGAGCATCAACAGTTTCTTCCGTACAAAGCAGACAAATGAGAAAAGTGTCTAAGACTGTCTTGTAAACTTCAAAAGATAAGACATCTCCAGCAGCACTGCTCAGAGTCCTGCTTGTGGACCAGGGGTGGCCTGCTAAGGAGTGGTCACCAGTCACGACCACTCACGAGTTCAAGGTCCAACAGGAGGCATCGAGAAAACTCCTCAGGAGAACATCTCAACATGTGATAGTATACACACACACATTATTTTTCTAAAATTTTGTTCATTGTATTTAATCAATGTATCAGTTTATGCCAAGTTAGGAAGATAGAGAAGACTGGTCCATTACATTTAAAGTTGAAGAAGCTGTATTCTTTAGATCTTGGCCCAAATGAGAGCTGCATCATCGTTTAGAACTCCCACTTCAGTCTCTTTTTATACAATAAGCAAAAACAAAATCAATAGACCACTCTTTTTAGAAACCCATGGGAACTGCTTCAGAACCTTCCCTTAATGACACCAATGCAGGGTGTTTAATGAGCATATGGAAATTACACAAAAAGTTTTACTCTCTCACCTTTTTATATTTGTCCTTCATTGAAGAACTTACTGAAGAAGCATTGACATGTTCTCTTTATAACTGAAGAGGAATTGTGTGTGAATACACTCTTCTATTGTTTTGAACTACATTTTCACACGAATATATTAGTTTAAATTTATAAAAAAGACATTAAATATTATATGAAATGGTGTCTTTAAAATGAAACTTTTTTTTTGAGAGGCAGATGCCATTTTTTTTTTTTTTAACTTTTTAGAAGAGTTATGAAAGCTGCCATGGACTTGTCAGTTGCTCATTGTTTCAAAAGAATTAAATCACAGTTTCTGGTGTTAAATCAACCCAACGCTGGCTATTTTCCATTTCAGCCCAGTTCATTCCATTCCACTTCTCACCATTTTTTTTTTTTGTTTACCTAAAACATAATACTGGTTATAGTAAATCATACAAATGTGTTATTCCTTTCATGAAAACAATGATAGCTAGCCATCATTAAAATATTTTTAATAATTTCTTTGCTTTCAGTCTTTTAAAATAATAAAAGTTCATTTCCCTCATTAGCTAACTTTTTAAAGCACTAGATAAAGATTCCTATCAAGTAAAAATAAAGAGAACACTGCTTATTTTATTGTAGACTAAGTGGTCTCCTTATTGATGAAGGGAGATTTATAATTTCTGTTAAGATTACAAAGAGAGGTAATAAGAGGCCAGTTGCTGTGTAAGGGATTCCTGCATAGCTGCTGACTACTTGCCAAGGTGGACCTCCATGGCACCATCTTGGAAAGGACATCTTCAGGAGCAGCCTGCCAGCTTGGCCATGACTCCTCATTTTATTTCTCCTGTTGCATCTTGACCCTCCAGGCTGAGCATTTCAGCAGACGTGGCAAGACCCTTCCTCAGCAAGAGTCCCTGGAGATCGAACTGGCTGAGGAGAAGCCAGCAAAGCTCTCCCTTATCACCTTGGAGGAGCTGACAGAGGTAGAGCGCTTAGAAGACCTGGATACTTGTATGGTAAGATATGGCCTTTGGTGGCACCACTGTGCCATCCATTGCACTGTGCCATCCATTGCACTGTGCCATTGTGTTTTGAAAAAACTTCACTCTTTGAAATCAGACCAAACAAAACTACTTATTGCAGATAATCCTTTCAGAATCTTGTGGTGCTGAGACAGCTAAGCATGGCTTCAGGTGTCCACATTTGTATAGACTTCTGAGGTCTGAAGACATTGTGGGAAAGAAAAAAAACAAAACAAAAATTTAAATGTGAGAAATAGAATATGTAACTTATAAAGATCCTTTGTGATAGGAAAATATTCTCAAATGTAAATTAGCCATTATAACATATGTAGGAGTTTTTTTCAACTATATCAGGTGACCATCTCTTTTTTGGGTCTTACCAGTTTTCCCCCTTTGTTACAGTTTCTTGGCAGACCTTTAAATTTGGATTTCCTGTTTAAATGCTGTTCTGTTTCATTCACTTGACTTGATGTGCTTGTAATCCTAGAATCCACAATATGGTTTTCCCTCACCATGGGTTTTCATCCCTTACCCGTTTGCTAACTCTCATGTGGTACATCCATCTGGCCAGAAAACTAGAGCATTTCCATAGCTTTTTTCCTCTGAGGGCAATTTTACCTCAAGCCTTACTTCATTATTTTAAAATTTACATTATAGGTATCACTAGTTCTCACTTTACTGTCAGAAAAGCTGTATGTGTCTTTTTCATCCTCTGTTCAGTATGCTTGTTTCACCAAAATGTAATTCCTTATAATCTGAAAGGATGGGTAATGGTGAAACTCAGTTTGGATTATTTATCTGCCCAAATGTTTCTCCATTGGCTTCTGACTTCAACAGTTTTTCGATGCAGCCATTATTAAGGAACTATGCTTGTTTTTAACTTGCAGAAGCAAGGATCTGATATGGCTAATACTATTTTTCCAGCCTGAAAGAGATTGTAGAAGTTTCCTAATTTAGAAACCACTATTAACCATTTTCTTAAAGCCTGTGAAAAAAATAACTCTAGTGCTCTTCATGGAAAGCCTTGTCATATACAAGGAGAATAGCAAAGGAAGCCTAAAATCCAATCCAGCATTTCAAGTAACATTCTAATATCACTAGAAAAAGCTGAACAATAAATTTCTACATGACTATATAAATCAACAAATATATTTGATCTGTAATGGAGAGCCTGAAAATTTGCTTGTCCAGGACAGAATAAACTGTATGTTTAATAAATATTTTAAATTTGCTTACATTTTGAGGCATTGGTTGCTATGTTGTCATCGGGAGCTGTGAGATGACCCTTCAAGAAATAATTAACAAGAAATAGATCTGAGGGGCCAGGGATTTAGCTCAGTGGCACCGCTCCTGCCTTGCAAATGCAAGGTCCTGAGTTTGATCCCTGGCGCCCCCCCAAAAAAGATCTGAATTATAAATTTTAAATTACCTCTATGTCATGTTTCTTGCCAGAATCATATAGTATTATGTGAGTTGGAAAGGGTTAAAGGAAGGTGAGCAAATAGTAAGGTTTATAGGTGGCGTGGTCTGGACTGAGGAAGTGGAGATTTGAAAGACTTGCTCAGCTATGGCATCTTGGTGTGAAGCTTTGCTTGTGAGTAGCTTTGTTTGTTTGATTGATTGGGTTTTGTTTTGCAAGGGGAAGGAGAGGTGGTTCTCTGAAAGCAGGTTGAGGTCCCAGTGGAGGAGAGGAATCCTTTTTAACCAGAGGTACAGGGCTCCATCACAACCAGATTGGGCACATCTACACAGAGTGGCTTTCATTTTGCAAAGATACTCATGGTATTATAGAGCCATGAGCAGCACCAGATCCTTTGCCGGACCCCCGGGACAGCTCAGGTCAGGAGGGTGGCTGTTCTATGGCACAAGTGTCCAGGCAACAGCAGTGAGGGGCATTTCTGAGAGGTGCACCTGCTTGCTGATGTCCAGAGTGCCCAGCAAGGCCTTGGATGTTGAGTCAGGGACAGGTACAAGACAGAGTTCTCCATAAAACAACAACAACAAATTCTTAGTATAGAATTTTTGTTATGAACGTAGAATTTTTTTCCTAATTTATTTTTCTTCAAGCATTGTCCTAACTGGTCTATTAAGTTATGTAGTAGAAACTGAGAGTTAAATTTCCAGTAAGTTTAATGAAAAGATTATTTTTGTTTAAAATGTGTTGGTAGATTTTGCACGGTAATAATTTCCTGTTGACTCAAGTAATAGACCTCTAACCCACTGAAGAAGGCACCATTTTTGCAGCCACCTTAATCCTGGGCATCCGTCTTCTAAAGGAAATCTGTTTTCTGAGCTTTAAGCATCATCTTATTCTTAGCCAGTGACACAGGCTCACAGCTAATTTGGAAGAGGTAGAGAGAGCATTAGATTGGGGCTTTTAAAAGAACTTGCCCTGCCACTTGTCATAATCAAAATAGTAAATCATTCCTGTTTCTCTGTGACATCTATTGCCAAATATTTTAAGTTCACAGTACATATTTCAGAAAGGGAGACATTTGGAATGATTTTCTAAATAAGAGCATGCATTTTCCTTAGAAATATTTTTGTCTTAAGTGATCTAGGAAGTTAGGACACAAGATTAACTGTTGTGTAGACATTTAGCAGAATCATGAGGACATAAACACACACATGTGACCTTTTCCACTTGTAGCTCAAAGACCCTAACAGGGAGAAATTGTGCCACACATGGAACTAGAAAACAATTGAATGTGATTGCTTTGGGAAATGCTGTAATTTCACTGTTACCTAAAATGTTTGCTTATAGCCCAAAGAACTTTCCTCAGGCATTCCTCTGCTACCCTCATACATCATCAACCTTCTTTTGGCTAATTTAGGGACTGAACCTGTCACTTTTCGTCAGGAATGTTCATGACATCTACTAAATCTATTTTTGAACATTTCTTTAGCAAACTTAGTAAAGATTTGGGGCACCTCTTTTTTTTCCCTGTCCCTAGATTTCTAATCTTTCTGTTTTCTTTCATTTCTCCCTGGTCTAAAATTCAATTCCATTTCAGCATTTAGTCTCTTAAAGAACCAATAGTTATAATTGCACTTGGGAAGGTTTATGAACATTAAATTAGGTGTAGACATTTATATAAATTTGGGATCAAGGATTACTTTCCATGAAGTGGAAACAGTAATTCATATGATTGATTTCTTTAAAAGAAATTCAATATTTGGTCAGCATCTATTAAATTTATGCCCTAAGTGAGGGCAGAAACACTAATGGCTGAGTGATTTCATGGGGCCTTTGCTTCCAGTCAACCTTAATTTCAGAAATTTGAAACAAATGAATGTTCTTTTGAAATAGAGTATTGGAAAGAGGAATCATTTAAAAAAATTATTTGTCTCCAATCACATAATTTCCTCCCTCTCTCTCTTCCCCTCCTCTTTCCTCCATCCCTCCTTCCTTTCTTTCCTTCCTTCCTTCCTTCCTTTCCCTCCCTCCCTCTCTCTCTCTCCCTCTTTCCTTCTTTCCTTTCTTTCCCTCCCTCCCTCCCTCCTTTCTTTCTTTCTTTCTTTTTCTTTCTCTCTCTTTCTCTCTTTCTTCTTTCACGAGAAAGAAACTAAGTGGTAGTGTAGCTCACCCAGTGGGAAATGGTACAGAGGAGGGTAATGAGAACTCTTAAAATAATGGGTGAAGTTTTTTTCAGGCTCTATCTGCTCTTCCTGACCTTAGAGATTTTGACATCTCTCTAACTCTAGAAGAGAAAATCAAATGGCTTAATGGCTAATGGTTCACTGATGTAACACTTATATAGAAGCTATGACATGCCAGATGTGTCATGACAGTTAACTGTCTGAATCCTCATAACAACCTATGACTTATTAGGTCTTATTAGTATCTGTTTAACAAGTGAAGAAAGGGAGGCAGAGAAAAGTTTACGTGGCCAGGGTGACCCAAGCTTAACCAAAGGCAGGTCATGTGTTTGAACTGTCTGCTGTAGTCAGTACATGGATTTTATATGTGGTGTGTATCTTACAATTAAATTTTGGATTGAATTTATTAGACCTTGTTGATTTCTGTAAAATAGCTGCTTGCTAATTAAAAATGAAGTGAATGTATGAGCAGCAGCACTGGTGAAAGATGTAGAGCTACGTAATCCAATGGAAACCACAGTTTTTAAACATTATTGGAGACGTGTATCAAAAATCTGTATCCAATTGTTAGAAATGAATTTGCCCACTTATGGCTAACCTGGAACATTCTGCACCTGTCTGTGTGTTATTTCACTAGTGGAAATGATTAATTAGCTTTCTGTGTACTGCTTATCATTCCAACACACATGCCTTAGATGTCATGCCAAAATTTATAGTCCTTGGAATCCTCACTGTCCATAGACAGTCTGATGTTTTCCTACAGTCACGTGTCTTCGGAAATCAGAATTCCAAACTGTCTCTTTCACCTTTAGTTCCCCACTGGCCTGTGAGGGTATTGAAAGATGTATTTCTTGTGCTAGTGATTTTTTTTTCTAAATATTTAATTTGGGCCAGGGATTTAGCTCAGTGGTGCTACCCCTGCCCCGCAAGCTCAAGGACCTGAGTTTGATCCCTGGTACCAAAAAAAAAAAAACCCAGAAGATTGGGGTTTAGGTAGTGTGCCTAGCGAGTGGTGAGCCAGTATCTTCCCCTTAGGCACAGCTAGTTTACTAATTGTAATTCTTTTAATTATTTTAATGAGTGTCATACCAGTTTTATTTTGTTTGTTTGTTTGTTTGTTTGGGTTTGGGTGTGCCCAGGTTGTTTGGAGTTTTTTTGGTACCGGGGATCAAACTCGGGACCTTGCGCTTGCGAGGCAGGTGGCGCGGCAGAACCACTGAGCTAAATCCTCAGCCCCAAACCAGTTTTAAATCAAAAGATATTCATGTGAAAGAGCAGCTTATCTGCTTACCACTATTTTCTAGTAAAAGAATTTTAAAAGGGTTGAATTATTATGGAATTCATCTTTGTAAATCCTGTCTCCAGTGATAAAACAGCAATTATTTTTCCTTGACAAATTCAAATTTCAATGTATAATTTTTAGGCTTTAAATATAGTCTTATATTCAGCAAAATTTTGACTTGGACAAATTATTATTTTTTAAACCGCTTTAAACAAATTACCTCATTTTCCGGTACCAATAGTAACTAAACAAATCTATTAACAGTTCTGCCAAGTACACTTAAAATTAGACGCACAAACTGTGCAGAAAGCTTATTCAAATAACAGTTGTTAGTTCCTTCATATAATTTAATTTTGCAATGGCCATTTTTGATTCATATCACTTTAGAAAATGTAGGTGCAACTTTTTATCCACTAGAAAGCAACCTACAAAAACTTTAATTTCAAATTGCAAACCTCAGGGCTATAGTACAGTCTCCGGGTCTGACAAGGAGATTGTATGTTCCTCATGTTTCCAAGACTTTTGTGACAGTCATTTGTAGACATCCCAGGGGCACCCTCCACAGCCCTAGGGAGTTCATCTAGTTCCTTCAGGATCCAGCAGCACCTTCATCTTTTAGTTTTAAACTGGCATGACCAACACAGGCAGAGGTCCATCTTATGGTGTGGTGTTGACTGTCCTCACAAGCCTTCCAAGAGTCAAATGAGGCCCAGAGAAAGCTTCTGTCTTCCTTCTTTAAGTGACAGAGACCACTTCACCTCCCCAGCTGTGGTGCTGGCAGGAGGAGCCAGACAGTTAAGGAAGAGGACGGGGAGGATGTGGTAAACCCTCTCCCAAATGTGCCTTACAGCACTGACCAAATGTGCCCCGAGAGGGCATCCCAAAACCAGAGTCCACATTGGGCATCTTTCTTGTTACCTGGACATGGAGATCTTCTAAGCTTAATTTTGACGTGTAATAATAATTAAATGATTTTGATCTTCCTCTCATGAGCTAAATTAAACAAATGGCACTAATAATCTGCATATCTTTAAAATCAAAACCGTTCCATTGATTACCTTTGTGTGCATAGGTGACACAGGAGTGTAGGCTTAAAGAGAAAACAATTTTAATGAAATCCAAACTAGTTAAGTTCATTTCCAGCAACCACACATGTCATGACTTCAGGGCACAGGACAGGAGTAAAACAACTCTAAGCTCAGCCTCTCTTTTCAGCCCTCAGAAACCTCATGTTTTCAGTGCACTACAGAGGCCTTTGCTCCTCCAACCTTTCTCTTCTGTCACCTCTACTTTAGTACTTCTTGACAGTTGAGATCAAAGACCAAATCTCTACAGGATGAAAGATTCCCTCTTAATTTTGGAGTTAAGCAATACTAAAATTGGAGGAAACCAATTAATATCTTTAGATACTACACGTGTGTGTGTGTGTGTGTGTGTGTGTGTGTGTGTGTGTGTGAGAGAGAGAGAGAGAGAGAGAGAGAGAGAGAGAGAGAGGGAAAGGAGAAAATGGGAAGTCCTTAAACAGGATTTGTGTGCCCAGGTGACAGAGAAGGAAAAAGCTGGAAGAAGGTGGCTGCTGGCTCTCAGAAGGGCCCAGGGGAGGAGGCAGAAGTACTTTATATTGGGAAGGCTTCAGTAGTGACAAGGTTATCAAAAGACCTGTTGAGCCAAAAACACAGCCCAGGCCTTTCATCCATTCAGCACAGGCTTACTGTCGATCCACTGCACACTGGATATTCTTGGCTTCTCACTGGAGTAGAGGGAGAGTGAGGTACCCACCGAGTGAGCCATGGTACAGGGCGCCAGTGGCAGAGCCAGTTCTGGTAGGTCCAGGATGGCCACTCAGGTGACTCCCATGCCTGGGTTTTCTTCTGTGTTGGAAGCTGTGAGTCCACCACTGTAATGAGGTCATCAAGAAAGGCTTGAGTTCGCACAGGACCCATCTTTCAACCCACTGGTCACAACCCATGAGAGAGTCTTGAAATCAATGAAATGGCTATAACCAGGATTTAAGAAAAAAGATTGATCTGAAATAAAACAAAGTACTGAATTACAGCTCATTTTTTTGGTTATACATGCGTGTATGTATAAATTGAAGTGTGACATAAAATATATTTCTTATGATGGGACACAGTTTAAAACATTTGAGAAACTCATGCTCAGTAACTACCCACTGTTTTAACCTTTCCAGAGTACCAGGCACACAGTGCCTCCTTGCATTTACTGAACTCTTTCCTGGGAAGCCCAGGAAGAGCCTAAGCAGAGATGGGGTTGGGGGTAGGAGATTTTTGGGACCCCGGAGAGTCACCACTAAAAAGACATCTCCTCTTTATTTCTTTTGTTTTGGGCTCCCATAGAACTGCATTTACTGAGGTGTGCCTTTTGCTGTATGTCACTGAACTCCACTACAGGCCACTTTAACAAATGTCCTCATACACTTTGTTGTATGTTCTATTTATGCTACCTCTACCACTGCAGTGGCCACTGTGTTGGTCACTGTTCATTTTATCTTGAAATGCCATCATTACAAAGACACACAGAAGTTGCAGGTCATTACCAGGAACAGCGGGAGCTCTGAGCTGTTTGCTCTCCACCCCGTAGATAAAGCACATCTGGCCATGACTCATACCTAACTTTGGTTTTGCCAGTTGAAAATCCTAGCACTAAATGGCTGAATGTGTACCTGACCTGCAAGACTGGTCAGGGCCAGAAGAAGTACATTATGTTGTATTCAGTTAAAAGTCTGGATTCATTTTTTCTCCCTTCATTATTGTAATTTACTAATTTTTAAAAAATCTTATTGTTCTATTCCAATCCAAAGGTCACTTATGGATCAAAGTGGTTGTTATTCCTTATAAAATGGAAAATCAGATATGATGGGAGGAGTTATGGTGGAGGAAGAGAGGTTGCTATGGAAGGACATTGGGGGAAGGTTCTAAGCATCATGCCCAACACAGTACTGGCCTTAGGAACAGGTGTACAGTGAGAGATGGCGTTTGGAAGAAAACTTAGCTGGGAAGAAGATGAGTAAGTAAACTTAGCAGAGAGAGAAGCACATGGAGAGACTTGAAATGAGGGAGGCACATGCCGCTGGGAAGAACTGTCCTGCTATTCCTATGTCACAAGAGCGAAAGGTGGGCGAGAAGTTTGGTGAGGAGGCTAGAAAAGGCAGCATGTGTGTCACCAACACCTCTGAGGTCTCACCAAAAGGTTTTCCTGCTTATTGGTGGCGATTTATTTTAAGGCCGTTGGAGGTGAGGATGCTGGAAGGAAAGACTGGCTTGGGCCAACCACATTTGTAATTACAGTGGTGCTCAAATGAAAATGGAGGGGCTGGAACTGCTCAGCTAGCTGTCCGTTAGTGAGTTGTAGTCATAGCTCTGGGGCTCAGCTCCAGGCTAAACTGATCGCCCCCTCTGCTTCCACAGAGCCACTGTGTGACTGTGCCCACCTGCGGACCTTTGCTGGCATGACTGCAGGCCCCTCAGTGCTGTAACACTTTTCTCCTTTATATTCCTAACACTGACCTACACTTACCTTGCACTACAGGTCTATATAATCGCCTTCCACAGGACATCTCTGGTGACATGTCCAACAAGCAACTCCTGCTCAGTGCCCTAGATGGAATCGAGTTTGCCCCTTCCTCCTTTCTGAGGCTTCCACATCCGGATATACAACACCACCCCTAATCTGCACATCTGTCCCCACCTCTACCAGCCAGCCTCAGTCTCACCCTTTACCTCTCTGTCCTGTCTGCTGCTGTCCCCCAGCCTGGCCCCCTTTGGTTGCTGCCTGGGCACCTCAAGCAGACATGTAACTCAGGCTCCTTCCTCTGCAGACAGCCATCCCTGCTCAGAGCCACAGGTGCTTTCTCCAGGGGAAACCACATCCAGTCAAAGATGCCAAGTGCTCTGCTGGCTTTCATGGTGCCCACATCAAATCCAGCCACCTCTTGTGGTCCCTGAGGTCCTGCACAATGTGCCCCTGCCCACCTCATTCTCTTGTTCCAAGATCTGGTCCCACTCTGTCCCCTTCTCTCACCCATCGTGGTCACTTCCCATGTCCCTGGCAGAAGTCCTGGCTCCCAGCTCAGCTACTGTTCCCTCTGCTGGGAACTCTCTTCTCCCAGTGGTCCTGTGGCTGTCTTGTCACTGTTTGAGTCTCAGTTCATGTCTCTTCTCAGAAGTTTTCCTCCATCCTCCTAGCCACTGAAGCCTTCTGGTCACTTCCATACTATTCTATCTTCTCAGCACTCATTTGGACCTAAAATAAACTTATATACTCATAGATATTTTTATTGTCCACTTCCCATGCTAGATATATGCATGTTTATGTAATTTGTACCAGGCCTTATACATGCTAGGCATGTGCTGTACCTCTGCGCTACATCCCCAACCCCATACCCTAAGCTTGTGGAGTACAGGGACTTTATTCTTTCAGTCATATAGCTGCTGTGTGTAGATCAGTGCCTGGCACATAATAGTTGTTCATTCAATTTTGTTTAATGTCCTAGCTTTGCATTTCAGTCACTTGCATGGCTCTCCTTTCCTCTTAGAGTCTCTGCTCCTGGAGGGCATAGGAGTGATGTCTTTATTAATTTCTCTATAGCTAATGCCATCAAATATCAGTAACAGCTTTCTCTGGAACTCTAGAGAATAATGCTTTCCATTAAAAGGTTCTTACCTTTCGATTTAAAAGCATCAGTTGGCAAGAACATTATAGGTACCAAGGAGAAGATCAGATCCAGACACCTATTGTGACCAGTGCTCCATCATAGCCGCCATGAGTGGCAGCAAGGGTAACCCTGAGAATCTGAGCATAGAGATGTGAGCCTAATTGCCCCATATCACACTGGGAGATAAGACTAGCTACAGCTGGGAGCTGAATTCCTAATGATTCAACTCCCAAACCCATTTCCTGTCTACTGAATTCCTGGTCAGGCTGGCCTGGATCACCAGGAACTTAGGGAAGGAAAGAGTCTTTGTTCTGAGACTTCATATTTAGCACTTGGTGGCTGATGGCCCTGTCACCCCAGGCTGATTCTTGGCTCACAGGTTTTCCTCCTCGTAGCCAGTGGGTTGGGTGCGGGTGGTCTAACCTATGGTGGCACATTCACACCTCTTCCAGTACAGGGCAAGGTATGGCTGGGGTTGAACTGATGGCAACAAGCAGCAGAAAGACCAGGGTTGGGGACTTGACCCCTGACAGCTGCCCACACCTCTGTGGTCATTCCAAACTCAGTGTGTCAGCTTGTCCTACTCACACTGGCTTTCAAATTGATGGGTGTCCTTGTCTGATAGAATCTGAGGTTTAACCAAATGTCTCCAGAAAATAAAGACTTAGGAGGGGTGGAATTGCTTAGGCTGAAATTAGGAAATGACAAAGTGGCCTAAAATGTCGGTGGACAGGGAAAGGAAACTAACTTACATTTTTGACCGACTGAGTAGGTCGACTGGATAAACTTAAGTGATTCTTTGTGAAGAATCTCTAATTGTTCTAGTCATGGTTTAGAAAAAATAATGAGCTTGGGGTGACTTAACCTTCAGTCTTCAACTCACGTGTGGAAATGCAGAATTTTGTCCAAATTCCATTTTCCAAATGCCCCCAGAGGAGAGGGAGCCACCGTCACTGTCTAGATGTCCACTTAGGATCTTCTGTAGGAACTGAGAGCAAATCTCTGTGACAAAGCCATCCCTTAACAAAATCAGTATCTAATGTATGTTTGGTTTTTTTTGTTTTGGAGGGTTTTTTTTTTCTGTACCAGGAATTGAACTCAGGACCTTGAACTTGCCAGGCAGGCATGGCACCACTGAGCTAAATCCTCGGCCCTGTATCTAATGTAAATGGTTGCTATCTTTGGCCTTTGATGTGTATGCTGAAGAAAATTCATACTCACTTTCATACTAAAAAATCACACTTAGAAATTTGACCAGAAAAGTATTTCCATGCTACAGATATAACTGCAAGGAATACAAACACACACACACACACACACACGTCTAGATTATGTATCCTTACATAAATTAATTTATTTATTGGATGTGTTCTGCCTTCTTTAAGAAACTATTATGGGTAGCAAATTTAATAATTAATAGAATAGTAATTAAAAAGAAAAGTGAGATAAACAGAGTCAAAGGAAAAACTGAGCAACCTTGTGATGTTCCCATTTGCTTGCTTATGGAACCCTGTTTTAGGTCATAGTGCTGCAAGTTGTAAACTTTAACATTTGAGTGTGGAATCATTGTTTCTGCCCAGGCAAAAGCCTGTCTAAGTGCTAAGCTAGGAGTAGGTTGGTTCTGTAATCCAAGCTGGACTTTTCCTTTGGAAACCTCATCAAATCCACCTCACTGCATGAGCAAGCTGAGATCCCCAAATGCCACACTCAGTTCTGCATGGCCAGAAGGGCTTTTCCTTGAAGAAGGTCCCAGAGCATCCTCTATTATGACATAACAAAGCCTCGTGATTCCTGTTAAGGACATGTAGCCTCCACTCCCCAGGTGACTGGGTGATGGGCCACCTATAAGCAGTTATTTAATATTAAAACTAATGTTGGTAAGTGTCAGTGGAAGAGTCATATGGGATTTTCTGGTTAATATGAAATCAGGAAAAGTAAGAAACTGCATCTACAGACACTGAAAACCAGTTGTTGTTATTGTTACTTTATTATAAAATAACACCATAGTGGCACATAAAGGATAGATTCAATGGAAAATTTACCCAATTTTTCACTATAGCTTGGCTGTGAATCATTAATTCACTTCAAAACAAGATCAAAGCCAATACAAAATCAGAAGTGACAAAGAATATTACATTGTTTTGACAGAATCTTTTGGGTGAAAGAGATTTTGGTGATCAAATAGCTGTCAAAAGAATCTGTAATTTAGAGTGGGATGTGTTGAAAATCTACCCTTTTGAGAATCTATTTAGAAGGACGATAATTAAAAGGAGCAACAATGAAGACAGCAAAGATCTTGGTTCCCAAGACAGGGCTGTTTTCGCGAGTTTGGGTGTAAACCATCTTGATGCAAAGCTCTACTTAAGGTTGAAGAGTTCGGAAACAGAGACCGTGATCTCAGAAAAGCTTAAGGATCTGTGAGATTTGAGCCACTTTCTCTGTAACAATAAGTGCCAGACCTCCTGATGACTAGTTGGCTACTCCAGCCCCTAGCCAGAATCCCAGGACACCAGGCCCCCAAATCACCCTCCATTCCTGTCACCTGGCTCCACTACTTCCTTGAGGAAAGTTCTTTAAAGCAGTACAGCACATTGTTATCAGCTTTGATCTGTTCCCTGTTGGTGGTATTGGTAGTGTTGTAAACCATTCATTTTCCTCATCTTTAGAGGTAGTCTGTTATGTTAAACATTATAGGCCATTTTGTTTCTTGATCTTGGTATCATCAAACCATAATGTCCATCCTAGAGGAGAGTATTTTAAGTCTTCTCCAAACCTCTTCCTTCTTGCCTTCCTTGGTAAATAGATTGCCCAAAAGATCGAGATTTAAAATATCTTTTTCAGCTATGATACTCTGTGGGTTTTCTCCATTGTTCTTTCGCTATAAATAAAAGGTTAAAATGTTATTTAGGTTTTTATAACCATTAGGGGTAAAAACAGTGTGCTTAATAGTGCAGTAAAATACTTAACAAATTTTCCCACTTTCCCTTTCATTATAGTGCAACAGCAGCACAGACAAGAGCCATTATAGTGAGTATCGGCTTCTGTCCCCACCACCACTAACACAAATTCTTATCGAAAAATATTTGCTTGAAATCAGTACCAGATACAGTAATTTCATTCATTGGACCACTCTTTAAAAAAATGTGTTAAATTCACTTTTAAAACAACATTCAAGTGAAATAAAATTGATAAAAAGTGAACTATTTCTTGGAAAAAACAGTGAAGTTAGGAAGGTAAAGATTTAATTTTCTTGTATCAAAAAAAATGCGTATCTGGAAGACAAGGAAATGAACCATTTAAATTTCAACATGACACTGTGGTGATCTTCACAACAGCCTCTGGTCAGTGCCTTTTTCAGAATGCTTTGAATTTAACATCATGATGCCAGTTTAACTTTTATACAAAATGAGATTCTGGATATAAAAGTTAATGAGGGTGGCGTGAATAGCTGGATTTATGTTGTGCTCAGTAGGAAATGTGCTGCACCACTAAATCTCCAGTTGTTCTTCCTTTTGCCCATTGATTTACTTTGGCTTCCTCAGAGTTTATGGCTTCCATGTACACACTTCTGGGTTTAAGGAGACAACTCAGTGCTGTCCAGCAGCCATCCTAGAGAGAGCAAGCATCTCTTTGTCAGCAAGGTTTTTACCACCTCAGACTTTTGAAAATGGAAATACATTAAAAATCACTTTCTAACCCACAAATGTGATAATAATGTTTGGCTAGATATCATTAAGGATTGCTGAGTTTTGGTTCCTGTGAGAATTAACTCAGTGGAAAATCTAGTAGGAAATACTTAATTTTTGTAATCCAGTTCATTAAACAGAGTTTACCTATATCCACGTTAAAAGTGCCCAGAAGAGCACAAGGTGAGCCAAGGATGTCTTATATCAAAAGGCAAGGATTGGCTCTAAATCCAATGAGATCATTTCAAAGGACACAAAATCTAGATTGAAAGGGCTCTGCTAGGATTCTCTGAGTCCCAGAAAATCTGAAAAGAATAATGACAGCAATCACTTATTATCTATTCAGTTAATTTTTTAAAAAGTCCTTGAGTTCATTGTGATTCTCAGATAATATAAAGAGAGGTAAGGTCAAGAACAGTGTTCTTCAACCCTTTTGGCACCAGTGTTGTTATCTCACGGAAAGCAATTTTTCCACCAACCACATGGTGCTGGTGGTGGTGGGGGATGAAGGGTTATGGTGTGGTGTGGCTTTGTGTGATTCAAGGGCATTGCATTTATTTTATTTTTATTATTGTTACATTGTAATATTAAGTGCACAGCCTAGATCCCTCACACATGCAGTTCGCAGGAGGATTCATGCTCCTATGGGAGTCTAGTATTACAGGTGGTAGAGCTCAGGTGGTAATGCTAATGGTGGGACATGGCTGTACATACAGGTAAAGTTTCATTCACCTGCAGCTCACCTCCTGTTGTGCAGCCTGGTTCCTAACAGGCCATGGATTGGTACCAGTACGTGGTTCATGGGTTGGGGGCCCCTGGTCTCGGGAGGGTTTTACAAAGGAATAGAAGCTAATAAATACAGGGACAATGAAAGAAGTACAAGGTTTCAGCTTTACAGCTCCCTTTTCATTCACTAATTCAGGCAAAGATTGCCAATAGCTCTTTAAAATAGTTGGTTTTCTGCCTGGACTAAAAGTATTGCTGCACCGAATTGTTAATTACCGGGGGGAATGACACTTTTCAATGGAGTGGTTGGGAAGTCCCTTACCAATCAAGAGATCAAACTTAGCATTGTCATCAGCAGTGGAACCACCTGGTGGTTTATCCAGTGTTGTATTTGTGCCAAAAATGTTTCACCAGATTCTTTAACTATGAGGAAACACTTCCACAAATGCAGGCTCTGGGGCAGTCTCTGAAATACTCTGGATTCTTTAGGAGAGACAGTGGTATGCAAGGGAAGACAGGGTTGGGAACAGAGGGAGGAGGATGTGAGAATTAGACAAAGAAAGTGAAAGACATGCTATCATGTGTAATGGGTGGACTGGCCATTAGATTCTCAATCTGAAGAAAGAGATGTTTTTGTTTGAAGGACAGTTGGGGGAATTTGAACATGGACTATATTAGCATTAGATATTATGTAATTGTTAATTTCCTCATGTGATAGTATGGTTATGTGGGAGGATATGTAATTCTTAGGATGTTTATGCAGAAATATGTAAGGGTGAGATATCAGGATCAGCATTTAAATGGTGTAACCCAAAATTGTATATGTGTGACACAGAGAGAGAGGGAGAGAGAGAGAGAGGAAAGAGTTTGTAGTGACAAAATGTTAACTATTGGTTAATCTAAGTGAAAAATGTACTCTGTTTATTATTCCATCCTTGTACTTTATTTAATATAAATTTGAAATTGCTTATGTTTAATAGTTGAGGGGCAGGGTAAATGTATACATTTAATGATCGATGGTGTAGACACCAGTCTATGACAAAACTCTGTGGTCCATGGGAGAGTTTTTATTAATCTAACATGAAACTGGAAAAATAAGAATAAATTTTTCATGGAAAGAAATGTATCTAATTTAACTTATTGTTCTTTATAATAGACTGTAACTTCTGTATTTTGTGTTTCTGCCTGAATTCCCTTTCTGATGATGACACTTGTAGTAGTAATGATTTTCGGTAAGGTGAATATTAGATTAATGCAGTGATTTAATTCACTTTTTCATTTAACAACACTTCCCAGGCTCTGGGGCGCTAAATGTGAACAACATAGAATCTGGACTTATCCTTTCCACCCAAAGACAGCTGCAATAGCCTCATTAGACCACTACTTCCCATCTCACTCTTCTCCCCTTCCCCAGGGGAAGCATCATGAGTTTGATTACTTCCTGTTTGTTTCTGTGTTCATACATACATGTACTCATCTGTAGTGGTGTTTTGTATGTTTTGGTACGTACATAGTGGCATCATGTCTTTCTGAAACTTGCTTTTTCTACTCAGTATTCTGAGATTGTTTATGTTGCTATCAATGACGATGTGTTTTCCTTTTAACTGCTGTTCTTTCATTTATTTAGCTGCTGCTCTACACCTCAGTTTACTTGTTTTCCTGTTGCTAGGCTTGGAAATTGCTCTCAGTTGTGTGTGTGTGTGTGTGTGTGTGTGTGTGTGTGTGTGTCTAGTACCAGGGATCGAACTCGGGACCTTGTACATGAGAGGCAGGCACTGGAACCACTGAGCTAAATCCCCAGCCCTGCTCTCAGTTTTTTTGCTCTGATAAGTCTGCGTCTTACTAATGCTCTTCCTGGCTCCTTCTTCGGGAATAGAAGATTGAAAAAAGTGATCATACTGACAATCCTTGTAGTCATAGCCACTTATTGAAACACTGGGATGTCACTGATTGGCACTATCTTATTTAATCTTCACAATAATTTTTTATAGAAACTAGGTAACTGAGACCTGATTTCACAGTAACACTGGCCAAAGTCCCACAAACCAATAAATGTCAGATCTGGGTCTTGAGACCATTTCTTGGATGCCAGAGCTGGGAGTGTGAGTCGTGTTCCCTAGAAAGCGTAGTTGCACGCCACTATCTGAACAAGAAGGTGTCAAAATCAGTAGAGCCTAAATGAGTGCCCAAAAAACATGCATGCATAATGATCTTCCTCCTGTTAAAACACTGAATCAGCCATTGCCATGGTTTCCTTCTAAACATGAATATTTTTTTTTTGCTTGCCTGTCACTGTAGGACTTGAACCAATTGAAAGGTTCTCCACCCTTACTTACAGCGATCATTAGGTGTATAATTGAGACAGAGTACTTGTCTTGTTGAATTAACCTTACAATAAGAGAAAGAAAGTCTAAAATTATCTATGGAGTTTCCCCATCAGCTATGACACTCATATATACATATCCATAATCACACCTTTATGGAAGATTCTGAAGAGAGACAGAAGTCTTTATATTTGGCAAGAAAATTTTAAAAATATATTTCAAGATTTGAAAATATATTTTTTATTTTTTCTGTTTCATTCAGTAAGTCTGTTTTCATTCTTATTTAGTGGGTTATAAAATTATTCATATTTGGAGAAAATTGCTTAATAAAGTATGAAATTAGAATTCAGGTTCCAGATGTTGCCAAGGCAAACCATTCTGATAAAGCAATACTGCTGCTGATGGTGGCAGGAGTGGTAACGAGGAAGGATTTTGCACTTATGGAGAGACCCAAACCATTTACATACACAAATTGAGGAGCCCTGTATTTTCCTCCCATTTTATATTGAGAACAATTCCAACAAAAAATAAAGATCTTTAAAAGATACAACAGCCCAGGGTAAATGGAATAGGTAGCTCTCCTTATATCATGTTTTAAAAGGAAATTTAAAAGGATTTTTCCAGTAATCCTACATTGCTTTCAAGAAGACTGATGTTCTACAACTGGAATTATTTTTTGTTTTTAAAAATTCTTTTTAAAGTTTCAAAATAATAAAATATGCCCTGTCACTGGTGACCAGTGGGATTTTAAAAGTTATTTAACTAGACATGTAATGCAAAATACAAGGTGACCTAAATTCCCACTGGGAGACAAGGTAGCCTGAATAGTTGGGCATGTTTTAAGGAGAAAACTGTGCTGGTTCCTGGTATCCAATCCTTTCCTCAAAAGTACTGATAATTCAAAGTGACTACATCCTGAAATGCAGTAGGGAGCACAGAGTGATGTAACCAACCTGAGAAGGGGCCTTGTCCTTGGTCCCGCAGAAGAGACCATAGATACACTGTCCCTGTGTTGCTGCAGGGAGCAGCCCTGTGACTCCAGCACTAGGACTTGCATGGGGCTGCCATTGTTCTGTCCACTGTGTGCCTTTGGAACTGATGAGGTTCCTATCTCCCACAGGGATCCCCATCCCCCACATGGGGTCACCATCCCCTTGTGGGCCTACTAAATGTGACTTTCCACGCACTTAGTAAGAGATAACACCTGTATGTAAGCCTTTCTGTAGTTTCTCCAGCTTTAATTGTGCTTTTGCTAGATGCCTCGAGCCTAATATTTTGGCCTCATTCTCACCTTACTGCTTTGCTATGAAGGCTTTGTATATATTTAGCTTTTCTATTTCTTTGTGAGTGGTGTCTCTCTCCCTCCCCTTTTCTAGTAATGCTGCTGCTTTATCTCTCTTCCATTCATGTTTTTCCCCCCCTTTCTTTTTGCTGCATGGAGACTCTCTGCTGTACAAGTGTAAGTATTTTTTGGTAGCTCTGCAGTGTCTGGCCACCTTAGTGGACATTCTTGTGCTCTGTTTGCTTCTGTGCTGCCTGGCTAGGGTTCTGGGAGATTGTAGTGTCGTCCTCTGTCTGCAGATCCTGAATCAACAATTTAGAGGCAAGATTGGATTTTACAGCTGGGCATGGTGGTGCTCACCTGTAATCCCAGCACTTGGGAGGTTGGGGCAGGAAGAACCATGAATTCAAGGGCAGCCTGAGATACATAGCCATTTCAAGGGCAGCCTGAACTGTCTAGCAAGATCCTGTCTCAAAAAAACAAAACAAAACAAAAAAGATTGGGTTTTACAGAATGGGTCAGCTAGTAAAACAGACGATAAATTTAAATATCCTCCACTGTGTGCCCCAAAGCTAGGGAATATTGATGAAGAAGGTGCCATCACGCGTGAACAGAAAAGTGTTCATGTCACTCCTGTAATTAGAAAAAGACGTGGCCACAAAACTTCCAGGCTTTTGTTTTTTCTGATTCCTGTCCTATTACTTATTTCAAACCCAGGGTTGTAGAAAGTTGGCACTATGATGTTCTTTTTGTATTAGAAGATTTTTCTAATCTGGTTTTCCAACTGGTACTGTTTGGTTTTCTAAGCCTTGGGGAGGGGAAAAGTGATAATGGCTTCTTGAGCTTGGAATAGGATTTTGTTTATTAATCTTTATGTAAACTTAGCAAAAATAAGTAAGAAAACTACCTCATGCTATTTTCATGGGAATACAAGCAATTTAACTGTTGTTTTAAAACAAATTAATATGTGTAGGAATTACCTACTAAAGGCAGTTTAACAAGAAAACAACATTGTATGATTTAGAAGAGTCTAACATTAGCTTTTAACTTGTGGTTAAAGTGGACACCTGTGTCTGTAGAGCTACTTGCAGAATAATAGTTTAAATCCATTATAAAAATTGGATTTCAGAATAACTTGGCACATGATGCTACTTTTGGATTCTTGGAAAATATAGCTGTGCTATTTTGTTCACATTATGTGTGTGTCCCAGTGAGATTTACTGATAATTTTAGGGCTTTTCTTCTACTTAACACAACAGTTGACAGTGTTCATCATGGTTGCTTTATGAGAAATCCATTTGGAATATGCACCCCTTCGCCTAGTGGAGAGGCTGTGATCACCCTCATTCAAAGAATATTGAGGCACGGGCAGGTGTCCGGGGAAGGTCAACAAGGAGTAAAAAGCAATCCAAAACAATTAACTCTTTTCATTTTTGTACAAAAAGAAAATTGCTCTAAAAAAATTAAAAAGATGGTAAAGTCAGGTTGTTTTTCGCACAGGATATAATCCATCAATCCAACTGTTGATGGGAGGAGTGTAAACAAACCAAATTTCTAGACAAACACTGGGTGAATAGTCATAGTTTATTTTTACATTTCATCTTGCTTTAGATTTATATGTACTTGGGTTGTAGGAATAATCCACTAAGATTGAGCAAGTCTGTATTTTCTGTAAAACTAAAGGAAGAAAAAATTCCAATGAAAGAAAAATGTGAGAGAAGTAAGATTCACTTTTTTCTGTTTTTATGCTTAAGCTCCATGAGAGAAAGGGATTGAAATTGGTTTCATCCTAATACCAGCTATAAAAACTACTTATTGCAAGTTCTCCTTCAACTAAAAGCTATAAGCCCCCTAATGTAGCAAAACTTCAGACCCAACAGAATGATAAATTTGATAAGTTTAATGGGAAATACAATTAAGAATTACTTGTACTTGTAAAGAGCATGCAAAATATAGGAAAGCAATGAAACACACTAGAATGCATTCTCTGGTGTGCAAGCTGATTGATAGTCAAAGTTCTAGGCACTCAAAGGCCGGAGATTTAGCTCAGTGGTTCCACCGCCTGCCTCACAAGCGCAAGGTCCAGAGTTCGATCCCTGGTACCAAAAAAAAAAAAAAAGTGCATCAAAGTTCTAGGCACTCAAAAACAAAATCACGAGAAAAACAGTTCCAAAACACCTGATGATTTTTGTTTCTTGATGTCTCTAAAATTAGGTTAACTTAATAAATAAATGAATAGATAGATAAATAAAATAAAATTAGGTTAACTTAAAGGACCCATTTACAGATGGCCATCAGATTTTAAATGAGTTTCTTTATGTACTGTATACATTTTCTTGTATGTATATATATGCATATATACACATAATTATATATTCCTTTTCATATATTTAAAATTATATATCGAAGTGTTTTAATTTTCATATATTTTGGTATCTATTATCGAGGCTTCAATGTCAGGAAATTGGAGCTCAATTATTTTTGCCCATGAATACCTTTGCTATGAAATCCAATCAAGATGCACAGGAGGGAAATGGAAGACATCTTCATCCCATGCATTTTTGATCTTCTTTCCTATTTGCGATGATCCAAGCAAAATCAGCTGGAAGTTACATCCCAGGCTGCTTCTTGGTCCTTTGTGTCCCGTGGTTGTACCTAAGATGCATAGAGTTCTGAAAGATTTCTCACAACCAAGTACAGCATTCATTGTGGTAGTTTGTATCTCCTGAGAACTAATTATCTTCAGAGCTTCACTAAATGAATGAACTGTTCAGCCCACGGACTTCTTCAGTCAACTGCAAAGCCAATTTGGTAGGGAACCACCTTCAAACTGGATCCCCTTCCAGTTGGATTGCGCCTGCTGGTTTTTATTGAGTGGTATTTTTTCTTAAACCTGCAAAGCCTGTTACTTTTTACTTTAATCTCATCCTCAGATTGTTGTTGCCTTTAACAAAGCCTTGACAGGACCAATTGAGCAAGTTTCATTTTCTATTTCAGGAAAACTATTCTAGATTTAAATAGCACTACTCATAATTTTTCCTCCTTTCAACAATAAGTAAGAGCAGAAGGATGTTATTATTAAAGTTGGCATGACTGTCAAAGCTGAAGAGTTGTTTACTTTTAAAGATCAGGATGAACCAATTTATTCTTTGAACCAAGGAATATTTTTTGACCATGTGGATTTTTTGAGGAAGCTTTAGATGACAGCCTGATAAATGAAAGTGTAAAAATCAAGTTCTTTCAGTAGATTGTCTCTTAATTTATACAGTACCAGCTTTGAAACAGTTTAAGCATTGCCGTAGTCCATCTGGCTGGGCAGTGTGGCGAGAAGTTGCTGGGCCTGATCCTATCCCTGATACGGCTTCAGCTGGCAGCTGGGATGTTAGTCTTTATCATCCAGGACTTGTTTTGTCCTTGGAGTTTTTTTTTTGTCGGTGATGACAGAGGTTCCTCACAGCTTCGACCCTTGTGTGATGAAAGTGATGGAGAAGAGAATATGTCTCTGACATGGTGCTGTGCAGTCAACAGTGGATACCAGTGATGGGAAAACACTCTCGTATGTTGCCCTTGGTTTGGATTTCACTTTTTAAAAGACTGGCAAGATCCAAAATGTCTTACTGAGAAGTGCCAGCTGGTAGAGCTATTTCGTTACGGTACCTTTTTTCTGACTGGTCTTTGCCCATGATGTGAATATACAAATCTTGGTGGCAAACTGAAACAAAGAATTAAATGACTTTATTTGTTGAAGTGACAGCTAAAGACTTCAGTATGCTCACAATGATGTTGCTGCAACAGTGAATTCTCTTCAGTTTTTGTGACTGATTTTTACAGTCTTTGAATTTCATTCTTTATGTCCCTGTTAGTATCCTCATGTAACACTCCTCATGGAATAAAATTCTATATCCTTCCTGTTCTTTTAAGTTCCAGGAATAGGTTATAACTAGTTAGGGGTGGGCGAAAAAGAAGAAAATTAGCCATATTATTTGAGAAATTTATAACAGAAATATATCACTTCAGCCTTTGAGTCAGGCTATTGGTGGTACTGAACCATCCCCCAAAGAAGCAAGAGAAATAGACAATGAATCTAGAATGTTCTGAAGTTTGAAAGGCAAGTTTTCTATGACTACTTAAATGCTCTTTTTATCTTATTGCTAGATGACTCCTAAATCCAAAAGGAAGAGTATTCATAGCCGGATGCTGCGGCCTGTTTCCAGGGCCTTTGGTGAGTATGTGGCCAGGACCAACCATTTGCCTATCACTAGAAGTGCTCCCAGAGGACCCGAGACCACTCTGGGCATAGTTCAGAGGGCTGCTGTGTGTGAATGGGTGTTTTCCCAATAGGCTGGAAATGACTTTTCTGAATTTCCTATCCATCCCTCTGCATTGCACTTTGGCCTTGAGCTCTCTTCTGTTGTAGAAATGGAGTTTGACCTGGATAAAGCCCTGGAAGAGGTGCCGATTCATGTGGAAGACCCACCTTTCCCATCCATCAAGCAAGAGAAGCGGAGCTCGGGGTTCATCTCCGAATTGCCCTCAGAAGAGGGCAGGAAGCTGGAACACTTTACTAAGCTGAGGCCAAAGCGGAACAAGAAGCAGCAGCCCACGCAGGCAGCGGTAGGTGGGCACCTGGAAGAGGCCTTCTCTTCCCACGTTCCAAAAGCTTATAGTCATGGACACAGGGCCCTTTCTATACCTGATGTACATGGGGACCATCTTCACTCCCTGCTGTGTAGCTCTGAGAGGACCACACTGTAAATACAATCTCCCACCCAGCTCTTGAAAGACCCTAGAAAAATACCAGGCACATGTGTGAGATGGATAAGCTATATCCATAGCATTTTACAGTGTCTGGCAGAAATTCACTAGCAAAGGAACTTATTTGTAATTGATTTGGGGATGCACACATGGATTTTTGGCCCCCTCCATGTGTGGACCTCCTGCTAAGGCCTTTCTGGTTGCTGAGCTGCATACCGTGTGACCAAGTGGCCCTGAATGGGTGCTTCCGGCTGTGATTCTAGCTCCCCATGGCCCTGTAGAAGATGGGATTGTCAGTGCAGAGGAGCCTGGCAGGGATGGTCCCAGGCCTCTTCCTGGTTAACGCCTTAACTGTCCTGAAACAGCCAAGGTTCTTAACAATTTGTTTCATCTCCTGGCTTTCCTGTCTCTTCATAGTCACCAGAATCTTTCTTCCCCACTTGCTTACCCCAGAACCACACTACAGTTCATTCTAACCTCATCCTGACCATGTCCTAACCTGGCACTGTCCCCAGCCTTTCTTCCTCTTTCCTGGTGTCTGCATATTGCATTGCATCAGAGGCAGAATCCTTCCTTGAGGTTGCTTCCTGCTGGTCCTGGAGTTGTCGCTCGCTGCATCTCCCTTGAAGCCCTGGATTTCCTCTGTCCATCAGTGTCCTCTGCTGTCTGGGCCCCAGAGTCAGGCTCTCTGCTGCTCACAGCAGACCGTCCTGCAGCAGCTGCCTTTTCTTAGACTCGTCTGCCTGTGGAACACCTCAGGCCCAGAGGGTTTAAAGCCCAGAGCTTTGTTCTTCCCTGGGCCAGTCACTACTGTCAGATCTTTCAGATCTTGTCTCCACTGAGTCAACACTTCTACTGCAAGCCTTTCCTTTTGCTATACTCCCACAGAGCTGTGTGAAGGACTTCAGGGAGGCTGGTCTCATAGACTAGTCAAGCGCAGTGCACAGCCTGAGCAACCCTCCAAGACCAATATTCTCATCACATACTGTTTCCTCAGCCTCTCCTGCTCTGTAATTCTAGGCCTGTGGCTTCTCATCCATGGTGATATGTTCAGCACTCAGAACACAGTGAATGTTGCTGAGTGATTATTGGATAAAGTGGTGGGTGGTGGGAAACATAGCTGGATGTGGTCACAACTTGTCTGCGTGGTCAGCAGTTACTTGCTATAGATTAGGCTCTTGTGTTTGGTTTATTGACCTCATTTGAAGGGTGTAGACTAACACCATTTCAAAACTAGAAACTCTTCCATAATGCATTATTTTCTAATTTATTTGATATTAGATTTTTTTAGTGCACTATTTCAGAATTATGAACATTTTCCTTTTAAGGAAAGACTTTGTGGGGTGGATACTAGAGATTGAACCCCAAGCCTTTGCACTAAGCTATATTCCTAACCCTTTTTGTGTTTTTGTTTTGAAACAAGGTCTCACTAAGTTGCCCAGATTGGGCTTGAACTTGAGATCCTCCTGCTTCAGCCTCCCAGAGTGTTGGTCTTACAGCCTGTGCCACCATGCATACCTAAAAGCTCTTTTCAAATAGGGAAAAAGACACCTTCCCACCCAATAACTCACACTGTAGATTCCAGATTGTTACTGAATAAATAGTTCTGTGGAAAATATTCATGGTATAATATATATATGAAATGATGGTTTAAGCGTCCCCATGTTTAAATCAGTGACTCTTGGAAAAAGACTTTTGTGTTCTCTTTTCTTTATGCATTTGAAAAGCCAAAAAAGGTGGAAGGAAGCTGTGAAGGGAGCTGGGGGAGGAGTGTACTAGAGACGAGGGATTCGGGATTTCTTTTCTCACCCATGGCTGGCATCTTGGCTGAGGTTCTGGTAACAAAAGACACATTAAGAGGAAAGCATGACTGAAGGTATATGATCTAGGTTTTCACAACATGGGCTCCTTCAGAACGGAGTACCCCAAGGAATAGGGAAATCTGTACTTTTCTGCCCAATCTGATGAAGAATCAAGTAGTTGAAGACACATGAGCAGACAAAGTGGGAAGGTCTCATGGTCCTGAGCTAGAGGTGGGTGCCTAGCAAGGCCTGTGAGCCCTGGGTCTTCTCTCAGAGTTGAGAACATTGTGCCCTCCAGGGACAGGGAGGGTGCCTGGAAGCAAAGCTTCATTACTGCTTCCAGAGCAAATGGTGAGGGAAGAGGAGTGGCTTTCTTGTTCCTGCTGTTTTCCTGAGTCCCCTAGGACCATATTCTGGGGTACTGTGTCCTGAATCCCATTGATGAATCCTACAGAAATTATCCTTTTGTCCCCACTCTGGGAATCTCCATTGAGTCCCATCGTAAAGGTTATGGCCAGAGGATGACGACACCTGCTTTTCCCCAGAGCTCTGTTGACTGGGAACCATGGTCACAAGCTTGTTCATGGTTTCATAGGGAAAGTGCTTTGCTTCATGATTTCACTGGGCTGACGGTTTTCCAGGTGCTGTCTTGTCTCACCCCAGGAGGTGGCCACCCATGTGCTGTCCCCACATTTTTCAGTGAGGACCAGGAAGAAGTGGATGATTGGGGTGTGATTACTTTTATTACCAGTGTTTGGTCACAGCAGCCATTTACTATTACCATTGTTTTTCTTACTAGGATTCAATAGACCTTGATCATCCTAAATGCTCCTTTCACTTTTCTGGAGCCTGTCCTTGACCTCGGCTGCCCCTGGTGAGAACATCTGGGTATCAGAATTCTCAAAGCCATGGCTAGCTCAAAATGCTGACACGCCATGTCTGCTGGGCCAAAAATAGTAACAGTGTAACTCTTGATTATTGTATCAAAAATATACAAATGAAAATTCTGTAAGTATGAAATGTAGGTGACCACTTTATTTTTAAAAAGGAACAAACATTTAATCTTGGGTCAAATTATAATCATTTAAAATTGCCAGAGTGCTGGGGATTTAGCTCAGTGGCGCCATGCCTGCCTTGCAAGCACAAGGTCCTGAGTTCAATCCCTGGTACAAAAAAAAAAGCCAGACATGTTATGAATGATGGGTATGGATTTAGCTCTATATTTTAATTCTCACCCCCCTCCAAAAACAAAAAACAATCATAACAAGAAATAAAATACCAACTTCTTTTTCTTTTATCCACTTAATGAGAATGTACATAAAGACTCCTAGCCTCTTGCTACAGCTGATGTGCACATAGAATTTAATATTCTACTGTTGCAGCAGAGCAGGGTGAGACCAACATGCTCACCTGCTCTCAGCAGCCATGGCTGGACAAGGCTTGTGGTCTTTCTGAGCCTGAGCAAACTTGTCTCTAAAATAACAGTATTGCAGCCAGGAAGGGTGGCACACATCTATAATCCCAGGACTCTGGGAGGCTGAGGGAGGCTGATCATAAATTCAATCCCTGCCTGGGCAACTTAGTGATTTACAGAGACCCCGTCTCAAACAATACAAAGATGTGAGTATATGGGTCAGTACAAAGTCCCTGAATTCAATCTCCAGTACTGCAAAACAAAACATACAAAAAACCACATTGCCTACACTCTTGAATTTTCATGAGAAATAAGTGGGACAAGAGTACACAGCCATGTATTAAATGCAAATATTGTCCATAGTATTGGCTGTCTTTATAATATGAATATGTTGCTCCATTCCTCACCCCCACACTGAAATGAAGAAGGGAAAGAGTCTGATTTGATGCCACTCTTAAGGAGCAAATCAACAAATTCTACAAAAATTCCTATTCAGAATTATTTTCTCATTGAAGGAATTCTCAGTCTTTTGGGGAAAGAGCTTCATATGGGTGAAATAAGCAGGGAATCCAGGTTCAGTGGCACACACCTGTAATCCCATCTATTCCAGTGACCAAGGCAGGAGGCTCCAGCCTGGGCAATTTAGCGAGACTCTATCTCAATGAAGTAAGGAGGGCCCAGAGGTGTAGCTCAGTGGTAGAGCCCATGCTTAACATGGATGAGGCTCTGGACACTATCCCCAGCACCAAAGTAGAAAGAAAAAAGAAACAGAAAAAGAATGGAAGTGTCATTTCTGAAAGTATTAGATTGTTCCAGCATACCTGTGAAAGGGCACAACAGAGAAAAGTTGGGGGAGGAACTGTAGAACACTGGCCACTCCAGGAGATAAACTTCTATTGTGTCAACTCTCTGGTATTTTGAAGTTTATTTCTCACTCATGTCATAGTTCATTGTGGATATTTCTGGCGAAGTACCCTATCATGAGCATCCAGAGGCTCTGCTGCCTCATTTTATGGCTCCACCTTCCTCTTTTGGTGCAGCCGTTCAGCTGGAGGATGATGTGTGTAAAGCCCTGCTGTGCATGGCAAAGGTTTGCAGGCCAGGCCTGAAAGCTGGGAACCTGACTTTCATCCGAATTCTCCCAGTGGGAACTTGGCCACGCTATAAATAAGCCTGAGAAATTCCATCCACAGGGCCTGCTAGGGACAGAAGGCTGTGGTGTGGCCTGTGTGTCACCCCAGCTCGGCTCCTGCCTGCTGCCTCCTGTCCCAACCACAGGCGAAAGGTGTTCTAAGAGAAACCAGAGACTGCAGGTATAGGATAGAACCCTGGTCTCTAGATCTGACCTTGCCACCAATGAGAACCATTTCCCCAGGGAGGGAGGTTTAAGGATGATCCACGAGTGACTCAAGGGAGTGTGAAGCCAGGGCGGACACCTGAGCAGCCCTTGACCTCCTCTGTGTTGGTGTCATACGCCTACACCTGCTTCCCTTTAGTGCCATGTCAGTACTAATCAGTTTGCAATGTGATCTTGGCACACCCCTGCCCCTCAGTCTGGGGATGAAACATCCAACTCTAATTAGAGCTGATGAACCCCTGCTAACTGTATTTCCTCCCGTGTTTGGAATGACAGCATTGCAGTGTTTGAAGGGCCTTTGAAGCCACCTTGTCCAGCCCCTCCTCACATGCTTAAACACCCTTATGCAGCTATCAGCTGGCCATTCCTTCCCCACTGACCTCTTTCTCTGAAGCTGCTGTTTTCTGAAAGCTCTAATTACTTGCAAATTATTTTTTGTGTTGTTAAAAATATTTTTAATTTAGCGGTCTTGTTTTTGTCTTCTGCAGTAGCACATGTTATTTAAGTCTCTTCTCTAGAATTACGAATATTTATGGATCATTACAAGGTCTGTTCTTCTTCAATCTAAATTTCCTCCTGTCTTCCGTGTTCCTCATACTATTCTGCCTGGAATCCATTTACAAGTCTTGTTACTCTCTTGTGAATAAACTGCAGGATTGGTCATTTCTCTCCCTCCTTTTAAAGACTGTATTCCTATTAATTCATCCACAGATTGCACTTACTTATGTAATTATTATATCATTCGGGTGACTGGCATTAGCTTACTGTCAGGGAAGGGCCTATAAGCATATTTCAGACAGAGGAAAGGAGCAAACGTGCAACAGAATTTAGAACATGTAATCAGAACTTACCTAGAAGTGCTAGTATACTTTCAGTTACAGCTCACAGCCCCCAAATGAACCATATTTCTACCCCTATTTGCAAAAGAATCTAGGAAAATAAAACTTTCAGTTGATCACATTGATTCTCTAAATAAGTTAGGATTTGTTACTAAGTAAACAAAAGACTAAAAAGAGATAGAAGTATAGCAGTTTCTGCTGTTATTTGTTCAGTTGAGAAAGTTTTTGTCTATCCTATTTCATTATTTTTGTTCAAAGAATGATGTTTGATTTTCATTTTTAGCATTCCCTGGGAGTGAAAAACTTTTCTTAACCTGCTATTGTGATGAATCTCATCAACAGATTTTTCTAACGTCATGCCACTATTGTTCATGGTATTTTTGCTGAGTTTTATTATACTGCTAGGCATTGTTTGCCAATATGTTAATAGGAGTTTTGCATCTGTGTGCATAAATGAGAGTCCCATACTTTTTCTCATGTAGACTGCCCATCTACTTTGGGCTTCACGGTTATACTATATTCATAATATGAGCTAAGAAGCTTTCTCTTCTTTCCTAGTCTGAAACAATTTGCCTTTAATAGAGATTGCCTGTTCCTCCTGGGAAGCCACTGGGGCTGAAGTGTCCATGATATACACTGTAGATTTTTTTTTTTAACTAGGGTTTTTTGTTTTTTGCTGTAGATCTGTTCAGGTTATATAATTCTTCTTGAGATCATTTTGATAATTTATATTTTTCTACAATATTGTCACTTAGTCTAATCATTTATTTATGGAATTCTTTTAAGATAGCTACATCTCCTTTTCTCTCATTTCCAGTTTATTTTAATGCCCTTACTCATTACTCAATTTTGTAGCTCCTTTTAATTCATCTTTTTCAAAGAATCAACTTTTTAGTTTATTCTCTCATTTGTTAATTTTATTTTACATTGCCTTCATTTTTTTCCTTTAGGTTCCTTTTTTCCACTTGCTTCCTTAGCTCATCAGTTTTCCATATTTCTCACTGGCTAACATATACATATAAGATCCTGTGGTTGTTCAGTTTGCTAATTAGCACTCTTGGGGTGTTTTGTTCCTTCCTGCCCATTTTTCTCCATCCAGTCTATGAAGACATAGTGAGTTTTGGCAGCTGCCCTGTCAAATCCAGGTGCGGTGCCTACTGTGTCTCCCTGCTGTGATCACATTAATAATTCTGGCAGAGGGAAGGCAGAGAGTGGTCTGAATTGTCTTCAGTCCTCATAATCACTGGCGCATCTTCTAGGCATTCGCAAATTATCCTTTTAGCATTTACTTATACACCCGAGGTGCAAAATCTGCCTTCTTTATTTGACAAATAACAGCAGCAGCAGTTCCGATTTTATTTGCAGGCGCTGTTCTGGGACTGCAAAAGCAGACAGAATGACCAGGGCAGATCTGAGGTCCTTGTCTTCCTCTTCACAGTTGCTCAACTCATTCCATTCTGATGTTTATCTTCCTTGACAGAAAAGATGAGAATCCAGTCTTTTCCTGTTCTAGAAAATGAGCTAAAGCAGCATGTGCATTTGGCTTTGAACTCTCTCATGGACTTCGTTTTGCTCCATGCTTGGGTTTCTCTGCTGCTCTTCTCCCAGCAGGTGCCCCCTCCTGCTGCTTTCAGATTAGCAGCAGCTGCATTTTAAAGCGTGCCTCACTGATGGTGTCCCTGAGATCCCGGACTTCTCAGAATCCATCCACTCTGGTGTCTTTATCTCTAAAATGGCACAGTTGGGCTGGGGACCCGAAGGTGCATCCAGCCCCACAGCTTGGCCTGGCCTTTGGGGAGCAGGTGGCTCTGTTTAGCTCTGCACCTCCTTCTCTGAGATCCTGACCTTCTCTACATCCCCAGAGAACCTCGCACCAACTGTGAATTCTCTTTTAAAGCGGAGGAGAAGATGAAGGCCAAGTGGAAAAAATTATACAAATAAAATGTGATGTTTTTCTCTTAGAACAGAAAGGAGACTCATTTGAGGAAAGCCCCATGTTAAGACCATGTGTCATGGGTCACATGCTTCTTAATCCATCCCACGGGTGACCTGTATGGGTGCCCCCTCACCCTCTGAGCCACTGTTTGATCTGTGAATAACCAACAACTAGGACGAAACTCTTCCTTTTCATCTCAAAGAAGAGATGTGAGAGTGAAGTCATAATATACAAAACATGTGTAAACTACAAAGCTCTTTCCCAATGCAAGGGACTGGTATTGCTATAGATAATCTATTCTCTATTTTTCAAAAAGAAAAATGGCGAGACAAGCAAGTTCTATATTACTTTGTCTTTGGGAGTCAATACAAATGTTGAAAGTGAGCTTCTTTTTCTGTTGTGCTCAGTTAAGAACTTCACTGGTTTTCTGTTTATTATAAGATGTAGGAAAACCTTGCTCTGATCAGTGTAAAGTACCACATAGATGAGGGGTATAATTGTTTCTACTATGCACATTATTCTCTTATTCACATTCACATTGCCTATTATCTGTTATCTACTCACTTTTCAGCATTTCTCAAATGTGTACTCGTCATAGCCTATTAGGTCCAAGCTTCTGATACACCAATCACCATGAGTCCCTACCAGGCAGAGTGTTTACACTCCACTCCATAGTTTCTTTCTGTCAATGTTATGGCTGTACACATGGCTTATATTCCAGTAGAGTATATAGTGCCCATTTCAGTGAGTCTTGTTCCTCTCATGTCCCATACATACCACCTTGGCTCTAACAATCAGTATTTACTGAGTTGAGTTGGATGTGAATTAATGTTGCTTTTGTTTGCTTTGCAGGTTTGTGCTGCTGGCATAGTCTCCCAAGATGGGGAGCAGAATGGTCTTATGGGGAGAGTGGATGAAGGTGTAGATGAATTTTTCACTAAGAAAGTGACCAAAATGGATTCCAAGTAAGTTTAATTCTCATATTGTAATACATCTCACATTTAGATTACTAACAATTACAACTTAACTTAGTGTATTAGTCTAACTGTATACATAAGATTTACTATTCTGTTGGTTTTACAAAATTTGTTCTCCAAGCCAGCCACATCAGTGTCACCTGGGAGCTTGTTAGAAGTGCAGATTCTCAGCCTGTCCCCTAGACCTACTGAATCGAAAACTGGAGGTGGGGGCTGGCAGTCTGTGTTCAGAAGCCTTCCAGGTTCTGCTGAAGCATGCTCAAGTGTGAGAACTACTGCAATATTCTAAAATCAAACTAAGAACCATACCACCCAAGGTATTTCTTGAGGGCAGTGATGGTGAACCTTTTTGAGTTTTTAGTGATAATATAAATAGCCAACTGTGGCACATGTGCCATAGGTTCACCAGTACTGCTTGAGGGCCTTATTACATTCATCTGGGTGATTCCATTACAGGGCTGTGAGCATCAGCAGGCTGTAATTGCTTTCTGTAGACATTGTTCTTGTCATAATGGGATGCATTTGCTGTTGGGGTCATGACTCAGTCATCCTTCAATGGCGTGACCTAATGGTGTCATAATGACAGCAGCATTCGTGGAGCGGCTTCAGGGTTAGCCTGTAAAGAGTTTTCTCTGCATTTTCTTATTAATTAGATGGCATTTCCTTAGAAGACAGTTCAGTGTTACTTCTGTGAATCTTTGTTTAACTTGAAACACTTAAGTTTGTAAGCATGATTTGTACCAAGTTATTTAATCCCCAAATAAATGTAGATCCATCCCATGAAACACTCCTAACATGTATCTGTGTTCGTGAAGTGTCTTCCTCCTTGAGATACAAAATTCAGGGATGAACTTAATCCACACTGATAAGCAGAGGACAAGAGGCAGGGCTCGGGGGGGAGGGGAGAACCAGTCATTCCTTATGTGAATGTGTCTTATTCACTTCAGCAGGATGGTGAGGTAGAAATAAGTTCAGTTTTTATAACCATGATAGTATAACTTCTTAATCTTGTAAGCTTTAGGACCCAATTATTTGTCATCATTGACACTGGCCTTGAAGCTGAGCATTGTATACTTGGCAAAATCCTATTCTGTCTTTCAAGATTCCCACAAGTGTTCTGCTTCCCACCAAAAAATTAACTGCTTTTTCTCTGCTGCTGACTTACTGGCTTTTCCTCTGAGAGTTTGTTTAGCTTTTTATTCTTTTATAAAATAAGGAGTAGATGGGTGTATTCTCTATGTTAAAAATCAAGAAATACCAAGATAAAACAAAATGAAAGTTCCATCTGATGAGTTACATTCAAGTTTGGTTTTGCAAATAGGATGCTGTTCTTCAGGAGCAATACCTGAGTCTCGTTATATCTTTTAACTTCAGTGTCTTACTACGGACCAGATTAAAAGTCTGACACTGCTAGTGATTGTATTGAGACGGTCTTTGCCTGTCTCCATATAAACTACAGATACTGTCATAGGCTCTTTATAGACTTCAGAACTTTGTATTTAGTTACCCAGGAGATTCATGAGCATTTGATGTGAACTGTCTGTATTGTTAAGCCTCCCCCACTGTGGTTTCCTCTTCTATTAATGCTGCTTTCATCTTTAATTGGTTTTGAATGAATTTATTGACTTTACTTGGTCCTGAATGAAAGTTGGATAAATTTTTTTGTTAGTACATATTTGGAGTACGTGTTTCCATCCATTCCTTGAGCAGAGTTTATTGTCGGTATATGCACATAACTCATTTTAATTCCTTTTCTCATCACTTTTCATCACCTCTTGCCCTTCCCCTTCTCTCCATCTCTTGATGCCCTTCTCATCTGAGAAGGACCCACCTTTCTACTTCCTATTATCTTTTATTTTACTCTTTCATTTATTTTGTTTGTTTGTTTTTTGTTTTTTTGTTTTGGTACTGGGGATCGAACTCTGGTCCTTGCGCTTGCGAGGCAAGCGGCAGAACCACTGAGCTAAATCCCTGGCCCATGTTCTTTCATTTATAATTTGGATTTCTCTTATAACAAAAAGCATGCAAGATTTAAGCTTGTATGTCTCATTTATTTCACTTAACATTGTGGTCTTACGGTGCATCCATTTTCCTGCAAATGACTCAAGTTTATTGTTTTTATGGCAGAATAGTACTTCATTGTGTGTCAGTACCACATTTTCTTTATCCATTCATCTGATAGACACACAGGCTGCTTCCAAGATTTAGCTGTTATGAGTTGTGCTGCTGTAAACATGGGTATGCATGTGTCACTGTACAGTGGACCCTCAAGTTACAACCAGCCTGACATAAAAACTTGGGTTAATTAGGTTAATGGAAGATTCATCTGCCTCTTCTTATCTGTAGCATGTACCCAGGTAAACATCCAGATCTCAGCTGTATTGACCTAGTTACAACTAGCCCTCAGGTTCATAAGCCAGAGATCCACTGTAATGCAGTGTCTTTAAGTCTTTGGGGAAATTGCCTACAAGAGAAATACCTAGATCAGATGGAATCTTAATTTTAGTTTTTTGAGAAATTTCCATACTAATTTCCATAGCGGTTTAACTAGTTTACATTCCCACCAACAGTGTAGAAGTATTCCATTTTTCCCTGTAGTCTCACCAGCATTGGTTATTATTTGATTTCTTGATGATAGCTATTCTCTTTGGGGTAAGATAGAATCTCAGTGTTATAATTGGCATTTCTCTAGTGGCCAGCATTGTTGACCATTTTTTCATATATTTATTGGTGATTTGTACTCCTTCTATGAAGTATCTGTTCATTTTGCTAGCCCCTTTTTATATTGGGTCTTTTATGGAGTCTAATTTTTTTTTGAGTTCTTTATATATTCTAGATATGAGTCCTCTCTCTGAGAAATAGCTGGCAAAAATTTATTCACATTTTGTAAGTTTTTCTTTATGCTCTGTTGGTTGTTTCTTTTGCTGTGCAGAAGCTTTTTAATTTGATATGATAATATTTGTTGATTCGCGGTATTATTTCCTGAGCAACTGAATTTCTGTTCAGAGAGTTCTTTCTTATGCCTGCAACCTCAGGAGTTTTACCTATGTTATCTTCCAGCAAGCTATGTGTTTCTGTTTTAGCCTTTAATTCTTTGATCTATTTAGATTTTAGATTTTAGTGAGTGATATGGGTCTAGATTCAATCTTCTGCACGTGGATAGCCAGTTTTCCCAACACCATTTATTAAAGAGTTTATCTTTCCTCCAGTGTGTAGTTTTGGCCTCTTTGTCAAAGATCAAATAACTGAATGTGCTCTATTCTATTCCATTGATCTTTGTGATGTAACTTCAAGTCCAGGATTGTGATGCCTCCTGCTTTGCTTTTATTACCAAGGATTGCTTTTGTTTTCTGGGTCTCTTCTGGTTCCATGTTAATTTTAGGATTGTTTTCTCAAGTTCTGTAAAGAATGCTGTTGGTATTTTAATTTCATTAAATCTGTATATCAATTTTGGAAATATCAATTTGGAAATATGGAAATTTGGAAAAAAAATCTTTCCATTTTTTGATGTTCTCTTTGATTTTCTTTTTCAGTGTGCTGTAACTTTCACTGTAGAGGTCTTTTACTTCCTTAGTTAGGTTAAATCCTACACACTTAATTTTTCCTTTTTTAAAATTTATATTAATGTAATATAGTTATTAATAAAAAAATATAAAAGCCATTCTATGAAAAAATAATTTTTCATAACAAAAATTATTAGAGAAGAATAATGGTAAATACACTGTGTGTCATGATCCTAAAAGAATATATTTTCATTTGCTAATCTATCAACTCATTTCCTAATGATATTATACCTATTTTTTTGCATAAAACATTGTAATTATTAACAAAGTATCTGACACTTAGTATAATTTTGAACACTTCCTCTGATGTCCCCTTATCATTTGGCACGAATTCCCTTCACCTTATCCCGTGTCTTTTTCTATTTGTATTGGTCGAAATCATTTTTACTTTACCCCTCTGTTTTGATGGAGCACTCCCTGCAGTTGCTTTCTAAGAAAAGGAGCACTGGAAATGAATTTATGTAACTCAGATATCTTCCTTTTTGATTAACAATGTCACTAGGTATAAAATTAGTTGTAGATTGGAATCCATTTTTTTCCATTTAATTTTATTTTACCCCATCTCCCCTCCTCAAGCCCCCTCCCCTCCCAATATACAAAAGCTTTATTGGTTGGAATCCATTTTATTTTAGAAGTTTGAAAACTGCTCCATTGTCTTTTATCTTCTAGTCTTCCAATATTGTCTTTGTTCATGACTTCTTTTTGTCATTCTGTAGAATCACTTGGGGTCGCCTTTGTGTTGAGTGTATTAAAATTTTAGGATAATGTGCTGTAGAGTAAGGTGTTTGTTTAACCAGTCTACTGGGGACTTGTAATGGACATGGAAATTCATGTCCATTGGTACTGGAACTTTTCTTAAGTTAGTTCCTTCACAATTTCTTTCTTTCCTTTTTCTCTGCACTCTTTCTCTTAAACTTCCATTATTTAACTATATTTCCCCTATTAGCCCATTAATTTTTACCTTTTCTCTTCTAATTTCTCATTCTTTATGTGTCCCTCCCCCACATTCTGGGAGATGTCTTGGAGTTGCATCAGACAGCCATAAGTTTCTACTTCTCCTATCACATTTTACTATTAGTCTTGTTTTGTGAGTGCATGTTTTTTTTTTAATCTTTCATGTTGAAATGGAATGGGACAGAAACAAGCTTCTTGGAAGTTTCTTCCTGGGGCTTGCTGACAAGCTTCATGCAGGGTGATCCTCTTGGAGTCTCTGTGACTGTCAGACTCTCCCAGACTTTCTCATGGGCTTTGTAAACTTGTGTACAGCTGCCACCTGTTTGGGATCCGGAGTAGAGAAGGGGTGAGGGCATCACTAGAGCCTCCCTGATCCACTGTTCTATAGTCAGCTCAGCTACATCCAGAGTTTCTCTGGTTTACTCTACAAAAAGTAACCCGGTAAATGGCTTTAGCCACCTGTCCTCTCTAAAGCTCCCTTCAGTGTTTCCTTCTGCAGTGATCTTGCTCTTTCTTTTGGAGCAGCACAAACCCACTTGCTTCTAGGCCCTTCAGTTTAGGTTCCAGCCTTTTCAGATCTATGAAGTTGTGCATAATTATTTGCTTCAGATTTTGTTGGTTTTGCCTTTTGTTCCCTGTGTGACTCACACCTTTTTTCAATCCTTTGCTGTAACATTAGTGGAAATTTGCAGGAGCTGAATGGGCATTCAGTCCTTCAGTCTTAACTGGAAAACATTTGTCTGTGATGCTGTCCCCATAGCTCATGTCACTTAATCTTTCTCCCCTTCTATTTCCCAAGTTGCGGAATATTCTCTTTCCAAAACCTCAAGTGAGGCTCACTCTGTCTTTGGACACTGTCACACCCTTCAGTAGTTGTTACACTTAAGCCAGGACCCTGTCTTTGAGGACTAGAGGTGGGTTTTCATGTGGTAATCATGTAACCCTCTCCGGTATTACCGCCCCCCTCCATTAAACAAGGCAGTTGCCCACCCACGTCTCCACTTAAGCCAGCCTCACTGGAAGTTCACACATGTAGAGACTTGTGACTAGAGCATTTGAACATTACCTCATCTCTGCCTTAGTCTTCCCACTGTTAACTGCATCTTCTCAGTCTTTCCTTGTGCATGTCTCCATTTTTCCTGGGTGGACATGAAGACAGTATTCCATGTTCCTCTCTCCCAAATTCAGTGGCTCCACTTTTTAAAGTGTCTCAGAATGGCAGCTGTGTGTGTTGCCACCTCCACGTTTATATCGTGGCTGAGTGTGCTGGCACTTGTATGTATAGTCAGACTCACAGGATCGATCCATGTCTTTCTTGGGAATGCAGGAGGACTTCCTCAAGAGGCTCCGAGTCCCACGAGCTTAGTGAAGGAGGAGATGAAAAGAAGAAGCGAGATTCTCGGAAAAGCAGCTTTCTCAATTTAATCAAGTCCCGATCCAAGTCTGAGAGACCCCCAATGGTCTTGATGACAGAAGAACCCTCCTCACCAAAAGGGGCCATCAGAAGTTCAGCCACAGATGCCCCCAGAAGGGAGCCGAAGGCCTCAGAGCACGATGGGAATTCAGACATCGCAGAGGAGATGAAGACACCAGACTCCCTTGAGGAGAGCCCAGGCGAGGAAGTAGGGCGCCTGGAGCGTGGGGACAGCAGGAGCAGCCCGCAGGGGGGACGCAGGTATGGCGTCCAGGTGATGGGTAGTGGTCTGCTAGCTGAGATGAAGGCCAAGCAGGAGCGGAGAGCTGCCAGCGCCCAGAAGGTAAGAGCCGTCCCTCCTGTGTGCATGTTGGTCGCCACTTAATTTTCATGGGAGACAGAATTACAGAAAAATAGCCTGTTGGTTAAATAAAAATCTAAGAACAAAGGATTTATCCAGGAAGAACTCAGGGCCAGACCATGAAGGCGGGCATGGCCTGTTTCCACTTCAGTCCTGGGTTATACTTGGGGGAGGAGCACGCCTGCTGGATGGGAGGTAGCTGGCCTTGAACTCCTGGCCTTTCCCATGGGCCCAGGGGCTTCCTTTGCATTTCATGAAATCTTCAGCCATTCCAGGGGTGCCCACATCCTGGGGCCACTGAGTCTGCAAGTCCAGGTGGACCCCTGAGGGGCCTTGGAGATAGGGGACTGACAGTCAGGTAAGAACATGGAAACCAGACTACAGTTATGTAAAGGCAGAATCTAGTCTCCAGTTATCCCATGAGCTGTCCCTTTTCCAAACCTCAAGGCCTTTTTCCATATCCTAGCTTTAAATGACCCAAGAAAAAGTCAAGTATCCTGTCAGAATTAATTGAATATTTTCTTGACTATTGATATATATTTATTCCTATGAAGAAAACTTTCAAAATTTCAAAATTTTTGAGTTCTCCAAGTATGTTACTTTTAAAGCATTTTTTATTGTTTTAGCCTCTTTTTAAAGTGTTCTTAGTGCCTTTTTTTTCTTTCCTTTTACCCTTGTTTTGTTCAATAGCCACTTAAAGAAATGTCTTTGTTACAATTATTAAGAGAAATATGCCCGTGTTTCACTCTGGTTTTAGTTTCTTTGCATTATCCTGAGTGATTTTTACTTTTACAAAATGGAGTTCCCCAAAGAAAAGAAAATGGAACATCTGTTTTATTTGAAATATCAGAAGAAAATTCTCTCCAGTGAACCCTTGATTTTCAGAGAGTAATGGTAAACTACATGCCAGATATAGAAGGCTCTTTTATGTTACTTCTAAACAACTCTTTTTCATTAAATCCTGCATCCCACAGGCATTCACAACTGTTTAGCATGGCCTCCCACCAAAAACACCAGCATTGTCTAGCAATTGCCTAGTTCCTGATCCTTCCCAGCTCACTCATGAGCCCTTTGGAAGGGTTAAGAGGAAGACTGTGCAACTACATCCTGCCAGTTAGTTCTACAAAGGAGGCATAACATGACCCTTAGTGATCAGAAAATTTTATTTTATAAATTTTTTTTTAACAATGAGTGTACTGTTTTCACTAGTGAGCTGTTTATTTTGTCACTGTTTTCAGTGATGAACAGCTGCTTTTTGGTGGAAAGATGAGAAATTTTGGAGTGTTTTTTTCCATGTGCCTTGGATTGATATATTAATTGACTCAAAGTGACAGAATCCTTATGGTTTATGTATTTGTTGGAGGTGCACACTGATATTCCCGTAGCGCCATCTAGTGTCAAGTTAAACAACCACCATCATTGAAAATTTTTATCTGAAATTCAGACCAGTCATGGGTATTCCATCTAAAAAAAATTTTTAAAGGATTTTTAGCTTTAGAACATTTCCTTTAAAATGCCATGCCTGTCTTTACAAAGGTAACAGTGTAAACAACTATGGTCAATACATTGTGGGGAATATAAATGTTGTTTTCAACCTCTCAGAAGAATTCTCCTTACACTATTGGCATTTAATACATTCATTTAAAAGAAAAGAATGGTGAATGTGAAGATAGGTCATTTTTCACTTATTAGCAGAAGGGGATAGCAGGTTGTGAAGGCCAAAAGGTTGTATCTTTTCTTCTGAGAGCCACCAGCTCTGCTGCCTGGCTGCAAAAACAGTTGGCATTGCCTTGTTTTTTCCTGGTTTTGCACAATTTTGGATTTATAACTACTTCGGAAAATCTGGGAGAGAAAAGGAGAAAGAAAACAAATTAAGTTGCAGGCAAATGAAGTTCTGGGTCTGAAGGATAAGGAGGTCCTCACCCTGAAGTGCTGGGAGCACCTTTGAAAGAACCTGGAAGGGAAAGGTCCCCAGTGAGACTTCCTGGCTGACAGACACGTGTCCTATGCACAAAGCACTGGCATGGGGCTTCCTTCAAGCTAAGGTCACATGGTGATGCCACCTTGTGTGGCCCCTATAGCTGTAGGGCTAGATGCACACTTCTTCTCCCAGACCCACTCACTCCCTCCTCTAGGGAGAGTGGACCTTTTGTTTCTCTTGATGAAATCCCTCGGCATCCATGGCACTTCCTCTGATGGACAGAGCTGGCACCTGGGTTTGGGGATGCACTGAGCAAGCAAGATCTCAGCCATATTCACTAATTCCTCCAGTGTCACCCAGACCATTTTAAAGCTGGGATTGGCAGCAGATTCTTGCTTTTTGGGTTTGTCAGAGGAAGGAACAGGCTGTCTGGGGAATAACCCTGCCTCCTGCTCCACCTGCCCACCTCATTTTTGTTTCTTAGACAAGAGGTAGGTGTAGATCATTTTGGTCAGTAGACTTTGCAGATATTACTCAAAGTCTGGGCTTTTTATTTCATGCCCTTTTTGCCGTGCTCTAATGCAGACTTCTGCATTGTAAAGGGGAAGGCTTATTTCCGCCTTGTCAGCTTCAGCTACTTCCCTAAGACAGTGGCACTTAACATGCCTTGTCTTTGTCATCACACACTCCTCTGTCTTTTTAAAAATTAACTGAGGACTGGGGTGTAGCTCAGTGGTCAAGCTCTTACCTAGCATTGCTTTAAAACTAGAAATTGTTGTAAAGCAGATGTGGATAGTGTCCTGTAAATGTGTAGAGTAGGAGTGTCCCCTCACATCGAGCATCAGGTTTGCCAGGCACATAGGTGTCAGGCAAGAAAGACAAGAAGTGTCACTGAGTCACTAGCTTCCCCTGGCCCACACACCTCTCACCAGGGGGATCCTTAAAACCACGAGTCTAGAACCAAATGTGTTTCACGTGGCTGTGTTCCAGCAGTAAAGGCCTGGGGTTATAAATAAGCTAGACATGGTATTCTTTGTTGTCACTTATTTTACCTACTTTTTTCCTCCTTTTACCTACTATTAACTTACACTGGTGGTGGTGGGGGGGGTGCTTGAATTTTTTAGAAACTTGGGAATGATGCCATATCCCAGGATTTTCCAAGCCCAGCTTTGAGCAGCGTGGAACGGTTGGACGGAGGTGGCGCAGGTGAGCCAGGCCATGCTGTTGCCCTTGAGAAAGATCACTTTTGGCTTCAACCATCACCTGTGATTGACAAAAGAGAAATAAAAACAGGCAGCGGAGGGAAAACCTCTGTTCTGTGTGTTCTCGGCTGTCACCTCGGAGAGCCAAGTCCCCTGTCTGATTGCTCTCCCCTCTGGGTGGGTCCTCCCATGATTGAAGCCTTGTGCAGAGAACTCCTAAACTCAGGGCAATTTGGAGGGGACTGGGGTGGGGGAGCAGGCACTGGGACATGGTTGATGGCATGTGGAAGGTGGAGGTTTTGTTTGCTATCAGGGAGTAATCTTCCTCATAATTTGAATATGCATGAAATCCAGTATTCTTTGTTCCTCTGAATTTTTAGGTGGAATAAAAGGATAAGATGCCTTGGATGGAAACTGGGCAGAAACTTGTAAATTGGATGTTAGGGTCCTGGTTTTGCTGTTGGATGCTCTTCTGACTTTCTGTAGTACCTTTATATAGTAAGAGTTGAACTATAAATTATATTTAATCAGCTTATTTTTGCCAGTTATCTGGTTAAGTACCAATATGGATGGAGATGCAGAATGGGAGGACATTTCTGGAGAGCTCTTCTAACCACCAGGCATGAGCTGTGGCCATCACCATAGCCCTGCTCACTCAAAACCTGTAGCCACAACCCTGCTTGATGGTTGTCTAGAACTGAGGAGCTTCCAGTTGACTGTATCAGACCTGAGGATGATCTCCTTCAGATGCATTAAGAGCCGCTTTTCTCTTTGTACAAGATTATGGACCTCTCCACTATGAACTGTTAAACTTGCCATTCCTGGAGTAGTCAGGGATGATCAGAAAAGCACTGTCAAGGGCCAGCAATGTAGCTGAGTGACATAGAGCCTGCCTGGCAAGCACAAGGTCCTGAGTTCGATTCCTGGTACCAGAAGAAAAAAAGCACTATCAAGCTCATTACTTTCTGTGAAGAATTTTAATCCTTTAACCACATATTTTGGGTCTAAAATATCTATGATGAGAAATGATAGTAATGATTGTATCAGTTTGTACCAGTCTTCCATCTTCAAATTATTGGTTTCTTTGACTTATGGTTTTCAAGTTTGCTTTTTTTGCCACTTTTTTTTTTTAGTGCCTAAATTGCACCCAGGCCTTCCAGAGAACCGCTTTGGTTTGGGCACTCCAGAAAAGAATGCCAAAGCAGAACCCAAAGTGGAAGTGGTCTTGAGGTCTCGCAGCTCCTCCAGCACACCGACCAGCCCAAAGCCCCTCCTGCAGTCCCCCAAGCCCACCCTGGCAGCACGGCCCACCATCCCGCAGAAACCGAGAACGGCCTCCCGGCCTGGTAAGGCTTTGCCTGGCCTGGAAGTCACACCAAGGCCAGGCAGCTTCTCAAGGCTGGTGGACCCAGCCAGTCTCCATGGGTACTGGTAAACTGGGTGCAGGAGCTCCTGTGGGGACATCCCAAGAAACCCACAGGGAGATAGGAAAGGGGCAAGAGCTGGGGGATTCATTTCCTTTGTTCAACACCAAGACTCATGTGCCAGTGTTGGGGGCCCTGAGACTGCCCTTGTTTGCAGGGCTACAGACTGGTTGCTAGGTGAGACAGGAAAGTGAGCCCTGTGTTGTGACTCCATGTGTGACTCGGTATTCTGAAATCAGTTACCTGAGTTTAGACGGTTGCAAAGGCTGAGATGTAAGAATGAAGATGACCAGAGGAGAAGGCACACACTCTTGTTTTCACACCTTATTCTGGGACATATTAAGGGTTTACAACAGAATTTGCAAACTGTGGGCCAGTGTCTAAAAAATAAAGTTTTACTGGACAGAGCCACACCATCTGTATTGGGTTTGTCTGTGGTTGCATTTGCAGACAGTGACTGGGCATAGTACTTGCAGCAGGGCCATGTAGTCTAAGATGTTCATTCTTTGGCCATTTACTATGAAATTTTCTGATTATTAACTTAGAAAATCTAATGATAGAAGAAACTTTAAAATATTAGAAATGGATTAGGCTTGACCTTACTCTCTTCCACAAAGTCTACCTCAAGTCTTTTTTCTTGAACAACTTTCCATTGTAAGATTTTTCATACATAAAGAAAAGTTGAATGAGTATCATAACGAACCCCTTTTCCCTACAAATTAGGCAAGCAGGGATAGAGATAGTCAGATCATCACTGTCATCAGCATGATGATGGCTCCTCTTCTTTGGGGGGGAGCAGTGTGTTCGGGGAATCGAACTCAGGACTTTGCACTTGCCAGGCAGGTGCAGCAGCACTCAGCTACATCCCTGGCCCAATCATGGCTCTTCTTAACTGAGTCCTTAACTCTGCCAGGCACGATACTAAGCACTATATGTGGACACACTCTCACTATGCTCCTTTCTGCTGCATTTCACATCGAGGAGTGAGAGGCACAGGGTGCTAAGTTTGACAGCCCCATCCGTGGGGAAGTGAAGCCTGGCACCTGCAGTGGGAGGCAGTCTCCTGCTGACCTTCCCTGTGGGCACACACATATCAAATAGGATGTAGAGCCCACTATGCTAAGTAAGTCATCATGCAGGTGAATTGGATAGAAGGGGGGAAAAAGCCATAACCTGTTTGCCCAAACTGGTAGATTTTTCCCATTTTATCTTATACATTCAACTCATTCCCCATAGAGCCAGCCTGGTCAGTGTTCATCAGTTTCCTTTGGGAAACCCCAGTATGTTGTCATCTAAGAGAAGCCATGAAGGAGGGAACCTTGAGAAACTGACTCTTAGGAACTCCTGATTCTACTGCAACTTTTTCCCAAAAAAGTGCTTTTATGGTGGGAAACACAAGCCATTCCTAGTGGATACAAAATACCTTCATCATAGAATGAGTAGGGAAAATAGTCAAAGAAAACATTAGGAAAAACATTTTAAATGAAAAGCTAAAACTTCTCAAAAGGCGGTTTGGCCCTAAGATTTTGTATCAGGCAGTTGTTCCTCTAGTCTAAAGAAAGGAAACGACTCATAAAATGAATCTAATCCAGTCTGTAGAATATTTCGGCTCCCCAGTTGTAAATGCTGAACATGAGACCAGCTGAAATCCAATATTCTGTTGCAAGAACTTTTTAATTTTCAGTTTACTTACCAAATACACTCATTTATTTTATAGCATGTATTTTGAGAGTTATGATAACAAGCAGTTGCTCTTAGCAGAGCATGAGAACTGAGCAAACATTTTCAAATGCACCTCCTTGTTTCTTCTGTACTAGAGTTCTGAGAGGTGGTCAGGGTCCGACGTCTGGTCATATCTCTGCTTTTTTATGAAGCAAATAGGTGACTTGAATTGAACGTATAAGAATGAAGAGAACAGGCTGTGGGTCATGTTCTACACACACATGTGCACATGCCCATGCCCATGCCAACTGGAGACTTACCGTGCTGATAAGAGAACAGAGAAAGGAGTGAGGTTCAGTAAACCTTTGCAATTAGAGTGAAGCACCACAGGCTGTAGGAGGAAGAGGCTAGAATTCTAGTCCTAGCTATCTTGTCATCATTTTAGCTTAGCAGATCATTTAATCTTTTCATTTGTCCAATGACCAAAGTTCTTTGTGATTCTAAAAATCCATAATTCTGAATTATTTCTAGGGACCTTCGGTATGTATATGTAGGTACATGAACACACGTATGATTGCATGTATGTTGTGATGCTGTACTATAATAACTTGGAACAACAGCATTATGTTTGAGGCAGGAGAAAGGTGTGGCTCACCTATAGTCTGATTTCCAAATATCAGCCCATTGAAATGCTCTGTCTGCAATGTAGATTCACATCTATGCCAATTATAATCTTTTATTTTAGTATTCATCATTTTTTGTTTTTGTTTTTGGATCCTTGACTAAGCAAGAACACAAAAGTAGTTAGGCTGGAAAATGTTATGATGCTTTTTTTTTCTGAATCATCTGTATGTAATGATTTACCTGGCTCGTATGCTTTGAATTCAGTTTGTGGAAGAATTTGATTCCTGTGTTTTTCTCTCTGCAGAGGATGTCCCAGACTCTCCCTCTGGCCCTAGTTCCCCTAAAGTTGCTCTGCTTCCTCCTATCCTGAAAAAAGTTCCCTCAGACAAGGAGAGAGATGCACAGAATAACCCCCAGCCCAGCCCCAGGACATATTCCCAGGAAGGTAAGCACTTCTTTTCTCTGGGACTGTTCTCCCCAAGGAGAGTCATTTCAAAAGAAAAAATCTTAATCCTGGATTTAACCGCTATCTTAGAGTTCAAGTCAGCATCCCTTGGATTAAATTCTTAGAACCAGGGTAATAGTTTAGTTTAGAAACAGTCTGCAGCATTATTGAAGACACTGGACCTGAAAGAAGAATGAGACTTGTAGCTGAGAGGCGTGAATCACTAGGTGTTCCTGAGCTGGCTCCCAGCACGTGAGGGGCTCATTAAACAGCATTCGTGGCCTGCTTGGTGCTGCCTGTAGATTTCTAGGTCCGTTCTTTCCCTGGTTGTTATCGGTACCCATTGCCAAGGTTCTGGAACAGTGAGCACAGTGGAGCCCAGAGACCTTGTAGCCCATCCTGTTCATTCAGCCACGAGTCACATGCTTCTCTTCCTTGGGAGTGCAACACCTGCGTGAATACTCTCAAGGGGGTCATTGCACCATTTGTTTGTATGCTGTGACTTGAATACTTCCACCATCAGTTTAAGTTGCCAGCTGTTCCATCACTCACCTTGGCCATTCAGTTGCCTTTTGCTTTCTGTCCCATATAAAGTGGAATATAAATGCTGTCTCTAAACTCCACCTCTACCTGTAAAGAAATTCTGGAGTCACACAAGCCATCACCCATGTCCATGGCTCTTACTGTGATTTGGAGTTAATGCGTATTATTTTAAATTTGTTTGTGCTAGAATCCTTTGATCTCTGACATCTTCCTACTTTAGTCTATTTTCCTTTATTGGTAGTAGTCTTGGGTTGAAATTAATAAAAGGTTTTACTGAATATGTTTTTGTGGCTTAGGAGTCTAGTCAAACAAAACATTGAGTACTTTCTCCACTCTGCAGATGTATTTGGTGAGAAGAAACCTCACTTACCTATTTCTAAAACGAAGAGCCAGGCATGGTGGCACATGCCTATAATCCCAGCACTTGGGAGGCTGAGGCAGGATTGCTGTGAGTTCCAGGCCAGCCTGGGCTACATAGTGAGTTCAAGGCCAGCCTGAACTACATAGTGAGACCTTGCCTCAAAAAAGAAAAAAAATCCAAGACATAAAAAGGTAGAGTTTTGATTGAACCTGGAAAACTTCAAGCCACAAAACTAAAGCCACAAAAGGTGGCTGGTAACTATAATCATTTCACACATCATAAGTAAATGTAAGAGTTCCTATTCAGCCAAGTCCCTTAGAAGACTTGGTGTAAAAGGAAGAGCCTTCCGGGGTGCTGGTTCTAGGTGACCTGAGCTTCTAATTGTCCCTGGGCAGCTCGATTCTTAACATGCATCGCCTCTCCATTCGCGCCTTCATTGCCTCTCTTTTCTGCACTTGCTCACTTACATCCTCGCTTTTAAGGAAGCTTTGGCAATACTTTTGGGGATTTTGTCAGGAGAAAATGGGGAAGGGGTTGTAGTGGTAAGTAGAAGTGTTCATCTTATTAAAAGCCATGGCAATATTGAAGGATTCTTAAAAGTCAGAAGGTTCAGTAAAAAAATCATTGTTGTGATGTATCAGGAAAAATTTTTTTTTGGATGCCAGGTGATGGTAAAACAAGGCCTGCAGTAACCACCCCCATCCCAGCCTCGTGAGTAGTGGTCTCTGTATCATAGAACCTTTCCAGTTGACCAAGTGGATGACATGCTGGATGCCACTAGTAGTGGCTTTTAGCTGCTGTGACGAGTTACATGTTCTTTTCTGAGAAAGTTAGATGTTGGGTTGTTCCTCAAACATTTCAAGAATTTCCTCATTCCCCCAAGAGCAAATATTATGCATGGTTCATGCTCCCATTTTCCAGTGGGCTGGTTGGGACTGCAAAGCTGTGGAGACCATACTTTCTCACATAGGATCCAGAATAAGCTAGTCACGAGACGTTATGCCAGTGCTATCACGTTGTGTTGAAGTTGGCCCAGAAATACACGTGCTGTTCTGAGAAAAGCTTGGGAATGTCTGAGCTGGTAAGATATTTAACTTCAGCTTATTCCCTAGCTCCTCTACTAAGGTGGCCCAGGAATGGCAGCCACTCGGGAGTCCTGTTGTTTTCCTAAGAAACTGTTCCTGCTGTCCTCATTCCTATTTTCTTGTATATTATTCATGCTGGTTAATTCGTTTCCTTGTTCTGTGCCTCCCTTTGGACTAGCTTGCCCAACTAATTTCTGAAACAGGTAAATTGCTGTGATTCTTCTGAGTTGTTCCATAGTAAATGTGATTTTTGTTAATCCATCGTGGAATCAAAATGGTAATTCTGGGGCCTTTTTGTCAGTACCTTTTTGGGGCAGATTCAGAGCTCACCTCATTTTGCACGACATTTCCATAATGTTGGCTGTTGAATTCTGTAGAGAATGGTGTATCTGCCCAGGACCAACTCTATAAGTTCTTGAATCCTAAGTTGGGTGGGTGAGCTGATATTTAATTTTTAATATTAATATTTTAATATTAATGTCAACCCCTTGATGTATTTGAACTATAAAGGGTAAAATGAATCCCTTTTCCTCAGTAGTGCAAAGAGGAGATTATTACAAAAGACATTCAGATCATGACAGTGGCAAGCCTTCCAGTAGAGGGAAAAGATCTTCAAAACTGTCCTCCACCATTGCAGAAGAGGAAGTGAATGCAATTGGGCACAGGAGGTCACAGCCAACAAATGGTTAGAGCCTTCGATTATCATCCCTTGCCAACCTAGAGCTTATGAACTGGCACTAACAAAAACAAGCTTCCATGGAGTAACTTCTATTGTGGGACTGGGACAGGGATCAGTCATACAGCAGAATTTTTATTCATTCTAAATGGCAACAGGATGGTCCTAATGTTGGAGGCAAAATATATTGACTCAGCAATCTAAAATTAGATATTATACAAGAACGATCAAGTTACCTGCGTGACTTGTCCATCAAATTTTCATGATCTCGAAGGTTTGTTTTTATATTTGGGGTCATTCATTCCTTCTGTTCATTTCCTCTTATACCTTTTCTGCTACCTTTCAGCTGGGATTGGGTCAGAAATTCTTAGAGTAACAGAATTTATTCCCTTAGAGAATGTTGGCCTGATACTTGCCACTCTTTTAGGAAAAGATCAATAAAAATGCAGACCTGGGGTCATGCACATGGTCTTTCGGTAGACATTTTGTGACCCTGTAGTAAGAAAGAAAAGATAGCCAATTAACTTTTTAACTTTGAGGAGCAGTTAATTCTCTTTTCCAGTGATTTTCTTATTCCTTTTCTGTCTTCTGTTCCACCCTGTAGTGGATTTTGTAGTGTTCTGTTCAGGTGAGAACAGACTCAGCAGACAAAAGGGACACAGATTCCAACTCAGTTTGAACCTCCATCAAGGCGTTTTAGAACAAGCTTTGCCAACTCAAAGAGGAAATGTCTGTTCTGTGATTGAAGTACTCCTTGCCGGGGATTTAGCTCAGTGTTTTCACCACCTGCTGCGCAAGCACAAGGACCGGAGTTTGATCCCCGGTACCAAAAATAAAAAAATAAAAATAAAGTACTCCTTATCCCCCTGGGTAGTAGATTTTCATACATATGATTTGAAGCTGGGCATGGTGGTCTGTGCCTGCAATCCCAACACTCTGGGACTCTGGGAGGCTGAGGCAGGAGGATGGCAAGCCTCGCCTGGCCAACGTAGTGAGACACTATCTCAAAATTTTAAAAAAAATTTTAAAGGGCTAGAGATTTAGCAAAGGTCTGGGGTTCACTTCCTAGTACCACACACACACACACACACACACACACACCCTGAAAAATCACTTAAAGCAACTTTTAGCATCATGAAAGAAGACTGTATAAAATATTCCAATTTCTGAGATTTTCCTAAAGGGCTTCTGTCTTTGGAATAAGGCTTTTTTCTTCCAGTAAAACTTCATCAGTGGTTACTGTATAACGCACATGGGATCCCAGGGGTGAAGCCTATGGCCCAGCACTGTTGTATTACTCTGTGCCCTCTGCCAGTCCCTCAGGAAGCATTTCAGGACACAAGCTAATGAGAGTAACCTTATCATAGAAATAACTTATTTTCATTGCAGAAGGGTGAACCATGTGCAAATGCTCAAACATGAACACTGTACTGTGCATAATAAACCTTGTGTGTCCTCTCCACCTTTAACTCCAGTGGGAAATTTAAAGCTGTACAACCCAGTGAGTTGGGACTGGGTCACCTCAAAGGTGACCTGCTGTCTTTGTAAGAATGTACAGCCCCTGATACAGACTTTAAAGCAAAACAGTATTTCCCAGATCATCACCAGGAACCTCGTTTATGACCAGCCAGCCCCGCCAGAAGAGCCTGGAGTTCTGAGGCACACTAGCTAGAGGACAGGGTGGACATTAGGATGCCACCTGCAGCATAAAGCAAAGAGTCTAAATCATCTAAGCATAGAACAAGATAGAACATTCTCTTGCCAGGTAGCAAGTGCCCTAGAGAAAACCAATTGAATTGGTCCATCACTTTTTTTTTCTTTTTTTTCTTTTTCTTTTTTTCCCTTTTTATGGTGCTGGGGGATGGAAACCAGGACCTTGCACATACTCAGCAGGTGCGCTACCATTGAGCTGCATCCCTGCCCCATCTTTCACTTTTAAAGGATTTCCTGTGTGGACTTATTTTCTAAAGAATGTCAAGAGTTATTTTTGAGGATATCATAAGTCAAAATCTCTGTCCCTGTATTCCTCTTTTGTTAAAGACACCTGAGGTTACATAGATATTTCTAGAATTTGGAAATTTACACTTAAACTGTTATATCCAGTGATATAAATCACTTATTAACCAAGCCCCTCAAAACAGTGATCCTTCCGGAGCCACTAGAAGCCAGAAAGAAGCCACCCCCAGTACCACACAAATCACCCAGGGAGGCTTTGAGTAAGCTAAAGGTGAGTGCAGAGATAGCCAAGTCATACAAAAGCCAGGGGAAGACATTCTGTGTCTGTCTCACAGTTTTCCATGACCTCGTTTGTTAGCTTAAAATTCTCCTTGTGCTGGATTGTATCAAATTTTGATTGAATTAAATAGGACCATCTTGTATTACTTTTGCTTCCTTGATTTTTCAAAATAGGCACCAGGAAGTAATTTTTTACCAGTGCTTCAATTAAAGTAGTTTTATATCTAATATCTTAATTTTGTTTTGTTAGTGCCGATTCCTAGCATTTGACTGGCTTCACCTTTGAGAACTGCATAGCAGTCTGCTTTCTGAATGATTCCTGGCTAAAATAAATATTTACTAGACCAATTCATGGTGTGTTCTTTCCTTTAAGTCTTTTAAGAGCAGCTTTTTTTATACTAAAACGAATTTCCTAAATCGTGTTATTTCTGAAACAGAGGCTATTGTTCTCAAAGCATGCTGCATATTCTTTATCATGATTATGTTTTAATTGTGTGGCTATTTTAATATTAATTTAACAGGTAAAATGTTTACTGTTTACTAGAAATATTTGTAGCTGCCTCTTTTGCATTTCATATCATTTCTTCTCTGCATTTAATTATTCGCTGTGATATTTTCATACCTCGTTGGCATATATCCTATTTTCTTGAAGAAAATAGTTGTTTTTGCTTGGCTTTGCATGTATTGTAGTGGATCCTACTTATATGGCACAACTGATTCTGAGATTGCATTTATATATTGATTGCTTCTTCTGTACTCCAACATGCAGCCAAAAAATGTTTGGCTGTGGCTTACAGGCTCTTAAGTTAGAGCTCCATTCTGCACTTTCCCACCAGATCCAGATTCTACTTTCCCTATAAAAATCCTTAAGAGAAATTTAGCAGTCGGTTGGCATTTTGGGCTCTTCCTAGGTAAGAATAAAAAAATCAGGGCCAACTACCAAATACTATTTTAAGGTCACCATTTTTGCTTCCTGAAAATACAGATGTCAGTAGAGCTTACAGTAGAGAAAAATCTCAATTTTTTCTGTGAATCTCTGGCTCTGGGTTTATATGCATATTTCAGAAGGTTTTTAATTAGCAGATGTACCTTTGCAACTATGCATATGCAAAATCAAATCATCTTCAAGAGCAACAAACTTCACGTTTAAGCCTCTCTGAGACAGTTAGTGTGACTGTAGACAGGATGCAAATATGTATGCAAGAGTTTGTGCTGCATAAATCACCCTCTCATTTACTCAAGTGTCTTTTACCAATTATTAGTACACAATGGGGATAAATACATGTAAAGGCACGTGTACAGAGATGCTTCAGCATTCTTAACTGTATAAATACACTAAAGTCCAGTTTATTTTTTACCCTTTCTAAAATCAAACATTAAATCAAGCTACTTAGGAGGAGGCCTTTCTAATTTAGTAAAAACCCTGAATTTTGTAAATATTTTTCAAATGAATTCCAAAGATTTAGGTTTCAAGCAGACGAATTCTACTTAGACCATCCTTTAATGGAAGCCTGACCAAACCTACTTCAATATAATTGTAATTAGTATCTTAATTACATGCAATCAAATAGATGCTCCCTAAGGACTGGAAAACAAACTTGACAAAGAACATTCCTCCTACAAAGTTGTTTGTGCTGGGGATCTGGACTGATCCTGCTAGAGGCTGGGAGACTTCGTGCTCTGATTTCCAAGCTCATTGTGTTAGTTATGTGGCTAGGTCCTTCATCCCTGTACCTCAGTGCCCCTGTCTGAATACCTGGTGTCTGTCTCTACAGTACTAAGGATGTGTCAGCCTGGTCCTAGGTTGGGTGGGTATCATGTGCATTCACAATGGGTAGAGTTTAATCAAGGAAGGGGAATTTACTTAGAACAGTCTCCTCTACTTCCTGCTAAGGATGGAAACCAGAGCCTTGCACATGTTAAGAAATGCTCTCACTGAGCTACAGCCACAGGCCTAGAATGAGTTTTAAGTAGTGTTACCACCTTAATGAAATGCTTTGACAGCTCTCCTGAAAAAATGTGGTTTTTTCCCCCCTCAGTAACTATGTTGCTGCCATTTTTGCGTGCATGACTAATAGTAGCTCTGTGTCACCAGCCCCAAAGTTTGTGTATTAACTTGGCGATCTTTGCTGTTTTCTTCTGGCCTCCTACCCTGTTGTTTCGAGAAGCCCTGAAGGACTCAGAGGCCCAATGTCAGGGACTTCCAAAAAACAGTGCCGAGTGGAGACTAAAGGACAGTGCTCTTTGCTGAAGATTTTTATGTTGTATTTCTTTGAGTTTTATTCATGCCTGCTGTAATGACCCTGGTTATCTGAGTTTTTGTCTATGACACAGACACTTTGAATTACATAATACTTCTTCATTTTTATTTTTTATTTTTTAGTACCGGGGATCGAACTCAGGACCTTGCACTTGCGCAGCAGGCGGCGAAACCACTGAGCTAAATCCCCGGCCCACTTCTTCATTTTTAGAAAGTACTTTTATGACACATTATATAACATAAATTAGACCTGTGATTTCCAGGAAGCTAAAAGTGTGTGAAGTTTATTATTTTGATCTAGGGATTAAAACAAATACATTCACCTGGAAGACAAATAAGCAACCTATCATTTTTACTTCTTTTTTTGGACCTGTAGTGTTGCAAGCTTATTTTGAGTCATTTCATATTGAGAAATCATTCACTTTGGTTTACAATAGAATGAAAAAATTCATAGCAGATCTCACAAGTAGTGCTCTATTTTGAGGTTAGATTTGTTGTGGAATATTTTCAAGAAAAAGATATTAGGAGCCTTCCCTAAATCCCCTTTTTCTCAGTATGTACAGAGGTTGAGAACTTTAAAAAGTCATGAATGTCCAGCTGGTTTTGTGATAAAAGACAAAATATTTAGAAATATTTATCTTCTTTCTCCAAATTTGCCTTATTAATAATTCTCAAAATATCATTTGTACAGCATATTTAATTTTTTCCCAATACAAGCTTAAAAAATTAAAAACCAATTATAATATTTCTTGTTTTTCTACTTCATCTGAGAATGTGCCCAAAGATTGGACAAAAAGAATTTGAAATTTTTAAATTATTTACTTTTATGATGAGAGTTGGAAAGGAGTTTTCAGAGTTTTGGGTAATTTCAATTTAATTTCATCAAGTAAAACATCTAACCTGGGCTTAGTGGTGCACTCCTGTAGCCCAGCATTCTGGTAGGCTAAGGCAGAATGATTACATGTTCATGCCCAGCCTGGGCAATTGACTTAGTGACACCCTATCTCAAAACTTAAAAACATAAATAAAAAAGGCCTGGAGATGTAGCTCAGTGCAAAGGCCCTGGATTCGATACCCAATACTTACAAAAAAAAAAAATCTAAATTTTTACTGTCAAAAGACTAGAATCTGTTCCTGACAGCTATATTGGCAAGAGAAGTGCTTTATTATGTTTATATTTAGCTTTACCTTCCTGAAATACTCTTCAGTGAGTTAAACATTTAAACAGCCAGCTCCTGTCAGGTTGGAAGTGTGAACATAATGCAGAAATCAATGTGATAAAAAGCATCCAATGAATCTGGCAGCGTCCTGGGGACTGAAGTAATGCATTCTTGGTTGGATCATTTGAGCTTCTGAGTGATGAGGTTGCCATGCTCTGCTTTTGAGCCACTTTGCAAAGGGTGTGGCTTTGTTGTTTTTAGCCCCAGTGGTGTCTGTGTAATGGGTGTGGTGAGTGACATCCCTTGCCCTTGTAGCTCTGATAGAGTGCAGCAGCCTCCCAGCCTCTCGCAACATACAGTGATAGCAAGGCTGTCATCCAGTTGGAAAGAATGCGAGGTTTGGAGGACTGATTGCATTTAACTCCTGGTTCCAAGTTTTACGAAACCTTCCTTATAGGGTAATTGGGAGGAGTAGCAGTAATAAAACAGTCTGACATAACTTCTAGCAACGCTTCTCCCACCATGGCTTTGTAAAGTCTCAGTGGATCCTTCACATTTATCTGGAATCAGATTCCTTTACCTGGAGAGATGAGGTATTGCAGGAAATATTAAATTCATTATCACTGTACTTTGGTACTATTTCATAGGGAGTGAAGAATAGTCCTTACTTAAAGAGTGAAGATGAGCTTTGCTGAGGCATGGAGAGGTCTCAGATTCCTAGGCCTTTTCCTGATAGCCTGCCCCAAAGCAGAGATAACCGAGCATGAATCCTGGGCAGATGCCAAGTGCTGCATCCGTCAGCCAGCGCCAGCTCTGGCTGCATCTCCCCTGTACCTTGTGGGAGGAAGCAGCTGAGACTGAGGAGGTTCCCTGTGCGGAGCAGCCTCCAAGCTTTCCTCCTTCTTTGACCCCCATCCTTACCTTTCCTCACTTCCGATCCTCAGCCACATCTATGAGAGGTTCCCCCTGTCATAGACTGTGTTTTTGTGTTTGCTTGTTTCACTTTGTTTCTGTTTTGGTCGGTTTGTTTTTAGTCTGTCTCGAACATAATAAATAGCAAGTTTGTTTTGGAGCCATCCCCCTCCTCCCCTTGCCCAAGGCTCCTGCGTCTCCCCAAACTGCTGGACAGGCCACTGTCCATCCTTGTCTTGTTGGTTAATAGCACCACTTCTTGCCTTTCCATTTCAGTGTCGAGGAGAAGCTGGGGCCCTCAGGCCCAGGACTATCAAGAGCAAAAGCAACAGTCTTCCAATAAAGACAGCCTCCAAGGCAGCAAATCTAGTGACTCCGGAGAAGAAGCAGAAAAAGAATTTATTTTTGTGTAAAGGTTACCCATGCCAAAGTCTTCCTGTGCAGGGAGCATTTATCAGCCATCAGAGAGGAACCAAGGCTGACACCTTTTCTTCCCTTCTGTTGATGCTTTACTCTCTTCTCTCTAATCTTTTATTTCCTTCCTTCCCTCTCCCCGCCCTCCATCTTTCCATCCCTAGTTCCTTCTTCCTTTTGTTTTCAGAGTATAGAAACAGATCCTTTGCTTGTTTGTCAAAGCACATTTTTGGTCTTCCCCCAGTCCTTGGTGTTTGCTTTCTAAACATTGCTTCATAAGCCTTTAGTGAAAGCCAGCAATTCTTCCTTGGGCCCTACTTGAATTTCTCTGAGGCAGCTAGAGATCGCCCTGCAAGCTGGGTTTTGGAGTTTAATGGAGTAGCTGGACGCAGACTCATGCGAGTAACTCCATCTGGAAGATGGGGCAGCTGCTGAAGGTGTTTGTGTCCAGTCTGCACATGACTCAACGTACCAATTTTTTCTTGATGTATGCAATTGCACATTGTAATTATATTAACAGAGCACATTAATAAATAATTTGTATAAATTATATATATTAGATCTCGGGTATGGTTTTTACATTCTCCCATGGGGAACTAACTTCCTTCCTTGATGTGGAATTGTACATTTTAAAGCTTGGCGAGTGGCCTTCACACCGTGGACAAGCACCGCCAGAGGAGAGACACTGCCCAGCTCAGTGTATATAGTGGATTGGAATGAGGTTTTATGAATATTCATGTTTGTTGAAGGCTTTTAATTTCTGTCTGCATATTAGCTCTTAATGTGTGATTTTAAGAGAGAATACTTTGACACCTGTAAAAAAAAAAATCAAAATACTACTCTTTATATGACATTTCACAAATATTCACCTACATTACAAGCTGAAGGTATTTTATTCATATGTATATTTATACCAATAAAATGATTTTACAAGTGGAATTTTGACCTTCTCTGGTCACTTTTTTTGTTCAGATTGGCTTGTGCTGGTGAACTTGAGATTTGTTTCTAAAGTCTAGGATAATTGCAGTTCACAGATAATCAACCAGTCTGGGAACTGTTCCCTCCAAAGTGTGTGACTGGCTAATTTCAATGCCTGCTGTCACCACTGGGAAAAGAAGATGAAATGGGCCAGGAGGGTGTAGACTTCTGCGTGTGATCCAGATCCCATCGCCCCAAAGACAAGGTCACTGGACGATGCTGGAGTGAGTGAGAAGTGTGTTTGAAGAAGGTAAGTGGCATGGTCATCTGTTGGAAAGAAGCGGCATAGAATGGGGCACTTGAATGATGTGATGTTTACCTCTTGCTCTCTCCCTTACCACCCCTTGGGTGCTGGCTCATGAGCCACTGGCTATGCTGCCACTGCATGATTTCCTGGCCACAGATGGGCACAAGATTGTTTCCTCCCGCTGTCGCTCCACTGTCATCAGTGCTTGATGGGACCAGGCACATCTAATAGCTGTCAAAGTGGGAGAGGCAGCAGACAGATGTGAGTGGTGTTGTGAAGAGCTGGCAGGCTGTGGGGAACAGATTGTGTCCCCCACTCAGTGTGATGGAGCCCACACTTGGGGTAGGCGGTGCTGTGGTCCTGTCTGAGATCCTCAGAAAGCCTCAGAGGAAGTGACAGGTGCACATGAATGCCTCATGAGCTCAGGGACTGTGCATGGCTCAGTCATAATGCTTGTAAGTGCATGTTGTGACCCATGTAGTAGGGACCAAAAGAATAGCAGGGAGATAGAGAAGGAGCTCAGTTCCTGAGTCACTTGGGATCCCATGTGGTAAGCAGCACATCTGCCACAAACCACACCCTTTCTGGATTTCAGTGTGGAGCTGCTGTAGAAGAGAAGAAGGAAGAAGGCCAGACAGTGAATAGCCTTGCTGCTTTATTAAGGAGTTGGAACTGCATTCTGTAAGCCACAGGTGCCATTTCATATTTTTAATGTAATCGGAGAGAGGAGATAGAGCCAGGATCTGGAGGCAAGAATCCTTATCATGTCCTCTCTCTTCCTGGTGACCAGAGAGCATTCTAGGAGTCATGGCTGGTTGGCAGCCTTTGCCATCAGCCCTCCACCAGCCTGACCAAGACTTTCCCAGAGTTGCCCTGAAGCTCTTCCCACCCAAACCCTGGCTCATCCTTCCCAGTCTCCTGCGTGCATTGCCCCCAGTGAATCTGCAGCTGAGCTCCAGCTTGGCATCTGCTCCCGAAGTGGAAGTGACAGCCTTTCCCACTTCGTGTTGCCATCAGCCCAGCTGGCCAGGATAAAGAGGGAAGGTGGACCTACGGTGTGTGCCTGCTGAGCCGGAGGCCAGTACAGCTATCCTTAAAATGGGTGGGCTTTTATGTAGGTTGTACAAGTGTATTAGGAGTTACAACATTAACCTAAGGGAAAGATTCCACCAGGCAGAGGGGACTGACATGCTGAGATCTTTTAGAACCTCTCACACACCAGATGCATCTAAATTCCTGTGACCTTTGTGAAGTGGAGGTGAGAAGCAGGCCCACGCTCAGGGACCTAGAGGGGCTCAGTGTGAGAGCAGCAGCAGGGTCCATCGGGGACTACTCATCCCAGGAACCCCACTGGACAGGCTGGATGGTCAGGAGTCTGTGAGTGGAGCCAGAGTCTCCTAGGCAATCTGAAGACCCTGTGAGATGTGCAAAGCCACCACTAGGAGGGATGTGAGCACCTTTGCATTATACAGAACCACATGATTTTGTTTGCTTGTACCACGTGTAAAAATCTAAGAGATGGGATTCACATCCCATCTCATGTATATGCAGCAGGGCCAGATAATCCAGGAACCACTTGTGTTTGTTTGGGGATGCATCCATTATGTAACTTTTATTGGGCAGGCTGATTTTCCTATTTCTTGGGTTAGCACTGGTCAGTTTGGGTCCACTTGGCACAGGCTATTGATCAGACATACATCAGATAGAGAGAAGTTCAATTGCAGTTACAAATCGACCATTGAAACCTGGAAAGAGGACAGTGAACACCAGGCTCATCAGGGGGAAGAGGAGCCTGCTGTGGCAGCACATTTTCACTCTGTTGACCCTGCCCTGTGTTTCCTCTGTCCCCATGTGAGCCTGCTCCTCCTGTTGACTTCATTCCAATGCTTCATTTGCTACACAGCACTGTATTTCCAGAGAAAGTAACTTTGCAACTGAAAGAAAAACAGAATAATAGGTTCTTTTGCAGAGAAGAAAAGAAATGCTAAAAAGAAGTCTCAGTAGGGAGAGCAGCCCTGGTTTTCAGCAGAGAATTTGGACCTTTCAGGCAGCCCAAGTGTGAAAATCCTAAATGGAGAGAGCCATGAATGGATTTGTATGCAGTACTTAGCTGCTGGATTGAGCACTGTAATGACAGAGTGCCCCTGTGGTGAATCTTCCTCACACATCCCTCCTGGCTCAGGAGGAACAGGAAGCCACGCCTCCTCAGCTTGGGAGGTGAGCAGTCCTGGTTAAGGGCTGTGGGTGGAGGTGCTGACCCTCAGTCCACTGGCTCAGACCTAGCTGCTGTTACCTCCCTGTTGGGTGACCTGATCTGCCTGTCATCCATATAGAAGCTGCTTGCCTGCCTAAATTCCTGAGCCTAGGACCCAGCCTGTTGTCCAATTTGCCAAAGCCCAGTGCAAGCAGGCAAATTAGGGAAGGCAGCACAGTGGAAGCAAGAAGAACAAGAATGTTCTTTTATCCCTCTGGTGTTTTGACATTTCCTTCATCTCTCCTAAGTTTTGAACTGTAACTAAAGCTGTGTTTTGTGGCTACCTGGCCCTTGTCTCTTCCCCTTTGCCGGCGGTATGGGCCTGAGGCCAGGCGTACTGTCTGCTCGATGAGCTGCACCACTTCACACTGCAGCCTCTGCCTCTCTTGGCCCACACACTGCACCTTCACTGAGCCAGAGCAGAAACTCCATTCCCTCCGATGGGTCATCATGGATCTCCTGGGGCCAAAATAAAGGTGAGAGAAGAGCTCTGTCGTTTCCTGTCACATACATTCATGGGAGGGTAGAGGATTGGGCTCCCTTACTAGTGCTCATCCCTGGCCCAGAGCCGGAGACCCACACTACTGCATCTTAGCCTTGGGTCAGAATTTTATCTGGTTTAATCATTACAACTTGAATTTGTAGACTTCCTTTGTAGGGCCAGTTTTCATGGAGATTAAGTCAAGATACACCTGAAAATCTTCATCAAAAATTGAAGTTTCCCCTTGTTGGAGTTCTCAAAATGAGTAGAGATGAAATGTGTTTCCTCCAGGGTCATTCTCTTTGCTGTTATGGGTTGGTGGCAAATTTGAATAGAACTGTGGTAATTTGCCTGTGCTTTCTAATGACATCTTTCATCATATTTGACACACACTGAGGCTGTCACCCTTTATGCACAGCACACTGGGGTGTTCTTGGCATCCACACCCAACCCATTACTTCAGGAACTGGGCACAATGCTGTACATCCCTGGCATAGGTCTCTGCTGACAGCAAAGACGTCAGTCACCCTTACTTTCCAGAGGTGTGGAGGAAAGAATTACTTACTGTGTCTGAAAGATAAAAGCACTGTCAGTGGGGAGGACACTGTGTTGCCAGCCATGTGGTCAGAGGGTCGTGGACATAGAAGAAACAGGCCAGGATGATGCATTTGAGCTTCCAGACCTTGAAGCCCTGCAGAGAATTCAGAGGTGAGCTGCAAAGGGATTCTTTCCTGAGTATTTTTTCCCATGACAGCACATGTAGAGGAGGGGGCCCAGAACTGGGCCCTGCAGAATAAAGGACAATGACACAGAGAGAAGCTGTCTTAGGTTCATGCCTAGACCAACCCTAGGGGTCTGCAGGTCCCCGTGCTCTGCGCTCAGGTCCTCGGTGGAGTAGAGAGGAAAGGCAGCTGCTTCCACTTTTTGAGAGCAAAGGGTCCAGATGGACATTGACCCTCTGGCAGCTTCACTCATGAGAGGAGGCATGGCCAGCCCAGTATCTGCCCTCTATGATCAGGGCGCCCCAGGATGTCTGCTCATACATCATCTTCTCTCCCATCACTTCCCCAGGTGATTTTATCCCCTCCCAAGGCCTGCCTTTGTGATGATGTATCCCTTTTCTTTACTCATTGTGATTAGGGTAATCCATCAGCATCAGAAATTCCCTGTGTCCGACATAGATGACTCACCAGGTAAAGTAACTATGTACAATGCCCAATAACGACAGTCTTATGATACCAGGAGCACTTCGGGGCTCACAAGACTCACTTCTCACTGGGGGGCCACAGCCACATCCGGTTCTGTGCAGCAGAAACTGATCATGGCCAGAGGTCCCTGAGTTTGCTTTTTCTCCATCCAGCTACCTTGCTGGAATCTCACCGCCTGGCAAAGGGAGACCCTGGCCTTTCCTCCAGGGGAGAAGGCAGGAAGAACCATCAGGCTCCCGGAGAGGCCTCTGAGCTGATGTGGCTCTTCTGGCTACTGATTTTCAAAATTCTAGACAGGATCCTTCTGTAGGGCACAGGATGGGGAGGATTTCAGGCATTTGTGAGCTTGGATTGTGATAGAAAATTTTTTTCATTAACTAATTTGCATTTTAATGTTTCCTTTCATTGAGAATGCTGTTGTCCCTCCATGTCTGAAGAAGGTTGGTTCCAGGATACTCCTTCTCTCTGATAGATACAAAATCCACAGCTGCCTCCATACCTTATATAGTGGTGTTGTCCTTGCATATAACCTTTGCACATCCTCCTGCACCCTTAGAATCTTCTCTAGATTATTTAAAATACCTAAGACAGTGTTGGCGCTGTGTAAGTAAGTGTTATGGTATATTTTTAGGGAATAGTGGCAAAAAAAAAAGGTCTACATTTTTAGTACAATCCATTGTTTTAAAATTTTTAATATTAGTTCTCAGACGTTGAACTGCTACCATAGACAGAGAGGATTGAGTGCATTTGCAACATACCACAGTAGTATTAGCAGTGCCTGGGACTATGGGAATCACATATTTTCACAGGTAATGCAAGATATCATATTCATGACTAATTCCAAATTATGATGGTTAATGAGATTCCTTGGTAGATCATGTTGTTTAATGAATTAATAAAGTACAATCACTTCTATGTTTATATTTGCTTAAAAATATTTCTAGACAGATGTGATGGCACAATTGTGTAATCCCAGCACTCAGGAGGAAGGAGGACTGCTGCAAGTTTGAGGCCAGCCTGGGCTGCATAGTGAATTTAAGGCCAACCTGAACTACACAGCAAGCCCCTGCCTCAAAAAAAATAAACATTTCTAAAATTATGTTTTAGTACAGTTCCCTTCATAATGCTTAGCAGGCTTTATTCATATAAAGTTCCTTCTGAGAAGACACCCCAGACTTCATCAGACTCTCAAGGGGGTGACAGTCCAGCAAGGTCGAGAGCCAGCACCAGAAGCTGCAGGCAGGGCAGGAGCACTAGCTCACAGACATTTCTGGAAACAGGAGAAGGCTCTTCTTTTTAGCCTGGAGTGTCATGTGTGCCTCTGGGTTTCCATCAGTGGGGCCTAAGAATTTAAGTTTGAATCTGTTTAGTAGGAAAAAAGAGTGGCTGAAGCTGGGGCAGGAAAAGCCGAGGATGGGGCTCAGTGGTGGAGTACTTGCCTAGATGCACACAACCCTGGGTTCAGTCCCCATCACTGGACCCACACACACGCCCCACCGGGGCAGGAGCGCTGCTGTCGAGGCTGGCAGGAGGGAGCATGGGTGGACTGGCTATGTGTACCACCTGTGTCAGGAGGAAGCCAGCCTGCCTCCCGGGTGAACAACAAAAGGACCCTCTTCCAAGAGAGCACATAGGAGGCTGTTTTAAAACGTAGTTTTCCTTATTACTGAGCTAAAGCAGCTTCACCACATGAGGAGAAAGCTGCCATTGAGCAGACATGAGTGGGCACACCAGGCCTTGTAGGGCCCCCAGGAAAGATTTGGTCAAAAAGCAGGAAGTGAGGAAGATCCGGGCAAGACCTCTTATTGTTCTTCTGGTGAGGAGCAGGCAACGCCAGGGAACACAGCTTGCACTTAGCTAATTCAGACAAGTGGACCCAGTAGAGTGGCTGCTGTTCTGAGTCCTCACCTGGCCTGGGCTGAGGACCACAGTGGAGGAGTGGTCCAGATTGTCTGAGGAGGTTTCGGGGTGAATGGGCTCTCATTGCTGTGCACACACATGAAAGACTTGTGCCAGGTACAGTTTTACTGTTGCTTGGACCAGCTGGCCTGTGAAGGAAAATCAGTCTCCAGTGTAGGCAAAGCCCAGGATGCCAAAGCACCAGAATTATAGGATATGAAAGCACATGATTAAAATAGAGGCCACTTATTTCCCAGGCTGGAGAGAGGGTGCTCCCCAGCACCCTCTGTAGGAGAAAGGCTGCTCCTACACCCTAGGAGAACAAACTGATCATCCATGAGCCAAGATAGACAACAGGACTGTCAGAGCCTCTTGTTCAGGTAGAAGTGAGCGTTCTGGGTTCTGCCCAGTGTCCTGGCCACTTCCTACCCTCCTCCACACCCCTTGCTCTCCGTGAGGCCAATGGATAGGACAGGAGCTCAGCCTTCCTCACTTCATGGGTCCTGAGTGGCTCAGAAGTGGCTGCCCAAGAAAGATGAACTAAGTTAACTAAGCAGTCAATTCAGTGTTGCTGCTAACGGCACATTCACTGCAGGTTTCACTGTGTAATGGCTTATCCTCAACAGGCCTTATAAACTTGAAAACCTTCCAATAACTTTAAAAACAAAAATCTCTGTCACTGTGAATGTTACTGATTGTTTCTAGACGGGCAAGAGGAAGAACCTTCCATCCTGCAGAATTTAATTTTACATAATTGAACATTGGCCAGAAGTTGGTTTCTAGTCACTCCTGAAAGGCAATGGAAGACCCTGAGGTAAATGAAGGGAGGTCAGGGAGCCCCAGATTGTTGCCCCCTGGACTGTCAGTATTAATGCACAAGGAGTCACAGAGGTAGCAACCCTATGTGGAAAGCAGCAAAAGCCCCATGTGCCATATTGATTTCTAGAAGATTTTACACCAGCATGCTCCTTGTGAAGTTCCAAGTGCTCAGGCCACAGGGAGCAAGGCTGAGTGGCCATAGCCACCTGAATTTCCCAACTGATGGTATACAGGCTGGGGCCCTTGTTACTGTGTTAGAAAGCATTGTGGATTAGGGCCAGGGGGGAGTGAAATGAATCTTACTGTCTTCCCTAATGAGGTCCATCCAGCTTGGATAAATAACCAAGCGATACACATGAAATTTGGAGGAATGACCATTCTCCAATGACAGCACAGAGCTTAGCATTTCTGCAACACAATCTGTGTCATTCATTTCCCCAGCCACTGTTTCCATAGAATCTACCTTTCCTTTCTTTCCTTGATTCCTGACCACATTTGAAATTCAAGTCAGCCTTCTGCCACCAGGTAGGATCTCTCATTCTGTTAACTGGTTCAATATTTACTGAGCATTGCTACAAGTTGGATCCAAAATGTACCCAGAGACTCATGGGTTAAAGGCTTATTCCTGAGGTTGGCGCTACTGGGCAGTTGTGGAAACTTTAGGAGGGAGATTTTAGGTCACTGGGGGTGTGCTCTCAAAGGACTGAGGGACCCTGGTCTCTTCCTTTATGCTTTTGCTTCTCTATGAAGTGAAGTCTGGCTCCCCATGTGCCCCACACCACATGATGTACTGCCTCTTCAGGGGCCCCAAAGCAACAGAGCCAAGTATCCATGGACCGAATCCTCCAAAACTATGAGCCCAAATTGAGCCTTTTCACTTTATAAGTTGGCTGTCTCAGATATTTGAGTAATGAAAAACTAACACAAGTACCTATCATGCATCACCTAATGGTTTACGTTCTGGTCCAGGAAGACCAAGTCCCTATCCTTTGGCCCATGGATCTTTTTACACATAGAGGTAGCCATTTAAAAGAGGAAGGAGGAACTAGACAAGTGTCATACTCTCACAAAATAAACACTCTGAGGGGCAAGGGAATAGGCAGTGAGAGGGCCTTTCAAGTCTACGTTACTGTTTTCTATTTATGCTCCTTAACTATAGCGGACTGGGATGCACCCCCATATCTCCCTTAGGAATAACAGATTTATTGCTTCAGCCTTCACTGGTGGGTGACTTCAGCTGTCATCTCCCTAAGGGACTTAGCTGAGAATGTACCCAGGCTCATCCCCCTCCCCCGGGGTTTATCAAATACCTGATCAAAGCAGGAACATTAGTTGTACAACCCTGCACCCCAACTCAGGACAACTATGAAAGGTCACTCATCTTCCAAACACCCTCAGGATGAGGCCTCTGCTGGGACAGCACCAAAGCTCAGCTCCCGCTCTGCTCACCCGATCCATCCCTCCTACAGGGCCAACTCCTGCTCCCTGGGTTCCATTCAGAGTCAGCTATGGAGAACTCAACCTGTGACATCTTTTAACAAAATAAGTTTAAAGGGGCTTGGGTTTATGCTGAACTGATCCAGCAGAGCATATTTATAGTTCACAGCCAGCATACACTAGGTGGGCATCTGGAGACTGAGAATTCCACACATTATCTCACTAGGCCCAGTTTCCTGCAGGCACACGCACGCTCTCCTTTTCCAGGATGATGTTGGAAGACCAGAGGAGCCAGCCCTTCTCATCCAGCTGGGCCAGATGGAGTGTGTGCTTTGGGGCCCCTGCAGCTTCCTGGGAGAAAAAACAGCTTTTCCGTTAGCATAGGCTGCATAAGTTAGGTGCACTTTTTTTTAAAAAAAATATTTTATTAGCAAATATTCTCAGTGCACATATTTTATAATCATCTTGGGGAGTTGGTATATGTACATAATACAGCTTGTTTTTCTTTTTTAATCCCCTACCCCTCCTCTAGTTCTCCTTTCCCCCTTTTCATTCTTGTTGAAATTGTTAATCTTAGATCATGTTTGAACAGATATGCGTATCAGTGGAACAGAATAGAGGATACAGAAACATCCCCAGATACATTCAGCTATTTGATCTCTGACAAAAGGGCCAGAAGCATACACTGGAGGGAAGATAGCCTATTTAACAAGTGGTGCTGCGAAACTGGATATCTGTTTGATATCTTTGAAGAAGACTGAAACTGAACCCATATCTCTCACAGTGTACTAAATTAAAATCAAAATGGAAGAAAGATTTAAAGATTAAAACAGAAATGTTAAACCAGGAAGATAGAACAGGTAAAATACTTGAAGACATGGGTGAATATAGGAAAGGATTCCCTAAGCAGAACCTGAGCTGCACAAGTAATAAGTGCAAGAATCAATAAATGGGACTACATCAGACTGAAAAGTTTCTGTACAGCAAAAGAATTGATTAGCAGAGTGAAGAGACAACCTAAGAATGGGGAAAATTTTTTCCAGCTACTCCTCAGACAGAGCACTAAGATATAGGATATTTAATGAACTCAAAAAGATTTGATCACCTAAACGAAGTTAGGTTCTGGAAGTGTCCTTCCCTTTCAGCTTTTCCAGTGCCGCTGCCATTTCTCTGTGTCACTCTGCAAGAGCTGGCCTATGATCTCTTCATTAACCCTTAACAGATACTTGCGAAGTATCTGCTCTCTGTATAGGAGCCTCCAGTGTCCCTTCATGCCACACCTGGCCCAGCTTTGCCAGAGACTTGTCCAACCTGGGAGCCACCCCAGAAAGCTGAAGCCACTTAATAACCTTTCTCGTGTTGGGCTGGGGCTTTGGCTCAGTGGTTCCACTGCCTTCCTCAGGCGCAGGGTCCTGAGTTCAATCCTGGTACAAAAAAAACCCAAAAACAAAAAAACAACAATAACCTTTCTACGTGTTGCTGGAGTTGGTTCAGGGGGTCTTAGCCCTGATAATTTGAACTTGATATTTTGCATCTTTCCATTCACATTGTTTCCTTTCTTGGACACTGTAGTTTCCTCTTCCTAGTGGGTCCTCCATTGGCCTCTCTATCCCACAATTCTTTGTTGTTTACTCTCTATGGTGTTCTTAGTGTTTATAAGTTTCTAGCACTGCTGAACTATTTCCAAATGCACTATTATCCGCAATTCTTATGTTCAGAGACTGGAAAGGGAATGGTAGGAGACTTCTGACAGCCCTTGAGTATTCTGGAGAAGATGATGATAAGAGCAAGAAAGATCTGAGCTTTGGTGACACACCAGGCACTTTACACACATCCTCACTTCTTTAATGCCCAAAGCAACCCTGTGCTGTAGGTAGTATTATCATCTTATCCTAAAATAAAGAATTAGTGGCTCAGAAAACTGGAATGACTTACCCAGGGTCACACAGCTCCTGGCCAGGTAGTCCATCACACAAAACACTCATGTGTAAGGACCATACTTTACCAGCTCATCTCCTGATTCCCAGTCTACAGTTCTGGAAAGCAAGGGATGAAGTAGTTACAAATGATAGAGAAGCATGTGAGCAAGAGGTCAGGAGGCTTAGCCTATTGCACTTATGTATCCAGGGCTCCCTGTGTCCTGCCTGTGGCGAAGCCTGTCCTGTGCGTCCTGTCCTGGTGCTGTCTACACTCTAAGTGAGCAGAACTCCAGCTCCTCCAGCATTCCTGCTGCAACAAGGTCACCCTGAGGAGAGGCGGAGGGAGGGAGGGAGGCCCTGCTCATTGCAATCGGGCCCAGAGCAGTCAAGCTAGTAGAAGCACTGATTGTAGCCTTAATGTCAGTCACTTGCAGAGGAGGGCCCTTGATTACCTCATAGCCCCTCACTAGGAAAAGTCAGGGAAAGGGCTGTGCATTTAGTACATGCACATGGCAACCAAAGAAGTCTATGCTTCCCCCCACCCCTCTATCATCCCTGAGGCCGGCATCATCTCTTGTGATCAGGTCCAGAGAACTGGGGATGCCATGGCTGCTAAGCTTAGATTGCTTTTTATGGAAACCTGAAGAAAATATTGCAAATGTCTACCTTCTCTTCAATAAAAAGTGAAAAGTGCAGGCAGCTCTTCCTTACTTTCCAGATACACGTTTCCTGGTGACTGAGCAGGAAAACAGGTGGAGAGAAAGGGAAGTGTTGAGACTGTAGAGCCCTGCAGTGCCGATGACATCTGTCCTTTTGCTGGCACAGGGACTGTGCTGGTTGGTTTGTGAGCCTTGCAAGACATGACAGCTTTTCTTCCACAACACAGAGGTGTCCAGAGCAAAACTGGGCACGGAGACAGCTCTGCACCTCCGGCACCTGCCCTCAGCATGGACTGTGCTCTGGGCTCTGGAAGCTGGTGAGGCAGAGTCCAGTCGTGTTGGCTCTGCTCCTGGCTGTGGGGCAGCTGTCACGAGATGGCATGTGGACGGGAGGAGTAGGAGCACAGCCCTGCATGCAGGCATGCAAGGGGTGGAGTGCTACAGGCCGAGGGCACATACACAGAGCTGGTGGACAGAAACCACAGACTGTCCAGCTTACCAGGTGAAGGAGGAAGAGTAGAAAGGTAGAATTTGCACCAGGAGTGGCTTTTGGATGTATGCAAATGATGTAAATCCTCGTAGTGTTTGAATATAGTCCCCCAGAACTCATGGTACTAAGAGAATGAAAACTTAACTCCACTATGGTGTTTAAAGTAGGGTTTGGGGAAAGTGATTAAATGAGATAGGGCCATTAGGGTGAAGACCCATGATTAAATTCTGGTGGCATTATAAAGAGAGGGAGAGCCCGCATAGACACAGAGATACACAGGATGTGATGTAGTCAGGGGAGACCTTGCCAGGACCTCTGTCATACTTTTTGGTCTTCCAGGCTCCAAAATTGAGTTAAATGAATCTTTTTTTTATAGAGTTTCTTGCCATGAATATTTCATTTTAGTACAGTAAACTCCTGTGAAATCGTGGTTAGAGTTTTCAGCCTCAGTCATTCGTGAATTTTTCCCTTAGAACCTAACTGATAATTTTTCACGGAAACACCTTCGCAGAAATCGCAAATATCCTCCACAACTGTTTTTTTTTTTTGGCGGGAGGTTTTCAAGTAGCCAACCCGAAAGCGTTATCAGTTCTCTTTGCTGCTGATTGGCCTCTGGCCTTTAACCCACCTCCGCAAATGCACCAGCAGTCCCGCATCATAACAGGTTGCTGTACCGCGTGTAGCTATCAGGAGTGTTCTCGGTTTTGTTCTTAAAGCCCTAAGATGCCGCCAAAACGCCCCTCACCTTCCAAAGCTTTATTAATACAGTATTTTATTAAATTAAATTACAGGGGAAATGGTGACCCCCGCCTGAGCGGCAGAGTTGCCTGCACTGCCACCCCCCTCCCCCGAGGGAGCCGACCTTCCCCTGCTGCCCCGAAGCGCCTGAAACGCGTCCTTGTCGCCTGGCCTCCCTGAGCTCCCCAGGGCTGGGGGCGGTGGAGTTCGGTGGAGCTGCAGGAGTTGCTGCAGGAGACACTTTTGTGCAAAGAAAACTTCATTTGCAAATTGCCTGACAAAGGTAAAAAGATCTGAGATACTGTTGCCAATCTGAAAGCTGCCATGTCAGAGTACGAAGAGGAGCCAAAAAGCAATTACAGGAGTTAATATGGACATAGATAAGACCCAGAATTCTGACCAGATACTTGATACTTCATTACTAGTTCCTGGCTGTTCCCCTATAGATAAAATCAAGTCATGCAAAACAACTTCAGAAAAGCAGGGACTTGTACATCCCACTCAGGAAGACAATGAAGAGACTCCAGAGGCAGAGTCCACAGTGAACCCGCACACAGCTTCCAACAGCAGGGCCAGGACGGTTTCCTCAACCGAAGCTGCAGAGCATGTCCCACACCATTGCGTGTCAGGTCCCACAAGCTATTTCCAGCGGCTTGGACAACCTGTTTATTGACCAGTTGTAAAGGGTCATAATTGCAACCACGGTGAACACCACTCAGAAGCAAGCTCAAGTGCTGAGACCTCGATAAGTTTGTATAGCAGCCTGCTAAGAGCCTTCATGACTTGAAAGTGCTAGAAATGCAAGCCAAAAAACCCAGTGCCCCCACCACATAAATTTCAAACCAATGTGTCACCGTCACAGCACAGTGGCTTGCCTCAACACGGTCAGAGGGGAGAGTCTCCCGTCTCCTCAGAGGAGCTGGGACTCAGGGACAAGCACCATCTGGAGGACACCTCAGCAGTGGTGATGACCATAGAAGACCGTATGGTCTGCTGATGACCATAGAAGAATCTCTGGCACTTCAGTGACAACAGAAACAGAATTATGAGGAGATGCAAGCAAAGTTTGCAGCACAAAAATTAGCAGAAAGACTGAATATTAAAATGGAGAGTTACAATCCAGAAGGGGAATCTGCAGAGAAGTACCAAGAAGTAAGGGATGAAGCTGACACTCTGTCCTCTGATGATGAATTCTGAAGATGGGCTTGAGGTGATCTCCTAAGACTCTGATGGTTGAGATGTCATTACCTTACATCAGACTTTCTAACAAGTATCAAATTAGTGCCAGACATAGTTGATGGAAACATTTAAGTTACACAGAGGTAGCTACAAAGAAAAGCCCAGCTTGTCTAGATGATGATCTTCATGTGCTTGAAAAGTTTAATATTTGAATATTGTGTTTAACCATATTGTATTAAAGTTTTCCAGTTTGTCGTGCATTGATCTGATAGTTTATTATGTGGCAGAGCACATTTTTTTCTTTAAGCAAAATGAATCAGATGACTTTGCTTTTTTCCTTAATCTTAACCTCTGTCAAATAGCATTTATCACATCTTTCAGTGAAGTACATAGTTGTCCTGGGCAACTAAAGTGAATTAGGAAGACAATTCTTTTCTTTTCTGAGTAATGAAGGGAGCCCTCTTGAGAAGCTGATGCAGCTTGCGTGGAATTCCTGAGCTACTGGAAGTGAATTATCTAGGAGGACACTCAGGAAAACATTAGCAGGTATTTGTTTCCTTCTCCTGTCTTCTGTTAGGAAGCTGTTCCCTTTCTTCTTTTTAGAATAAGGAATACTTTGAGGAGATGCTGGTGCATGGGGGACTCTCACTAGATGGAGAGATTTGCCTGGAGTGACTTTGGTACAGAAAAAGTCCAAGCTGACTGAGCTCAGTGAAAGGAGGTTCTGATCTCTAGCTTTACCTGATGAGTTCTGTGAGCTCATGGGTGATAGGTCCATGTACAGGGCATACATGTTTGGTAAGGAAACCAGTTTTCTTTAAAACTTACAATTGAACTTACTTTTTCCCCACCCCCCCAAAAGTCATATCTAGGCCTTAGAAACCTCAATCTCATATATATATTCCTGTCATTTAAAATGGTTGTATGTTGTCTCCAGAGGAATTGGTACTTATGTTATCACCAAATTCTTTGTCTAATATGTAGAGTCTTTAAAAATGCTGAAAGAAAAACATAAAATATTACAGCAACTTCCAAAAAAAATAAATTAATTAAATTACATAATTGAGGGAGACATAGCATATTTAGGGTGTAGAGTGTAAACTATGGACATTTTTCTGACCATCTCTGAAATTCGTGGTTTTTCACAATTCGCACACGCTGTAGCAACATAATCCTCATGAATTTTGGGGGTTCACTCTAACAAGAAAGTATCTAGATACTTGGGATAATAGTTTGCTTAAGATAACTGTGAAAACTGAATATGAATTTATAAAAGTGCCTACCACATAGTAGGTACTAAAAAAATAACAACTTCCACAACTGTTATGATTTAGATCTAAAATGGCCCCCAAAACCTCATCTGCTTGGAAAGTGATTGGATTACGGGGCAATGCAGCTGACTTGCTATTAGGCGATGGGGTCAGGTAGGAAGGTGTGAGCCACTATGAGTGTGACTTGCAAGGATCTATCTTCCTTCCCAGCTCCTCCCTGCAATGTTCTTTTCCTGGCCACCATGTGGTGAGCAGCTTTTCCTCCACCATGCCCCTCTACCACGCCATCCTGCCTTTGAACTAAAGTAAACCATTCCTCCTTTAATGTTTGGATGTTGGGTATTGTGTCCCAGTGACGAGAAAGTGACTAAGACAACTGTCTGAGTGGAGTAGCCCCAGATGGTCTCAGCCAGGTGAAAGATGTAACAAGTCCATGAGATCCCAGGAAAGACAACAGGTTCTGGAGTCAAACCCATACAAGGAGCCATCTCAGAGGAACCCTTCCATGGGTAGGAAAGAGAAAGAGCTGCAGGCCCTCGGAAGCACATTGTTTGTCTCCCCAAGAGTAGCTCAATGCTTTGGAAAGTCCCTTCAGTGACGGCAGGGTATTGAGTCATCAATAGAATATGCTGAGATCAATCTGTATTCTTTATTTTTTATTTCTTTTAGTTTTTTGAGACAGAGTCTCAGTATGTAGTTCAGGCTGGCCTTGAACTCACGGCAATCCTCCTGCCTCAGCCTCCCACGTCCCAGGATTACAGGTGCATGCACCACACCCAGCTATTCAGTCTGTACTATATAGCTGTCACATTGATGGGGCTTCTGGGTAGCCCCTGACTAATTTTCATTGTGTTCTCTAGTTGTGCATTTGATACATGTTGTTTTATTATTAATTATTTTTATATTGCAGTTAGACTATTGTATTATTTCATTGAAAAAAAGAGGTATTGAAATATAATTCCCATACCCATATAATTTAACTTTTGAAGCACTGGGAAATGAGCTCAGTGCTTTTGTACATCCCCGGCCACTTTTTGTTTTGAGACGAGGTCTCACTAACTCAGTTGTTCAGGCTGGACTCAAACTTGTGATCCTCCTGCTTCAGCCTCCCAGAATGCTGGGATTACAGGAATGTGCCAACATCCCCAGCTCAGTTCAACATTTTAAAGCAGATGATTCAATGGCTTTTGGTATATCCACAGATTTGTGCATCCATCACCATAATCAATTTAAAATATCTTCATCACCCTCAAAAGAAATGATGCCCACCTTAGATTTCACCCCTACTTCGTCTTTGGTCCTCTTCCCTTGCCCAGCTACCAATCTACTTTCCACCCTTATGGAGTAGAATCATACAATATATTGTATTTTATGACTGGCTTCTTTTCACCCAGCGTAATATTTCACATTTCATCCTTGATGAAGCATGTGTCATTACTTCATTCCTTTTCATTGCTTAACACCATTCAGTTGTGTGAATGTACTGCTTTTTATTTATTCAACAATTGGTAGACATTTAGTTTTTTCCCTACTTTTTGTTAGCATGAATATTGCTACTACTGTTATGAACATTTGTGTACATGTTTTTGTGGATATATGATTGCATTTTTAAAATTAAGGTACATAGGAGGGCTATTTTTAATAAATTTTACTTCAGGATAGTAAGGGGATCTTTACAAAATATTTGTTGTAAGAAAGGCCTTAGGTCTGATGGAATCTAAAGCTGCTATTTTAGTGGAAAGAAAAACTGTGACTTCAAAAAGACCTTGATTTAGGCTCCAATTCTTCTAAACACTGACTAATTTTGAGGGAGTTACTTAAATGCTTTGAGTCCTGGCCTGCTTATCTCTAAAAATAAAAATAATTATATCTCCATCTCATGACTATTGGGAAGATTTACAAGACAATGTGTAGCACATGGTAGGTAGTGAGCAAATATGGTTCTTTTCCTCCAGCCTCTGGATTCTGCACCTGTTCAGTGCTTTGCATAGTTTGGAGAGCTACAGTGAAACAAGTAACTACTACCTTTGTCCTGGAAAGAGAGCATACATAATCCCTGCAAGCACCACCCAACTTGTCCAAACAAAGACTAGTGCTAACTTCCTCCCATCATGTGGAAAGGAGCATTAAATGTTCCTGAAATTCCAAGTGCTCTCAGCTTGCAAACACCTCTTTCCAAGATTCTCCTTGGGATACCTGGATTTGGTGACAAGCCTGATGGCTGCCATTCCCTTCCCTTCCTGGCAGGTGACAGTGAGTGGGTTTGTGCTAAGTGTCCAAGAGAAGGCAGCCTTCCTTCCCAGGCCACACTTGCTTCTCTTCTTGGACTTTATCCAGCTTCTGGTGGGTCTTCTGAACTGCAGCAACACATAGGAAGAATGGTTTCATGTGTCAGTGTGCAAAGGAGAGCCTTTTAACAACACAAGGGCACAGGGGACCTCACAGGCCATTGCCACCCCAGTGAAGGACAATGCGGGTGGAGTGAAAGTCAGAGATGTGGTGAACCTGCTCACTGTGCTTGTTTCATGGATGTATGTTAAAGTGAAACATGCCATGGTTTGTTTTTAGGTCACATTATAATATGTGACACATAAAAACAACTCAGAAAAAAACCCCTTTACTTTTTCCATAGAAACTTCATACCTTGACTTACACATCTAGCAGAGGAACAGGTCCTTGTAGTCCCTTTGACTATCTATGAATACACAGAAGTTAGCTTTGGCCACTGCCATGGGCATCTGAGCATTGTGGAATTGGAACTTCTTGGTTTTCCTGTGGTGCTTACTGTGAATCTAGCATTTAGGAGATTTTCCTCGCTTATATTTACCACCCGCCCCCCTCTTTTTTAGGTTTTTTGAAACAGGGTTTTGCTGGGTAGTTCTTGCCAGTCTGGAACACACTGTATAGCCCAGGCTGGCCTCAAAGTTGTAGTGATCCTTCTGCCTCAGCTTCCTGAGTTCTGGGATTACAGATGTGCACCACTACATCTGGCACTGTATTTGTGTTGATATCTGGAAGTGAGGACATTCAAGCTCTCTCTGCTCCCAGTCACAGATAACAAAGTCAAGCTACTCTGTTTGAATCACTAGCCTTTCTTCCCAGTCCAAAGACCCAGACTTCTTTAAAAAAATATTCAAAGACACTTGTTAAAACACAGAAAGGAAGACTTTTCTAAGAAGTGTAGAGGGGTTACAATAATAGGTGAGTTTTGCCATCACAGAATGAAAGAGTTTGGGCTTAACTTAGAAAACACCAGGGGTAAATAGGAATTTATAGCCAAGGAGAAGATTGGGGCCAGTGTACTGAAAATTACTAAGAGGAAACATCAGCGGTAAGGGGGGTTACTCTGGCTAAACTGATCCAATTGGATTTTCGCTAAAGGCAAGCCAAGGTGATCAGATAGTACCGAGGGACTAGTAGGAGAGGGGAAGTTGGGAGACAGGCAGGGAAAGTTAAAGGACCTCAGTGAGGTTTCTGGCAAATAAAGAGTTAAACCCCTACTGCTGAGGCCAGCTAAGAAAAGCAGAGAGAGGTGGTAAGGCCCCTGACCGAGCTCACTTCAGTGCCAGGATCACTATTCCCTCCTCCCTCCGCCTCCAATTAAGCACAAAAGAAACAAAGCAAGAAAGGGGCTACATTATAGAAAACTCAGTATATAAAATAAACCCTAACACCGGGACACTCACACACCTATACATAAGTACATATCTATTTTGTTATTCTCTCACCATATTATACACTAAAAAGCACATGTATCCTTTTTATAAACTAGGCCTTGAATGTGAGGCTCTGCTGTAAATCTCACAAGATAAGCACCTGGACAGCAGAAGAGACCAGAAAAGTGCCTATTCAAGAATGTACACATAGGCACCTGAAGGGCAATGGCCAAATCAGGAGGCTCAGAGCCCAGAATAGCCAATCAAGTTATGAGAACGCTCAAGGGGGAGAGTCCCATTCTTGCCATGTAATAAAAGGAGCTAAGAACAAAGACCCTAGGGTTCCAGCTCTGGACTCCCTACCTCACTCCAACAACATAGCTATCTATCTCCTTATTTCTCTCCCTTTTTCCAATAAAGGGACTTTGTTTCTCCTTCTGAACTTGTATCTCTAATTCTTTTATTGATGTAGTGTTTTTTTATGAACCCTAGATAAAAATCTACCCTTATGAGACATAACAGTGGAGGATGAGGAACCCATCAGATTTTGATGTGATTTGATATCTAAGGTAGGGGTAGGGGCTCTTGCAACCCTGATTTGCCAGAGTTCTTGCTAAAACTGGGATTTACAACAAGTAAAGGATGGATGTGCCTAGGAGAAGGCTCAGGAGACTGACTTAAATTGGGTCAAACAGAATTTGTCAGAATCCAGCTATCATGCCACAAGAAGCTTAAGGGAGCCCCTGGAAGAGAACAGAGGCTGGGTTCCTGGCTGACAGCACCAGCTGCCAAGCACATTACTGGGCCCCACAGGCCTATTTAAGGTAATGTCACAGGGAGCAGGGATGAGCCCCCCTCTGCAAAGCCGGGGCCAAACTGCAGGAGTGTGAGCAGGCAAATGAGTTCTGGCCTCTAAAGTTTGGGGTAGTTCATTACACAGTAATAGATAAGTGAGAAAAATCATTGTAACAGAAGCCACAGTTAAAATTAGAAGATGGGGCACACCTGTATTTCCAAGTTTCTCTTGGGTGATCTTTGAGGCAGACACCAGGCAGACCTTTGTTGGAAAGGACTGGAAAAATAGTTACTCTGGAAGGGAGCCATGGACAGAACAGAGAGTATGGTACATGCTCTGGCAAAGATCTGGCACTAAGAAGCCAGAGCCTAAAATGAGTTCTAAGTCATTTCATGAGGAAGAAGACAGTTTCAGTAATCACTGTTTCATAACAGGAAGGTTTACATTGTGAAGTTAACTTGGATCTGACATAATTGTTTGACATTTCACTTGTATTATATGCTGTTCATATACAATCCATATATATGCTATTAAATGAAAAGAATGTTTCTGCACAGAATTCATGAATGAGCATATGGTATACCCTCTGTTTCTCTTGGTTACCTGTGTATTTAATCTAGAAAAAGAGAAGAGCAGGAAGATATGCAACAGCTCTTCTGAAATATCTGGAAGTCTGTGAAGTGGGGAGACTTCCTCTGTAATGAGGATAGCATGGCTCTCAAATTGGAGCTCTGTGTGGATTTGCATGGGGCAGATTGGACACAGGCAATTTCCCAGCCTCAGTGCTCTCTAAGCAAGGGGCATGTTGCTTTCCAGGGAGGGATTTTGTTCCTTGGTATTTCAGTCAGGGATCACATAACAAACCCGCTATGGGAACAATCAGAGGAAAGATTCCTGGGAGAATGTTGGGGAGGAACTCTTGCTCCCTTCTCCAATTTCCACAAAGGGGAAGCCATTTCTGCTTCACATTCCTAAAAGAGAGAAGGACAGAACTAACTGCTGTTTATCTACAGATGCATCTGTTTCCTCTCACCTTCCTGGTGGTGAATCAGTGACTTTACCTGTGAGTGAGTTTAGCAAAGGGCTTGTATTAGTCTGCTCAGGCTGCCATGATAAAATTCTATAGGCTGGGTGGTATTTATGCAGCAGAACATTTGTTCCCTGACAGATCTGGAGGCTAAAAGCCATGATCAAGGTGCCATCAGGGTGGTTTCTGGTGAGTCCTCTCTTCCAGACCTACAGACGGCTGCCTTCTCACTGTGTCCTCATATGAACTTTCCTCCATGCATGCAGGCACAGAGGTCTCTGATATCTCTTTTCCTTATATGGTCACCAATCCCATAACATTAGGGCCACATCCTATGGCCAAATTTAACCTTAATTATCATCTTAAACCCTATCTCCAAATACAATCACACTGGAGTTAGAGGTTCAACATATGAATTTTGAGGGAACAAAATTTAGCCTCTAACAGCAGCTAAGTGTAGAACTGCTTACCCAGAGATGGGGTGCTCTGCCCTCTTCCTTACCATAGGACAAGTCCAGCAGAGCAGAGTTTGTCCTGAGGGGGTGCCAGCGGCTGCTCATCAATTTGGGGATAATTTATTTGGAAATCAGAAAGTATTAGAAATCCTATTATCCCTGTTTCTTAGTCACATCATCTAATCTAGCTTTTATCAGTAGTCAAGCTAATACAAAGTATGATTAAAAATTACAATGAATGTTTAAATTGCTTAAAAAATTTATTGTGGTAAAAGACACACTGCTGTTTATCTCCCTCAGAATACGCCCCTTCACTTTGAACACACTTATCCTCCCATTGTTCTTTCCACTTTCTGACCCAATTCTGAAAGTGCTTCTTCCCGAGTGTCTTTAGTTGTGCTATCACTGCTGTGGCTGCCTTGATGTTCTGAATTGATTTAACACATTGATCTTTCATGATCATTTTGACTTTGGAGAAAATGCAGGAGTCACACAGTGCCAGATACTGTGAAAGAGGGCACAGCGTAATGATTTCACGAGGCTGCCTTTTTGTTGGATGGCAATTGGCAGCACCATTCACCATATTTTTGATCACCTCTTGTAAAGGCACTCACAAAAGAAGATTCCAGAACTTTTTCAGAAAGTGGCAAGAACCATGGCATAAGGGTGCTAGAAGTGATGAGGAGTATCTTTGGGGGATTAATGGCAATATGTCTTTTTATTGTAATAAAGTTTTAAAAATTTAAACATTCACCGTAGTTTTTATCACATCTCATATTTTGATCTTCATCCACTTGATTCTAATTTCTCAGCTGGGGAAGGAAGGGATCCCTAAAATGGACAAGGCAAGAAGCTGGAAACATGATTTCCTTGGAAGAGTGTTCTGTTTTAGTCTTGTGTTTTATTTCTTTCTGTCCATTTCTGCACAGAACGCCCAAGGAGCTAGGCTTTTAGACACAAAATAAATCTATGTGTGGAATAAAGATGTTGCCAATAGGATATTCTGCTATTCTATTTAGAACTAGCACAGACTATCTGGCATCCAGATCTGCCAAATTTCTATCAAGGAAATCTTAGTCTGCGTGATGCCAGCAAAACAACTTGCAGTCTCTCCAGGTAAATATTGACATACCTGAGAGCTTTCTGAAAAGCAAACATCTCAGCAGTTGCTCATAGCATCCTGAAATGTGTTCTGTTCAACTTAGAGGTGGATGTTCCAGGGGAACAAATAAATCCTTGTTCATTCTGTTTGTTTGAAAGATGAGTCTGACTCTCCTGTGGAAGTTTAAATAGGCTCTTAGAAAAATATTAACTTCTTGACATACCATCTCTTGACATGTTCCATCCAAAAGTGTTCTTGGGAAAACATCTTCCATATTCAGCTGTGGCCCTCCAGTCCCAGGCAGAGAACACTGGCCCCCTCAGGCATGAGTTATTGATGGCTCTGGACATGCATGGATACCTGGATACCCACACCCAAAGCGACTGCCTTCTCCACTTGAAAACTCCAGTTATCCATACAGCCACCATGACTGGCATTTTGGTGTGCACGGGGACATCACAGGCCAGACAGAGCTTTGGGCCTGGTGGGCCCCCACTTGGAATGAGGCAGACCTGAAGAAAACAAGCACCTCAGTGAGACCTTGCAGATCCTTACCTTCTACTACCAGGACTGGAAGAATGAGTTAGTTTCTTCTGTTTAATTCTTAAGAAGAGTCTTCAGAAGGTACAATTATGAATGCATTATCTTCGTTGCTGTTCTGACTCACCTATTGCCCCTCTTGGGCAATGAGAGGAAGGTGTAAGTTTCTCCACCTCTTCTCAATCTTCTGTATTATAAATGGCACGTGAGAGGCCACTCTGAGGCAGGCTTTGTGAGAAAGAGCTTTATTCCTGTCCAAGTGTAAACAGAGACTGAAACCGGGGGCAGATTTCAGTAGCTACCTGAGAAGAGCCGAATTTATTTTATCCATCTGTAGATGGGCTGACATCAAGAGAAAGAAATATTAGCAGCTAGCTAGGAGAGAAATTAAGTTTATACAGGTTTTTGGGAAGGGCCTATGATCATAAGGAATGTTTATGATCAAGGGTCCAAGGAGGGCCAGTGCAGGTGTGCAGATAATCATTGGACTTTTCGGCACTGAGGAGATTTATACGTATATTTTGTTCTAAATGTTTTTTTATGGCCATCTATCCTATTTACTGAGAGTAGCCTGTTGTTTACAGAGAACAGCCTGCTTGCTTGCGAAAGTCTCATTCAGGCTAGGCATGATATTCTGCAGATGCAAAGTGCAGTAGCTACCCACTGGCAAAGAACAAGTTTGAAACACTTATTGAAGGAACTTCAGTTAAAGATGTCCTTCTCTCTGTAGTGGTCTTGTGAGACAGCAACAAACCCTTGATGTCAAGCCCATCCATTCCTCTCAGAGAGTCCCAACTCATCTCTAAAATGCACAGACTTCCTCATTATCTCTTCATTTAAAGGTAAAGGCATTCTGTGGGCCAGAGGAGGGTGGCCTTGACAGAATTGCAACTGTAAACATAGAATGTTAGCCTCAATTTAGGTGTACCCAGAAGATGTACAAGGTGCTAAGTGATCCAAGAAAAAGACATTTTAAAAAGACATGAAAAAAGACATTAAAAATAAGAAAAAGACATTAGATAATCACCTTTGTTACCTGGACCCTTTTTCCATGTCCTCAAACCCTCATAAAATCCCCAATCTCTTGCCCAACTGGAAGTTTGCCTGCTGTCTCCCTTGCAGTGTGCCATGATCTAAATAAACTCTTGTCTTGTCTACATGTCTCATCTATTGGTAAATTCTTTTACCTACCAGCCACACTAGCCTTCCATATGCTATTGTCTTGAATGGCATGAAAGATACAAACATCAGTTGGGAAGAATGGTCTTAGTTATCTCTGAGTCTTCCTAAACACTGCTGAGTCTGTGTTTCCTAAATTATATGGATGACTGGAATCTCCTGGGAAGCTTTTTAAAATACTGATTCTAAGCCCTTGCTCTGGGGATGTTAATCAATCAAGTCATGGATAGTAATGAGTATTCATAGCCCAGCAGTTCTGGTTAGACTATGAGAAGCACTGAATTCATTGGTTTTAAACATCCTTTCCAGATCTGGCAATGGGAGTCTTGGGTAAATCATCTGAATTCAGCGTGAAGCCTGCAGTCAGTCTGGTCCTCCATTCCCTTATGGTTTGGAAGACATAACTGTTTCTGAACAGCTCTTTTCTTGCAGGGCTTTGTAGTTAGCAGCGGTGGAGGAGTGAATTCCATTCAGGTTACCTGGTAGCTGCATTCACTCCTTCCACATTAACTAACCAGCTGGTTTCATTCAAGTCTTCAAAGATTTTCAAGAAATGTTTCAGCCTATAATAACGATGATTCTGGAATTCAAGGATTAACCAAGTTAAGATACTATCAGACATGCATTATTGTTCATGTTTTCAGAAGCATTGTGATAAAACATTTTATAAATTGTTCTCTCCTCTTTTGTCTTGAGCCTCAGGCTCCTACCTTTGATGTTCTCAGAAAGAATACCACTGAGGAGAAGTAGAACTTTATGAGTTGAAAAAGTAAGGGAAGGAATGTAGAAACAAAGGGAAGAAAGAAGAAAGGCTGAACAAAATCTATTTGTCACAATAAGCTCTAATATGTTTTACAATAGAATTTTAAATTTAGCTTCTATGCAGAGAAAAATGAAAATTTTTACCAAGAGCCTTGGCATTAAGAACTTCACAATTTGTGTTTCTAAAGTGTGGCAGATGAGATACACTACTGATCCACTCATAGAAACTGAAAATGCTAGACACTCTCTTGAAAATACATTGCCTCACTGACAGTTTGACTGCAGGAAGGGAAAAGTAGATGGTATCTGGTTGTGCTTTGAAGATATTTGCCAAATCAAGTGAACTTGCCCTTCAAATTGCAAAGCATTGAAAGATAAAGCCTGAAAAAGAGTCTAACAAGAATAAAAGTGTGAGCCCAAGAGCTATATCTCAAAGTTAAGGTAATCTAGAAAAAAATAACTTCCCAGCTGGCTATATTAAAAATCACTGGTTTCAAACTGTAGGGCAGGTAGTAGGGAAAATCATCTCGTTCCTTAAATTTGTAACAACAGGGTAGCCTTCTTTGTGGGGAAAGATGAGTCCCCTAGATAGGGTTAGAATAGGGACAAGGGCTCTTTTAGAGGGTAGGAGAAAAGCAACTTCTGTGACTATGAAACCGGATGGTTTTGTGGTTTTACTTTTAAAGAGATAACATCCTGCTGGTTCATAAATCTGCTCTACTCACCCTTTTGTAGTTTGAGCATCCTTAACTGTTCCTAAACTGTGGATTTTAATTACCCTGATGCACTGTGTGACCTTGTACCCTTAGCAAGGAGCCCATTAACCAACTAAGTGCTGTTCCTCTAAGTGGGTGGAGACAGGCCCTATCCCATAAAGATAGGACTGCTGCCCTCTATCCAGTGGCCACCCAGCTCTGGGGCCCCCACTCCTTGGAGTACTTTGTACTGTTTCCTTCTGTAATTAATTTACTTTCACTTTGCTGCAATAAATCTACTTTCACTCTATGACTTCTGATTCCTCTCCCTCTTTCTACATTTGAGAGAGGGACAAGCCCAGGAGAGTTCGCGGGTGGGCTGGCAACCCCAGAGCACAGGATGCCACATCCTGTTACTGTGGGTGACGGCGTCCTGGGACAGGTTTCCAGGTTGTTCTGTGCGATGAGCATGATGAACAAAGGATAAATGTAGCATGTGACTTGTAAGGAAGAAGCAGCAAAGTTTAATGATGTTTAAAAGGCCAAGGTATGCTGGGGATATAGCTCAGTGGTTCTGCCACCTGCCTCAAAAGTGCAAGGACTAGAGTTCGATCCCCAGTATCAATCAATCAATCAATAAATAGCCAAGGTATGCTCAGAGTGAGTGGGCATGCAGTAGTGGAAAGAAAAATAGCGTAAGTGCAGTTTTGTAGCAGACTAAAGAATTTAAAATGTTGCCCTCTGTCTAGGGAGTCTCCCATTGGGTCTTCTAGAACATGATTGAGAACATGATTGACAGGGTGCTGAGTCATGTTAGTTGCATTTACTGTGTATGTCCTTTTCCGTACTTTACTCTGTTGTAATTGGACACATGTGATGCAGTTCATATATATGAATTTTAACACGCTCCAAGTGAAAAAAAGGTCATCGTAGGTCATGCCAGCCATCTAGCACACACACCTCCTGGTTTGGGATTTCAGAATTTCCAGAGATATTTGTTCTTATCTCTACCACCAGACAGTGGGCCTTAGGACAAGTCAGGGAGGTTGGTCCTGGGGTGTTCCCCAGGTTCAGCTGAGTGGAGGGGAGTGGTCCTACAGCCCCAGTTGTACTACCTATATTATTCCTACATGATTGCTGCTGGAACTCAGTCTTCTTGGGTATTGTAACAAAAACAAATAAAATTTCTCAGTCTGTGAATTTAGTTAAAAGTTGCTTCGTGCAAATAATACCCAGCTATCTGATATAAGAAAATGCAAATCCTCTCTGGAAAAACTATTGTCATAAACTTTCAAAAATTATCTGAATGTATAGAGTCAGAAGAACAAAGATAGAAGGATGCACAGTAGAATCCAACCTCAGCACCAAGAAATACAAGAAAATATTACATACTTTTAACATGTTTAAAGAAAAAAATGATGGAAATATGAGAAAAAATGATAGTGAATTAAAGGATGACCTAAAGATACTATAAAGTATGCAGCACAAAGAAACAAAGAGATTAGAAATATGAAGGGGAAGCTTAGAGTGAGAACTAAGGTAGCTCTTGTCACCATATTACAGGCAGCTAAGTTAGGTGGAAATTAATATACTTAGAAAGGGACTGGGCTCTCAAAGAAATCAGCACAAAAATATAAAGACATCTGGATAAAGAAGGCCAGGCTTCAAGATGAAGATGCAAATGGCCAGGCCTGCATGCCTCCCTAAGGGATAAGCAGTGACTTGGAATTCTACTGTGGTTAGCACCACCTGGTTCACAAAGTCCAGCTAGGCATCAGTCGCCCAGGTGGGTGACCAGAGCATCTGGACCCATCCCTTCCCATGTTCTTTGTTTTTTCTGTGTACCCTTGCCACATGACCTGCTTCCCTATTAGATCTATCAGCTAAGGGGCTGTACTTGTAATCCTATAGGTGAATGGCATTGACCCATGTTGTACCCACATTGTGACTTTGTTCTATAAGTTACCCCTGACAAAGGGCCTCCTCAGTGGCCACCTCATTTGGGTCCCCTCCTGAAAATCCAAGAGCTATTCTTCTCTCCCTATTTCTAATAAAACTGTCCTCACTTCTTCCTTTGATTCATTACTTTATTCCTCAATGTTGTGGGATCACAAACTTGGCACATTTGACATCTAAAAGTTCAGGAGTTGTATTTCTCCTATATCAACCAGATAGGGTCCTAAGAGATTCCTAAATCCACCCTGCTAAATTGCAGGTTAACTAAGAACTAAGTTGATCTAAGAAACAAGTAGAACTAAGTTGCAGTTTCACTGACTCCCCTTGCAGAAAAAGAATTTTCAAGACTCATCAGTAAGGGATATAAAGGGATTATTAGGCAAAAATTTAAAGTACTCAAAGAAAGAGAGTGTAGGTCCTCAAGAGAGAGAGGTACACTACAGTATACAGCTGGTAATATTTATGTTTTGGCAGTGGAAATCTGGGATTTGTCAGCCTAGAGTCTTGGTCTTGGTTTGGGGAGGGGGGAGATGGCCCACTCACAGAAAGATATTGATCCATTCATAAGGAAAGCCTATTTTACAGATGAAAAGAAGTGGTCTATTTGCAAGTGAAAGAGGACTATCTGCAAATAAAAATGGAAAGGCTGAATGGTTGCAAGTAAAAAGGAATTGCCTAGGCTTATTGTGTCTTGGGAGAACAGGGAAAAAAATTAAACTGGGGTTGAGTAACTACTGTGTCCTGCAGCTACAGTTTTTCTTAGAAGTACAATTTTAAAATCTTGATTTGTCTCCTTTCGACCTATCTATATTTCTTCTATTCTACCTCACCTCTTATCCGAATTCCAGAAGAAAAGAAGAGAGAGATATAGACAGAGATGAAAATGACAGTAAGAAGTGGTGAGAGGGAGAGGAAAATTAAAGAGAAAATGCTGAGATGTTTGTAGAGCTAATGAGAAATACCAAATCAGAGATTCAAACAGTCCTATGAACTTTAAACAGCAGAAATAAAAATAAGCCCATCTCTGGACACATTAAACTGACACCACAAAACACCAAAGACAGAAGATCCTCTGAGGAACCAGAGCAAAAGGAGAGATATCTACAAGACCACAGATAGACCCAACAACTGCGTTCTCAACTACTGTGGCAAAAGCATGCAGATGATTGGAGGGGGCGGGGGCAGTAATGATGTCAGTGCTCGTAGAGAAAGTATTGGTCAACACAGAAATCAACATCTGGCAACATTATTTGTAAGAGCAAAGGGAAAATACAGACATTTGTAAACATATGATACCACTTTCAGATATTTCTTTCCAACAGAACCTCAAAAGAGATTTTAAAGGATGATTTTCAGAAGGAATAGAAGTAATCCCAGATGCAATTTCTGAAATGCAAAAAGCACTGGATAGTCAAAATTCATGGTAAATATGTTAGAAAATCTAAATAAATATTACTAGATAAAAAGTAATGATACTCTGTAGATTAAAAGTACCTTTAAAATGTATAATAACAATAGCCTGTAAATTGGAATGTAGTGATCAATTGGAAAGTAGTCTAAGGTTTTTATGATATTTGGGAGGGTTAGAAATTCATAGTTGATTTTTACTTTTAAAGTTAAGTATGTGTTAGGTATTTCAGAGCCCCCACAGAGCAAGCCCCCTCCTTTTCTTTCCCCCTGCCCCACTACGGCCACAGGGAACAGGGAACTTCTGCATAACTGAGGCAGGACCTCCCTTTGTTAGTGACTCTCTGCCTAGTTAAGGTCTTTCCGCCCCACCGGTTTCTATGGTCAGATGTTCCAGTGAGACAGGGGCTTCCCGAAAGCAGTGACTCCATCCCCCCCGACCAAAACCTATTGTTACACACCCCAGGCCCAATCACCCACCCCCACCAACGGACTAGTGCTCTCCCACCTGCAAGATCCCTGTATAAGCTTCCAGCTCAGCCCATACAGTTGCTGGTCTCCATTCTGTGAGTCAGCCCGGCAGGCTGCAGACTGGCGCCCCAATAAAGCTTGCTTGAACTTCCTTGTGTGCCCCCTTCGGCGACCCTTTCAATACGTATGTTGATAATTGTAGGGTAAAAAATAACTAAAACAGAAAATGAGTGTATAACCGCCAAATAAAAGAGTAGAGTGAAAAACTCCATCAATCAAAAAGTAGAGAAGAAAGGTAAGTATGCAGAAGGAAGAAAAAAATAACATGAAATAAATCCAAATCTATCCACAATTATAATAAATGAAAGTATTCTACAGACACTTCTAAAATATGCAAGACGAACCTTAGTGGATGGAGATATTGATATCAAGCAGATACAGAAAGCTGGTGTATCTATGTTAAAACAGATTTTAGGAGAGCAAAAAAAATTATGAGATTAAACTAACTGGACAACTATAAAATGGATCTGCTTACTAAAAACTTATAAAGCAACATTTGTATAAATCAAATTTGTATTATATCACCTAGTTACATAGTCTCAAAATGCTTAGAACAAACAAAAAACTAGAAATAACTGTAAGAAACAAATTCAACTTCAAAATGGAAAACTTTTAACATGCTTCATAATTAAAACAATCATTAATAATATAGAAATTTGGGGATGTAGCTCAGTGGCACTGCGCATGCCTGGTAGGCACAAGGTCTTGAGTTTGATCTCTGGTACCAAGAAAAAAAAAATTTGAATGACATCATTAATATACTTGATTTAATAGACATATGTAAGCATTACACCCCCAAATTGAGATTTTCACATTTTTCAAATGTTCACATGTGGAACATTTATGAAAATTTATTTTATACAACTCTATAAAGCAAATCTGAACAAATTTTGAAAGATGACTACCATAGATCACAGTCTCCAATTACAATGGAATTAGATTAAAAATTGATAATAAAAAGCTACTAAGAGAAACCATATATAGTTAGGATTTAGGATATCATGTAGACTTAACTTTGATGGCCACTGATTTAGGAAGTGTTATGCATCAGACATGATCCCAAGTGATGTAAGACCTCCATCTAATTTAGGAATGTAGAGTCAGAGGGGAACAAGTCTTTTGTACTATTTAATTTATAATGAGATAGTCATATATGTGGCTGAAAAAATATGTAGAGTTTCAGCCTATTTTAACATACTTAGAAATTTTTTAAGAACTGGCTTTGTGCTTTAGTAGATTATCAAACTCTTCCACAATTTAGTGACATATTGTTACCATGTTTGCAGGTGCTGGAGTCTGCAGAGTGAGTTTGGGCCAAAAAAAGTAGGGAAAGAAGTACACCTAATAATGTGCGGGTGAGTCTCCATGCAAGAGAGACCACAGTGGCAAAAACTCAACGTGGACAGTCCTTTTAATAACATCTACTCCCTGGGCTGACATCAGGTCTAGGCCAGCCTATGGTGAACCTGCTTGAATATTCCCAAGAAGTCCACACGGAGGACTTTGGGAACTGTTCCGTGTATGTGTTCTGGGATCTTCACACTTCCTTTCCCTGGTAGTTTTAGTGTATCTGCCCTTCCTGTCACATAATCAGCCATTTGGGTATCACAAACTTTGACATATATTCAACCTCTTAAATCCTAAACTACTTCAACCAATCACTGTAAGCTATTAACTACTGCTTTAGAATGAATCTCATTCAAATGTTTTAGTTTTTATTAGTAATATAGGGAGAAATTTACTCTCTTCCACTGCTAATGGGAGTAAAAATTTGTAAAATCAAGATGGAATCTATTTTTGACAATGTGTACTAAAGACTTAAAATGTTGTGTATTGTTCAGCCTAGTGCTTGTAAATTAGAATTATATCCCAAAGAAATAATTTTGAGAGTGTGCAAACCTCTAACTGGTAGTGAAAGCCTAAGGATAATTTAAAGTCCAAAACAAGAAATTTAAATAAATTATAATTCTACTATTAAAGTGACATCATAGGAGGATATTTAATAATAGGCTTCATAAAATCAAGTGAAACAGGCAAATTACAGAGCAGTATAATCCAATTTTTATGCATATAAAAAATAACTGAGAAGACATATATCTACATGTTTATTATTTTTGGCTGTCTCTGAGTGGTGAAGTTATAGAGGAGTCTCCTTTTTAAAATTTTCTCATCTACATTGTTTAAATACTATTGCTGTGATTGCAAAGAAAACAATAGAAATATTTTTTTTAAAAGCTCTATTTCCAATGTTAAATTTTTCTTATAATAAACTTTGTCCAATTTCTTTTACTCTATTTCCTTTGCTCTTTTGAGCTTGTGTAGCACTAAATCAAGGCTATCTCTGAATTCTAGGGTCTACTATATCCTTCTGTGAGGGGTCTATCATGTTTTAATGTTCTCTAGCTTTTGGGAGATGATAGTAAAGGAACAATTGTTCAGGTATCTAGTTGGAAATATCATTCTGAGTTTGTAAAAAGATGTAGATAGCTTGGAATTGAATGCATCAGGTTAATTAGCAATGGTTCAAATTATAGACCACTGCTGTTTCTTATACAATGAACTATCAATTAGCTATGTTAATGAGAAAAGCAGGGAATAATTGCAGGAGAAAATGAAATCAGGAGGAAAAAAGAAAATGGACGAATTTTAGTCCCTACTTTCAACCATCAATTGTCAATACTTACCAGAATGACTTCTAAGTATAAATTCGAATCTCTGGTTGAAAAGATGGAGTATTAATAAAAAAGTAATACTAATTCCTTAGAACTCTTTTCTTTCCAGATTGTTCTTCAGAGAAACAATATGCAAATAATAAAATGACCAAAATATAAGCAGTACAAAATTTCAAGACAAAGATTTATGAGTGCTTCTAATATAATACCTAGGGGAGCTTTTTTAAAAATATCAATGTAGGGGCCGGGAATTTAGCTCAGTGGTTCCGGCACCTGCCCCACAAGCGCAAGGTCCCAAGTTCGATCCCCCATACCAAAAAAAAAAAAAAATCAATGTAGAAGTTCATTCCAAACCAGTTAAACAAATCTCAGTGGAAGAAGCCAAATTAATCCATAAGCTGTACAATGTATCTTAAATTCATTCCAGCTGTTTCTGAGTATTTGCTTTCTCTTTGACAATAACGATCTTGGGTAGATTATCTCTGGTTCTTCTGTTCCTGTTATGGCTTATATCCAGATGTTCCCCTAAAGCCTCATGTACTCATAGGTGGGGCTTTTTGGAGGTGGCTGAATCTAGGGTGTGTGATAACTAAATTGGTCTAGCATAGTTCTGGGTGTGGATAATAGAAGCCCCACCCTGGGTGTGGGTGGCACCAATCAATAAGCTTGTAGCTTGGATGGGATATAAAAGGACAGAAAGAAGGCAGGCTTTGTGCTTGCTGCTTGCTGCTTGCTGCTTACTGTTCACCACCTTCTGCTTGCCACACCAGGGACTGTTTCTCCTCTGTGATGCCCCTCTGCCATGCTGCTCTGCCTTGGAACCAGTCCTCTATGGACTGAAACCTCTGCAAACTGTTAGCTGAAATAAACCTTTTTTCTTTTAACTTTAGGTGTTGGGTATTTTGTCTCAGCAACAAGAAAAATAACTAAGACACTATCTTCAAAATTTGTATGTATAGAATATCATCGTTTTTGTAGCTAATTTACACTGAGTGTACAACGCTAAGCACAGAATGTTTAATCTTTATGACAATAATAAAAGGCCACTGCTACTATTTTCCTCATATTACAGGAAAGAAAGTGAGGCTTCTGTCTTAGTTATTTTGTTCTGAGTAAGTCATCCCTAATCACACGGATAGTAAAAGGCAAAGTTGGGCCTTGAACCCAGAATCATTTTCTTCTAAATGATTTTTAGAAATATTATAATCTGAAATCCATATATATTTAATTTCACTTCATTTTTATCCAATGTTGTTTTTCAGTTCTAGGATCACATCCAGAAGAAAACACTGTGCTTAATCATCACGTTTCTTAAGGTTCCTCTTGGCTATGAGTTTTCCAGACTTTTCTTATTTTCTCTAAACCATTTCTTAAAAAGAATACAGTCAGCTCCCATCACCTACAACACCATAACAGCTCTAATTCATTTTACATTATAACATGTGGCTGTGATCCTCATGGCACCTGCCTTGGTTACTTTTCTCATTGCTGAGACAAAATGCTCAACACCCAAAGTTAAAGGAGGAAAGGTTTGGCTCACAGTTTGTAGAGGTTTCAGTCCATAGTCAGCTGGCTCCAAGGCAGGCTGCTGTGGTAGAGGGACCTTGCAGAGGACAAACAGTTCACAGCAGGGCAAGCAGGAGGCAGGAGGCAGGAGGCAGAAGGCAGCAAGCTGCGAACAGCAAAGCAAGCCTCTCTTTCCCTTTATCCCATCCATGCTACCAGCCCTTTTGGTGGCGCCACCCACATCCAGGGTGGACCTTGCCATTATCCACACCTAGAACTATGCCAAACCAAGCAGTGAACTAATTGTGTGCCACATACTCTTCATCCTAGTATCACATACCCTACATCCAGCCAGCTCCAAAAAGCCCCATCTATGAGTGCGGGAAGATTTGGGGGGAACATCTGGATACAAGCCTTAACAGGACCTTTCCAAGACATATGCTCTAAGACCCATTTTATAGATAAGAAAGCTGAGGCTCAGAGATGAACACTCATGATCCAGGCCATGATACTAGGAGACAGTGGAGCTGGTACCCTGATCTGGGGCCATCTGACCATGAGTATCATGTTCTTTTTACTACTCTGGTTTAGACGCCTTTTGCATGTGTTTTATTATTTATTTACTTATTGGAGCAGATGGTGTTTATTAACAAAAATACCATGGTAGATATCTTAGTTCATCCTTCTAATAAGCCTGTCGATCTGGTCTTCCCTGTTGCCAGCATCTACAGCTTCCACAACATGGATGGTCTTCTTCATTTCAGCTTGTGGAGAAGAGAATTTGAGGGTCACAGGAAGGTGCAGTGGTACCTCAGTTGACAAACTTAACTCATTCCATGATTGTGGAGAATATGATCACAGTCGTGTTCATCACCCAGTGAAGAGTTAGAAAACAAAAACAAACTTGTGCCAAATGTGTGTTTGCAAATAAGTACTAATGAACTGAGGTACCATTGTATTTGTCTCTTTGCAGCACTTTCAAACAGCATAGATGCCATATTTACCAAGAGATGACCAATGTGTCCTGCCAGTTCACTTCTTACTGATTTTACCATAATTACTCTCATAGATTAGTTCATTTACTGACTTCAGTAATTCATAGCTTTCCTCTGCAAGGTCCCTCTACCACAGCAGCCTGCCTTGGAGCCAGCTGACTATGGACTGAAACCTCTACAAACTGTGAGCCAAACCTTTCCTCCTTTAACTTTGGGTGTTGAGCATTTTGTCTCAGCAATGAGAAAAGTAACCAAGGCAGGTGCCATGAGGATCACAGCCACATGTTATAATGTAAAATGAATTAGAGCTGTTATGGTGTTGTAGGTGATGGGAGCTGACTGTATTCTTTTTAAGAAATGGTTTAGAGAAAATAAGAAAAGTCTGGAAAATTCATAGTTCTCTTCAGCAATACATAGTTCCACAATATTCAGCAAGTTAATCAAAGACTTGTGGAGATTAAGAAAGATGCCATTGAAGAACTGGCTCAGGCGACACCTTCCAGACTTTTGGGCTCACACCATTGATACCTCTGATTCTGGTGACAAACACCAATATGATTCTCCAGGCACATAGAAATTGCCAGCTTTTCTTGCCATCCAAGCCATTTGAATTTCCCTTCTGTAATATCCCTTGTGATGGTGCTTGATTTTTCTATTGACGAGCCTCCTCTTTACCTTTTTGAAGCATCTTATAGGCAAACTTCTTTCTTGGGCACTTGTTCTTTAGCTCTGTGAAATCTTTTCTTTTTCTTAAGAAGTTCTGTCATAGCAGGAACCTTCTTTTTCTTCTCTTTGGCACTTTCTATAGTTTCTACCAGAAAAGAACAGGTGTGCTTTAAAAATTTTATTTTTATTAGTTTTAATTTTTGTTTAAAATCAGGAACAAGACAAGGATGCCCACTGTCACCACTCCTATTTAATATTGTTCTTGAAACATTAGCCACAGCAATTAGAGAAAAGAAAGAAATGAAAGGAATAAAAATAGCAAAGGAAGAAGTTAAATTGTCATTATTTGCTGATGATATGGTACTTTACATAGAAGACCCAAAATACTCTGCCAAAAGATTTCTAGACTTAATTGACAGATTCAGTAGAGTAGCTGGATATAAGGTCAAGACTCAAAAAAAATAGCCTTTTTATATACAAATAATAGACTCACTGAGAGAGAAATTAGGGAAACAATTTCTTTTACAATAGCATCCAAAAAAATGAAATATCTAGGAGTCAGTTTAACACAGGAAGCAAAAGACCGCTACACTGAAAACTATAGCACTTTGAAAAAGGAGATTGAGGAGGATATAAGAAAATGGAAAGACATCCCTTGTTCCTGGATAGGAAGAACCAATATAGTGAAAATGGCCATATTTCCAAAACTATTATATAGGTTTAATGCAGTGCCAATTGAAATTCCAACAATATATTTCACAGAAATAGAGAAAACAATCCAAAAATTCATTTGGAACCAGAAGAGACCTAGAACAGCAAAAGAAATTTTAGGCAACAGAGATATGGCTGGGGATGTTACAATCCCCAACTTGAAACTATCCTACAAAACTACTGTGATAAAAACAGCATAACACTGGCAAAGAAACAGACCCGAGGATCAGTGGAATAGATTAGAAGATGCAGAAATGTCTACAGATATGCTCAGCCACCTCATCTTTGACAAAGGAGCCAACCATCCTCACTGGAGGAAAGATAGCCTATTTAATAAATGGTGTTGGAAAAACTGGATTTCAACCTGCCAAAGATTAAAACTAGAACCATACCTATCACCATACCTATGCACTAAATTAAGATCCAGGTGGATTAAAGATTTAAATATTAAGACAGAAACACTAAATTTACTGGAAGATAAGTTAGGTAGAACTCTTGGAGACATTGGTATAGGAAAAGATTTTATGAACAAAACCTCAGTGGCACAGGAACTTGCACAAAGAATCAACAACTGGGATCTTATTAAGAAGCTTCTGCACTGCAAGAGAAACCACCAACAGAGCTAAGAGACAACCTACAATGTGGGAAAAAATTTTCAGCAACCATACCTCAGACAAAGGACTACTATCTAGAATATATATGAAGAACTGAAAAAAATCAGACCCCCCTCAGATTCAAAGACCCAATTCAAAAATGGGCATCTGAAATGAACAGACATTTCTCAGACAAAGAAGTAAAAGCAGCAAATAAATATATGAAAAAATGTTCAACATCACTGGTTATTCAAGAGATGGAGATGAAAACAACACTGAGATTCCACCTCATGCCAGAAAGAATGGCTGCTATCAATAAATCAACCAATAACAAATGCTGGTGGGGTTGTGGTGAGAAAGGAACCCTTCTCCATTGTTGGTGGGAGTGCAGACTGGTGCAACCACTGTGGAAATCCATATGGAGATACCTCAAAGAACTAGGGCTAGAGGTCCCATTTGACCCAGTTATTCCCCTGTTGGGTATCTTCCCAAAAGAATTAAAAGAATCATACCACAACGATTTATTTGCACCCATGTTTATAGCGGCATAGTCTGTAATAGTGAAAGCTTGGAAACAGCCTAAGTGCCCAATAACTGGAAACTGGATAAAGAAGATGTGGGTTTTTTTTTTTATAAAATGGAGTACTACTCAGCTATAAAGAATGAGAAACTAGAGACATTTATAGCTAAATGGATGCATATTGAGATGATACTCTTAAGTGAAATAAATAGGACACACATGTGTAAATACCGAATAGTTTCTCTAGTGTGAGAAACCGAGAGTGTAATTAAGGATACGCACGGATGAAATGGCCTAATAACATATTTCTCGGATTGTGTTTCCATCGTGTGTCATATGACTGTATCGAGATTTAAATTAGGGAGAAGCTTGACTTATGTGGAGTATGCTAGTTAACTGGAGTTTTTTTTCCAGATCACTATTTGTTCAATGTTGGTTTGGGGGATCTTTCTGAAACAAATCATATCCTCTGGGGTCTTGTTGGTGCTTGAGATGCTTTTTTAAATTATATGGAGAAATATTTAAGTACTTTTCGGTTTTGTTTTGGTTGAGTTCTACTGTATTTGAATATTATTGTAGTTTTTTCCCTTGCATTGCTCTTCTTTGAATGGCTTTAATTTTTGTATATGTGTTTAATAATAAAATTATTTTTAAAATAATTTTTGTTTAATTAAATTATTAATTAATTTTGTTAATCTAATATCAGAGTCAGAGTGCCATAAAGATGATCAATTTCTCATCCAAGTCTTATCTAAAGCCCAAGCTCCTTCCACAGATTCTCCAATTAAAGGCTCTGAGAAGGTAGCCAAAACTGTAGCTCGTTTATTCTTTCATTCTTTTTTTTTTTTTTTTTTTGGTACCCGGGATCAAACTCAGGTCCTTGTGCTTGCACAGCAGGCGGCGAAACCACTGAGCTAAATCCCCAGCCCCTTTTTTATATTTTCTTTCTTTCTTTCTTTTTTTCGTTTATTCTTTCAGATACCATCCAGTCAAATGTTTCAGAGTTTTGATCAATAAAAAGCTCTGTGTTTTTCCAAGTGATTTTTGGCCTTTAATCTTAACATGCATCTTAGGAACCAAACATAGCCATCTAAACATTGTACTTTCCGATTTTGTCGCTGGCCCATATGCTGCTCCAGACACCTCTCTTGGAACAATGCGAATACACTCGTCCTGCCCTCAACATCCTAAGGATGCTTTACAGCACAGTGACTGGTAGTATCTGTGCAGTTGCAAGTCCTTATAGAGCATTACAGCCCCACGTTGTCTATTCTAAACAATCAGGACTCAATTATGGCCGATGATTGACTCCTTCACAGTAACGTGTGTGTGTGTGTGTGTGTGTGTGTGTGTGTTGGGGATTGAACCATATCACTGAACTACAACCCCAGTTTTTTATTTTTTATTTCGAGATGGAGGGCTCTCACTAAGTTGTCCGGGATGGGTTCAAACTTGTGATCTTCCTGCGTCAGCCTCCCAGAGCGCTGGGATCACAGGCATGTAACCCCAGGCTGGGTTTAACAGTAATTTCTTCCCATCACTTCTATTCCTCCTCTCCTTCCCTCCCTCCATACTTCCTGTCTAAAACCATCAGGCTGAAAGGGGCGGACCCTGACACCCCTTCCACCTCTTTAAATGAGACGACTGGCTATAGAAAAGCTCTTGGAGCACTCCTGTGAAAGGTAAGTCAAGGTATAGGGGGTGCTTTTCCCGAGTTTGACAAACACGTTAAAGGGCAACGCAGAGAGCCGTGAACGCTGGAGACAGCTCCTTCTTCCCAAACCCCCCTCAGGGCAGAGACTGGAGCTTCTCCGGCCGAGTCGGGGGGGCGGGGCCATGGAGGGGCGGGGGCTGCAGGGCGGGGCCTCGGTAGGGGAGGGGAGGGGCCTTGGCAAAGGCGGGGCGGTTCAGCTACTGTATGCTGAGCTCCCCGTCGAGGCTGGGGGCAGTTCAGCGACTGTGCGCCACCAGTCCCCTGCCAGCTGCTCTCGACAGGTCAGTAATCAGAGGGCGGCAGAGCAGGTGGAGCAGCACAGGAGTCCGGCAAGGGCTCCGTCACCCGTTTCCCTGGTGTTCGCGCCCCGCGCCTGGCTCTGCGTCGGAACCATGGACAGCACCCGCGGCCCGGCTCCGGGGCGGCGTCTTGACGCGGCGGGCTTCTGGCGGGTGTGGCAGCGCTTTGATGTGGACGGTGAGTAGAGCGACCGCTTGCGGTGTAGACCCAGAGTCCCCTTCCCGCGCCCCTTTCCCTGCGGGGAAGTCTCCTGCATGCGTCGTTTATGCCCACACCTGGACACACCTGTGGAGAGCGCGTGTGGGACATCCAGAAACCTCTCGCAAACTCACTGCCTTCCCAGAGTGTGTGAGTGTGTGATGTGCTATTTGTGTAATGATAAGTATCATATATGTATGGTGGGCTGTGTCTCAGTAATTTGAAAGTAGCCTTCCCTAAGTGTGCTTATTTTTAGGAGTGACTTTGTTTTTGTTTTACCTCCAAACACACTTTCAAAAGGAGTAGGAATTTTATCAATTTTCAAATTTATTCTTTGTCCACCAAAAAGAAAAAAAGAGAAACTTTCTTAAAAATACAATGAAACTAACCATTTTCTCTGCTTTTTATTAACAAAGAAACAAAAAGAAAACATCTACAACTGTTTAAATCTGCAAAATAAGATTCGACATTTTCCTTTGGTTTTTCAACCTTCCAAAATCATTGGGTTAGATTTTATTCTAAAGCTCTTGTTTATTCATTGATTACAAGCTATGTATTTAGTAACTTTCTTTTCCCAAATGTTAATACAACCTCCTGCATAAAGCATTTATTCTGTAATACTTATTCACTGTCCAAATCCATGTCTTCTGTAAGTATGTGTTGGTACTTAGTTATTGGAATAGCAAAAATGGTACCCATGGAAATATTGTACATTGTGAGGTTGAAAACAAATTTAGATAAAAGCTAAAAGTCACATGTCATTGTGTATAAGTGACTGTTGTTTATGCTTATCTTTTTGCATTTAGAAAAAGGTTACATAGGAGAGAAGGAGCTAACTGCTTTCCTTCATCAAATGCTGATGAAACTGGGTACTGATGTAAGTACTTACAGCACTAAGGATTAATTTATGTGTCTCTTAGTGAAATACAAACATCCAAGTCTTGTGTTGATTTGTACCTATTAATCTCAACTGACCTCCTTTCTTCCTTTGCATACATGTAATTTTTCTCCTTCTCCTAGCAACACAAAGAGATTTAGGCAGGTTTTATAAAAGATACAACTATAACATTAGCTGTACTGGTCATTGACATTCATTGTAACATCTGTCATCCACTCAGAGATTTTAACTGCAGGCTCAATCAACTCTGTTCTAAACAGTTCCTTGGTTACATCTCTGCTAATGGATTTAAACCTAGAAATAGGGTAGCACACTTTGGTCACAAGATCAAAAAGTTGGAAACAGATGTAAATGTAAAAGCTTTAGGCTTCTGGGTGTTTAATGCCTATGATTTTCTTTGATAGGAAACAGCAAAAAACATTTCCAATTATTTTTTTATTATTCATTTTATTAGAAGAAATTACAGAGTCCTCAGGAAAAGACAAACTTGAAAGAAACCAACACACTCAGAGTCCAGAGAGAAATGTAAACCAATTCATCCAGTGTTCAGGTCCCAAATGGCAAATCCAGCCTCAAGAGATGTAGACTGCTCTTGAGGAGTCTGGTAGGAAAGCAGAGGGAAAACAGACTCAGGAGCTGAGATCCAGGCCCGCAGTGTGGGAGGCGGAGCTCTGGCCCAGCCACAGTGTCAGTGAATCACAGAGGTTATTTATCTTCAGACGTGGTTCACCTGGAAGGGTACTGAAGTGCAGCACATCCTCCAGAGGACACCCAGGGGCTGGCTCTCCACCACTGAGGAGGGAGGGGATTGAGGACAGGGGCATCCTGGTCAGTAAAGGAGAGGCTGCTGCCTGCCCTTACCAGCCACACGGGTCTCTCGTCTGTTTGCCAGCATTTTCTTTCTTTCTGGCCTGTCTTCACTTCTGCGTCTTATCTCTGCATTTGCACACCTCGCTACCCCCCCTCATTGTCTCTTCCTTTCTCTCTGACCTCTCTGTCTCTCACCTCTGTTTCCCTGCTCCTTCTTTCTCACTCATTTCTTCAGCTCTCTGTCTCTATTTTCTCTTTCCATTTCCAGTCTGCTTCTTAAAGGTCACTTTTGTCCCTTCTTTCTCCATGTTTGTTGTTTTCCTTTTCTCTTTCCTATCACTCTCTGTCTCATCTCTTCATTCTTCATTTCTCTTATTAGCCCCCAGCCTCAGTCTTTTCTCTTTTGGTTACACATCTCTCTTTTTTGGTGCCACCCCATGCCCTTGCAGCCTGTGGGGTGAAGGGAGGGGCAGGTGAGAGGGACGTGGACGTGAGTCCTCTCTCTTCAGTCAGATCTTTCCACACCTTCTCTTTATTGTTCATTTCTGCCTTGGCATCAGCTATGAGCAGAACTCAGGATGTCCCCAGGAGGGGAGACTCACAGTCCTATTTCCAGCCCTGTTTTATATGCCAGCAGCATCTGTACATTCTGAGGCTCATGCTTCCATGAACCCAGGCATCAGACACCGTTTTGTTGACCATGGACAGAGGTGTCTGGGGAAAAGCCAAAAGATGGAGGTTAAACCATTCAAAGCCTTGGATAGCCACCTTCTGAGCTTTAAAACAGGATGGTCACTCCTAAAACTCTAGATGTCCTGAAACTTGGAACTTTACACCTTTTCAGAAGTCTTCCCACTTTAGTGACGTATAGAAAAGGAGAAAATTTGCAGTCAGTACTGAAACTGGGACCGCCTCATTTTCAGGCACAGGAGGGTATGGCCACCCAAGCACAAGGGTTTGATCTAAGCTGAGGACACTTGGATCTGTCTTCATCTGAAGCTGTGGCCAAGCTGAGAGGAGTTGGTGAGAGAGAAGAGGGAACCACCTCTTGAGGAGCAGGCTGTTCTGATCACCGGTGACCCCTCTGGTCTTGCCCTGTGGATCCACACTCACACATGGGCAAACAGACTCCTTGGAGAAAAGAGATTTAAAATGAACCACCAGTGTTCAGCACAAGCAGAAAATTGGACAAGAGGTCTCAGAGTCCTTAGACCAATGCAAATTAAACTTTGATATGCTTGAGAATGATCTGTGTTGGTTCAAATGCAGACGCTAGGAATTTCACTGCATTCAGGGCCTGGAAAGAATCTTGCACTGTAAGAATTGGTTTGCATCTTCTTTCACCACCCTCAGTACCTGCAGAGACAGTGACTGGCTGTGCAGAGGGGTCCCACTACGATCGGGGCAGCCCCACTGAGCTGTGGCAGTAACCCCAGGCACCCCTGCTAGGGAGACAGCTCTGAAAGATTGATCAAACCATGAACCAGAAATGGTGCTACCTGCCACTGGTTCCCCAAGTGGTAACTGGGGGAGTGTGGCTTCAGGGACCTTTGCTGGGTCATTCTGTGCTGCCTTCACAAACAGATTACAAAAACTGGAAGTGTCTCGATTCTAGACTTTTTGCTCTGGTCAGCAGTGAGCTGGTACTAAACGAGTTCAATCAGGAGGAACAGTGTACAGTCAGAGTACAATCAGCAGTGTGGGTGGTTCCTAGTGTACACAGAAGCTAGCAGAAGAGGGGCCTCCAGGGTCAGGCTCTGGGTGTAGGAGTGGCATGAAGTTCATCAGAGGCCTGAACAGCTCCACGTTTTCTCACTGATTAGTGCATCACAGAGATCTCAAAAGCAGGATTTTGAGGGTTCTAACAGCAAGCTGCCTGCTTGTCAATCTTGGAGAGCAATCAGGCTGCTGTAATTACCTGCTCCTTACAGCCTCTGAGGGGCCTGGCTTAGTGGAAATGGCTGCTATTGCTGCTCTGCCTGCAAGCCTCATCTTTTGTTCCCAAATGTTGAGGACTGGCCTCTAAACTAGGCTATATCTGGCCAGTGCATACTGATAATCAGTTTCTGTGTGCACACCTCCCTTATGTACTTGCTGCTTCAATAGTGAGGTGTGCTGGAAAATGCTGGTTTCAGTCTCAGTCTGCCAATATCCAGACCTCCTTCCATGCTCTGGAGATTGCAATTGCCCTGCTGTAGTCTCAAGTCTCTGATAAGGACTGATGGGGAATAGCATCTGAGGGAACCTTAGGCTCTTTGGGGACTGGTCCATGGAATTGTCATGGGCTTTGGGGTTAGAGGTCTGAGAGGAGAGATGTTAAGTCTCCGTGCCCTCAGACTAAAGGTGGCACAGAGAGCCTGGCCACTGCTTCTTTGGCTTCACAAACATTTGCTTTGAAATCTAATTTTCCATCAACATGGCCTATGTTAATTAACTTTCGTTGGGAACGCTGAGCCCACCATAAACAATAATTTATTCATTCAACAGATGCTATATTACAGAGATAAATAAATAATTGCTTTTCTGGCAGAGTTCTTACTCTAAAAGGTGAAGCTGGAATTTGAAGTGAAGGCCCAGCGCATGGAGAGATCTCCACTGTGCTTTTCCTGCTTGATGCGGGGACACCTGATTAGTAGGGCTTCTCCAGAGAGACAGAACCAGCAGGGAAGATATGTAGGTCTAAGAGAGGAGATTTGTTAGGAAGTTGGCCCATGCTGTTATGCTGGCTGAGAAGTCCCATGGCAGGACATCTGCAAGCTGGAGACCCTGGGTGCTGATAGTCTTGCTCAGTCTAAGTGCAGAGGCCTCAGAACCAGGGGAGCCAATAGAGTCACCTTCAGTTTGAAATCAAAAGCCTGGGAACCCAGGATGGGGTCTGCTGGCATACATCCTGGAGTCAAGGGCAAGACGGCTGGGACTTCGAATGTCCAAGACAGGAGATGAGAATGTCCCAGCTTTCAAGGGGTTGGGGACCATTTTGTCTTCTGTAATTGTTCTCTCTGTCCCCGGCCAAGTGGGTGATGGGCATTTGCACCAAGGGTGGGTCTTCCCCACCAGGCCCACTCAGACTCATATGCTGACCTCCTCTAGAAAGGCCTCACAGACCTGTCCAAAGTCATGTTTTCTGAGGCTCTAGGTTTTCCTTCATCCTAACCATCGCAACATCCAAACGTGGTACTGGGGCTTGACAGGCTGACCTATAAGTGTTCAGTGCCAGTCCCATGGAGAAGCCTGGTGGGCAGGGAATCTTGGAATCTCAGAATCTCTGTCCACTTTCCATCCAGGAAAAATACAATATAGCACTTTGTCTGAAGGCCCACTCTAGAGAAGTCTCATGAAGTAGGGGAAGGAAAACTCCACATGAAAATGGAAATCAGACATTTGTGTCCTAGCTAACATCAACATGCCACTTAAACCTCCTGCATTTGCCTCAATTTTCTTGTCCACAAAATGAGAATAATCATGTTTTGGCTTCCAGTGTCACAAAGAGACAGCTCAAGTGAAAAGGGCCCCTTAGCTGTGGAAGCACCTAATGTATACCTCTGGCATCTTCTTGAGGCCTTAGCTGTCCCATTGTTTATTCTGGACCCCTTCCACCTTCTTAGATCCACTAATGGACTACCCTACACAGGATAATTACTCTCTTAAACACTGAAAAGCTTTTAAGATCTAACCCTAAACACATTTGTCAATGAGATGGGAGTTTTCGAAAGCAAATTTTCTATTTCCCTTGGAGAATGGCTTCAGTCACACTCTCCCTTTGGTCCCTCATGAGTAAGGAAACTACTCACTGGGAGAGATAGTCACCTCAGGGGCCCAGGACACTTGCTCAGAATGAGACAAATAATCCATTTCTGATTTCTTCACCTAAGATTTTGCTTCCAAATCACTAATGTCTTTTTTCATAATTTTCATTTAATGTGTGTTCACTTAGGAATGTATTCAGTCTTTAAACAAGGCTCTTGACTATTCCCTGTCTATAATCATCAAGTGAATACACTTGGCTGATGTGCTTACAGAGTCAATCTGTCCACGTCCTCTTATTTTAATCATTTAATATTTCTAAATACAAGACCAAAGCCATCAATCGAGCAGATGGCTTTGGTATGGCTAGAACACTCAAATCCATTTGATTAATACATCATTTACAAATGCTGGAGGTTTGGATTTGCTTTTTTTAAAAAAAATTAAAATAGCTGTATATATAAATGCTTATTAACAAAACTTTTAATTAATTGCAAAATCTTACCTTCACTGCAATTTATTCCAAACAAAATCTATTCCTTACTGTGTAGTATCCAGTTGGGAACCATATGATACATTAGTTCATTAATCTCTTTCTGTTTATATACGTCACCCATTTATCATATTTTAATCTAATCCCCACCAGCAAAAGACAACAAGAGAAAAAGAGACACAAATGCTGACGAAAGTTTGTGGATGGCTAGACAAGCAAGAGGAAAAATACTGATTGACACGAAACTGAATGGGTTCCCATATTTCTCACAGTTTTTTTTTTTTTTTTTCCTTTGGTACTGGGGATCGAACTCGGGTCCTTGTGCTTGTGCAGCAGGCAACAAAACCACTCAGCTAAATCCCTGGCCCAAAGGTTCCCATATTTCTGTTACCACACCAGTCCTGGAAGTATAGAAAATTAAGGTGACATTAGGGGATCCAATAGCTTAAATTATCTCAGCTCAGAGCATTTTTTCTACTTTACTGTTATAACTCACCATCAAACATTTCCTGTGCACCAACCTCCCACAATTAATGAGACAAGATTCTAATTTCAGGGGCCAAAATCCTACAATAATGCTCTGGGTCTTCCCTCGCATACAGTTGCTTCTTCTGGCCAAGGTGCTCCTGGCTTTCTAAGAACTGACTTTCACAATTCAGGGTCTTACGACATTTAAAGTGTCCTTTTACTTAACTGATTGCCAGAGCCTATCCTGAAAACAATAAGTCCCCATGTTCTCCTTGGACTTTGAGCCATTGCTCGTTTATAACTCCCGAATGTTGGGTACTCTGCCTGTGCTGTCTGCCTCAATAGTAAGGTGTGGTGGGAGGTGCTGGTTTCAGTCTTACTTTGCCAGTATGGAGCAATGGGGAGTCACCCTCTTGGACTCTTTCCTCAGCAGTAAAATGAAAGGGCAGTGCCTACGATTCTTAGAGAAGGATGCCTGACATTCTCTGATTCTTTTCTCCTCACTCTTGCTTCCAAAACACAGACTGATTGGAAAGAAGCAGGCCCCTTGATTCAGAGTACAGCAATAGATGTGATTTACTGTGATTGTAGTGTTCCTCTTTTTATACCTCAGGTCCTACAAGGCAGAGGGTTTATGGGACTCTTCTAGATTTCCCACTCTTGGGTAACATTCACCATATGAAAAAGGTCAAGTGCAGAGATGACTGCCTAAGGACAAGAGGGCATACCTGAAAGGACTCTCAAGACATTTCTACAAAAACAGAACAAAACAAGACAAAACAAAAAACTTGAGGTATTTTCTCAGCCAGTGGTGGGAAAGCAGTAAAGGAGAGTTTCAGTGTAAGGAGCTGGAACATGTATGATGAACAATGATGAGAATGGCTACAAACCAAAACAAAAAGCTCCCTGAAGAGGAAAGTCTAGGAGGACAGCATAGAAACCAAGGGCTGAAGAGGGTGGTGACTTTTTTGTTTATAATCTCCCATGACCACTGTGAAGAAGCCATTTGTCAAAGAGCCTGGCTGGCAAGCTCTCCACAAATGTTTATTCACCTGCCCTTGTAAATTAGATGCAGGTGTCTGTTATTCTCTCCCATGGGTCCCTCCCACCACCTGCTTTTTCAGACTATCAGAGAGGGAGCCCAGGGGAAAGAAAGTCAGGGCAAGGGTGTCTGGCACAGCCTGTGCCGGAGGGCAATGGCAGGGTCTGCTTTGCTGACTGGGGTCAGGGTCATGTTCAGCACTGGCTGGGTACTCGACAAAAAGTTGTTGCCCTGGATTTTATACCTGGGTACAACTTGTTGTGGGGGGCCACCATGTTTGAGGACATCCTGTTCTAGGAGGGACAGGAACCGTGCTTGAGTTGTCCCAGACAATTCCTTTTTAATCTCAGAAGGGCTCATTCTCAGCACATCCTACAGTTATTCCTGAGAACTATGAGGGAGAAACGGGGAACTGGGTGAGTCCTAGGCCCCCAGGGAACAGCTCCAGATGTGTGCCCAGGCACAGTGTACCCACAGAGCCTTCCAGGAGCCCGGAGTCACCCTCACTCCCAACGCCAGCAGGGAGGGTGGTCAGTCCAGATCACCACCTCTTCTCAGCCCTGTAACTCACAGCTGATGGGCTCGGGGCAGGAATAGAATGATGCTACCAGAGACAATTAATTTTACATGAATTCTGCAAGTATGGAAGCTCAAAAGTGGGCAGTGTCTGGGATTGTCTCTGCCTCTCAGCAATCGCAGCAGAATTGCCTCCTTTTTGTTGATGCATCTGTCACATTTCTTGGAGTGTCCCTCTTTGGTGGTTCCCAAAGAAGATAACTAAATGTGTAGAAAAAGGTTGTACATGGAGGAGAAAGGTGACATCTTTGCTAACAATTATTTTTTTCCCTTTGGTTTTCTTTCTTTTTCTTTTTTGGTACCAGGGATTGAACTCAGGACCTTGCGCTTGCCAGACAGGTGCTCCTTTGGTTTTCTTTTTCACTATTTCACTCTTATAATTATTTTTTCCTCTGAGTGTACAAGGAAAAAATTAAGGGAATGGCTTGGAGTCTCCAAAACTGGACTTTTTAGTTAAAAATGGAAACATCTGTATATTAGTTATAATACAGTCTTTTCTTGCAACCTAATAGATAATGATATTCAAATTTATTCTCTCAGCACTCTTATCTCTCAGGTTCTTTTCATCCGTATTTTAGTGATTCACTCTAAATTTTACCTAGACATGATTTTGATAGCTTGTTGGTTCCAAAAGAAATCTCCATGCGTGCTCTCTCTTCTACAAAAGGGTAGTATCACTCACTCTAAATGACCAAGGAAGCAGATTTCCAGGCTGGGGGAACATAATGATTGGGCTATATGTTTTGAATATTTGCTATCCTAACTATATTTTTGGGATCCTGGGTGACTTTAATGTGGTTATATGTGGCCCATTGCAGGACTCAGTTATGGAGGAAAATGTGTGCAAGATGAAACAACAATTTATGACTGCCCATGGTGTCCCTAAAGAAGGTCACATAAGGATGAAAGAGGTACCATTCATGATTGTATTTTTCTTGGCTGTACTTTCTTAGGTTGTGATTTTCCTTGAAAGACAATGGGAATCTTAATATTTGATTGGGAAATTAGACTTTCTGCGCGGCAGTTGGCCTGGATAACATTTTGGAAGTAATCACTTCTCCTTTTTCATCTGCTTAGTTGCTTAGTAACAAAGACTGTGTAATTCCTTCATCATTTTATTTAGGTCAATCAATATTTGTACCTATTTTATGATTGGGGACTTGGATGATGGAGGCCTTTCAGGTACTTGAGTCATCATCTGTCTCTCTGGAGTGTCTTGTTCAAACTAATCCTTGATGTAAGGAAAAATTGACAAGACATTAAATGAGTTTAAACTTGTGCATTAGCTCCCAGTGGCGCTGATCTCCCTGAAGATTATTAAAGACAAACAAAAAAATAGCTTTTTTCAACTCAACCTCTCTTTTTGAGTACTTACTAAAGCAAGCCAGTGTTTTTAGCTTGTAACATCTAGGATGGTCCACTTCTTACCTGATCTTTCCTCCTCCAATCCCAAAAAAGGTTACTATTTAGAAAGAAATTCCACCACAGTTGCGTACTGCTTCACATGAGTACATGTACTAAGAAGAGCATAGCCCTGTGAGCATCATAAAGCACAGCTACACAAAAATAGATGATATGTCACTCCCTCAGTGTAGCCTCTGGAAGCCACCAAGAGACACGGAACATGAGCTGTATGAGGCTGTCATGGGAGTGTTTCACATCTAGTAGGAGCATGATACCTTTGGAAAAAAAAATCAATAAATCAATAAATGACAATCATGGGCTCAGGGCTGCAGCTGGACTCTGTCTTGCAAGACAGAGGAGGCCTCTGCCTTATAGTGTGCATCAAGCCTGTTACCCAGGGGATACTCCTTAAAGCAACACTGGCCAGTGTCCCTACGACCTTGACTGCTATTCTTTGCTCCTTTAGCTGGCCAGAATGTTCTTGTCTGAGGATGAAAACTTTCTTCTCCTCTTTCGCTTGGAAGCCCCCTTGGACAGCAGTGTGGAGTTCATGCAGGTGAGTGTTGTGCTGCAGCCACTGCAGTCCCAAGAAGACTGAGCAAAGAAGCCTTCAGGAGCAAGTAGGGTTGCCCCTGAGCTGCAGATCCTCTAGTGGGCTCAGCCAGGTTTGCTAAGAATGGGGTGTAGAGCAGGGAGGGCTGGCACAAGCAACAGGGACAGCACATGTCCTGTCCAAAGCCAGTACCCCTGCGGAGCTCCAGGGAACTTTGCCCTTTGAGAATTCTGTCTGGAAATCCAGCCTGTCTGTGGAACTCACTGTAGTTGTGAAGGCACAATGCAGTCAAAACATAATCTACCCATGTGCTGATCTGCTTGCAACCACTGTGCTGGGGTAGAAGCTATAGACAATATCAGTGGTCCCTCCGGCTTCCTTCTTCTGGGGGACTGCCTCTGGTTGTTTCTGCTCTGTTAGAGAAAACCACCCATGGGCTCAGATCACCACTTTTGTCCTGCGCCCAACTCCTGAAATAGTCGTCATGCTCCCATTTAGAAATGATAGCGTCTTATCCTTTGGCACTATTTTGTTTGGCTTCATGTAAAATTGGACAAGCACCTGCATAGACAGTTCGCAGAAGAAATTTGCATAGACCATAAATGGATACCAATAACCCCCACAAAATGTAATTTAAAATAAAATAAAATAACTAAGTTTTTACAATCAAAGTGGTAAAGATTTTAAGGGATCCATAAAAACCCACAGTTCTGGGCCAGGGATTTAGCTCAGTGGTTCTGCTGCCTACCTTTCAAGCACAAGGTCCCGAGTTCAATCCCCTGTACCAAAAAACAAACAAACAAACAAACAAACATCCACAGTTCAATTAAGGAAGCCCTGAGATTGTCAAGGATGCTCTGCTAAAAGCCATGTCATGTGGAATAATTTTCTGGAAAGTAATTTTGCAAAAATTTAACTAGGGTCCTTTCAAATTTCACTGTCTGTGGGGCCAGGGATTTAGCTCAGTGGTTTTGCCGCCTGCTGTGCAAGTGCAAGGACCTGAGTTTGATCCCTGGTACCAAAATAAATAAGCAAATAAATAAATAAATAAAATTTCACTGTCTAGTGTTACTTTTTAAAGACTTAATAATTCTACTTCTCCAAGCATCTTTCTTAGACCCCTAATCAAAGACATAGAGCAAAGTTTTTTCTGTATGATCACGTTTGTTAAAGGTTGCAGCGTAAATTTAAAACTGAAAATAATATAAAAGCCTAACACTGAATGAAGAATGAGGTAAACTATGATACATTTATATGATTTATTCATTCTGCAAGTACTCATGAGTACTCATGTGTATGCTTGGAATGGTTCTAGGTGCATCAGGTTTAGTAGAAAAAGATCCCCTCTGACTATCACACGTCACTAAAGATCAGATTCCCAAAGAACAGCTTATGGCAAGGAGCTTTGTTAAGAAACAAAACTGTGTATGCAGTGTGATCTTAATTTTGTTTTAAAATGCATTTATCCTCACATTTGCACATATAAGATGAGTAATACACACAAGACAAATAATGATTGCAAATGGTATGATTTCAGATGATTTTCATATTCTTTGTATTTTTGTATTTTCCATTTGTATGTAGAATCATAGTTATTTAAGTTACTTTAATAACATTTTAAAAATGCTTGTAATTTTGTTTAAAATGCTCATAGAAAATTTTAAGTGAAGGGCCAGGGATTTAGCTCAGTGATTTTGTTGCCTGCCTTGCAAGCTCAAGGTCCTGAGTTTGATCCTCTGTATCCCCCCCCCCAATTTTTTTTTAAGTGAAAAAAACCCAAACTAGTCATGTGTAGGGCATTAGGACCAGCAATTAGGTTTTGCTGTGTAAGTAATCAAAGCATGAGAGGAAGAAACCACATAGAAATAGTAATTATCTCTGGGGATTATAAATTCTACTTTGAGTTTCTGAACATTATAAATTTCTACTTTTTGTATTTCATTAGTTTTGTACAATAAGTATGGCTTATTTTTTAAATCAGAAAAAAGTATTAGTATGCTAGATCTTGCGCAGTCTAGAATAACTGCAAGAAATGGAAAGAGTAAATAGTATGCGGAAGCTTTTTATCTTTTTAAAAAATATATTCTATTTTCCCTTCCTTTCTAGTTTGTAAATTTGTTTGTGTAAAGAAGAATTTTCCTGGGCTGGAGATTTAGATCAGTGGTTTTGCCACCTGCCTCACAAGTGCAAGGTCCCAAGTTTGATCTCCAGTACAAAAAAAAAAAAAGAAGAATTTTCCCTTTCTCTGAAGAACGTCTGTTTTGCAGATGTCATTGTGGATTTTTGAATTCTTTTAAAAAATTAAATTGGTTATAACCTATTATACCCTGCACATTTTATTAAATTCTAAGTTAATGTCTTTGTTCACCAGAACCATAAAATCTTTTTTTTTTTTGGTACTGGGGATCAAACTCAGGACCTTACGCTTTTGAGGCAGGCAGCGGAACCATTGAGCTAAACCTCCGACCCAGAACCATAGGATCTTAATGTCCAACTTCAGCTCAAGTGCCATTATAGTATAAGACATTATTTCTGTTCTTTTCTCTCTCTTTTTTTTGTTGTTGAGAAAGAGTGTCACTATGCAGTTCAGGCTGGCCTTGAACTCATGGAGATCCTTCTGGTTCAGCCTCCCGAGTGCTGGGATTACAGGTGTGTGCCACCACACCCAGCACAAGATACTATTTCTATCTTGTTTTCTTTAATCCCACACATTTTTAGCAGTCAACATTTATTTCAGTTTGCCCACATATTTGCCATTATCGTTGCTGGCTATTCCTTTTTGTATCTTGGATGTCCTTCATGTTTCACCTTCTTCCTAGCATACAACCTTTCCTAAGAGTCAGTTGGTACCAAACTATTTCTGGTTGTCTAGAAGTCTCTTTACTTTGCCTTCATTCTTTAATGATAGTCCTGCTAAATATTCACATAAAAATCTTTGGCCTTCCAAGGACCCAACTGTAGTAAACTCTAAGATCATTTAGATAGAGAATACTTGAAAAATAGCATTTAAGAAGCATGCAAAATGTTTTAAAAATTATTTGAAATTTTCATAGTTTTGGTCTATTCACCTAATAAAAGTTAGAATATAAATCGCACTTAACTTATAGCTTTGTAAGTTTAGCTAAATTCTGGCCTAAATGACAGAGGCTGAAAGGAGTGATGTTCCTGAACTGTTCTCCCTAAATAGCAGCATCAGATCAACATCTCCCATTCTCCCTACAGTGTCTGCAGTCAGGGCCCCGACTTGAAATAAGGTCCCTGCAGTCGGTAACATGGACAACCTAGCTAGGACCTAAACAGAATCTTGTCTATTAAAAAACACAACTACCTTGTGCTACTTTTCATTTTGTGTAAGTGTTAAGAAGCGTACAAAATGATGAGTCTTGTCTATGGAGTAATCAGAAGTGGTTACAGTAACAGCATTTGTCCAAGAAAGCAGTTCCTCAAAGACTTCTAGCTGTTTTGTCATCTGGTTCAGAATGCAATCATATTTTCAGCTAGAAGAATGCTGATCTCAAACCAAGGAGAGGGACAGCTTGTCAGAAGCAGTTTGTTCCCTCTCCCCAGAGCCAAGACTGTTTAGGCGACTTTTCTGCAGATTGTTATCAATATTGTTTAGTTCGGGGCCTGGGATTTAGCTTAGTGGTGCCACCGCCTGCCTCGCAAGGGCAAGGTCTGGAGTTCGATCCCAGGTACTGCCCCCCCCAAATATATATATATATATATATATATATATATATATATATATATATAGCTCAGTTCATCCTTTCATTAAGATACTGCAACGTGGAGTTCTGTAAAGAGATGATTCAGTCTGATTTCCCACCTTGTGTGGCACCCAGGATTTGTCTCTTGTTTACCACAAGTCCGACTGTCTGATGACACTGCAGGCTGTGTCACCTGGGCCCAGCACATACACCTGGAGTGGGCTTTGGTTCCACTTCACACCTCTCTGGGTTTGTGCCTCCCTATCATGTGGGTCTTGTAGGAGTCCTCTCACTTTCTTGCCAGCTCAGCTGTGTATTTAAGGTGTTGTTTTTCAGTGTTCCGCATTTTTAAGTGGTTAGTGCAGAGAAGGTTTCTTAGTTTGTAATATTGCTCAAATTGAAGTCCTTTCCTTCTTATCTTTCTATTTTGAGCTTCTCCAAAGAACCCTAGCAATGTGATCTTCATGAATTTGAGTTCAGTCTGAACAATTGCTGTCACCAAAGGAAGCCCAAAATTCCTTGTAAAAAAGCTTATTTGTATTCAGTTAAGAACTGTTTTCAGATACCTAAGCATAGGAAATAACAGCAATAAGTCAACCCCAAAGTATTGGGGGATAAATGGACTAATGATCTTTGTGTATTTCAGATTTGGCGCAGATACGATGCGGACAGCAGTGGCTTCATATCAGCTGCTGAGCTTCGAGTAAGTGTCACTGGGCGAAGGGGACTGTCACGGTGAAGTGCTGCTTTGTTTATCATTGGGAATTTGATTAATAAAAAACATGAGTTTGCTTTCTGTGGCCCCCCAAAAAATGGATTTGAATTTTTTACATTTGAAACAATGTATTCATGTTTGGAAGATTTACAAAATTCAGGTTACATTGCTGTCTTTGGGAAAGAGGCATAACTGAGCATTTAGAATACTTTTTTTCACCCCAGGGGCCATTTTCTGGGTCCCATGAGTTCTCTTTAAACAGTGATAGCTCTGCAATTATGAATTGATTGCTTGTTAAAAGCGTTTTATTTCCTCCTTGAAACAGACAAACAGGCCTCTCGAGACCTTTGCAGCTTATTTACTTGCTGAATAAATGTCACTTTTCTCTTGATGTCACAGAACTTCCTCCGAGACCTTTTCTTCCACCACAAAAAGGCCATTTCAGAGGCAAAACTGGAAGAATACACAGACACCATGGTGAGTCACAGAGAGTGACTTGCAGGATGGTGGCACTTGGCGGCCTCCTCCAGCCCTTGGGACTTGCTTGTAGACTGAATGAATGCATGAGAAAAACCTCGTTGCTGGGGAGCACTGGGTAAAATTGAGCTGTTTTAGCCCCTCTCAACCTCAGGAACAGATTGCATGAAAGCCTCACTTGTTTCTGGGGAAACCAGGAAACTCCAGGTGACATTAGGTTTCTAAGCACCTAGACAGCGACTTCCATGTTAATTAGTCACACAGCAATGAGTAAGCAGGGACCTAGTCTGTCAGACGGACACTGCTCCCTGCCGACGTAGTGGGTGACTCTCAGCACTGAGTGCGCTGACCTGGAGTAGCGGAAAGTCAGGCAGATGGAAGATATGTGTCTTTCCTCTGCCACTTACTCTATCACCTAGGAAAAGTGTCAAGCTTCTAAGCTTTGTTTACTTATCTGTAATATGAGACCTAAGGGTACCTCATTACTTTGAGGCAAAGGGACTCCATGCAGGTAGAACGCCAAGTTGAGGGCTGGGGATTTAGCTCAGTGGTTCTGCCGCCTGCCTCAAAAGTGAAAGGTCCCAAGTTTGATCCCCGCACCAAAAAAAAAAAAAAGAACACCAAGTTGTGTGTGTCTGGGACAGAATCAGTGCACATGTTTGCTCTCCCTGTAGTGCAGTGGTACCGTGAAATTGTCCTTAGTTGGTTTCAGCAGATGCAACAATGAGTATTAAATCGTTTTGGCTGTAAAGGTACAGCCAGTCAGAAGGTAATTGACACTGACAAGTTGTAGCACCAAACAAACATCAAAATGTTTCGAGTACCAAACTCAAGTTTCAAAGCAGTTAAGTACAGAGCTATGACTGTAGTTGTGTCCTCATTGTGAGTATTTCACAATCCTCTCATGGTGCCCTTGTCCCAAAGAAAGCTGAGACTATTTCAGTGTGAAGTTCCCTGCCTTTGAGAACTCGGGCTCATACTCGGTTTTGCTACCTCACACAATGCATTTCTCCCAGCACTAGCCAACAATTCCTGTGGAACTGGCTTCTCCACTTAGTGTCTTCTCATTCCCAGCTCTGCACTTCAGCTCATCAGATCTGCATCTTTTAGTAAGGAAGCAGTGTGCTGACCAAGGCTTAACTGTGTACTTGTGAGATCGTTACAGTTATTATGTAACGGTTCCTGAGCAGACTGATCTCACTGAGCCTTGGGTTGGAGAGTCAGGGGTGCAGACCACTGAGAAGAGAGTATGGGCTTCTCTCACAACGTGAGCCCCTAAGTTGATCGGCAGAGGCTTGGAGCTGGTGTTTCCCAACACTGAAACTCACTTTAAAGGTCATGTGACTAAGAAATGCCAAAGATCGGGCCGGGGATTTAGCTCAGTGGTTCCAGTGCCTGTCTCAAAAGCACAAGGTGCTGAGTTCTATCCCTGGCACCAAAACAAAACAAAAAAACCCTTTGCTTGATCATTTTGGGCTGGGGATTCAGCTCAGTGGTTCTGCTGCCTGGACCACAAGCACAAGGACCCGAGTTCAATCCCTGGTACCAAAAAAAAAAATATGCCAAAGGTATCAGTTGTACTGGAAGCTAACCTGCCCTGGTTTTTAGTCCTGGGCCCTCTTTGCCTTGAAACCTGGACCCCACTATTCTGAATGCTACTTCCTGTCATATGATCTGCCCTGGGAAGGAAGAAAGTGTTCTGGACCATGATCATTTATAAATGCCCTGGATAGGAGAAAGGATGATGTCAAGGGGAGAATTAAATCCCAGGACAGGATCTCAATTAAGGAAGCAAATTGGCTTCTTACTATGTCTATTTTTTTTAATAGCATGCAAAGTGATACTCAAAATCCTGAATAAATACGAGCATGGGACTAAAGGTCAAGTGCAAAGTTCCGCAGAAGGAGGAAGCAGTTTTCTGGTCACAAGATGGGTCACTAGGTCCTTTCGACCTAAGCTGCAGGGAGCCCTGCAATAGAATGAACAATATAAGCAGGAAATTTGATGGAAATAGCCAAAGGCCAGAACAACAGGAGATTCTTTTTCTAGTTGAGCATATTTAATTTCTTAACATTTTAACAATATTTATTTTATATCCTAATTTCTTTCTCTTTTTTTTTGGTACCGGGTATTGAACTCGGGACTTTGCGCTTCCAAGGCAGGCGCTGGAACCACGGAGCCAAATCCCCGGCCCTATCCTAATTTCTTAGTCCTTAATTAAAGTGATACAGTTTTAGGAAATAATTGCTCCCTTCCTTTTTTTGTTGCGCATGTGCTAGCAAAGTAGGAAAAAGAGACTATGAAAGAATAAGCAAAGAATGTAGGAAATGCAAAGATGGGAAAAGAAAAGTGCGTGTTTATATGAACCCTTTTACTTTTATTTTTTTTTGTTTTTTTTTTTGTTTTTATTTTTTGAACCCTTTTAAGAGAAGCAGTATCAACCCACAAAGTTCTAGGAGGACACTGTAAAGTGTTTCACAGAATTCATCTGGAGCCACATTTAAAACCCACAAGTTACATAGCATGGTAGTGTGGGCTTCTTTTCAGACATCATGCATATATTTTTTTCTCACTTTTCAAGCCGCATAATGACATTGTTCATCAAGCACTGTTAGTGCATTATTCAGCAAATACTTTGATCACATAAATCAACCTTGGTTAGCAGAGGGCAATCAGCTGCCATGTGCAGTTCCTTCTTTTAAGTGAAACAGCTCTATGCTTAGAGCTCTGTGTCACAGGAACTTCTGGAAGTGCACTCCTATTTCAGCTGGGTTTGCAGTGCACCTGCCACCTGACTGTGGATAAATTAAGTGACACCTTGGTTAAAGGTATGTGTATACCAGCTCCTGGTACAATTAGCTAATAGCTCATCCAGACAGTAAATGTAAATGAAAGCTCTTTTAGCTCTTCCCAGTTCCTCTGGAGGTTTTGATCTAAAGTCTTTGGCTGAGTGCCACACAGCAGTAATAAATACTGTGCTTTGAACATGGCAGAATGTGTCTCACAAGAGGCTTGCTCCCTAATTCAACAGCTCTTACAGTTCAGCCTTCTGGAACACCTGCGTGCTGGGCACATTTTTAAACATTGATGTAGCAGAATATTAGCACTGGCTGTTGCTATGTCACTTTTATTCACTTATAAAGCATGAACTATGCAAAATGAATAGATTCACATTTTGCATCTTTAGCTTATTTCCCGTATTTTCTAGCATATGAAGCACTTTGACTTTGAAGGCCTGTCCTCATTCCCTACTAATAATACTAAACTACTTTCTGATTGCTTAATATATTGTAGCTATATTTTTTCCTACTTTTCTTCATCTGCCTCTTGCTCATCCTTCAAGATTCAGTTAGATATTGTCTTGCCCCGAAAAGCTTCTTCCATAGTGAGTCCCAGGATCCCTTCTCCAGGTCCCATTCATTTAATTCCTCCCCCAAATATTCATTAAATATTTACCATGCCTCAGGCACTGTTCAAGTCACTGGGGATTCAACAGGGAGCAAAATTGGCAAAGAAAAGACTGAGGAGAAACAGTATATGTAATAAATAATAAATCATGTTGCATGATAGAGAGTAATGAGTGTTGTGGAAAAAATGGAGTTGTAGAGCCTGCTGGGGATGTCTGTGGTCCAGGGCAGCTGCGGTGATGGCTGGGGAGAAGGTGTAATTTCCAACAGGTTGCCCAAGGAAGGCAAGAGGTGAGGAAGGACTACGGTAGAGCTAGCACAGGCCAGAGGGCAGACACATTTGAGATATTTTGGAGCAGCGAGAGCCAGTGTGGCTGGAGCAGAGTGAGCAAGGATGAGACTAACCAGTGTCCAGACCACGCTGGGCTTTTAGGCGCTTGTGAGAACTTGCAGCTCTGTCTGGGCAAGACGGGGGCTGCTAGAGGGTCTGAGGCAGAGGATGTCACCATCTGGCTGCTGTGCCGAGAAGAGCTTGGAATGGAACGGACAAGACTGGAATCAAGAGGACTCATAAGCTGCCCTTGCTTCCACCCAGGTGAGAGATGGCAGCAGGGGCCTCCAGCTTGGGATAGAGAAGTTTGTGGGATGGAATTGACAGGATTTGCTGATAGAACATGTGAGTCTGGGATGGCACTGACACAATCCATGTGTGGGTATGGTGCCATGCCAGCCTGTGCCTCCTTGAGGGCAAGGACAGCATCTTTTCTCCATGTGCCAGCCCACAAATGGGCTAGGCACATAGTAGGCAACTTAGTGCAAATTAACTTGAATTTTCCATTCTTATCTAATAGCGAGCTATGACTAAACCATGGCAGAATCTTGCCCTGCACTCCCGTTATAGCTCTTGCTCCCCTGGTTTGCCTGGAAGATTGCAGATTGTACATCCCAGGCTTCACACACGCTTTCTCCAAGTAGTGCCTCAAGTCTGAAATTCCTTTTTTCTTTTCCCTTAAAGTGGACTCTCCCCAGAAAGGGAGCCTGGCAGTGCTGGCGTGCATCCATGTGATAGTCTACTTTCATGGAACATCAACCAGCACATATTCTGCTATTGAGTATTTTAATCATAATAATTGTGTTCACTTTATACTGAGCTGATTTTGAAGCATTTTCAAACATCTCATTTGATTCACACCAAATCACATAAAACTCCCTCTCTACCAAATGAAACTTCCGAGGATTATAGATTTTAACAGGTCAAATGTGTAAAGAGAGGAGTGGAAATTCACAACTCAATCTGCCTTGAAAGCCTGTTTTCCACTGTCACATTCTTGTCTCAATGTTGAAATTTTACGTTGTTAAAAAGAAAATTTTCAAAAGAGGGAGAGCAAGGCTCTACAGACAAGTCGGGAAGAGGACATCCTGGGAAGGGGGCCGGGGATTTAGCTCAGTGGTTTTGCTGCCTGCTGTGCAAGTGCAAGGACCCAAGTTTGATCCCCGATACCAAAAAAAAAAAAAAAAAAACAATCCTGGGAAGAAATAGAAGAATCAGGTAATTATAAATCAAGTGAGGGAACCTGGATTGTCTAAATAGCTTTAAATATAAGACAATACAGGAACCACAATAGGATTTATTACCCAGAAAAAAAGATTTTTCTTAGCATAAAGTTCCTAATAATCCAAAGAATTGACAGTTTATTAAACACCAAGCAGAAAACAAATTAATGAAAGGCAATGGGAAATAAAGAACAACACAATAGTTCTGATGAAGACAGAAACTGCCATTCAGCTGGGGAAGGGAGGGGAGAGAGGAGTGAATGGTGCCTACATACAACCCCAAAAGCTCTCATTCAGACAGCCCCCCATCAAAGGAGGGGGCCAGGGAGGAGGCTGTGAGAGTTCAGAAAGTCAGTGCAGTCTCTGGCTTAAAGGACCTGGTGTGGCGTACACTCAGCCTGGCACTCTGAGTTGGTACAGCCATTCTCTTAATAACCTCCAGGCTTAAATCTAAGGAACCACTAATTGGCAGCATCTTGCAGCCGCATGCCCAGAGCTGAAGAAACCTTGTGATGTGTAAGTCTTGATGATGTAGAGTTTAGATCCATTGTAGCATTCTGGGATCAGGGGGATCAAAGAGGTCTTGTCCATTGGCTGAGACATTACTATTATTCTGTGTCTGTTTCACTGCTAAAACATCATAGCTGTTCTGCTCAGGTGTGCTGCAGTTAAACACTCATTTTGTTTGAAATCAACCCCTGGAGCTAGGGCCATGACTAAAATAACTCTCCTCAAGCAGCCCCTTATATCCTCTTTATGCACTGAGATGATTGCTAAGGAAGTCTGCTGAGTCTCTGCCCAAAGATCTGTGTTTGATCAGAAGATGAAATGAGTTTGATTTTGGCCAATCTTTTTCATTCCTCTCTAAGTTGCAGAGGAGGCCATACTTTCCAATGAACAGATTTTAGAATAGGACTACTGGGCTGGGGATTTAGCTCAGTGGTTCCGGCGCCTGCCTTGCAAGCGCAAGGTCCCAAGTTCAATCAATCCCTGGTACCAAAAACAAAACAAAACAAAACAGAACAATAGAATAGGACTATTGATTTTTTAAGGACTTCTTCCTTTTCCCTAGAGAACTTTGAGTGTATTAACTTTTAGAAATAAACTCTTGAAAATGACTTCTACATCCTGAGCTCTAAGTGACTCACCAAGTGTGAAATCACATTACTGCTCCTTTAATGACTTTTTATTGAACAAGGAACACAGTCATGGTAACACTACGTTAAAGCTTTGGTTCTAAGGTTTAGCATAAAATGCTAAATGGATTCAAATTGACCTGAATAAGGATTGACACATTGGAAAACTCCCTAAGTGTGACTAATGAATGAGTCATGCCAAACAGCCAATCAGGAGAGAGAAGCTGAGGTCTCACACATTGTCTTACCCTGATTCCTAATTAATGTTCCGGAAAAGGAAGGAAATAAAACACTGTTGTGATCCTGAAGCAGGATGTGCTGCCAGCAGTGGACAGGGAATGATTAGCTGCCTGGCTAGAACATTATTAGATAATGTTTAGTTTGGTGAATGTAAGCTAATAACCCTGGGAGATGTTAAGTTCATGTACCAAATGAAAGCACAGAACTTGAAATATTGTAAAGCAACAAATTAAATTCTGAGACTTTGACAGACAAAGGGAATTATATGTGGTTATGCTGGCCCCCATTCTGTACCCTGGTCTTGACTCTCATCCTTCCTACCTGGATTAAAGTAGCCACCTCTGGCTTGCTTCCCTCCTAGATCAGGGCACACACCTCTCTGAGCCAGATCAACCTGAGACAGGTCAGGGCTCAGTCCTGAGGTATCTCCTCTTCCTGTGTCTACCGTTGCTCTACAGAGGATATAAACTGTTGTTTGGATTTAAGTCCTAGCTAAAGACTGACAACCTCTAGTGTGTATCACTGGCTCAGACCATTTCTCTGAGCTCCTTGAGTGTGCTTGGGTGTGTATCACCATGTCTAGATGCATCTCAAACTTAGCATGTCTAAATTGACATCCTGAACTCCACTCACAAACCTGCTCCACTGGGGTGAACTTGACCTTTCAGATTTTTCAAGGCAAAACTCTTGAAAGCATCTTTAATGCCTCTTTCTCTATCACTCCATATCTAATCAGCCGATCCTACTGGATACTATATTCGTTCATTTTTTGTTGCTATAACAAAATATCCCCTTTAAGGTAAAAAATAACTACTAAGAATGGTTTCCAAGAACGTTGTTGAATGAAAAAAGCAAGCTGCAAAAGAGTATATAGAATATGGTCCTATTGGCAGTAGGTTCTATCTATTGGTAGGTAGTATGTGTGTGTGCACACATTTTAGAAGTTTCTAGGATACAAGGATTCTTTGAGTGGTCATTACCTCTAGAGTAGGTAAGGGAGGGATATTGTATTCTTCCTGCTGGATATGTGTGTATTTTTCACTTCTGTCATATATCCTACTTTAATGCTCAATTACCAGTTGTTTAAGAAATTCACAGATTGGTTCCTCTATCACTAGACAATAGTTATGTTTTGGTTCTATTGTGTGAGAAACTATCAACTGAAGAGAACTACTACTAATCCAGTAGTGATTTAGGTAAATTTATATTTCACAATAACTATTATGTCTATCAAGATCTGAAAAGTTATAAAGAAACATATTAACCAGTTTAGGGAAAATGCTGGGTAACTCAGTTCCTAAGATATATCTTTCCTGAGAAGGGAACTACCATTCACAAAATTTTAAGGAGTTTGTAAGACATTGTACTCCATTTCTGGGCACACTTATAGTGCTTTCATTACTTAACTTTCTTATTGTTGGGACACAATATTTGACACCCATAACTTAAAAGAGGAGAGGTTTAATTTAGCTCATGATTTCAGGGGATTCAGTCCATGGTCATCTGGCTCCAAGTTAGAAACATCATGGTGGAAAGGTGTGGTAGAACAAAGATGTTTAGTTCATAGTGGCTAAGAATGAGTGCAGGGGAATAGCATCAGAGAGGATGAGGCCAGGGATCAGACATAGACTCTAAGGCTGCACCTTCATGACCCCAGACACACCCAGAAGTGTGCTCTACCAATCTTCTGAGTGGCTCCCAAGCCAATCAAGTTGATGCACTCAAGCTTACTTATCACAGCAACTACTTATAGTTCTACTGGAAATGGTGACCTCTGAGCAAGGGACTGGGAAAGCAACAGTAGAGGTGAGGATGTTCTGTAAGATCCTCACAACCCTACTGCAGATACCCTTCCAAAGGGAATCCTACCCCCAACTGTCATAGCTCTCCAGGAATGAATTAGTGCCAAGAGGAGGAAAAATACTGAGGCCCATGTTTCTTTTAACTCAACAAATTTTGGATGACTACCACATGCAGGCTGTTGTCCCGGGTACTTGGGGCATATCATAGACAAAACAACCATACTGTCTAGCACTTATCAACATTTCATCTGGATCCTGTCTATGACCCTGGACATGTTACCACACCTTTATGCCCTTGTCCTCAGCTGCTCAGTGCAGAAGAAGCAGGCCTATGGGTAATGTGCCTGGTGAACTACATGTAGGTGGTAATGGAACATCCAGCCCCAAATCCCACCCAAGCAGTAGGTGGGGCTGGATGTAGTGTCATGTTTAAGGGACACAATTGGACATGTTGTATGTCCAAATGTATAAAAATATGACCTATGTCTTAAGAGATTCTACGATATAAATGTTTGGTGCCAGTGTTTGGGGAGAATGGGCTTTCAAATTCACTTGAAATGAAAACTGATTTGGAGAGGGAGAAAGGATAGAAGACTAGTGTATTTTTTTAAGGCAAAAATCTGTTAGATATATTTTAAGATTTTTTTCATTGGCTTTTCCCTATGAAGCTTCCTTATATAGATATGTTTAGAGATATTCTGCAGCCTTAAAGTGTTGTGACATCACCAAATTCACTCACATTCCAACTCAGCTCTGAAAATAAGTGCATCTCCTTGATTTTGCCTGAAACAATCTGGTCTTCCCGATTTGTGCTTAGTGAAGACATTTTTAACTTTGAGTGCTGTCTCATGTAAGCAACGTCTGCTCTAATAATGTAATCAGGGACTTTGGGCAATAGTGAGTTTCTTCATGAGAGGAGAAGCTCAGCTCAGTTCCTTGCCTTCATGGAAACATGAAATTTCTTCTTTACACTACAGGGAGTACTTAGGATATTGGACCTCCAGACTTGATTGTTGATATGCTGTGTGGGGGCTAATAAAATAATTAGAAAATCCTGAGTCAAAGCAAAAACCAAGATTTCAAGCTTGTAATCAGTATGCAAAATCCCATTATGCCTTTCAAAAATGGATAGTTACTTCTTATATCTACCAAATCATTGTGGGTTTCTTCCCAAACACATGGTAGGGCTGTACTGCTCACCCCTTTGAAGTTAGGTGTGGCCAACAACTTGCATTGGATGATGACATTTTAATCACTGAGCATTTGCCATTCTCTCTTTTTGCCATGGCAACGAAGAATGTTGACAGAGAGTAGCTACTTTGTCACTCTAAATTTCAGAGTGCAGACTACATGGAGTAGCTCCCAGCCAACCCTGGGTTCTTATATAACACAAGCAAGAAATGATCTTGTATTGTGCTAGAGATTTAGGGGGCTTAGTTACTATGACCATCCTAATACAGAAACTAAGATGCAATTTCCTTTTGTAGCAAATACCAATTTCACCCAAGCAGATACGATCCTCAGCCAATTAAGGCAAATGTGTAATTAGAAGGGCAAAATAAGGAAGTGCTTTACTAACTTTCAGAATGAAATCTTGTTACTAGTATTTCTTGCAACCATATTCCTTTCTGCATTTCAGATGAAAATCTTTGACAAAAATAAAGATGGTCGGTTGGATCTCAATGACCTGGCAAGGTGAGTGGCAACAACATCATGGATTTGGAAACATCTTTCTAGGGGTTTGATGACAAAATGTGTGTCCTTTTAAATTGGAGTTCAAGTCTCCCCTGGAGACCGTAGACTAGGTGCATCTTACCAAGTAAACTGCAGTGGCTCTGAATCTTTTGGGCTAACAGATTCCTTTGTGAAGATAATGAGAGCTCTTTCTCTCCAAATGCACAATATACAAAATTTTCATAAAGTTTCATGAATGGGTCATAAGCAGATTCTGCCCTCTGAGGTCAGACATTCATGGTCCCATATTAGGGTCCATGACAAAACACACTGTGACCCCATTCCCTGGCTTCAGGAACACTGAGCAGTTAGTTCAGGACAAAACTAACAACTGAGGCTAGCTCCAGCTCAGTGCTCTCTGGCCTTTCAGTGCTGGGGTATCCTCAGAGGGCATCAAGTGCCAAAGAGTATTGCAGGAGGAGGAGAAGAGGAGAGGATAAGAGCCAATGAGGCCCCGTGTACAAAAATGCTTCTGTGAGTTTAGTGTGACATGCGGCTGGGCATCACCTTGTGTACCAGGCCACTTTTTGTTGCTATAATAAAATACCCAAGGTAGACTACCTTATAAAGAAAAAAGTGTTATTTAGCTCACAGTTTTGCAGGCTGGAAGTCCAAAGAGCATGACATAAGTCCTGGCAAGGGGCCCTCTGACTGTACCACACCACGTGTGTATCTCTGTGTCTGTGTGTCTCCTTCTTTCTATAAAGCCACCAGGATTCAACATGGGCTCTTATCAAGCCTAATCACTTTCCAAAGGCACCACCTCTAAACAATATAGTTGGACTAAGATTGCACCCTCTTACTTCTGTTAACATAGATCTTGAAATTAAACTTCTGCCTGAGTTCAGGGGTGGGTGAGCTGAGGGGCATCCTTATTTAAACCATAGCAGCATTTTTGTCAAGGCTGACTGCCCCCAAACAACATGCAAGTGTTTGCAAAACAGAAAGAGTCTGAGCAGGTGGTCAGATTTTGGAATCACTGGGTGCAAAATACATGGATATAACTGTAGCCCTATGGGGGAGCAATTGTAAATCCAAGTGCCTCAGGATCAGTCTCGGTGGCAACTGTGAACTGGATGGTGACAGGACTTAGGGTGGCAGCAGACGTAGCCAGGGGAGAGGAATTGCATGGACCAAAGGTCATATTTTCAGTGGCAAGAAGTTAATGTGAGCACGTCACAGCAGGTGTAGTTTTTGTCCGGTAGCAGATACTACCTGCACCAGCTGAGTGTTTTCTTGGCAGCTGCTTATGCCAGGTTTTGAGGGGTCTGTGTGAAGAAAGAAACACCAGGAAGAATCACTCCTTAGCAATGACCATGGCATTGATGCCAGCACACAGATAGACTTCTACCCATGCCTCCAAGGAGCTATGAGGCAGCCGTTGTGTCCTCCACAGATACTTCCCCAGGATTTTATCTTCCACTTTAATGATGAACAGACCAGCCATAAAGAGATGAAAGTGCTTCTCCCAGAGGCCCAAGGCAGGAGGAATCCCGGCCCCTAGTGTTGCCTCTGGCTGGGTCCCAGGCTTTCTTATCTCTTACATTCTAGGTTGTGTCATCTGGGAAAGATTCTGCTAACTTCTCCTTTCAATGGAATGTTTTTGGTACCAGACTCAAACTCAGGACCTTGCACTTTTGAGGCAGGCACAGTGCCTCTGAGCTAAATCCCAGGCCCAGTGGAATGTTTAATCCATATCAATTTAACATAATTAGTGATAAGACAGGGTTTATATTTGCCATTTCACCATTTGTTTTCTTCTTTTCTCTATTCTTCCCTACCACCTCCTTTATGTTAAGTATTTTGTAGAGTGCTCTTTTAATTTCTTTATTTTTTAAGTTATTTTCTTAGTGGCTCCTTGAGGGATTACAATTAACATCTTAGTTTAGGACAATCTAATTTGGGTTTAATGTTAATGTAATTTCAATATTATATTAAAACTTTATTTCTGTATTGTTCAGATCTCTCCCTCCTCCTTTGTGTTGTTCAAATTATGTAATTATAGACCTATCAACATAGATTTTTCTTTCTCTTTCTTCAGCCCTCCCTTCCTCCTTCCCTTCTTTCTTTCCTTTCTGCCTTTCTCTCTGTCTCTGTCTCTCTCTGTTTCTCTCTGTTTCTGAGTCTCTCTCTCAACAAGATCTCACTCTGTTGCCCACACTGGCCTGAAACTCCTGGGCTCAGGGGATCTTCCTGCCTCAGCCTCTTGAGTAGCTGGGACTCCAGTCATGCACCACAATGTCTGGCTCACAGATTTTAATTATTGCTTTATGAAGCTGACTTTTAGATGAGATAGCAAAAAAAAAAAGTTACAAAGAAAAATACATTTATGTTATCTTTTGTATTTGTTTATATGGCTACCCCTACTGGGATTATTTCTTTATGTGGTTTCAAGTTTCTGTCTAGTGTCCTTTCATTTCAGGCTGAAAGACTACCTTTAGTTTTTATTATAGGATATATTTATTAATGATGATGGTTTTTGTTTTTTAATTACTTAGGAACATTTCTAAACTAATTCCATAAAGTCTGTATTCTTTGTTATGATCTCTGCTCACCCCAATGCTCAGTTCATGATTGGACAGAGATTTTAAATGCCCAGAACCAATAAGTCTCCCAGACTTTCCTAAGGGGTTCTGTGTACGTGCTGGCCCAAGTCAACTGCCATGATGTTCATTGTTATTACCAAGAGTCAGCCATTTTGTTTTTTGTTGTCCTGTCTTTCTGTTCAGAATAAGCACTCCCCCAGATTGCTGCAATACTTTATTTTCTAGAGTTCTGCAAAGTTATTCTGATCATTCTTTCCCTTTTTCCCATGGCTTTTACAGAAGAGGAAATTTTTGCAAGCTCATACTTTGCCATTTTCCACTAAGTTGAATTTTTAAGCATCTCTCTATGGTAACTAGTAATCTCTATGAAAACTTTTCTCCACTAATCTGTTTCTATGATGTAGGAATTCTGTATTTCAAGCACCTATACTATTCTCCAGGGTAATCTGGAAGACACTTATTCTTCCCCCACATGCTATAAATTTGCTTGTAAGTGCGAGCTGATAGATCATCATGTGAATTTTATTTATTTTTTCCTATTTAGGATTCTGGCTCTTCAGGAAAACTTCCTTCTCCAATTTAAAATGGATGTAAGTAGTGACATTCCTCTAGATGGGTTTATATCATTTTTGTTTCTCTGTGGATTTGGGAAGAAAGGAAGAAAGGAAGACAACCATTGTCTTTGTCTTAACTAATTTAGAGACTGACAAGGTTCAGATTGGAACCCAGGGGTCTTAAGGGTCATTGACTCAGTTTATAAAAGTTGCCCAAGACCTTGGAAAAACTGTATAGTGCTAGGTTGACAGAATGTTTTCTCCACACACAGGCCAGCTCTACTGAAGAAAGGAAGAGGGATTTTGAGAAAATCTTCGCCCACTATGACATTGTAAGTGTGTCTCCTTGTGTCATGCTGGCTGTCATCACATGGGCAGCCTGCTTCCCCCCTGGGCAGGGTCATCCCACTAGAAAAGAGAGATCTCACATGGGTGTTGCTAGGTCAAGCCACCCTCAACTTCTCTAGATGATTTCTGAGAACTAAGTGAAAATGAACAAAGAAGTATTTATATTAGAAAAGAAAAAAATCACAATTAAAAATTTTTTTTCTTCTTGTATTGAAACTAAGCAAAAGTTTTCACTTCTTGTAGGACTAAAAGCCATTTATGATAGTACTATGCTCAAAAACAAAAACAAAAAAATCCCAACATCCAACCCAAACAAAGAGAGGCAAGGCCGTACTTACTTGGCATAATAATAAGAATATTTCTCTGTTGGATCAGCTATTTAGTCATTCTTCAGAGGAGAGAAAATAATAATTCTAAAGCATCAAATTTGATAGAGATCGCATTTTTTGAGAACAAGGTAGGATAATGTGATAAAAAAGAAAAGAAAAACCAAGCAAAAAGTTAGGAAAGATCCTAAGAAATAGCTTCCTGAAGTTGATCAGACTAAATGTCTGTGTCATATTCTGAATAGAGAAGGATATCACCTAAGGAAAGCAGCACAGCGTATTGTTTCTGTGACCAACCATGCAGGTTTGAATTATGGCTTATCAGCCAGGTGACCTTGGTAGGTTCCTACATCTCTGTAGTGTCCCTGTGCTTTGTTTTCATTATCTGTCAAAGTAGGGTGGGAAAGATAGCTGTAATATCTACCTAATGGAATTGTCCTAAGAATTAAAGAATTTATGTTTATAAATTTTGACAAGAGTGCCTAACCTATAGCAAATACTATACAAGTGTTTGGTATATACACTATGGGAACAGAATGTTTAAAACAATATGCTAAAGGTATAATATTATGAAAAAATGTTCAACATCACTGGTCATTCGAGAGATGCAAATGAAAACAATGCTGAGATTCCACCTCACCCCAGAAAGAATGGCTGCTATCATGAAATCAACCAATAACAAATGCTGGCTGGGCTGTGGGGAAAGAGGAACCCTGCTCCACTGATGGTGGGAGTGTAGACTGGTGCAACCACTGTGGAAATCAGTATGGAGATACCTCAAAGAACTAGGACTGGAAGTCCCATTTGACCCTGCTATTCCACCACTGGGGATCTTCCCCAAAGAATTAAAAGAATCATACCACAGTGATATATGTGCACCCATGTTCATAGCAACACAGTTTGTAATAGCTAAAACTTGGAAACAGCCCAAGTGCCCATCAACTGGAGACTGGATAAAGAAAATGTGATTTTTTAAATAAAATGGAGTACTACTCAGCCATAAAGAATGAGAAACTAGAGACATTTATAGCTAAATGGATGCACATTGAGGTGATACTCTTAAGTGAAATAAATAGGACACACATGTATAAATACAGAATAGTTTTTCTGGTGTGAGAAACTGAAAGTATAAATAAGGACTAAAATGTATAATAGGTAATGTGAAATAGGAAGAAAAGGGGCAAAGCGGAAGGAAGTGGGAGGGGTAAGGGAAAGGAAAGAAGGGAAGGGAATTAATATGAGAAAATGGAAAAATAGGAACAAAATCTTTGTAAATAGGGAGGCATGGAGAGGTTGAAGGGAGGGCTGGGCAAGGGTGAAAAATAAGAACCAAGAGAGATTATGTAAAGGTGCAAATTTCCAATGATGAATGTCATTACATTGTATACCTAAAATGTACCAATGATTAGAATGAATAATTAATAATGCAAAATAGGAAGAAAAGGTCCAAAGGGGTAGGGGTAGTGGGGGGGTGGGGCAGGGGAAAGGAAAGAAGGGAAAGGAAAAATGATGAGAAATGGAAAAAATGGAAATAAAATCTTTGTAAATAGGGAAGGGTGGAGGGTGTGAAGGGAGGGCTAGAAATGGGGAAAAAATAAGAACCAAGATGCATCATGTAAAGGTACAGTTTCCCAATGAGAAATATAATTGTGTTGTATACCTACAATGTACCAATAAAAGAATTTAAGAAAAAATAAAGGTTTAATATTAAGAAAATATGAAGAAAATAAATGAGCTTTAGAGAAAAAATTGCAATATTTTAGCATATATTGAATTTTGTAGATTTTTGTGTTTGAGAGGATTATAAAATGGATAGAATAAAATAAAGGGCCTTATATACCAACCAAATGATCATTCTAATTTACTTCTTCAATATAGTTTCCCTTGATTTAAAGTCTAATTTTAATAGTCACCAATCATTTACTGAATCATAAAACAGAATTTAAACATATCAACCTCTCCTTCAAAGGGTCAATATAATGGACAATTAACAACTTATCTGAATGGAAGTGTAATATTAAGGAAACAAAGTCAGCCTTTGTCATATTAATGCTATTTTCAAGAGCCAAGGAACTCAAAACTATTGTCTCTTGTTCAGTCACATGGAATTACTTACAATTAATTCTTTTAATTCATGTAGAACATTCACGTTCTGCATGGAGGACCTCCTTTGGAGCATGCCCTTTCTAAGTCAGCTTGCAGTTATAAAAGAACACTGATTTGGTGGATTTGCCTAGCAAATGATATTCTGGTGATTGGATCTTTTTATCTTTCAGAGCAAAACTGGAGCCCTAGAAGGCCCAGAAGTGGACGGGTTTGTCAAAGACATGATGGAGCTGGTCCAGGTGATTTCTGGGGCTAAGTAGATTATTCCCATCATGGGCCCAGGTCCCTATTTTGATGGATTCCATTGTTTGTGGGAACCAGTGAGGCTACAGGTTAATGTCAGAGAAAAATGCTAGAATATGGTCTATTTAAGACCTTTGAGATTCTGTGCAACTCAACAAATCTCCCTTGCTTTCCTAAGATTGAGTTTTAATTACACAAAGTCATTAGAGAAGCATATTTTTATCAGCACTGAAAAGTCACTTACTTCATCAAAATGATGAGGTACCACTTTACATCTTATTGTTTTATTTTTCAATTCCAGAAAGTCCTTTCCATCCTTCTGATTTGGTTATTAGAATAATTAACATTTTAAATTTAATTTCATGTAACAAATCTCATATTTGAGGTTCTAATTTCTTTTTGCTAGGGCCTTTCTTAACACCTCCCTTGAGGTGGCTATGCTACTTATGTTACTTAAGAGGATACTTAAAATGTTGCCAGGTTTGGAGCTGAAGTAATTTAAGTTATGTTTACTTTTCACAGCTGTTTTATGTTGAGGAGACAATGTTTTAAAACAGCATCTCCTGAGCTCCTTCTGAACTGTATTGCCTGGATGCGTAATCTGGTTAAACAGATAATTTCCAATCCTTTGCCATGAGGCTCTGTTTATACAATGAATGTAATATTTTGTATCCTTGGGGATTTTACCTTTGTGTCCTGGTCTGCCCAGACAACAACAAATTAGAGTAGCAATTATGCATTCCTGAATTTTTTGCAAATCTGAATGAAGCTATGTAGTCATGCCATAGAAAAATGTTCAGATATCAATTTTTGCATAAATCTCCAGGATGTTCACTGCAGTAAATGAGGAAACACAAATAAAATTCTTTCTGATGACTAATCAGGATGATGGAACCATCTTCTGTGATTCCTAACTTGTGCTATTTCCATTTTAACTGGGCCCCTAGATTTGCTTTCTGGACTTAGTTATCTCTCATGTTGGAGGTGCCAGAATAATTGATAGATATTTGTGTAGTGTTTCCTTTTGCACTGATTGCTAATGAAAATCCCATTTTAGTCTTTGCCTATTTAATGCCAAAATGACTTTTGTTATAGGAACTGAGTAGGTATCTATGGGGATATTAGAGATGTAAGGCAGAAGGATTTGCTAAACTTGAGTTTAATTTGTTTTTAATGCCATGAATGGGATGGGAAGACTGCTTAGGAGAGCTGTCTGGCCTCCTCTGCCCAACAGAGCCAGGGCCAGGATTTCTTTAGTGTAAGTCTTGGGGCTTCACATGCTTGCAGACCCTGGGCAAAGAGCCTGGCCTCCTGAGCCTCCCCATGTTCTGCACATGCAGCTGAGCAGCCAGTGCAGATGCCCAGCCAGGTGAGCAATCCATCATTAATGGATCTTCCTTCTTTACTATCCCTTTTTTGCTGTTCTATCTCAAACTTGTTAAACAAAATTTTCCCAATCTAAGATGTTACTGTTCCCTTAAAGCTTTTCTGGTATCCCCTCTGCCAGGCTATGGGAGGCAGCTGGACAGCCAAGCAACTGGGCTCTCGCTGAACTGAAATCTGTCAGAGACACAGAATTTGGAACAGAGGCTCCAAGCAGCCCTCATGATGGCCGTGTCTGAACCTCTTTTCTTTTATCACCTCATTATTCTCCTTTTCTTTTTCCATGAAAAGAGTGGATTGGAGACATTTTTGCAAATGAGAGAGTATAAAATGCAGGAGAGGGTTTTGGAGTTGACAGATCTGAGCTTTAATTCTGTTTATTTAATTTTATTTTTGGTACCGGGGATTGAACTCGAGTCCTTGTGCTTGTGCAGCAGGCAGCAAAACCACTGAGCTAAATGCCCGGCCCTGAGCTTTAATTCTAGATCAAGTTCTTCAACTTCTCTGGAACTTGAATCCTTGCCCATAAAATGGGCACAGTGGCATCTGCTTCCCAAGGTTGTATGATGACTAGGAATAATGTAGACACAGATCACAGTTACAATGAGATTTCCAAAAAAATAAGTCTTTTTTATTGTATCAGAGCAAAACAGCTGTAATCTTTAGAGTCCATTTCTGAGGCTGAAAATAGTTTAGGTTTGAGAGGGAGGAAGGAACCAGCAGCTCAAAGCATGGCCCTGCCATTCTAGTATTTCTTTCTGAAGTAATAATGTAAAGAAGGCATGCAAAGAGAAGCTCCTAAGAGATAGACATGATTATGTTAGATGGTGATTAATTTACCTACTTTAGAAGTCCTTGTTTTAAAACATTTGCTGTCTTTATGATTATAAAAGTAGTGCTGGACATTGTAGAAAAATATTGAAAATAAAGGAAAACAGAAGTTACAAAGCCAAGGAGAATTTAGATTAAGGATCCAGGTTCTTGACTGACCACCCTGGATTCTAGGCTTGGTTTTACCACCAAGAGGTGCTGTGACCCTAGAGGAGTCGTTTAACATTTTCAAACTTCAGCTTCCTTCTCTGGAAGATGGAAATGTCATAAATCACACATCCATTAAGAGGTCAGGAAGATTCTAGGATAAAATCTACGTAAGTTCACTAATATTGTGCTACTTCACTGATGATTACCCTTAATAATAAACTGTTACCAAAAGCCCAGTAAATACTAGTAATTGTGACTATATCACAAATCAGTCTGTTAGCTAACATAGTTCTTTAAACTTCAATGACCATGATCTTTGCCATTTCCATATGACTTTTATAAGAGAAAGTTCAGATATCTATATCCAGTATAATTTTGCTGGATTCCCTTTCAAAAATCATCACTTTTGAACCTAGATAACCATAATCATTTTCAATGATCCTGCCTTTCAGCTGTCACTGAGTTTGGCCAAAGTTTCCGAAGGATGACAGGAGAAGATGGAACTAAAATCCATACCAGAAACACAGTGGACGAGAGATTATTTACATAAAATTAAGAGAAGGGAAAAATTCTAGACCACACTCAAAAATATCACTGGAAGCAGAGGTCAGCCTGGCTTTCTGGAGACTTGTGTCACACCTGTGGGAAATCAGGAGTGCCTCCACTCTTGTCCTGGCCTCCCCGTTTCTGTGGGGCTGCAGAAGCAGCAAAGGAGGCCTCTTTCTGTGAGTCCCGGCCAGTCTAAGGCCTGAGTCAGACTGCTCAGTAACACAAAAGCAGTTGACAGGGCTCTCCAGGTGATTTGTTGAGCCAAAAAAAAAAATGTACATAGGAGTCAATAAGGCAATAAGTGTTCTCTGAAGTCAGATAGCTGAGGCTACAAACCTATATTGTATCTTTTTTAGCTTTTATTGGATCTTTTTTAGTCTTTCAGATTTCTTAAAAAATATTACTCTGTAATTTGAAGGGGATGGCAGAGAGATGACCATAAGTTGAATCTGATGTCCTTGTGATTTTTTTCTTTATTTTCTTTTTATAAGAAAGAGCCATGAGACAAGTAAACAACTAATATCTGGAATTTAATTTAAAAAGCAACTATCAGAGCATGCCATGGAGTCAGCAGGGAGCTGGCCCAGTTTCTAAGTTTGTAGTCCTGGGTCAGGTTTCTTGATTTCAGTAATAACCCTGAAGCAAACCTATTTTATACCCTTTTAATTTTTGGACAACCATATTTTATGCATCTATCGACTTTGCATTAACAAGATGATTTGGTTACCAGAACATCTTATTTCCCACCATAGGAAAATAGTGCCTAAGTCTGTCCTCTGCCAGTGTGATGAGATTGCAAGTCACTGAGCGAACAGACGTAGTTTTAAAAAAAATCACTTTATTGAGATACAATTGACATTCAAAAAGCTGTAGATATTTAGTGCTTGGAGATAAGTACACACCCATGAAGCCATCTTCACCATCAGTGCTGCAAAGTTATCTTCCACCTGCAGGTTTCTTCATGCCCTCTTACTTATTGTTTCTGTTTCTATTCATTTTCATTTCGCCTTTGTGGTAGGAGCAGTTGACATAGCATCTATTCTCTTATCCAACTTTTAATACAGTGCAGCATTGTATAACATTTTACATAAGTTTGTTTGTTTATTTGTTTGTTTTTGGTACTACAGATTAAACCCAGGGCCTTTGCACTAAACTACATGCCCAGCCCTTTCTTTCTGGAGCGAGCACATCTTTTCGGTTTTCATTTTGAGACAGGGTCTTTGCTAAGTAGCAAAACTGCCCAGGCTGGGCTGGAACTTGAGATCCTCTTGCCTCAGCCTCCTAGAGTGCTGGGATTATAGGCATAGGCCCCCAAGCCCAGTTTACACAAGCTTTGGCTCATTTGGCACAGCATAAAAACTGACAGAATCTACAGCTTCAACCAGAAGTATCAAGCCAAGAAATTCAAGATCTTCCAGGGAGGAGAAGTGGGAACATTAGAAGCCAAATAAACATGCAGCCAGAGATGACTCAAATGTCTGACCAAGGTAATGAGAGGCCCCCACCTCCACCCCCCCGGCCAGGCCTCTCCAAAATTCTCCCTTCTTTCCCTGCTCTTGACAGAAGGATGACTGGCAAAAGGGGACAATACCTACCCTAGAGGCTCAGATCTAACATGTGTCCTCCAAAGCTAGCCCTTAGAATACCTGCTACTTTTTACTTATATTTTCCTTTTTTTGGAGACAGGGTCTCACTATGTAGCTCAGGCTGGCCTCCAAGTTGGGGTGATCCTCCTGCCTCAGCCTCCCGAATGCTGGGATGACAGGCATGTACCACTATGCCTGACTTACTTTTTACTCTCTAAATTTTAAAAATTATACATACATCATACAGAAATTTTTTTCATCACACACACAAAAGAAAAAATAACAGGGAAATCTCTACACTCCACCAGACTCACTGTGAAGTGACTTTTCTCCCATGTATATTTTGTATATAGCTGAGACTGTACCAAACTAACATTTCCTATTAGCAGCCATGCAGTGACCTATTCAAGCCCCTGTGGATGCATTGCAATGCAGGTAACATCCCCCTTGCCAGTCACTTGGGCTGCTTCCTGTGTGTAATTGAAAATGACACTGCCCATAAATCTTTCTCTATATCTGGCCTATTACTAAGTGAAGGGGTTTGTACACATTAAAATTCCCTCCACTCAGATTTGAGCAAGCTTTGGAAGAGGAGGTGTGTGCCCATGTCCCTCTTGGTCCTCTCTTCCACCTTGACTCGCCCTCCCTTCACTACCCAGAAAGCTCTGGCTTTGCTAGGGCCAAAGCCAGTAGATCAGGAGAGACAGCAGCCTGGGCTCCCCAGGTGGATGAGCAGAAGAAGAAGGCCATAGAGTCACAGAATGCACATCTAACAAGGCCCGTGGGTGCCTGGGATGGGTGGTGGGAAGGCATCAGCATGGCTACGGAGGGTCTTCCTGGAACTCCTTGGGTGACGGTGCGGTTGCCTGTGCCACCACGCTTCTGCACTTTCCAGCTCTCAGCAGGTACCTCCACTACACCTGCAAAGGCACCGTGAAGGAGTCCCTTCTTGTCACTCTATGGCAGTGGCAGGTGACAATCAGAAGAAACATGGGACAGGACTGGCCCTGGATGTGAGATTTATAATCAATGTTTTGGTTTTCCTTATCTGAAGAGAGCCGGAATGTGTGGGGTAAAGGAGATACCTACCCAACCGTAATAGGGCAGGGTCACTCAATGCCACAGACAGGGACAAGCCCCCAGTTCCCAGGATGCAACGGGGTGGATGAGCGTTTGTCAGTTATCCCAGACGCACCCCCACATTTCCCCATTAGAGGAATGAGAACATAGTTATATTTTTATACTAGAGGCAATGATACATTGTAGGCCTGCCTGCCTGAATCTGTATCGTGCTCCTGGCATGGGACAGCTGTGTGACAAGGGGAAGTTGATTCCTCTCTTTGTACTTTAGTTTACTCATCTATAAATTAAGGTTGAAAGTAGATACAACCTCCTGTGGTTGCTCTGAAGATTACAGGTAGTAGGTGCAGCATGCATAGGTCAGGGCCCCACACCCACTTACGTTGAGGGGTTTTATTAAGACCGAGGCCCTAATGACGCGGCGATTTATCTTCAGTGATGCACAAAGTTTTGAGCAGTGGTGTCCAGTTTTCATAGTGAGTTACCCAGCATTAAAAACATAACTCAGAAAGGAACTTCCCTTCCATCCTTACTCCCTACTCTACCCTTACCTCTGCCATTTGCACACCAAAAATATTTCTTATTTGAAAGCAGTAATTACTTTGGCAGCAAACAGCCTAGTATTCTTCATTTAGGGTAAAAAATAAAGCTTGGAGTAGTTTGAATGAGGTAAATACAGTGGCAAATTGACTCATGCTACTGTGTAAATGACTATCACTGAGTCTTTTCTAAGAGGAGAGTGAGGATTGGGATCCTGGGGTGGGTACCACTTATTGGAGAAAAGCTGTAGCAACAAGTTACCTAAGCTGCTGAAAACCAAACATCCTCACTTTGCAGCTGTCTAACAAATGAGCTCCTAACATGAGGTCTCAGAGTTCAGGTTGCTGTTTTCAGGACACCAGCCACATCTCCCTGGGCCCCACTGCACCTGCCTGGTGTTGACACCTTGCGTACCATCCTTTGTGGGCCCAAAGACAAGAACAGGTTGGCAATGTGTTACATCTCGGCTCCGCAGCCTAATCATCCAGAGACCTTGCATGGAGGAGGGGAGTGGCCCCAACTCACCTTCAGGCCCCAAACCCTTTCGCCTCCGCCTCCCGGTGCGTCTCTGAACCCTGCCCTGCACTAGTGATTGCTCTTCCTCCTGTGCCATCTGCTCCCACTTCCTGCTGCGTTTTCCTTCTTCCTCTGCAAAGCCTGCAATCAGGGACAGACTTGGTGTCAGTTATTTCCCAGTTGCAAGTGCAAATCATCAAGTCGAATGTGGCTGACTAGTTAAGTCATAATGGAGGTTTTCCCCCTACTGAGGATTTTTCAGAGGTTTCTTTGGAGGTGAGAAATTTACAGGGGCCAGGTTGGGGGATGGGGAGTGTGTCTCAGAGCCCCCAGACTAGACTTTTGCAGGCAGCCATTGTTCTCTGTTCACTCATAAAGCCAGGCCAGGAATCAAGGGCCTTGGCAACTTGACTGGCTGGGTTTTGCTTTATAGTTTAGATCCACCGCTCCCAGCAGGAGGCCGGCCTTCCTTCAGGTGGGAAACGGTGGAATGATCACTTAATTGGAGTCAGAAACCTTGGAATAAAATGTGCTGCCCCAACTCTCTAGCTCTGAAGTTTGCTTAAGCTCTCCTTGGGCCTGTGTCCTAAGCTGTCAGAAGATGTGTCATTATTCACCTCCCTGGGTTACTGGGAGGATTAAAGGAGAGCTCCCAGGGAGAACCAATTAGTTCAGGCATTGCTAACTTTGGCAGCCTTTGCATGGGCTTACCTCTTTTCCTAGCTCATAGGCACCACAATTCCTTCTTAGCCCCTCAAGTTTCCCTTGGTAAAAATCCTAGGTCCCTAGCTCAGCACCATGTTTTAGTTAGGTATTCATGCTGTATAACCCTTTTAACTGGAGGCAAAGAAACACCCTTAGGGAGCTAATAAATGTGTCCTCTCATTGGTGCAAGCAAGGAAGAATTTGTGAGCATGGTTCTCTACTTTGAGGCAAAATGTCTTTATTTCAGTTGCTAATAAGACATACAGTCTTTGAGAACTAGAGGGAAGCGATATGGAAATACTGGTAGAAGTCTTTTATGCCTGGAGGGACAAGCTGAGAAATGAAGCTGTTGGCACAGAAGTTGCCCTTAGCAACACTGGGTGGGAAGGGGAGGCAGGATAGGTCCCTCCCCCCACAGACAGCAGGGCACTCTCTAAGTTTAGGCAGCAGACAAGGGTGGGAGTGCCACTGCCTGGCCTGCTGACAGGGTCCTTTTCTCATCCCCAGCCCAGCATCAGTGGAGTGGACCTTGACAAGTTCCGGGGGATCCTCCTGCGTCACTGCGATGTGAACAAGGATGGGAAAATTCAGAAGTCTGAGCTGGCTTTGTGTCTTGGGCTGAAAATCAACCCCTGATCTCCACATGCTTTGCCGCTCACACTTGTCGTGTTTCTGTGCTCTTGCTGTTGGAATTGTGTCAGTGCTTTGCCGCTTGGGACCCAGTGGGCAAACTTTTCCATCAAAGCTTGGTGTTCTCAGGGGAGCGAGGGACCCTAAGTCCCCTTCCAGTGGCAGGCGTGGTCCTGCCTCACCGAAACCCCCAAGCAGCCACTGAGTCCTCTTCCCCTTGGCTTTCCAGTCCCCCACAAAGACTCAGTGACCTGTTAGATCTGCTCTGCTCCTCTTCTCTTGCCACCAGGTGGCAGGGACAGCGTGGTCCATCCATCCCTGCTCTTCTCATGGGCTTTCTGCTAAGTCCGAGTGTGTGTGACATCTGTGGCAGTTCTGTAACTTCTGCAAGTAGATTGTTACATGGAAATAAATCTGCAGTTGAAAACAAAGATGTACTGGTAATTGCTTTTGTGATCTCTGAGATGTTCTCCCTGATGGCTTGAAAGAAAAAACACTAACTTGGAGAGGGTAGAGGGAGAGAGTGAACCCAGAGAACAGCATGGAGGCAGATGTTGCTTGTGACCCCTTTTAATCAGACAGGAGAACAGAACACTCATCCTGGACTGGGTTTTTTGTTCTTAAGAGCTTGGTTAGCACACAAAAATTATAGAAGAAATGTGAAGAAAGCATCTCCCAGGTAACTCAAACACCTGCTCCCTATGCCACTCTTCCCCCCACAACCATGTCCTCTGGCGAATCTGGAACCACCGAGGCTACTCCCACACCCGAACACCTACTGTGGGCCCCAGTGCATGCCCCTGGTCCACTGAGCAACCCTGCTCACTTCTCTCCGGGGACTCTGACCTGGTCCTGTGACCAGGGGCTGCTTCCTCCGGCAGAAGAGGGGCTGGGAGATGGATAGGGACTGGGCCTCACTGTACTTCACTCACTCCTGACACTTCCTTTGCCATAGGTCTCTGCCCTGTTTCAGACCTGGCAGGAACTTTATACTTCTGAAAGTATTCTAGATGATTCAGAAAGGTCATTGATTAGGAGCTGTTCCTAACCCAAGGATTCCACCATTCGGAGGGATCCCCTCCTAGGCACTCACTGGGCCTAATCTGATTCTTGTCTGCTCTGAAGTGTTAAGTATTTCCTGTGTGCCAGGTACTTCTCAGAGCCTTCTATACCTTAAGCAATTTACTGGTCAGTAAATCCCTTTGATGTAGGTACTGTCATGACATCCATCCTAGAGATGAAGCAGCTGAGGCAGAAAGAAGCTAAACATGCCCGTTTTCATACTTCTCAGAAGTGGTGTCTGGGATTCCGTGTTTCTGTTGCCCACATTAATTACAGCCTGTTTTCCTGGACCTTTCAGAAAACCTCAGACCTCCGCACAGTCTGACCTCTTTTGGGTCCATGAGGAGGACATTTCTCCAGGTCTGTGTCCTCCATCCTGGCTACACTTCACTGAATCCAGGAAGCAGTGGAGAGCGGGCAAACATGCCAGCTGCCTCCCATAGTGCCGGCTTCCAAGGATCCACGCTCACTTTCAGAGTTGAAACTGGCAGAATCCACAAGAAAGGAAGAAAAATCCGTCTCCAGAACATCTCATTGTTTTGCAGAGCATTAATTTCTCCTCTTACTCCCTGTTTTATTGTTGTTAAATAGCAGATGCCCTTTACTGTAGTTGGATTTATTTTGTTTTTATTGCAACACTTTGATTTTTGGTTTGAGGAAATCCTCCTCTATATGTCACAAAGCATTTTCTCCTACTTCTACTTTCTTTTTTAACTTTTTAAAATGTGCCATTTTATCCATTTCATCTGTCTACACATCCATTCCTCATCTGCACAGTAAGATTCCTGACACCCAGGGAAAAGGATGTTGTATGCTGAGGCTTTTAGAACACTTCTGGCCAGCCACCATTCAAATGCACAGCAGGTCAAATCAGTGACAAAAGTTATTTTTAAAATGCTGGTCACAAACACGACAAGGTTCCTCCTGTAGGATGTAGCTGGACCTGAGGTCCTCCTGGGCTCCAGCCTTGTAGGCCAGAGTGGGCAGCAGCAGGTACCAGAAAGGCCCAGAGTGGGAGGCAGGAGCCCTCACTTCTTGAAACCAGATTCTGGGGATGAAATTCCTTTTCAGCCATGGAAAGAGGCTGCGGGTGCTACTGGACCTAAAGCTCATGAGTGGCTCATCCCTCTATGAGCTGGGCGGAAGCTGACCCAGCTTTATAACCTAGGCCTGTGGCAGGTTGCCCAAAGCTCCACAAGGCAACATTTATCCCAGTATTTCCAGAGGAGACAGTCCAAGGTCCCAGTCCCAGTGCAAGATGTGGGATCTGAACCACGGTCCTGAGCCCAGTGTGATGCAAGCATTAAACCACTGGGCAGGGGGGTGGCAGTTATTCACACAAGCCTGCAAGCTAATTCTAAAGCTCAATGAGGAAAGTCACACGCTCTCAGCATGGGAATATATGGAATCCTAGACCTGGTCAATAGAGATAAACCATACCAGACACCTGACAGTGAAAATCTACAAAACAATGATAATTACATTGTTGTATTAGTTAGGATTGTTTAGAGGAACAGACTCAGTAGAAATATAGGTACAGTTATACAAGAGGAGGAACCAGGTAGGCTTACAGGGTCAGTCAGGAGAGTCCACAGAGAAAGCCAGTGCCTTGGGAGCCTGAGGATGCTTAAGCTGTGAAACCCAAGAAGACAGAAGCAGTAGAATGAGAAGGATCAAAGATGCAGCACCAGTCTGAGGTAGAAGGCAACTCTTGTGTGGGAAAGCTTAAGAAACTGGAGACTGATGTCCAAAGGCATGGCAGCAAACAAGAACCATTCAAGACACTAGAGCTCTTCACAGTTGGGCACACTTTTTACTTTTCCGTTTTAGTCCATATAGGCTACAAGCCTATTGGGTGGTGCTATCCGCATCTGGGGTAGGTCTTTCCCTTCAGTTTGCTGGCCTACCTGTCAATCAACCACAGACACACCCAGAACTCTGCTCTACTAATCTGCTGGGCAGTCAAGTTGACAAACCATAATTAATAGTCAAAATTGTCAGTAGATTCTTATGAGCAAAGCCAAGTGATAACAGAACGGAACATTTCCAGGTAGTGAAGGAAAATAACTGTTCATCTAAATGCATTACCTCCCTAAATGATCTCTCAAAATTAGGGTGAAATAATTCACATAGACACATATGTGGAGTCCTTTCCCCATTCTCTTCATACATTATTTTATTTTATATTTTTATCTGAGCTGCTGGGCATCAAACCTGGGAATTTGTGCATGCTAGGGAAGCACTCTGCCTCTGAGCTATACTTCTAGCTCCTCCTCCTCATATATTCTTAATGAAAGAACTCAGAAAGGATGTATTTAAGCAAAGGATAAGTGAGTCCAAAAGGAATTGTGGGATGCATAAACTGTATTGAACATAGAAAGTGATTTAAAAAACCTAACATGTAGAGGCCAGAGATTTGATTAAAAATTAATTTACAAGAATGTTCAGAATTAGCCATAGTAGATAAAATTCTATAAACAATGAAAATGGCCAAATGTAAGGAGGTAAGTTATGCTGCACCTATAATATGAAATCTTTTCATATTACATAGTGATGGAAATGAGATTTTTAAATAAATAAATGAGATGTTTTATTTTTGTTTGATGATTTCTTAGTCTTGTCTAGTCCTAATGGTATAATACCACTATTCTGATTAATTGGAAAAATAAGATTAGATCATTTTCAATTTTTTCAAAACTCCTGACATCTGCTATGCCAAGCTTTGTAGAACTTTGTTATTATTAAAAAATATAAACTCTTCAAAGAAATATCCTCTTTTTCATATATTATATAATCATCTCAGAAAATGTCTTTGTTGTAAAATATTTTTCAAGGTTTTGTTCTTCAAATTTTGGTGGCAGAGTGAAGAGGATGATAATTGTTTTTACAGGAGAAGAAAAAGATGGAAGAAATCTAAAAAAAAATATGATGACATTTTAAGATCATTGAGAGAGTGAACAAATTGGAAATTGCTAAAAGTGAACTGGACTGAATTAGGAAGTATAGCCAGAGCAGATATCTGATCATTCAAGGAAGATTTCAGCAGTTTGAAGACATGCTTCAGGTGAAAAAGGTGGGGATCTCTCCTGATTCATTCCATTAAGCTAAATTATAAGAATGGACTCCCAGCTGTGTGTGGAGACTGACAATGAAAGTGAGCAAAGTTGAGGGTGAGTAGCTTTCAAAAAAGATAAAGCATGTCATGCACTTCCACTGATGATTTCTCTCAGCCCCATCCTCCAAGTGTGTGTGTCATAAAAAAAAGAATCTATCCATCATCTCCTTTTTAAAATAGAATCAATATGGGCTGGGGATTTAGCTCAGTGGTTTCTCTGCCTGCTGCGCAAGTGCAAGGACCCGAGTTCAATCCCCAGTACCAAAAAAAAAAAAAAAAAAAAAATAGAATCAATGGTTGCCTAGAGGCTAATTTTAAATATTTTCTTGACTTATTTTCAATGTATGAAAATAACGATGGTGTTGGAGAAGAGTTGAGGTAATCATTTTCACAGGGGTATCATTTCCCAGGAATTGTAGCTTGTACCTCATAGAATTCCTTTAATCACTGTGTGCATTAGTTTGTTAGAGCTTGACCTGATAAGCCCTATTTTTTTGTACTCCAGATTACAAAGAAGAGAACATCTTATTTCTTCTCATATCCACCGTAATCCATGGCTTGCCCATCATTTGCCAGGAAAACCTCATGCTAGTGAAAATATGATGCTCTACTTCTCCTCTGACTTCATTACTTCGAATCAATAGGAGCTCATTGAGGCCAGCCACTTTGCTGTGATGGTGTCTGCATGGAAGATGTTATAAATTGACAGCCTGTGTTCTTTTGTATCTTCTGTAGCCCATGAGGATCATAGGCTTTATTACATGTAAGACTTTTCCTATTTTGCAAGTATTTATGTGTTTAATAAATGCAATATCCCAACACTCTTCTGTGTGACTCATATACAGCATGATCAAGACACAAGGTCCTGCCGCTGTGTTCTTATACACAGATGTGTGCGCTGCTCATTCCAAATCCCACCCTATGTTAGTTACTTTTCTCTTGTTGCTGAGACAAAATACCCAACACCCAAGTTAGAGGGGAAGAGGTTTATTTGGCTTACGGTTTGTAGAGGTTTCATTCCATAATCAGCTGGCTCCAAGACAGGGTGGCAGAGGGGCAACAGTTCGTGGCAGAGGAAGGCAGCAAAAGCAATAAGAGAAACGGTTCATGGAAGCGGAAGACAGCAAAAAGCAACAAAAGATCTTAACAGTGTCTTTCTGCTCCTTCTATCTTATTCAGACCGGGATAAGGGTGGTGCCAAACCAATCATGTGCAGTGGTTTAGTAATCATCACATGTTACAGATTTAGCTACCTTCCAAAAGGAGGGGAAAGGAAAGAAGGGAAAGGAAAAATTATGAGAAAAGGAAAAAATGGAAACAAAGTCTTTGTAAATAGGGAAGGTGGAGGGGGTGAAGGGAGGGCAGGGGAAGGGGGAAAAAATAAGAACCAAAATATATCATGTAAAGGTACAAGTTCCCAATGATAAATGTAACTGTATTGTATACCTAAAATGTACCAATAAAAGAATCTAAGGGAATAAAAATAAAAATAAACTTATAAAAAAAAAAAGAAAAAGAGTGCATGAGGCTTTGGGGAGATATCTAGACACAAGCCACAACACATCCCCAGGAGAATTTCATTTTGTCCACTCCATTCTCCAGCCTCTTTCATGCAGAATAAGAATGGATAGTAAACAGAGAACTGTAGAAGTGAAGAAGGCCATTTTCACTGGAAAGCACTGAGTCACAAGGTGAGGGAAAGATCCACAGGAAGAGACAAAAAGGGGAAAGGAAGTAACACTGTGGGCTGGGACAGGGGCGAGTTTGGGAATATTTGGAAAGAGGGAAGAGGGAACCTAGGCAGCTGTGTATGAGAGTTATAAAGGAAGAAAGATGGGGACATGGAATTTTAAGAAAGTTCATTGAATTTTATTATTATTTTTTTGCTTAAATTCTTTCATTGGTACATTTTAGGTATATAATATGTTTACATTTATCATTGGGTGCTTGTACCTGTACATGATGTATCTTGGTTCTTATTTTTTCCCCATTACCTGTGCATCCTTCCCCCACTCCACCCTTCCCTATTTACATAGACTTTTTTCCATTTTTTTCTTTTATCATAATTTTTCCTTTCCCCTTCCCCTCCCACTTCCTCTACCCCTTTGGGCATTTTCTTCCTATTTCAAATGATCAGTTATTTGTTTTAATCGTTTTATTTTTGACATCCCTCCTGTGATATTTTGAAACATTCAATCCTAATTTAAATTATTTTTCATTGTTAGATTGGAAGTTCCTTGAGTAAGTCACTGTGCAGGAGAAGCTCCCAGGACTGCTCAGTTCCGAATGCCTAACTTTTGGCTGTACCTAGCAAGGCTACTTGATGTCTACAAGTCCTGCTTCTATGAGGGGCTGAAAGTCACCAGCTGACAGACATAGCAGTGTGGTGAAAGTAGCATTGAACCTGGGGCCTGGAGTCTCAGCTTAGGCCATTTCATGTTGGACAAAGTCACCTGGCTCTCCTAACATTATATTTCTTCTACATAATGAAAGGCCTGGGTGGTTGATTTCTAAAGTTCCTTCCTACTCTGGCCACATTTTTTATTACAATCCATGCTGAAAGATTGATAATCTGAGGGCTGGGGATTTAGCTCAGTGGTTTCGCCACCTCCTGTGCAAGTGCAAGGACCTGAGTTTGATCCCTGGTATCCCCCCCAAAAAAAGATTGGTTATCTGATGAATCATCTTTAGGTGATCATACTGATGCTGTAATCTGCTTTTGTTATTATCTTTTGAGAACAGCGCTCTCCCTCAGAGCAACAGACAAGCTTTCTGAAATACAGGCCAGTAGGAAAGAGTTAAAGGTACCTAGAAAATACAATTTTGAGTTCCCAATATTGAGCAACATAAATGACTGCTACTTCTGGCTTCTGTGTGTTTCTTTGTCTCAGTTCTTCAGAAAAGGAACAAGAGTTTCAGATGAGAAGAAAACTATGAAAGGAAGTATATTTCTCAATCAATCACCTGATGGACCAGACATTGAGTACAGAAATGTGGTCAATTGAATGGGCTGGCCAGGTGGGAGAGTCCCACTGTAAACCAACCTGGATAAAATATAAAGCTCAGGTGGACTTCCCTACTTCTCATAAGCCAGAGAAACTCAGTTCTAAACCATTACCCTTACCTCCAGGTCCCCAACTGGGAAATGGGTTATATCAATTAACATTGCTGTACAACAACCATGAAAACCACATTATTCACATGTTATTTGGGGGGCTAGCTAGGTCTCTCGGAGGTTGACTATGCTGGCTGTTGGCTGTATTATGAGACAGTCCCATAAAGGTCTTCTAGTGTTCCAAGGTTCTAGAGGAGAAGAGCTGAGAAATGCCTGCATTTAATCAAACTGTCCTCAAAAACATGAAGAAATCAGGGTATATCTAGAGAAATCCTTTACAGTTTTGATTCTTTCTAACTAGAATTTGAGAACAATTTTGTAGTTCCCTCCACTTGCGAAAAACAGTATACATTAAAGAATAAAAATTACTTGAGAACATGGAAACAGATTGTTTTGATATTTCTCCCTTTCTCTCTTGCTCCCTGTCTCTCACTTATGGTTGTTTATAGAACAACAAATTGTCATTATTAATGAAAACATTAGCAGAGCTGTCAGCAGCAGCATCATGGAAAATCTGCTCTGTTGGAAGAGGAAGCTTGTGTTTTCCTTTCGTACTTTAATTATAGACCTTATTATTTAAAATTATTTGCTAATAACTGTTACTCTAATGACAAAGCTGCAAGTTGCTTTTATGAACTGAAATGTTTCATGAGGTCTGTGACTATGGTGGAATGTAGTACTTGGGCAAAATTAGGCCATTTAGATGAAACAAATGAATTCAGAGTTAAACAGCACTAGGTTACATCAGGTCATAAAGAAACCCCAGCCTGGTAAGCACACTGTCTTCGTTATAAACCTGTGTCACTCTGAGTCAGTGCTGATTACTATGTGCACGAGCACAGTGATCTGTAGCAAGTGCTAATATTGCTAATGACATCGCTTTGCTGAGCGATTATCTGAAAGCCATTCTCAGCTGCTTCCCCAGATTACAGCACTCGTGTAACTCCAAATTAAGTCAGAGATGGAAACAGCAGCCTTGTTCAGTCAGAAACAGCTGTGGAAGCAGGCAGCCTGCAATTAGCTCCAGCATGCTGTCACCAGGGGGCTGGCAGGCTGGTTCACATGCTGTAAGGCTGAGGATGACCTTTAACAGATGTGGATTCTCAATATGAAATCCCAGAACCTAGAGCCGGTAATGAAGGAAGCTTTGTAGCTGGCTGCTTCCTCTTTCCATCTCTGTTTCTGGGCTTCTCAATGTCCTTACTGAGATCTCCAAAGGAACCAAACCAGGCAGCCCTGTCTGTGCAGTTGAACTTGGTCATTTCAGAGGTCTAGTCAAACAAAATCACTCATTTTTGCCAGCCCCTTGAACATTTTCTCGATATTTTGCTTTTTGTTTAGTGTTTTGCCTAATATTTTTACACAGCATGGCCTTCAGTCCCAAATCTCTCCCAATATCAGAGTCCTAGGTAACTGGGGGAGTAGATGACCACAGGAAAGAGGAACTTGCTTCCAGGACGGGGCTGTTTGATGCAATGCTCTGAGCTGCTCCCTCACCTGCCCACTTCCTGCCATGCTAGCAAACAGAAGAAAGAACTTGCTTTTATGAGGCCTGATGTTTGAATACTGGCACACTCAAGTTCACAGAGATCTTAAATGACTACCTGTTGATGACAGATTTTTCTCCCCAGATTCACAACCCACTATAAGTCCATGTTAATAGTACTCAGGAAGTGCCAATGTTCTAACCGGTGCTTCCTTAGCTGAGTCCTCCGTGCCCTGGAGTTTTCCCAGCTCTAATTTATGCAATGCTTATTCTCCTCTCTCCTTTCCATGCTCCAAACACTGGTCACCTCCAAGATCAGCTCAAAGACACCTTCCAGGAGGCTGGCCCAGGCCATCCAGATAGCAGAGGTCACATCCTCTCTGGAAACAGGTCAGCTGGTCTATGGAGAAAGGGCATCAGGCTGAGGGTCAGAAGGGCTATACCACAACCCCAGCTTTGCTAGCACTTACTGAAGAGCTCTATTTGTTCCCTAGAACCGCCATAACAGAGGACCAAAAACTAGGTGGCTTAAACACAGAAACATATTAACTATTCTGGGGGCTGGAGGTCTGAGACTGAGATTCTGGCAGTGTTTGTTCTTTCTGAGAGCTGGGGGAGAATCTGGTCCATGACTCCTGGTTGCTGGTGGCTGCTGGCCATCCTTGGCGTGTAGAAGCATCACCCAAAACTCTGTCCTCCTCTTCACATGGTTTTCCCTGATGTGTGTGTCTCTGTCCAAAATTCCCCTTTTCCTAAGAGCATCAGTTGTATTGGGATGATCTAACCTATTCCAGTATGTCATCTTCTCTAATTATATTGATATAGGGGAATAAACATAACTCTTAATCTGCTAGATGTCAGATATGCTAAACTTGTCCTCCCTGAAATCGAAGAATGAATTTTAAGGAACCACGGAGGCTAAGAGTAGGAAAATCTATTGAGAGAGATAGTTCTTGAGAGACAGGAGGGGACCCAAAAATGGGTTACCATAGAGCCCACTTTTTTGAGAGTTTTATGGAGCAAAATCATGAAGTGGTTACAATGTGGGTCAAATTATAATCAATCAATAAGATTACTAGTATAGCATCTTAGCTAACATTGATCTAATAGCAGCAAGAACATATGGATGACATCATTAACCTTGGTCAATAATCTATAGTATTAGTCATGTCTTTAGTCTTAGTGGGTGGGAGAAGATGGCCCACCCTTAATGAGATAATGGTTTATTTATATGGGAAACCTCAAAAGGGTGGTACTAATAATCTCAAACTTTTATTTCTTAAGGAAGTATGTAAATCTGGCCATAGTGATTTTAATCTTCTTCAAATGTGTCTCCAGCCACAGTCTTGATGAGGATCTTTTGCACTGATTCCCTGAGGGCTCACCTCTGTCTGACTCTACCTAATTTAGCTGTCCATAATAATATAAGGGCTGATCAAAAAATACAGTGTGTGGGGGCCGGGATTTAGCTCAGTTTTTCCAGCACCTGCCTTGCAAGTGCAAGGTCTCGAGTTTGATCCACAGTACCAAAAAACGAAAAAACAGAAACATGCAATGTGTATTTAAAGATATGTACTTATTACAGTAAAAGATATATTGTCATTAATTCTCTTCAAAATATTCCCTCTCACTTTGAACGCAGTTATGCATCATTAGCCCCACTTTCTGAAGCAATTCTCGAAGTCCCCTTTTGTGAGTGTCTTCTCATGACTGCCACCATGTCCTGAATCAATTTAAAAAGTTTACAGAAATTTCCATCAAATGAAAACATTACAGTGTGTCCACATCTACATTATCCATTAAATTTGGCATGGTGCAACTTATTCTCCAAAGTCAAAATGACCACGAAAGTTCATGCTTTGAATCAATTTAAGACATGGAGGCAGCCACAAGAGAGCACCTATAGACACTCGAAAAGAAGACTTCCAGAACTGCTTCAAGAAGTGGCCAGAATGATGGGATACCTGTGTTGGAAGCGACAACAGTGTGTCTTCTACTGTACCACATTTTAAAAATTGAAACATTCATCATACTTTTCCATTATACCTCATGTCTGCAATGACCTAAATAAGGTCATTCTGAAGTTCTGGAGATTAGGACTTCAACATATGAATTTTAAGTGGACATAAATGTGTTAACAGAGCCCTTGAGAGAATCCTCTTGGTACCTGACCTGCAAAATGGAGATAGGCCTTGAAGGCTTAGCATGTGTGATGACCCAGGCCTGTGGTTTAGTGTGTGTGTGTTGATTCTCTGTTTTACCATTTCTGTGTTCTTGTGCTTCTTACACACGTGTGTGAGGAGAAGCAGAGAGGAGGGGTGACCAGGTGCCATCATAGCTGATAGCTACTCCTCGGGGAAAGTAGGGACTTGAACATGGTTTCTTTTTTGGAAAAGGGTGAAATAGTAAATCTTTTCATCTCTGTGGGCCATAGACTATGTCAGCGCAGCACAAAAGCAGCCAGGGAGAATATGCAAACAAATGGATTCAGCTGTTTCAATAAAACTTTATTGATAAAAACAGGCAGCAAGCCAGATCTAGCCTGTGGGCCACACACTGATGACACATTTATATTATACCGTATTATATTACATTGTGTTATGTTATATTATAGGGAAACATGATAATGGAGAAAATGATGACAAAAGATGAGCCTTGGTTAAGAAAGTTTGTATATGTGTTTTTTGTTCTATTTTTGCAAATTTCCTGTAGGGGTGAAATTACTTCCTCCTTTCCCCCAAGAAAAACTTGGGTCCCAAATAACAAAATAAATGGTAACAATAGCCAAAATTTAAAAAAATTGTTTTGAGACAGGGCTCACTTTATAGTTCAGGATTGGCCTTGAACTCACTATGTAGCCTAAATTGGCAACCCTGTTGCCTCCCATTTGCTGGGACTACAGGACTGTGCCACCACGCCTAGCAATTCAAGTAGTTTTGGAAGATATGAGGCAGCACTCAACCTTTGCAGACATCTGAGCAGGCTTTCTGAAGGAAGTGGCTTTGAGCTGAACATTAAAGGCTAAGTAGGAGGTAGCAACAAGTTTCGATCTGGGTTTAGTTGGGAGCCAAAGCCACACCCACCACAGTCACATTTAGTAGAGGCAGCGGATGGTGACAGTCAAATCTGTATCTGATATGCTTCTCCCATGCTGCTATTCACAAGGTACCTAATATTGGTCTTGTGCATGCTAAGTGAAGGCTCTACCATCACATTACCCCCCTGCTCCCAGCCTTTATGCATTTAGTTTTTACTTTGATTATATTTTTTAAACTATTTTTAAAGACAAATTTTGGATAAGGGATATGTTTATACTCAGTTTTCCAAATACATTTATTTATACTAAAGATCTATTAGACAGCTTTCTATTTTATATTTTTGTTAGAATATAACAAACTTAGGAACCCGGAGACATGAGTTAGTACAACAGGGTATTCCATCTCGCGGGGTCATTTAGAGGTGTGAGGGCCTTTTAGAGCCCACCGGGCACTCACTTGTGTCATCACAACTGGGGTGAGTTTGTGTCCTACAGTGGCCACAAGGCAGGAGCAGCTCACTGCAGGTGAAGCAGGAGAAAAGCTGGGGTACTGGGACAGAACACTGATTCACGAAATACGAGCAAATTGGCTTTAATGCTGGCTGCTCAGCAAGTGACTCCTCAAAGTCTGGTGAGCCTCAAACAGAAGTTTACTCTTATTTTTATCTTTATGTTTTGTGGGGAGGGGAAAACAGCCATCAATCTAAGCATAATTACATAAGCAGAGAGGCAACGAAGAGGGAAGCAGGGTGGTTTCACCGGGCTTTCCAAGATTGCCTTGCTCTAGTGAGTCTGCATTGCGGCAGTGGCTATAGTTACAATACATGGTTCTCAGCAAGCATAGTTACACAGTTAACCCATAGTTGCCCAATTCTATACTCCAGGTTTCTGCCCTCACAGGAAGAAGCTGAAGCGGGGTCCCTTCAGAGCCCACCTGTCACGGCCCTAGGTTGTTCCCTCCCTCAGGTTACTGTGACCATGTCTTCAACTGGGTTCCTCAAATACAGTGAGGAAAAGACTCAGCCATCTCCCTTTGGATGGATCATATCAATAGGAAGAATGCCTGGTTCCGGTCCAAACTGGAGCCGCAGGGTGAGGAATCCCAAGTGCTCCCACCCTTTCAGAGGAGCAATCCTTTGGAATGCTTCCTCCTGGAAGCCCTCCAGGGAAGTTGACTCAGCAGGAACCTTGAGCCACATAAAGGACAATTGCCTATCCCTTGAGTGATTAGCAGGAAGTTGGCTGCTTTTTGGTTCTAATACAGGAAGAGGTCAAGCCCAAGGTCAATGAGCGGATATGACGTCAATTCCTTCCCACTCTCCCTTCTCCTTAGAAAGGCTGCCTTTGAATTTCCTCAGCACCTTCAGCCATTTGGTGCTATTCTGGGTGGGAGGGAGGCCCACAAGTAGAGAGGTGGGTGGAGAGGCAGTTGGACAGGGACTAGGACCTGGAGAAGACAGGAAAGTCCAGAGGAAGGAGGAGGCAGGTGAGTGTTCTGCTCCTGGAGCTCTGCTCAGGCTGAATCCCCCTTTTGGAAGAAAAGGTTCCTCACACCTAGGGCCTCCTGCCTTTACGTCTCTCTGGGGCCAGCCGGGTGGATGTTTTCAGGCATCAGGGTGGCTTTCCCTTTCGGAAAATTTCAAGGCAGCCATATCAGCTGAACCGGAAAAAGGGAACTAAACCAAAACTCTCATGAGAGGTACTGAAAAACTATTGACTTCATTTTATATATGTTAGAAATGAGCTCTCAGACTCAAATTGTTGGTGCTGGAAAGGGTGCACTCAGACCGCAAATGAGAACTCGGCAAGGCAAAGTTTAAAGTTTACTTCTGCAGAAGGGCACTCAGGAGCACTCAGACTCTAGGCAGCAGGCAGAGGAGCAGGCGAAGGGGTGGTTTTTAAACCCTCATTCAGGGAAGCAGCTATTCTTTAAATTCATTGGCTGAATTCAAAGGCTTACACTCTATTGCGATTGGCTAGTTTAAGCAGCACGAGGGGAGGAGCCAAAGTGTTGCTGAGGGGAAGGAAGAGTAGGAGGGGAGAGGGAGGTGGCAGGGAAGGAGAGAGTACAGAAAATCCTTGGCTATTGATATCTTGATCTGTAGCTATGTGTCCAGAATTTAAACGGAGCAGGCGTTTCCCACAATTTCATTGTGTTTGGGAGGGGCCAGCTAGGGTGGACTGGAGTCTAAGATGGAGGCACTCCTGTTTATATCCGTTGATAGAAAAACAGGATCACAGTTTTTCACAGACACAAGGCCTTGTATTCACAATAAAAAGGAAGAGAGAGAAACTTTCTGAAGAGAAAGGGAGGCAAGGCAAGAAGAGGTTAGTTGGGATGAAAACCAGACATGCAGGACATGAACAGTAATATTTTCCAAAAAGGCCAGAAATTTAGTAAATGAAATGAGTTTTGATGTTTTCTAGAATTTACATATATACCATCAGGAAAATAACTCATCCCAGGGACAAGAGTTGAGGCTAACAAGATAGTGAACAGCTCAAGAGGAGGGCTGCTTTTCTAATACTGTTACTCATATGATACATTTGAATGAAACAGCTCTGTAATATACTCTGCATGGCAAAATGAAACTTTAGAAATCAGATATTTTTCCTTTAGAGACAAGTGGCTTCTCCAAATTTCCTCGGCCCTAGGACCTAAACTAGGTCTCCACACTTCTCCTTAGCCCAGACTATGGAACAGGGTGAAAAGATGCTGGCACCAAGAGGTCAAAGTCCAGCTTCATTTCCTTAGGGAAGGGCGCAAGGGGGCGGACCTAGGAAGGAGTGAGACAGGCCGGGACATGCCCACTGTCTCATTGTATCCCTCCTCCCGCTGTTCCTTGCTAAAAGATCCTAACACACCTATACACCTGAGACATGATTCGGGTGATGAGGCCCCTCTATCTTCTTTGAACCAGCTTTGTTTGTTTGTTTTTGATACCAGGGATTGAACTCAGGTCCTTGTGCTTGCAGGGCAGGCAGCGGAACCATTGAGCTAAATCCCCAGCCCTCTGAACCGGCTTTGAATGAATCCTTTTCCTCAAAATAAATGGCTTCCTTTGATTTGGTCAGTGCTGAGCAAACAAAGCTGAGCCTATGGACCTAAGTGTTTGGTAACAGTAACTCAATAAATTTGTAAACATAGCTGGCTATCTGGTCTACAAATACTATTTCCCTTGATTTGGAATTGAAATTTGGCACTTTAAAAAGAAAATTGACATTATCATTCTAATACATGTTCTGGAATGTTTACGGAGGAAAGAACACAAGAGTTGGGATTGGATTTCCTTCAAAATAATCCAGGTAGAAGTACAGAGGAACCAAGTTCAGCTAAGAGTTCCTACTTCTGAAACTGGAAGATAGGTACAAGAGGGAGGGGATTGATGGTACTCCTTTCTCCACACATTTTTTTTTTTTTTTTTTTATAAAAACAAGTTATATTATAAAAAAGAAAGGAAAAGGAAATGTACTTCTTAACACAGAAATCTCAGTTCTCTTCTCTCTCTCTCTTTTTTTGGGGGGGTACTGGGGATCAAACTCAAGATCTTGGACTTGCAAGGCAGGTGCAGTGCTGCTGAGCTAAAGTCCCGGCTCAGTTCTAATAATCTACTGTAAGAGAAGAAAACCCAATACCTATCTTAAAAGTTTATTGCAGGACTAATTACATATATGTATATTTATTTCATTGGTATTAGATATACGTACTGATAACATTCATCATAGGGAATTTGTACCTGCACATAATATATCTTGCTTCTTCTCCCCCCTGCCCCTTTACACCCCGCTTCCCCTCCCTGTTTACTAAAGCTTAGTTTCCATTTTTATCTTGCCCCTTTTCCCCTACCCTATCCCCCCTTCTCATTTGAATATTGTCTTCTAATATCTTTTATACATGTTGGTCCTTATTTAAACTTTGCTGGTTTCTCACACTAGAGAAACAATGGGTTATTTAAATATGTGTGTCCAATTTATTTCACTTAAGAGTATGGTCTCCAGGGCTGGGGATTTAGCTCAGTGATTCCGCCCACTGCCTGCCTTGAAAGAACAATGTCCCGAGTTCGATCCCTGGTACCAAAAAAAAAAAAAAAAAAGAGTATGGTCTCCAGATGCATCTATTTAGCCAGAAATGTTTCAAGCTTATCCTTTTTTATGGCAGAGTAATACTCCATTCATAAAAAAACACATTTTCTTTAACTATTCATGCAAGGCTAATTATAATCCTTAATACCCCATAGCAAGGAAATAGCTAATAATGGTAAAGTAAATGTAATTAATATAATGCGGGCATTATAAAATGATCCATTTGAAAACTGTGTAATGAAATTTCAATATGCATATAAAATAACAAAGACTGAGACACAAAACTTTATAAACAGGGGCTGGGGATTTAGCTCAGTGGTTTCGCCGCCTGCTGCACAAGCACAAAGGCCCAAATTCGATCTCCGGTACAAAAAAAATCCAAAAAACTTTATAAACAAGATGATCCCATTGTTTTTTCTTTTCTTCTTTTGGTGCAGTGATTGAACCCAGGGCCTTGTGCCTGATAAGCATGAGCTTTACCATTGAGCTGCGCCTATAGCCTGCTCAATTTTATTTACACCATGTGCATTGAATACCTGCATAGAGGAACGTGGAGGGAACATTTGTCTGAGTGTTAATAGTAGGTGCCATGGCTTGAACACATGGTGTTCATGGGTGGGAAGCTCGATGTCTTGTCCAGAGACGTTGCGAGGTTGGGCCCTGTAGAGGGGTTTAGTTAATGTCATGGGTGTCAGTGGTGTTGTAGAGGGAGTTTTCTTTCCCCTGTCCCTCTGGCAAATGTCTTCCTCCTTCCTCCAGGTGAGGATATGGCAGGAGGACCCTCGCCGGATCCCAGCGCCTTGACTTTGGACCTCTGGCCTTGAGAACTGTGGGAATAAACTTCTTATTCTTCATGAGTTACCATCTCCACAGTTATAACATCACCATCTGGAATAAGGCAGTGGGTACACTTGGTGGGAATCTGCATGATTTTTATATTTGCTTTTAAGTTTTTCCTCATTCTGGTTAAATATTCAGCAAAGATTGTGAATATTTTATGGACAATGAAAAAAAAGCCAGTCTTGGTGTTGCACACCTGTAAACCCAGCATTCTGGGAGATGAGGCAGGAGTGTTGCAAATTCGAGTCCAGCCAGGACAATTTAGTGGCTTAGGGAGACCTGTCTCAAAATAAAATAAAATAAAAATAAAAAATTTAAAGACTGTGGATGTAGCTCAGTGGGAAAGCCCTGGTTTCAACCTCTAGTACTTCCAAAAAAGAAAGAAAGAAAGAAAATGCCCAACACAGTGTATTTAGGAGAGAGCCTTGTGATATGACTGGATGGTGAGGAGTTGGGAAGCCTAGCCATTCGTTTGAATAGAAACCTTTGGCTTGGCTGGGGGTGGGTCAGTGGTGAGTGCTTGCCTCCTGCTGGAGGCCCAGGGTTTCACCCTAAGCACCACAAAGATAAACAGAACGCCTGCCTCTGGCTGAAGTGTGTAAAGAAAAATGCACTAAGGATGTCTTTTCTCCCGCTTAGGTGCATCGTAAAAGTCTTCAAGGTAGAAGATATAGGACCAGCAAGTACTTTTCATCAATTTGGGGTCAGGTGACTCCCGAGATAGGCTGAACCACACCCCCTACACACACACACACACACACACACACACGCATACACACACGCATACACGCAAGCGTGCACACACTTCCATATCCTCATCTCCAGTTATGTGAGCATGTTACTTTACTTGCGGAAAGGGTCACTGTGCATGTGATTGAGTCAAGGATTTGAGATAGGAATAATATTTCATATTATTTGGGTGGGTCTAATCAAATTGGCACTGAAAAGGGGGAGAGTTGGATCTAGGAGTTAGAAAGATGTAGTGTTCAGACTCAACCTGCTGTTGCTGACTCTGAAGAAGGCAGAGAGGGGCCTTGAGGCAAGCTGTATAATGCTCTGTAAGCTTCTGAGAATGGACCTTAGTTCACAGCCAACAGGAAGCAGGGGCCCTAGGTCTACATCTGCAAGGGGCTGACTCTGCACAGCACCCGATGAGCAAGCAATGGATCCTGCCCCACGCCTCCAGGAGGCTCACAACCCTCCCAATGCCTTGCTTTTGGTGCAGGGTGACCTATGTCAGACTTGTGATCTGTGCAGCTTTACGATAGCCAGTTTATGTTGTTTGAAGTTTATGTTGTTGTTTAAGATAGTAAGTTTATGTTGTTTGAACCACTTTGTGGCAATCGTTCATGGGTGCAGTAGAAAACTAGTAGAACTTCATTTCCCTTCCTTTGGGCTTCCATTTTATTCCAGTCTCATCTCCGCTACCAGTGAAGGCTTTTGCTCTTGGGGAAGGTTTATTTATTTATTTATTTATTTATTTATTTATGGTGCCGGGCATTGAACTCTGGTCCTTGTTCTTGTGGGGCAAGCGGCAGCACCACTGAGCTAAATCCCCAGCCCGGGAAGCTTTATTTTGAAGGATGTTCACAGCAGAGCAAAGTCTCAGGCTTGAAGGAAGCCAGCTTCCCAATGAGCAAAGAAAGAGAATTCAGGGAAGAGAGAATGTTGCAGGATGTCTCTTGGCTGAAGTGGACCCTGGATAGCAGCTGTCAGGAGCCTCCTTTTCCTCTAGAGTGAAGTTGGTTGAATTTAAATCAAGCAGCAGAATTGAACTTGGACCAATCAGCAGGCTTGAATTTAGGTAAATCATAGGTTTGCTGCTGCTCTATATAAGCAGCATTTATGTCCCACTCCTCTATTAGTCCAGGAGGGCTTCCTCTGGGGTGCTGGCACACCAGGTCTAGCCTCAATAAAACTCCCTCTGGCAGAGGTAAGCAGTGGTAGTGATGGGAGACATTTTCTCTCACCACTGGTGACAGCAGCAAAAACTGCTAAGAAGTTGAGCTGATGGGGTAACATAAAGCACCAGAGCTGTAACTCAGGTGTGGAGAGACACTGGCACTGAGAACTTGGAGCTGCTAGCAGAGCTGCACCTAGCTGGTTTGTGATTTCCATCCAAATTTAGCGAAAGAGTTTTTGATTGGTAGTATAGACAGGTCCTATTTTTGGTATTAATATCCTTGAGTCCCCTTCCATACTGTACTATGATTGGATTACAGTAGGCTTATTTATTTGCTTTTGGTTTTCTGAAACAGGATCTCATATGCAGTTCAAGCTGGCTTGGAATTTACTCTGTAACCCAGACTGGCCTCAAACTCCTAGTGAGGCTATTCTCCTGCCTCAGCCTCCTGAGTACTGGGATCATGCACCACCATACTCATCTCTAGACTAGGTTTAAAAGACATGTAGCTTCTTGGATCACTTTCTCTGTGGAATGCTCTAAGCAGCCTTACAGGAGCTCACATAGCAAGAACCAGGACCTCCTGCCAGTGGCCAGTAAGTGAGCTTAGAAGCAGATCCCCAACCAGTCAGGTCTTGAACCAACTGCATCTCAGATAGTGTAACACCAGATCTTGAGATCTAGAGCCAAAACCATTCAGAAAAGATGCTTCTGAATTCCTAAGAAATGATAATCATTTGTATAATATTAAGTTTTGGTTAATATGTTATAAACTCCAAGCCACTAAATTTGTGGTAACTGCTTATGAAAGCCATAGAAAATTCCATATAAGACAGTTCCTTTTACCAGAATGTAGTGACCTTCTTTGTCTCTCTTAATCAGTCTTCGCTTGAAATCCACTTTGTCTGCAAATAGAATAGCTACCCCTGCTTTTTTGTGAGTTCCTGTCACATAGAATATTGTTTTCCATCCCTTGACTTTCAGTTTATGAATTTATTTTTGAATTAAATGTGTTTTTTATATGCAGCATATTGTAGATCTTGCTTCTTGATCCATTCTGCCAGTCTGCTTCTTTAGAATGGTGAATTGAGACCATTAACATTGATAGTTATAACTCACATGTGTTGTTTTATCTCTGTCATGTAATTTTCTCGCTGTTAGCTTTCTTCTTTGCTTTTCTGTTTAATTTCTTGCCTTGCCTGGTCAATTCATTCTGTTGGGATTCATAGAGTTGTAATCCTTATTGTCTCTTTCTAGAATATCCTTCAAAACACTTTGGAGTGCTGGTTTGGTGGTCATGAATTTCTTCAGATGTTATTTGTCACGAAAGTATCTTATTCTTCAATTTTGAAGGATAGTTTTGCAGGGTACATCAATCTGGGTTGGAGATTGTTTTCCTTTTGGGCTTGAAACACTTCACTCCAAGCTCTCCTTAATTTGAGAGTTTGTGTTAGAGAAGTCTGCTATGATTCTAAAGAGCTTTCCTTTATAGGTGATTTGTTTCTTTTCTCTAACAGCTTTTAATATTCTGTCATGTTGAATATCTGGAATCTTTAGTATTATATGCCTTGGGGAAGATTTTTTTTTTTATCTTGGCTAATTGGAGTCCTATATGCCTCACTTATCTGTATGTCAAATTCTTTTCCCCTGTTTGGGAAGTTTTCTGCCATTACTTCTGAGAACATGTTTTTATGTTATTTGTTCTATCTCCTTCTTTTTCATTGACTCCAATCAATCTTATGTTATTTTTCTTTGCATCATCTAGCAGTTGCTGGATAGATTTCTCATGGTCCTTTGCTATTTTTAAGAAATCTCTCTTTTCCTGATCGCTAACCACAATCCTGACTTCTATATCTGATATTCTGTCCTCACATTGGCTCACTCTGCTGCATATACTTTCAATGGAGTTTTTTTTGTTTTTTTTTTAATACCAGGGATAGAACTCTGGACCTTGCACTTTCGAGGCAGGTGGCGGAACCACTGAGCTAAATCCCTGGCCCATCAACAGAGTTTTTAATCTCCTGGATATCTGCTTGAATCTGTTTCATGGATTCCATTTCTTTCCTATGCTGGACATTTGTGGTTTCAATCATGTTCCTGAGCTCCTCTCTCTATCTCTTTTTTTAACCTGTATCTTTCATTCTGGTCACTATCTCTGTAGTTATCTGGGAAATTATTTCTGCTTTGATTTTTTTCTAGAACCTTGGTCATCTGCTTTGTTGCCTCTGCTGTTACTACTTCAGAGAGTCCAGGTGGGTGGCTTTTGGATTGTTACACTGCATTGCTCAAAGGGTTTGCCTTTGGTGAGCTAAAAGTCTGTGGGGGTTTCATCTTGTTCAAGTGTCTTCTCATTTTCTATTTTTTTAAAGTTTGATTCCTGGATTGATGTTTTTAAATTGCTTATGGTGAATAGGTTTATTGCCAGTATTCAGAACACTTAGGACATGACTACTTCTCAGAAGCATTTTCCAGATGTAGCTAGCTTTTGGGTTTTGAGTCTGTTGCAGGATCCTACCTTATCAATTTACTGGAGATGAGAAGTTTCTGCCTGCTTGGCCCAGCTTCCAGTTCTTTGGCACTGGCCTATAGGGGTTTTTTTTTTTGACCCTTAGGCAATCTCAGTCTTGGTATACCAGGAGGAACAACTGATTAGCACAATTATGTCACCTTGGCTGAAGTAGCACAATCAACAATAACAATAGCATCAAATACAGCTTAGAAAATGACAAATTGTAGCCTTAATATGGCATTTTTACCCTTAGGGGAGAAGATTTAAAAGGGGTTAGGGGGTAAAGAAACAGAAATAGAGGAAGAGGAAGAGATCAGAAGCAAGGCTGGAGGACAGACTTTAGGAAATCAGTGAAGAAGACAGGTGGAAAAGAGAAAAGGAAGAAATAAAAATGAGAACAGAACAACAAAAAACTAGAAATTGTTCAAACAATCAAGAGAAAACAAAATGAAACAAGAACTAGAAAACAGGGAAAAAAGAAAAGAAGGGAAAAAAAGAAAAAAGATTTTTAAAAAACCACCCCCAAAATGTCTAATTCAAGGTGTATCTCTGCTGTCACTGTAAGGCAATGTGGGCAAAGAGAGTCCAGAGCCAAATTGAATAATCCCAGCAAACTAGCTGCAGCTTCACAGTGGGGTAGTGGATAGTCCCAGCCAGCCTACCCTTTTAGTTCCTCCGAAGTTCAGCCTGGTTTCTAGCTATGAGGCTGGAACTGGATTCCTTGATCCTACGACAGTCTATTTGTCTCCTGCCACCTTTAGCTCTGTTCCCTGACCTCCTGCTGACTTGAACTCAGCTCCCTCACCAAGGCACTGGAAGGCACTAGATGGAGTCTGCCCAAAGCTGTTCTGAGTGCCGAGTTCAGTTGGCCCCTCTCCAAGATGGCTACCAGCCAATTATCCTCTCCTGGGTGAGGTCTGAACCTGGATAACTCACCTGCTGCAACCACTACTGTGTTCCACTGGTGCATTTCTCCGTGGAGGCCTCTGGGGTTGTCAGTACTCACCGTGTGTCTGTAGGTTTGGCCTGCTGTTCCCTTGTGGAGAGTCTGGGCTGTGGGAGAGAGCGCTGCTTGGTACCTTCCTCCTTTTCAATAAAGTCTTTCTCTTAACTCTCCCTGTAGACTTCAGTTTTTGCCTCAGATCTTTCCTGGGTCCCAGGGACTCACTTCCCTCCTCCTTCTCTTCCTCACACCACTGTATTCTAGGGTCAGGACACTAAACCTTGGAGAAGCTCTTTCTCTGCTGCTCACCACTCCGCCACCTTCCTGGAAGTCTCCATATAAGGTAGTAAATACTTAGAAAGATGACTAATACACTGTATAAGGTAGTGCTTCTCAAGGTTATGGATCAGGAGAATGCACCAATAAGCTACACTGCTCTCTGATAAGGCACCTGCCCAGGAGGCTTGAAATTCAGCCGAAGCTCTGTTAAGCTGCAGGCTGCAGGACAGGTCTGTGTTGGACCACAGGGGTGGGCCACTTTTGTCTTATTTTCCCAAGGTACATTATGGCAGTGGTGGCGAACCTATGGCACACATGCCACAGCAAGCTGTTTGTTATCATTGTAAGCACTAAAATGTTCACCATCACTGCTCTATGGGTTAATGAGACGTTCTAGTCCAGGTGGTTCCTGGCCACTGCTATCTCTCTTCCAGACTATAGTGCTGTCCTTTTCAGCTCTCTCAGTATCAGGGAGACTGAGGAGAGAAAATTATCAGAGGTCAAATGTAGGCGAGGGTGCTGACAGGTGGTCCAACTGCATCCTGTAGTCATTACAAACAAAATCGCCCACTGTCTTAGCCTACTCAGGCTGCTATACAGCAAAATAACATAGAATAAAACAACAGAAACTTATTTCTCTAAGTTTTGGAGGCTGGAATCATAAGATTGGAGGAAAGGAGAACAAGAAGTAGGAGACTGAAGAAGAAGGTACACCGATTCTCTGGTGTCTCCTAATATAAAAGTACTAGTATCATCATGAGGGCCCCACATTCCCAACCACATCTAAACTTAATTACCCCTTGAAGCCCCATCAGATCCATACACTGATGTATAAGGATCAGGGCTTTAAACATAGGAATTTAGTGTGTTTGTGGGGTGTGTGTGTGTGTGTGTGTGTGGTTACATTTCACAATGCCACCTCACCCCTCCCCAACTAATGTCCTGGATCACCTGCACTCTCTCACATGGCTTCAATGACCAAATCTGTTACAGGGATTCTGAGCCTCAAATCTGAACTTGTGGGTCCTGGCAATACTAGACCAGGACCCTAAGCTGCTGCTGTCTCATGGAAATGATCTCCTGTGCTTCAGCAGTACATGTACTCCCTAGTCCTTATCCTTTGCAACTCCCCTTCGGCCTTAGTTATAGTTCTATGCTCGACTGTGCAGAACTTCCAGTCATTATATTTGAGGGGAAATTGCCAGGAATATGCATTTAATAAGAGACCCTGTAGGAGGCTGCTGTGAGATGTGTTAAAGCCCAGGCATCTGATGATATCAGAGGGCACTTGAGGACACAACTCTGTCATTGAGAGCAGGTGCACAGCAGATTTTGTTATAATAATAATAAATCAACATGGATGACCACATATGTATCACATGGCTATACAAGGTCTTTACTGTGTCTCAGTAAAGCTGATAAAGACATCCAGTTCTTGAGCTCTAGAGCTGCAGCTCCAACTCTTATGCTCTGATGTTGCCCTGATGCTGGAAATTAGTTTGGTTCCTGCTTGTTTTTGATTTCTGCTCCATGCATGTTCTTTTCTTTGGGAATCTTGCCTGACTAGACCTCCCTTCAGCCCACCAGTCCTGACAGACCTGGCAGATGATTTGCAGGTCACATGTTGAGAAACACTATTGGTGACCATGTGTGTGGATGACATTTGTCCCAGGCTTTGATTGCTCAGAATTCAGAGTTAGACCAACTGCTCATGCCAAGCTTCATTAGCAGCAGTGAGACTCAGATGTACCAGTCCCCTAACCCACTTCCAAGGGTATCTATACAACCTCCACTGTGTATCTAGAAGGATTATCTCTAAGTAGTTCTTTTATTATGAAAAAAAATTCAGCATTCATCTATATATTTACATTTGTTCATAAATTATATACAATTATGTCCATATATACCCATATAACCATTGCAAAATATACACAAAAGCTAACATGTACTGAGACGAAAACTAAACAAATAGATACAATAGTTCTTTGTGTTTCTCCAGTGATCATGTCGCTTATTCCAGTTTGGTTCTCAAGTTTGCAGTGGTGCTCTTCAAAGTGTGGTTTGCCATCCTGCAAACTGTCCCTGGTCTGCAGCAAGACAAGCACAGGGTCTAGAAATCACCTCTGTGTGTATATTCTATGATTGTGTTCAGCTCCCATGACTCCCTTACTTTCCCCTAAATTATATTGGTTCCTATTTTATTTATTGAAATGTAATTGTGTATCTGTTGAATAAGAAACTAGAACTTGTATGTTATATGTTTCTTTTTATTTCATGTTCCTAGTCAATGACTTTTATTATATTTGACAAAAGTTAGCCCACAACAGATTGGACATTAAAAAAGAAACAATCTGATACCTTGCCAGAGATACTAGCTTGGGAAGCTCTGGTTTAAAGGTAATCAGACATCTTTCAGTCAGCTCTGCTACTGGGGCATGGAGAGTGGGATGTCTGTTTTGAAAACTTTCCATATCTCCCTGGCAATTGTGATTTACTTAGAAAACACCCACACTGAAATAGAGCTCTTCTGTTTTTGGGGTCCCTTCCTGCCAACACCTCACCCAACCTAGAACTCCAGAAACTTTGACAGGATGGTGAGATAGCAGCAAAGGGCCTGGAGGAAGTCTCAGCGACATCTGTTATCTTCATGCAACTGTGGGCAGTAGGTCCCACACCCCATGTAGCCTCGGGTTCTGTGCCTTCTCATGCATCTCAGGGGAAGCCTTTGATTGTCCTCTGCAGAGCTGGATGACCTTCCTGTTAAGAATAGGGCATAATTCCCTCTCATGATCAGAGAGACCATATTTCCAGATTGTGTGCCTGTGGGAGCATTTTGAGCCTTGGATAGCAGCTTCTAGACCCAGAAAAATCCCAGGTTTGAAGCAAAACAGATCTTCACACAAGTGTATGGATAAAAGCAGCCCTCACTCTGTCCTAGTCCATAAACTGTTTCTGTGTTGGCTCAGAGGAGTACCCTGGGAAAACACATGGCCTTGATGTCTCCCCTGCCCTGCAGCTCTGCTGATCTTTGCCCAGATGTAGAAAATGTGTGGAGCGTTGCCTGCTATCCCCACACAGATGTCTGAGTCAGTGTTTCAGAGGTGTGGCAGCCTTTCCCTCCATTCTCCAGCTCCTGGAGGGACACAGGTCTTACCCAAGTGATGTCTATTATGAGATATGAGCCAGAAGGGAAAGTGATTTCTAGGCCAACTTTCTCCCAAGTTCCTTTTAAAACACATGGTTATGTAAAATTCCTGGAGACTTCTCCCTAGAAAAACAAGCATTACTGGTCATTTTCCATGGGAGGAATAGGTCAGGTTCCAGGGTGAGCTTTCCTCTGGAGTATGGGCTCAGACAGAGTGGATTGAACATTTGGCCTTCCTCGGGATGCTTTTCGATATATGTGTCTTAAACAATGGACAGGAGATTCGATATGTAGCAGGTGCTCCATAAATGTACATCTATCTGCCTGTACCTGTCAATTTAAGGCCACACAGTTTGGGACAGAACTACTGGACAAGCAGGACTCAACAAGCAAAAGAAAGGATGATTATGATCTATATTTGCAATGCACCAAACAGTTAAAAATCCACATAAACTTCATGAGGGATTCTTCCTTCCATGCTACAGATGAGGAAAGAAACTTCAGATGTCAGGAGTCTTTCTTGGGGCCCTCGGGTAGAGAGGGGCAGAGCCAGGATTCAAACCTAAGAGGCAGAAGTGGCTCTTCTCAAGGAGACCTACAGAAAACTCCCCAGAACTCAGGGAGAGAACATGCTGAGGGCCAGGAGGTCAGAGTTGTCATCGCACAGACCTAATCTATAGGAAATGGCTGCGTCCCTGTATCCTCAGCATCTGTCACATCACTAGTGACAATTCAAAGCAAAATACTCAAGAAGAGACCTGCCTATCTTTCTCAACCAAAGAAGGCAAGCTGCCCTAGCAGGGAAGTCTGGACTGCTCTACGAGTATGTGGCTGTCACAGGACATCCCTGACCCACTGTTTCCTTTTGCTCCACAGAATAGAGATTAGGTATGGGGTTCTCTTGCAAGCCAGGCTCACCAAGCACCTGGCACTCCACCCTTGGCATTTTGGGCTGCATTTTTCTTATTTGTCTGTGTTCAGGAGAGTTACAGAAATCAGCTTTCTTATAGGTGGGCTTCAGGGGATAGGATTCAGGGCAAGCCAGTCCCTCAAGGTCCAGGAGAACCACCAGAACACAGGTTCTTCTATACATGCCCCACTTATATTACAGACAAGGACCTCACAAAGCAGCCTGCCCTACTTCCTGGACCTCAGAGGTCCAGGGGGACAACATTGAGGGTCAGCTTGGTCCAGCAGTGCTGTGCCTTGAATATGGTTTGCTCTCCAAGGGTTCATGTGCATCTCTAGGGTGTCAATATTTTTATTTTTTTTTCTTCTTCTTCTTTTTTTTTTTTTCCTACTGGGTATAGCACTCAGGACCTTGTGCTTACTAGGCAGGCACAGCACCACTGAGCTACATCCCTAGCCCCTTAGGATATCAGTATAGGGCAGTGATATGGAACGTTTAAGGCAGGGAACTCCTTGGGTCACTGAGGGAGTCACCCTTGGAAGGGATTAAGTAGTTCTCATGGGACTCCTAAGCTCTTGTGAGATGAGTTGTACTAGAACAAGCCTCACCCCTGAATTGCTCTCTGGTTTCCTATCTTACAATATGATTTCTCCCTCTTGCACATGTTCCCACCTGATGCCATCTGGTGTTAGGTCCTCATCAGAGGAAAATCAATAGGATTACCCAATCTTGGACTTCTAGTCTCCAAAACTGTGAGCTAAATAAACCTCTTCTATTTATAAAGTTACCCAGCCTCATCTATTTCATTACAATAGTACAAAGAAGTGTCTGGAACAGAGCCCAGGCTGCTCTGGTAAGTTTCTGTCTATCTCAAAATGCTGCATTTCTTAGCACATTCTAGGTATTCTGAGAACAACCAGGGAGAATGGAGGTGGGAGGTCTGGGTCCGTCCAAGGTCAGCCCAAGAGCCTCCTTGCCTCTCTGTAAGAAAAGGGCTATTGTCTGCACTTTCCGCAGCCTTTCCAATCCCTAGACTGTGACAAGCCACAGGTTTACTATTAGATTGTAATCCTCTGAATGAAAAGACTTTCATATTTCATTGTACTATCTTCAGAAACTCAAATAGAATCCAGTGTAGAGTAGATTTTTAGCAGAGGACTGTTAATGATAACATTAGACCTCTAAACCTTGGCACTTTTTAGCTTTTTGAGGGTAGGTGGTTCTTTGTTCTTGGGGCTGTCCAGCATGTTATGTTTAGTAGAGTGCCTGTACACATCTGTGACAGTACCACTACTCTCTTTTGATAACTAAAAATGTCCACTGGGGAGCCAAATTACTCCTAGATGAAGACACTGCTCCAGATTAAGAATTAACATATTTAAGTGTGTGATATGGGCTTAGTTGACATGATCTTGATTTGGTCTTCACAATAACCATGTGAGGTGAATATTAATATGTGCAGCTGAGGATATTGAGGCACAGAGAGATTAGATAATTGAATCAAAAGGATTTGGCTTAAAATTAGGGGTCCTAGGTAGGGGCAGTCCCAGTAATTTCTGTGTTCACAGAAGGAAGGCAGAAATATCAGTTGGTACATGATTTGCTCAGGCATTTGTAGGTGTTCTAAAATTGATGTTCATTTAATCATCATTATTATTTTCTATCTTTCCTGGTTCACAGAAAGGTTGAAGTCTGAGTGTATATTTTAAGTTCTGCTTTCTGTTTCTCCCCCTAGACCTATTAAATGAAACATTCACAATTTGATTGTACGTTTTCTCCAGTGTTATTTCAGAGATCCATAAAAAGCTGGGTACATTTTCACACAGAATGTCTTCTGGGCTCCCTCTGGTGTCAGCTATGATTATGGTTGATATTAAAGGACCTTACATGTGAGTAAATTTCAAATTAATAAGGATATGTTCTTTGTCAATAGATGGTTTTAAAAATTCAACTGCACTGTGAAGTTATTTGTTCTGATTTTACAAATATTCAAGGAGCTAACGTAATTTAAAGTTTTATAATATTAGAAAAGCAAGTAATATGAATTTTTGTTTAACTTTTTTTTTTTAAATGGAGCCAAAGAGACATTTTACAAGATAGGACCAACTGGCGCGCACACACACACACACACACACACACACACACACACACTCACTGTCACTTGATTAAAAAAAAATACAGATTAACCCTGTAGTATGGCAGAAACTGCACCTTACCAACCAAGCAAATCTTTATTGAAAGAACACCAAACTCTAGGGAAAATATAAGACAGATATACTCTCATGCATTGCTGATGCCCTTTTGATGCAACCATCTGGAAGAATAGTTTTACATGAGAAAAAGCCACTCTTTGACCTATATCAGGGGTTTGGCCAGGCCCCCAATTGCCTGAACAAGGGTACAACAAAGAATAAAAGAGAGACAGACAATAATTTAGAATGCAAGGGGGTCCAGAGAGTGATATGCCTCTAGTGGACACTCTTAAAAATCTCTGGGAAGATCCACTTTTATTAGAAAGCCAAAAGCACAGGGGGAGGAAGTCGTGCGTCATTTGTGGAGCAGTGACTGCCAGTAGATGTCAGTAAATGCGTAACTAATGAGTAATGGGGAACAAGATTAATGGGGTACAGATCCTTCCCTCTACCCAGATGCCTATGTTCTATGTATTGTCCTCAGTAAAATTACCTTGTCCTAGGACTGCTGTGCTTATGAGTTTTCCCACACACAGCTGGAAAGCCTGTGATTTTTAATTTTTAATTTTTTTATTTTTATTTTTGAAGTTTTTAGTTTATTAATCCTCTCGTGAAAAATCCGCAGTCACTGCAGACAGGCACTGCAAAATCTTTACTCCTTTGGCTGTTCTCCGATCTCCAGCTCACTTTTTGCCAGCACCAACATTGGCCTTTGCGGTGCCCCTGACTTTCTTCATTCTGTTCTTGCGTTCCTTCTGCTGCTTTCTTGATGTCTTTTTCTTCTCATACAGGCCATGTCTTGCAAGTCTATGTTTGGGTTCATTTTTCTTCACATAATCCAAAGAATCATAAATCATGCTGAAGCCAGTTGTCTTGCCACCCCCGAAATGGGTTCTGAATCCAAACACAAAAATGACATCCGGTGTAGTCTTGTACATTTTGGCTAGTTTTTCCCGAATTTCTGTCTTGGGTACTGTTGCTTTCCCGGGATGAAGGACATCAATGACCTTTTGTTTCCTTTGAAGTAGTCGGTTGGTAATGAACTTCCAGGTCTGGATAGTTTCTGTGTCATTCATGATGGCAACAGATCCTCAGGCAGCCAGGGAGGAAAAGAACACCTGTGATTTTTTATTAACTTTTCCATTCCTGGAGCAAATTATATTAGCCTTAGACCCTATGGGACCCAAGTCACATAGCCTGGTCCCCAACAGACCTAGTCATCTTATATCTAGGAATGGTGTAAGTCAATACGTTAGAAGGAGAAAAAAGGCATTTGCATATAGATGTGTATTATAGTATTGACTGCATTACTGAAGTATTGTAAACAGCCTCAGTGGTTGTGAAGGGAAGTGATATATTTAACTTAATTATAGTGCATCTGCTGTAGTACAGTGGTGGTGCAGGTGAGCTCTGGGATCATACTATCTGAACTTAAATGCTTGGCTCCGATGGTAGTTCTGTGACTGCAAATAAATTTAATATATTTGTTACAGTGGAATGGGCCAATAATAGTTGATGTTCTTGTTTACAATGAGGAAAGAATTGCCAGGTGTATACCCAGTAGTAGGTAGCAAGTAGCTAGGTTTATTTTTATTTTTTTTTCTTTTTAAAAATAGATTTACTAAAACAACTTTATCATGTAGAGGTAATAGCTATGGTTATTGAAGATCATGGGAAGTTGTACTCAGGACCAAATCCTGCCAACAAAGGTATAACATAGACCAAGACAGCTACCAGGAGACAGAAAAGCCCTGCAAATAGTCAAAGTATGTACACCAAAGTAACAATAACAACAAAAATAGGGCAGATAACTCAGGCTTTCAGAATTAAAAATTCAGACACTTCTGCTTTAGGTGCTTCACCCTGAGCCTCCAGGAGTGATTGACAGGAATGATTGACAGTGCTGAGCCACCCTAGGTGCTCTCAACATTCCTGCTTATCCCAGAATTCACTGTGATCTCAATTATACTTATGTAATGAGGTGGGAGTAGGGTAAAGGTGACCTGGAAGGTAGGGCTAGGAGAGTCAACGTGTACTTTTGCCTAGAGCATTCACATACTCCTGAGGCTTTGCTATTTCATTTCCTACCTCTCTTAGGACAATGACAGCAGGAAAGCCATAGGGTGCTGTTTAGAATTAAATAGAAGGGAGCGACTCACTCAGCTCTATTGTTTCTAGCTGTACTATATTTATTTGTATATCTACTTGTCCATTTTGTGTTACTGTGATGAAATACCTAAGCTTGTGTACTTTGTGAAGCAAAGAGGTTAATTTTGACTCACCAGAGGCACAGCTGGTGCTGGCTTCCCTGCTGGCAGAGTCCCATGGTGGTTTAGGGCGTGACGTGGCAAGAGACTGGGAGCACATATGAATGTCTCTTCTGGTCATTTCCTTCTCCTTAGGAAGCACCAGTGTTCAACTCTGAGGGCCAGAACCTGAGACCTTATCTAATCCTCACTTCCTCAAGGCCTCAGGCCTGCAAGCACTGCAGTTGGATTAAGTTTCTGCCTGTTTTTTGCCAAATGATAGGGATTCAGTTTCAATACAGGAGCCCTTAAGGGACATATTCAAACTCTATGCAAACCATAACACTACCTAGAGGATTATTTTGTAAGATTAAAAAAAATGTGCATAAAGCACTTAGAACAGTATGTGGCACACAGTAATTGTTTCATTAATGTCTTTTTATGGCCCATTATACAGCTATTAAAATAAGAATTATAAAATGATACAATAAGAAAAAATCTAATGACACATTTTTAAAGAATCACAATGCTGAAATAGAAAATGTTCCATATGCATGAAGGCTAATAGAAAGCATACAAAAATATAGATAAATGTGTGAAAATGGGGTAGGCTTGGATTCCTCTCAATTTTCTATATTGCTATCATCTTAATAACATACTAAAATAAATATTAAAATACTCAACAGAATATTAAAAAGTCAGAACCTGAGGCTCAGAACAAAAAAGTGCTTCTTAATGAATTCTGTGGCACTGCAACAGGCTAAACAATTAAGACATTATAAGAAGCTTTATAGTTTAGTAAAAGAAGGATAAAAATAAACAACTTCTGTTGGAAAATGTTAAAAGCTTTAAGTCTTCATTCAGGATGAACAAAATAGAGACATCTAAATGACCCGAAGATGAGTGAAGTAGTCAAAGAAAACTTTCTCAAAAATAAAATGTATAATAATCTCAAATAACCTACAGAAACAAACTAACTGGACAAGGATTCCAGGGAATGTATCAAGCAAAATGGGCTTAATGAAGGGCAAGTAGATGAATATGATGACAACACAGGTGAGCCTGTTAGGAGCAGGGGGCAGTGATGTAGGCAGGGACAAGATCCTACAGCCAATGAAGTCATGGCAGCCAAGCTTTGCCCTGAGCACTAGGGCTAACAATTGAGAGATAGTGGAAGAAAGCCTAGCAAGCAGTGAGGTGGCACTGGTGTCAAAGATCTAATTCCAAGGGAACGTGTGGAGAATGGGAATGAGGAGCCTGAGCTCTGTGAAGACAGCATCTTATCTGATGTTTCTTCAGCACTGTCTCTCCAATGCTGGAACAGTGCATCATGTAGGAAACACTGCAGAAATGAAGTGCTATGTAAGTGTTTATTTCAGTGTCATTTACAAAAGTGAAATTATGGATCATGAAACTATGTCTGGCAGAGTGTGTGCTGTGCATATTGTGGGACGAATCATGGACCTATGAGTCTGGAGTTCTAGGTCACAAGGGCTTACAAGTCACTTTTGGACTCTGAAACAAGTGGATGGCAATTAATGGTGTAATTGAAAATGGTCACCCAGTGAAATTATATGGGGTAGGAAAAGCATTAAAGTGTGTAAGGATGGAAGTTGTCCATCAAAAAAAGAAAAGCACTCAGGCCAAAAAGTATCAGAAAGATTAGAAAGAATCGTGCCATGAACAAATTTTTGAGTTAAAAAATAACCACAAGGGTGGTAAAAGGACAGGAAAGAGGCAACTAGTTGGCGATTGGTAATCTCAGTAAGAGCAGTTTTACAGCAGTTAAGGCAAGGACACAAGGTTAGTTTAAAGAATTAAGTTTAAAGAGTAAAAACATTCCAATCTCTTCCTATTAGTTATCCCTATATCATCACTAGACTTATAAATTTCATGAATTTAGTTAATTTTGAAGGTAATTAGTTTTGTGCATCTACCCTGTTAAGATTATCATCCTTCTCCTCTTTCGTTCGTTCCTTCCTTCATTACTTAATGTATATTTATCAAAAAGTGTCAGGCATTGTGCTAGGAAGAAGCCATATTTTATTCAAGTTTATATCCCCATAATTTATTGAGTAAAATACATTTGTATTTAACTTCATAAAATGCAAAGAGGGCTTGGTTATATCTGAATCTGCATTTTACAGCCTTCTAGAAAGTTATTCTAAAAAATAGATTAGAGGGCTGGGGATTTAGCTCAGTGGTTCTGCTATCTGCCTTGTAAGTTCAATCCCCAGTATCAAAAAAATATACATATATATTTTAACACAAACACAAAAGTTATAAAACACAGTATTCATTAGACTGTGCCTAATGACTCATGTAATACATAGGACTGAATTACAACTTCCCTTGTGTATGTAGAACTGCTAGCATCCCGAGCCTTACAGCACATGGTTTACATGGAAGGATTTCTTATGTGTGTCAGGAGTCCCTGGCCCAGGAATAATGTAGTACCTGATACAGCTAGACCAATCTGAGACATTCCTCAGGATTTTTTGAACTGGAATTAGGAACAGGTTGTTATTCTCTAGTGACTTACACCATGGGTGTAAAACTTCTATCTTACTATCTAACCACTTTGTGACTTACAAAACTAGATGCTAATTAAATGCATTAGAAGAACAGAATAGACAGAGCCAGGACAGGCAGTGATCCAGAGGGACAGAAACAGAGACAAAGACTGAGACAATCAGAGAGACAAAGAGTCAGAGGGTTGTGGTTTTGCTACTAAGGGATGAATTACACAGTAGTGTGTTTTTAATGTCTAAACATGAAGTGTGATAAAAAAATATGGTGAAAGCTTAAATCTTAAAAATTTATTACAGTAAAAGACACTTTGCCATTAATCATCAAAGTACCCCTTTTGCTTAGAACACACTTATTCTGTTCCTTTCTGGAAGTTCTTTTCTATGAGTGTCTTTAGTTGGTTTGTCATGGCTGCCTTGACATCCTTAATCATTTCAAAACATTTATTTTTCATAGTCATTTTGACTTTGGGGAGAGCCAAAGAGGCATGGTACTAGATCCAGTTAGTAAGATGGATGAGGACACATGGTTAATATTTTTATGAGGCTGCCTTTCCAATGGATGTCACTGGAGAACAGAATTCAATGTATTTTCAATCACACCTCATAAAGACACTCACAAAAGAGGACCTCCAGAATTGCTTGAAAAAGTGGCAAGAATGCTGGGAAATGTGTTGGAGGGAGGGGAAGTATTTTCAGGGGGATTAATAGCAACACATCTTTTACTGTAATACATTATTTTTTAAATTTTTTTATGGTTGTAATACATTTTTAAATATAAACATTCACTATACATTTTTATAGCCCCTTTTATATGGTAGGAATGATTATCTTTTGCCAAGGCAGATTTTAAAAACATATACACAATAATAATGATTATATCTATATCTGATATACTTCCACTAATGGTTGTTTCTTTCTAGATATAGCTATAAACAATATTTGGGTGTTAACACAAGACTAGTACATCCTCCAAGAGAATATTTCTTTTTAACTATCAAATAATGAATTCATTAAAATTTTTTTTCATTAAATAGTATCTTTACTACTATTATTTCAAAACAAATGTTGGAAGAGTAGTTTTATCTGAAATATATTTCTTTTTCATTCCTTTTCTTCTAAATGTTTTGGATCAGAAATTTTCAAGTGTGCATTCTACAAAAAGGATACAGTTTTGTTTCATTTCTAGTCAACTATTATCTCTTGTAATGGCAAATTTAATCCATTTACCTTTATTTTTCCTACTTTATTTTTAATTCTTTTTATTTTATTTTTGTACCAGGGATTGAATTTGGTACCTTGTGCTTGTGAGGCAGGTGGTGGAACCACTGAACTAAATCCCCAGTCCTATTTTTCCTACTTTAAACATTTGAATAGACACAGTTCTACATAATCATGGGGTCCAATGAGATATTTTGATGCATGAGTGAAAATGCATTGATCAAATCAAGGTATTAGCATTTCCTCTCTTCTAAAATCTTTTGAAACATATAATAAATTATTATAAACCATACTCACCTATTTACCTTAATTGTGATATCTGATTTATTTGGAATCACTTCTAGTATTTCATTTGGCATTCTAACTTGCCATGCCTTTTCTTTCCTTTTGCGATTTTCTGCATTCCACTGAGTTCTTTGATTTTTTATTATTAATTTTATGTGGTTACATTTAATATCATAAAATATATACCTAAAGTAAGAAAATATGACCTAATCATGATACCTACCCTTCTAGAAACAATTCAAGGGTATTAGAATGCTTTATTTTGGTATAATTTCTTTCATCTTCTGTAACTACTGTCTTTTTGTTTAATGATTTTTTTTTGCATACTCTCAATTACTTTCTACAACTAGCATATTTATTTGGATTAATTTACATTTCTACCTCTCTTTTTGTAACATTATTACTTCTTGCATATCAAACTTTGGAGTTCAGTCTTCTTATTTCAATATATATCTTCAATAGTAATTGTTTCAGTAAGCATCTGTGACTGGTAAAACTCCTCAGTCTTTGTTCAATACTTTTTTCACTCACATAAAATTTTTATCTGAGAACAGAATTTTAAACTGGGAGTTATTTTTGCCTCAGAACTTTGAAGGTATTATTCCATTGGTCTATGATGCCTATGGTTACTGATGAGAAATCCATGATTTTTTAGAGGCCAGTGAATCTTCACCTCTGCTCTCTTAGGGTTTTTTGGTTGGTCCTGAGAATTAAATTGACATAAGACATATCAGGAGAAAGGAAGCCTACAAATTTACTCCAAATTTTAACTGCTATGAGAGCCTTCATAAGGAAATGATGACCCAAAGACTGTTAAGAGTGGAATATTAACACAGGTAATTGGTCAGAATAGTAAACTTTGAAAAGTGACAGGTCTCACTAAATTGCCTTTCAATTTCTCTTTGTGTTCATTTTGTCTTCTTTTAGTAATTAAAACATTAGAAATATTAGTCCAGATTGTAAATTTCAAAAAATTTTGAGAGGCTTGTCACAGCCCCATGCTGACACTCGTATCTCATCATCACACAATAGACTTCTTTTTTATCTTGTTCAAAACTTAATCCTGTTATTCTTTACTTTGTATGAATATCAGATATTCACTCTTTTACACATGCACTTACAATAAATTTTCAGATTTAACTTGCTTTGTGACTTTTGGCTTCCTTCTATGTTACCTGTTACTTGAAACATTGGTATTGGAGAGAAAGTCCTTTTTAGAACATACTTTTGGGTAGCCATGAACCTTGCCAAACTGTCTGATGTAGGATTGCCCGAGCTAAGCTGGAAGCTGCCAGATGACATATCTACTTCTTACAATCCCATCAATGCATTAACTCTTAATTCAGTGAAGTAAACTAAGACAGGATTACTTTCACACTATCTCCAAAACCACAGGTTGTCAATGCGGCAGTAATTTAAACAGGCTGTTTTCTCCCAAACTCAAAAACGTAACTAAAAGTGGCATTGCAGCCACTAGGAGCTTGCTATGTGTCTGTTATGAGAGAAACCATGGGGGCTGAAAAGTGGAGACACTTTGATCACAGCACTCTGGGAGGCTAAAGCAGCCAAATTCAAATCTGGGTAACAGCGATTTTATTACGTTGTTACTGGGGATGAACCATACCTCAGCGCCCAGAGTTCAATCCCTAGTACAACAAAAACAAACCAAAAATTCCTAATAGAGGTCCACACTGGCAGGAGTCTTAAGACCACAGTGTTTTGGGACTTTTCACAATGCTTGACACTTGGGGGCCAATAACTAGTTATTAGACATAAGTTAAGAATTAAAATAATTTTAGTCATCTACTGCAGATTCATACAACTACAGGCCTCTGTAGCTTGTGCACGGCCTTCTTTCTGTGAAATCATGGGTGGCCCTGAAAAGGGCCTTTTGTGTGACTTTCCCTCCCAATGTTTAGGTCACTTAGACTTGTCACTCGGAGGGATCACTTGCTCTGGACCTTGTGGTGGTGGCTCTCGGTCTTCTTGGGCAGCAGCACGGCGTGGATGTTGGGCAGCACGCCGCCCTGAGCGATCGTCACCTTGCCCAGAAGCTTGTTGAGTTCCTCGTCGTTGCGGATTGCCAGCTGCAGGTGGCGCGGGGTAATGCGCGTCTTCTTGTTGTCATGGGAAGCATTGCCCGCCAGCTCCAGGACCTCAGCTGTCAGGTACTCGAGCACTGCTGCCAGATAAACTGGGGCACCCGCCCCAATGCGCTCCGCATAGTTCCCCTGGCGTAGCAGGCGGTATATACGACCCACAGGAAACTGTAAGCCAGCTCTGGAAGAGCGGGACCTGGCCTTAGCACAGGCCTTGCCACCCTGTTTTGCACGTCCAATCATTCCTCCGCAGGTGACAGGAGATGTATGTGCACAAGTAACCGCTACTGGGCTTATTTATAGTCTTATGGCTGCTTGTGATTTGACACCTGGATGGCTGTCTAGCCAATCAGAAAAGTCGTACTAGAATCACCTCATTTGCATACTGGCCATTTCCATTATCCAATCAGATAGTGGGTAGACGTACTCATTTGAATGCCGCGCCTATAAATACCACTCTTGCCAGCTTCAAACGGCCTTTGCCGACTTGCTTTTGTCGGAGTTTGCAGTCTGGATTATTAAGTGTTGTAGAGCTATACACAGCAATGCCGGAGTTAACTTCGAAGGTTGCCACAATTTCTAAGAAGGGGTTCAAGAAAGCTGTCATTAAGACTCAGAAGAGGGAGGGGAAGAAACGCAAGAAATGCCGAAAAGAGAGCTATTGTATTTATATCTACAAGGTGCTAAAGCAGGTTCATCCAGACACGGGCATCTCCTCAAAGGCTATGAGTATCATGAATTCCTTTGTCTCTGACACATTTGAACGTATATCGAGTGAGGCATCACGCCTGGTGCATTACAACAAGCGCTCAACCATCTCGTCGCGGGAGATCCAGACGGCTGTGCGGCTGCTGCTGCCCGGGGAGCTTGCCAAGCACGCCGTGTCCGAGGGCACCAAGGCCGTCACCAAGTACAACAGCTCCAAGTGAGACATCTAGCTGACCTTATCTCCACTCCAAAGGCTCTTTTAAGAGCCACCTACGCTTTCTGAAGGAAGTACTGTACACTTGTTACCTGATAAGCCAGACAGACCTTTAGCTTCAGCACCAATATGTTGACTTTTAAAAGTTTGCCCAGTACTTGCAAGCTTTCTGTTAGAGGGAGATTAATTAATCCAGTGGCTCTCCAACATTACGATCATAACACTAAAAGTGTTCAGGGCTGGGAATGTAGCTCCGGTAGAGTGCTTGCCTAGAGTGTGAGAGGCCCTGTCCTGGTTTGCATCCTGAGCATGGCCGAAAAGGTTTAGTCTGTTAACTACCTAGCCAAATTGTTGGGTTCCAAAAACAAAAAGGCAAGATTTTCACACTTCAGTGCAAATCTGTTCTGAAAACAAATGTGTAGAGAAATGTACAGATGGTACACTGAGCTTTGGGACTCAAGTTCCAGCTAGCCTGAACCATTGGGAAAATTTCCCCCTCCATACTCCACAGCCAACATAAACAGGAAGAAAGCCTTAATTCTACGTCAGACTTCTCTAAGGTTTTCTCAAGTCTATAGCTATGGGCCTCTTTGGCTCAGTTACCTGATGAAGGGTTTGATTTGGTAAGAGATGACCTGGAAAAGGCAAAGGTCTGCTTGCTCTCCATGGCATTCATCAGTAGACACATCCATTCAGAGCTGGGGTTATAAATTTGCAGGCTCTCTGAATTGCTTCACTGGAAATGAATTTTCACTGAAAGTGTGATAGTTAATAAATTCATACACTCCACAGAACCAGTGTAGTCAGCTGTTCTGCTTGCTTTATAATTGAATGTAAAAGAAAATGGCTTAAATTAGAACAAATACACTTGATAAACCATGAACTTATTACTCTTAAGCAACAAAACTTATGATCTTCACCTGGTGGCTGGACAATTTTGCTTGCTGGTGGTGTACTTGGTAACAGCTTGGGTGCCCGCAAACACCATGGGCCTGGCCAGCTTCCCTGACAGCAGCAGCCACATGGTAGTCTGGATCTACCCAAGGTGTGCTCAAAGGTATCACAGACAAAAGTACTCACAATGCTCATGGCCTTGGAAGAGATCTGGAATTGGGGTGCACCTGCTGCAGTACCTAGATATAAACATCTCTTTTGGTGGCCTGTCCTGTGCTTGCTCCTACCGCCCTTCTAGTCTTAATGACCACCTTCTACAAGCCCTCTTAGTGCAGTTGCATGTAAGATTGGTATTGCAAGAGTATATCCAAAAGGTTCAAATTAAGAGTCTGACACAAAGGGAGCTGTGGTAGTTATAGGACATTATGCACATGATGTTTTTTATCATCCGGCATGTGATTGGATACTGGCTTGTGTGTAACTGAGGTGAAACCTGTATGGTTTCTGATTGGATGATGGCTAAGCAATAGATGAGTCACACTCTGCACTCAGGCTATAAACAGGCCAGAAACCTGCCTTAACGGTAATTTTTTTCAGTTACAACAGAATCTTCTGAGCTCTGCCTCAGTGTGGAAGGGTCCAGGCTAAGCCCTCATCTCCTTGGTTCCCATCGTCCACTGAGTACACTTCCAGCTCTATGAGTACTTAGGATCTTGGCATTGTACCTGGAGCTGGCCGGCAAAGCACCGAAAGGATGACAAGCCCGAGTTGAGGAGAAATGTGTCCACAGCTTTGAATCCAGGCTGCAATGCTGCCCAGATACTGGGAATCGCCACCACCAAGATCAGTGCTGTCAACGTTTTGCATATTACTCAGACCAGTGAGCGGCTGGCACTGGAGGGGAAGAGAGCCACATTTATAAAGGAGTTACAGAGAACAATAACAGCAGATTCACCAGTATGAACTGAGTGCAGATTCACACCTTAACTGAGTGCAGCTTTCCCAAAGGAGCAGGACCCAGTACTTCTTTCTGCTTATAGAGGTGCTCATTTTAGTGCTCAGTAATATTGACAGAGGAACTTAGGGTCCTAGGTGGAACTGTGTCAGAACCCACTTAGGGCTGATAAAGCAGTCCTGTAGCTGAATTCTGGCAGTGGAGATGCTAACACTATTGGGAAAGGAGCACATCTACATTAGGGCATGATTGTGACCATCTAAGAATGAAGATGTGGAATCTCATGTCGGGACTTCTTTAGGTAGAGGGTACCCCTACCACATCTAGTGATTCAGCCTAATTCTATGCCTATTTTTAAATGAGGATACAGTTCGATTAAGTGGTTGAATTGAAAGCAAAGAAAAAGATAAACTTTGTAAACTCTAATGCTTACAGGTCATTATTAAGCAGCAATTTTATCCATTTTACTGCAAGTTTTTGCAAGTATCTTTCAGCAAGGAATTTCTAAGAACTCTAGGATGGTTATGTTCCTTGAAGTCTGTAAAGCACTGCCATGTTAACAAACCAAGATAGAAGGCACATGTGAATCTTTGATAGTTTATAGAATACTTAGAAAATGTCTCAAATAAAAACCTAATGCCATTGTGAAATTTAGAGCAAAGTGACAAGCTTTCTATCACTACTCAGAAATATCAGACACTGGATTCTACCACCGAAAATATTGATTTTACTACTGAAAATTTATTCTACCATTGAATATGAAGCAAAATGTTGATTTTTTAGCACTCCTTGTTAGTAAACACTGAAATATCTGAGAACAGTAAAGCAGCCAAATATAAAATTTCTATACAAAAACAAAAAAGCCCAAATTCTTCAAACATTGTAAAACAAAGCAGAAGTCTTCACACTTATAGCAAGCTTACAGATATTTTTAAAAAAACTTGCAAAGTTAAAAATTATTTTCTTAACAATGCTTGTGTCCATAAAATTATCTCCAAGCCTACAGAACTGAATACATAGGAGAACTGTTTGTTGGAAATTATTAAACCTCTTAGAAACTTCACTTAAAAGGAATGGAAAATAAATTTAGGAATTATTTTAAAAATATAAGACATAGTTTTAAAGAATCTATGTTAATATATTTGAAAATATTGATGAAATGTAACAGTTTCTGAAATAGTAGCATAAATCACTTAAAGTAAACCTAGGAAGCAGTGAGGACTAAGGAGTATGGAGAAAAAGCTGGGGTCATTGGTGACTTCACATCCTCAAGCTTCAGGTAAAGGAGGACTTTAAGGAAAAACAAGTTTCTCCAACCTAGGTGGTTCCCCTTTACACTTCCCCTCCCTACAGCTTTTGTTCTTTGTTCTATTACAAGTAAAATTAATAACTTTGCCCCAGTAAGTAAGGTTTCACAACCTCCTGTTCTCATAAGATCCTGTTTTTACCTGACCAAGGCCACCAAGAGATGCTAAGTTGCAAAGCTGTCACAGCTTGACTGATTACCTTTGTTCTACTTCTGTCCACAAGTTAGGTAGACACCCCCGCCCCCTGCAACACATATAAAACTAAAGCTCTTCCTTTGTTCTGGGGTCAGCCTTTGGACATGAGTCTGATGAGCCACTGTGCACCTAAATAAATCTTCCTGTTTCACCCATTGTTTTCTCCGATGTCTCACATTCCGCAACAAGGCCTTCATGAATGTTTCCTCTTAGAAACATTATCTTAGAAAAGATAAATCAACAGCTAATGAATCCCATTCATATTTGCTCAGAAATATGATAAAACTCAATGAAGAAAGCATGCTACTAAGTGTGGAACATTCTCAGTCATGAGTAAGAATCTACAAATCTTCCTTTAAATGTAAACAACCAACACTGTAAAGCCCATTAAAAGTTAACAATGATGGGTTGGGACTGTGGCTCAGTGGTAGAGTGCTTGGGAAGCATGCACAAGGCCCTGGGTTGGATCCCTAGCATGACAAAATTAGTAAATTTTTTAAAATTAACAATGACAAGCTAGGATCCATCTAAGAATACAAGATTGGTTGAATATTAAAGTATAAACTTAATTCACTTCATAAAGTTAGAAAAAAGTTAATCTCATGTTAAACCTCAATAGATGTTTAAAAAAGCACTTACTAATATATTTATTTGGGTAAGTTTTTTCTTAGTAGAGTACTAGTAATTTTTTTAGCAGACTTTCCCAAACACTATTGTTTTTTTTTTGGTACCGAGGATCAAACTCAGGACCTTGCGGCTTTCGAGGCAGGTGCTGGAACCACTGAGCTAAATCCCCGGCCCCTAACTATTGTTTAATGTTATTATAGATTATTAAACTTAAAAATATTTAGATTCAGCAGCACTAGAGAAGAATAAAAAATTAGGTGCAAGTAACTCCTAGAGAGGAATGCCCCACAGTTAACTGTGAAATAATATTGGAATCAACAATCTCCTCAGAGAAATCCACACTTACCGAGAAGGAGCTGTCATCAAGTTTCAGTAAGTCATTTGTATTCAATGTAATAACTGCAGCTCCTTAAAAATGCTAGTACTTATCAAGTTAAATAAAGTGGAACTTTGTTGCTGAGTGTTGGCTGTTTTTCATTTATAAATTTAGAAATGAAGTATTCCACTGAAATTGGACTGAGGAGAGGGAATTAAAGATAAATGAAATTAGGAATGAGCAAGGACAAACGTCTTAGTTTTAAAGCCCCGATGAAGAAATAAGTATATCTGATTATTCTCTAAAGTGAGTGAATGAGGAGTGGAGCTATTAAGAGAGCAGTCTTGCTCTAACATGGTCTGTTGTACAAAACACAAACAAGGGAGCTGCCTTAGTCCTCTGATAAATGCATTAGAAACATCCAATATGGGAACAACACAGAATTAAAATGTACAAACTATGTAGCAGAGTTGAGAGGTTTTAAAAGTTTTTGTTTTTGCTACAATAAACAAATTAAAAAATGTCTTTTTCTATATGACTATGTCATACTCAAATACACACAGATAACCAATAACTAAAGCAAGTATTCTAAAACAATATACTACTGTGGAAGGATTCTGAGGTTACTATTCTAAGTCATTGTCTTGTTCTTTTGTTCTCCTGTGTATATTATATTATAATCAGCCCATGACTTTCTGTTTGGAACATGACTGGGATGATGGGAATGGTCACCAGGGCAGAACACTTAGCATACAGGGTTAGCCAATAAAGCAACTACACTTGCTGGATGCCCAGTGGCTCAGAGCCCGTGAGTGCTCCCCAAGCTAAGCCAGTAAAATCTTCCCTGGTATTTTCAGACCTAGAGATTGAAGGGGAACAAAATAGGGCTGCTGGGCAATTCAAAGACTTTAGAAAATTAATCCTGATTTTCTTTTTGGCAGCAGAATTAATGGCTGCACAGGCATCAAAATATAAGGTTACTGTGTCTCCAGGCTTTGACTTCTTTGTTTTGTTTATCAAGGGTCCCAGCCTCACCCTGTACCTGGAGACAGTCATGAGTTTGGACTCCCAAGTGGTTTCTATTTCTGGGTTGAAGCAGAGGAGTGAGGTACCATCCCTCAGCTTGTAGATCTTATAAACAGTTTGGCTATGGGAGCAGGTCCTGACAATTTTTCCCATTGGAAGAGTAATAGGTATGAAAAACAAGACAATCATAGTGGAGATCCCTGACTGTGTGATGTGCAGGCAGGGCTGACAGTCATCAGTTGCTCCTGTGAGTGCTTTTTCTGTCATGAGTTTCATGTGTATTGTCCCCAGCGTGAAGAAGATGAGGATCCACATTTGGGGTTGGCAGAGGTTGACGAGGGTCTTTCTTGAGCCAGGATGATTTTTTGTGTTGTGGCGAGGGTTCTTGGTACACCTCCATTTTGGGGTGCTGCCTTTTTTACATGACTGTGGTGGATCCACAGGACGACTCCTTCCACTTGGACTGCTGTGGGGGTGGTCAGAATGACTGTTAGTGTTCTCCATCTAGGCTTAAGACAATCCTGATGCCAGTCCTTTACCCAAACTGAATCCCCTGGAGAGAAGGGGTGGAGAGGACTAGATATGCTAACAGGGGCCCTTTCCAGTGCCCAAGAAGCTATCTTTTGGGAGACTTTCTCTAACTCAATTGAACATTTTGCTAGGGAAGTTTCTCCCACTACTTCTATGGGGTGTGCCAGTCCCCTCAGGATGGGAGGAGGCCTGGCAAACAAAATTTCATAGGGTTTATAGCCTGTTCTCTTGTGGGGGTGCATTGTGTCTGGAGGAGCACAATGGGTAAGGCCCGAAACCAGTTGAGTTCTGCCTCTTGACAGTTTTCCTAACCCTGTCTTTAGGGTTCTATTTATTTTTTCTACCTTTCCTGAGCTCTGGGGCTAATAGGCCGCATGTAAATTACAATTGATTTCCAAGGCTCATGCCACTCCTTGGTCCACAGTTACCACAAAAGCAGGACCATTGTCCAATCCCATGCTCAAAGGTAGCCCATAGTGGGGAATAATTTCCTGTAGCAACCTTACTGTCATTTCTTGGGCCTTGTCAGTTTGCCAAGGGAAGGCCTCTATCCCACTGGAGTAAGTGCAGAGCATAACCAAGAGGTAACGGACGCCTCCACACTTGGGCAGTTCTGTGAAGTTGACTTAGTTGTTTTCAAAAGGTGCCACCCCTATCCTTTGGACCCCTGCTGGGATTCCTGACAATGCTTTTGAATTGTGTTGGTCACAAATGACACACTGCTGGGTGATTTGTTTTGGCAGGGCTGTCACTCAACCACAGAAGTAGCAACCAAACAAGGTCTCTAATTTTTCCCTCCCGAGGTGAGTGGTTTGATGCAGCATCTGTACTAGCCAAGGTCCCAGGTGGAGGGGCACTATGGCCTGGTCATTTGGGAGTCAATATCATCCATATCTTCCTTTATTCCCTCCTTCTGACATTGTCCACTGAATTTCTTCTGGCACATATGTCGGTAGGAGGTAGGGGTTGTTCTCCCAGGGGACCAGAGAGAGGAGTATGCTCTCTGATCTCAGGTTCCTGGCCTTGGCTTCTTCATCTGACCTATGGTTGCCTAATTGTTCTTTGGATCTTTTGTTTTGATGCCCTTTACAATGGATAACAGCAAATTCTCTATTAACTCAGAATGCCTCTAAAAGCTGAAGTATGCCTTGGGGATGCTTAATCTCCTTACCTCCTGCAGTAAGCAGATGCCTTTCTCTATAGAGGGCCCCATGCACATATAAGGTCAGGAAGACTTATCTTGAGTCTGTGTAGACACTTACTCTCTTTCCCTTTCCTAACTCTAAGGCACACCTTAGGACAATCAGCTCAGCCCTCTGTGCTGAGGTCCCTTATAGGAGCAGTTGAGCCTCTACAACTTCCTCCAGTCACAACTGCATAGCCAGCCCTTTGTCTTCTGGTCTCATCTACATGACTGCTTCCATCTACAAAAAGCTGTAGTTCTGGCTGCTGAAGAGATTGGTCATGAAAGTCTGCTGACTGAGTAGACCTATTCTATGACTTCTTCACAGTCACATAGGGGTTCATCAGTCTGGGGAAGGAGGGTAGCTGGATTTGGGTTGTCTCAGACCTCCAGCCTTATTTGAGGGTTCCCACAAGCTGGTACTGGGTCAGGTACAAGTTGGTGAGCCAGTGGGGACCTTTACCATTCATAAGAGTGACCACAGCATGTGGAACTCACACTCCAGGTCTTGCCCTAGAGTCAGTTTGTCAGCCTCCTTGGTCAAAAGAGCAGTTGTGACCAGAGCTCTCAGATGGGGAGGTCATCCATGTGCAATTCCATCCAATTGTTTGGACAAGTAGGCCACCAATCTCTCCTAGGAACCCAGGGTCTGGACAAGTACCTGTACCATGGTCTTCTTCCACTCAGTCATGTAGTGGGTGAAAGGCTTGTTTTGGTCAGGAAGGCCCAATGCTAGAGCTTCTTGGGGCCTCTCCTTTAGGGCCTTGAAAGCAGCCTGCTACTCTTTTTTCCAGTTTAGGGAATCTTTTTCTCACCTTTTTGTAGCTTTATAAAGGGGTTTTGATGGGTCCCTGTTTGTTTGGGCAGGGCTCAGAGATAACCAGAATTTGAGAAGGGGGTCCCTCAGCCATGGGAGTGGACAAAGGACTAGTTGCACCCATCAGTCCACATAAGGAAATTGATCTGGGTGTCCAGGATTTCCTGTCACAACTTGTCACACTTTCTGGACTAAGGCTTTTTCTAAAGAGCCCTATGGAGTCCTCCCAACCGAAAGGATAGCCCATCCACCTCACAAAAGGTCCTAAGTTTCCTAGGAATGAGTTTTTGACCATAATCTTCATTGAATCCCTTGTTGAAATGATTGATCATAACCTCTAATGGAGTGTTCTTACTGTGGCTCCCACCCATGTTCTCATCTCCCACAAAAATAGACAACACCAACTGCTCCATCCATCACTGGCCAGTCTCCTCTCGGAGATAATTCAGGGTCCTCTTAGCATTGGCAGGCCAGTGATTCTGGCTGTCACTGCAGTGCTGCTCTAAGCTGTATGAGGTGGCTTTGGAACCTTGGGTTGGGACTCTGTACTTGCTTCGGCCCTATTCATCCAAACCAGAATTCAGAGTGAGTTGCCCATCTCATTCCCACACATGCACTCACTGATTCAGCCAAACAAAACTCCCTCCCACCAATGGTGGCCTGAATTGTTCTGGTTTCACTGCACTCCAGCAGCTAGTCAGGGAACACTGAGGGTGATCAGCCCTCTCGGGAGATCCGTCCCTGGATCTTCGCTCTGAAATGGGGCCCCTCAACCTTATTGTGATTCAGATGTCTGCTAAATGCCATTTGGTCCTCTCTGTGTCAGCTCTCCTTGGACAGCCAGCTGGGGTACCTTGACTGGCCATTCAGGGAGACCTCCCACATGACAGAAAATATTCCGTCATCACTTTCTTTGCAGGAGTTCACTGCTCAGTCAGCCAAGCCCCCTGCTCTGCCCATGGGGGAGGCAATCTGTCACAAGTGGTCATTTTGTACCCCAAAGCCTCCTGGCTGGCTCACCAAATGAAGTGTGAAACTGTGGGATACCCAAACTCAGACATGGAGTAGGAACAAGAAGAGATTTCTTGCTGGCAGCTCAGTAAGGAACTCCTGTCACCTCAAGAGCCCCAAACAGAATTTTGCCTTCATTTTTATGTCCTTAAATGTCTATGGGGCTTTATCTCATTGGAGGGGAAATAGCAGGCAAGATTACACAAGCAGAGCAGTGATTTGGGGGGAGTGGGGTATTCTGACAGGACTTTCTAAGACTATTATGCTCCTGTGGTGATCTATTACAAAAGCAGTTATGGGCTGCTGGGTTCTTTTCACAATGAGAGGCTGTTTTCTCTCTCAACATAGCTTGGCTTGTGCCAAGGAATGCAAAAGATCCCTGGAAGCCATCATAACTAGGCTAGAGGCCCAGGTCAAAGTCTTCCTGGAGTAGCTAGAAGAAACCAGTTCTGATAACACCTTGATTTTAGTCTTCTGACCGCTGTGATACAACTGACAAGGGACAAATATCTAGCATATATGCAGAATATCTAACTGTAAACATTTAAACAATCCTATTAAAAATGAGCAAAAGCTGTGAAGGGACGTTTCATTTAAAAGGACATACATATAAACCCATGGAAGGGGTTTATATATGTATCATATAGAAATGCAAATTAAAACCACAATGAGATATCACTTAACATTTATTTGAACATGTAACGTGCAAATTACAGACATCATCACATGCTGGTGAGGATGTGAGATGAACTCATTCACTGTGGGTAGAAATGCAGAATAGTGCAACTACTTTGGAAGACAATTTGGCAGTTTCCTATAAAACAAAATACTATTACCACATCATCTGGCAGTTCTGCTCCTAGGTATTTATCCAAATGAGCTGAACACATATATCCACACAAAATCCAGTACATGAATGTTTACAACAGCTTTATGAATAATTGCCCCAAATTGGAAGTAATCAAGATGTTTCTCAGTAGGTGAATGAATAAAGTGTGCTTCATCCATACAAATGGAGTATTATTCAGAGATTTAAAAGATAAGACACTAAGACACAAAAAGACATTAAGGAACCTTAAATATACATTGCTGAGTAAAACAAGTGAGTCTGAAAAGACTACAGTATATACTATGTGAATCCAACAATATGACATTCTGGAAAAGGCAAAACTATAGCAACAGTAAAAAGATCAGTGACTACCAGATGCTCTGGGATGCTGAAGGAGTAGTAGGAGGAGTGAATAGATAGAACTTCTATGGGATTCTATAGGCTGGCATTATCATGAAATCAAAACTAGACAAAAGTAACACAAGACAACTTGAAGCTAATGTTAGTTGGAGAGTTAAGTGCAAAAATCCTAAACAGAATAATATAAAATTGAATAAAGCATTTTATTAAGGAAAAATACACTGAGAAAGAGCACAGTTTATTCTTGGAATGTTAGTATACTTAAGGCCTCAAAATCCATCCACCCACTCATTAAACCGGTTGCTAAGCACAAATACCTGATAGGTACTGCTTTTAGCAACAGAAAATTAGTGGCACACTAGATAATGTTGCAAGGAGTTTATGGATTAAAATCTGAATAAGTGAAGTAACCAGATAATTTTAGGGAATCATTAGTGGTACTACAAAGCTGCTGCTATGACACTGACATATATGAGAGTTTCTGAAAGCTACTGGGTTGAAAGTCTGATTCTGATTGAGGGAAGAGGAGCATGAAAAAGTTTTCCCAGAAAAGGAATATTTAAGCCAAGTCTAGAGGAGGGTGTCACTAAATGTCACACAGAGAAAGGGCAAGATCCACTCAGGGAGACAGAAAACAGCCAAGGTGTGGCCAGGGATGGTTTGTTTCTCTGAGCAATAAAAACTAATCTCATATGACTAGAGACTATAGGCACTCGGGGCAAGATATGGCTGGGTAGGTCAGTTAAGGAGACTGGAACTTCTAATCTAAAGGGCAGACACCCAAAACTTCTGTGTGTAGGAGTGAAATAGTCAGTTGTGTGAGTATGTGAGAAACAGGAGGCATCAACGTGGATGGACTGTGGTGAATGTGGATGCACTGTGATGGGGTGGTAGTAGAGGATGCAGAAACATTTCTATCCAGTTTGCTCCACCCAGAAGCATAGAATTGCTGTATGTTCTTACATTCTACACAGTCACCAGAGTTGTGCTGGATTTGGTTCTAGTGAGTGCAAACCTACTTAAAAGGGCCAGCTGATAAAATTTCAGGAATTTTGGAATTGTTCGTTAAATACCACCATTTAAAAAATTAAATTGCATAGAAGTATCATTAAATAAATTAAATTTAGAATAGTGAAAACAGTTATCATTTCCTAAATGTTTACCAGCATGTTTCCTGTCTGTGCTCTTGAGGCTGTCTGTGAATTCCCTCTGAATGGGGGGAATGCTGCTTGATGGTATGCTATTCTGTATGCAGTGATGGGGAGTAGCTAGGAATCAGCCTGGGAGAATTTTTATACCATGGAAATCAACACTTAAAAGTAGGAGATTCTATTTATTGTCTTGTTGATTGTCTGAACTTCAGAAAATCTTGGAGAAAACATTAACAATGCTGATTAAACCTAAAAGTGTGATATATCTGTAGCTACTACATTGTGATTAGCCTCAAATAATAGGGAAATGGTATTTCAGTCTTTAAAAACTATGACAGTATCTCACTCAACAAAGAAGTTGCTCGTGGAATTGACAGCTGAGCAAAGTTATGGCATAGATTCATTTTACTTGTGAAATGTTTTAAAAAGAAGAGAACCAATATCTCTCAATCAATATGAATGTGACTTCTGTAATGAAATAGTAACTACTTAGTTATCTGCATTCTGATTTCGTGACACTGTTGCTGGCAGTAAAATTATTATAATAGTTGATTTTCTTTTATCAATTATTTTGAAGTTACAGGTCTAAATTGAAAACCAAGAAAACATTTTAGCTTGAAATTTAATTTTGAAATTAAATATTTAACAGAAAAATTACATTTACATTAAATGGTGTCCTGAATTTTATTAATAAATATATGTGTATGTGTGTTTTGTGGGTGTGTTTTCACTTTTCTCTTAGAGTCAATGGTTAAACATTTATTTGTACATCCTTATGTATAAACTGTTCATCTCAGAGAGGCCCCTAAATGAGGTCTGTATATAGACGACACTGAAAGGCAAAGGGACATTTTACTTTTTAAAATTTTTCTTTATTTAATTTTTAGTATCAGTACATATTTGCTGTACACAATGATTATATTTGTCATGGGGAGTTTGTACATGTACACAACACATCTTAATTTTCTTTTGTCCCCCTCCCCGCAGGGAAGACTTGTTATTCCCACCATCTCCCCTTACACTGCCCCCCCAACTCTTGCTCCTCTTCCCATTTGAAAGAGCTATATTTCATCTTTTTTCTTGAATTTAAAAAGAAGACAGAATCAAAGGGACACTTTAAACTTTGCTGGGTCTGTGGTCTCCAATCCCAGCATGTTTCCTGTGTGGTGTAAGAGGAGATCATGGGAACAAGTCTTTCCTGCAGAAAAGAAAATAGGATGGGAAAACTGGCTCCATCATCCCCTTACAGACCTCCCCAAGATGCTCAAGGAGGTGTTTTCTCAGATTCCAGGTCCTTTTATCTCAGACTTATGGGATAATAAACATGCAATTAACAACAAATGGCCAAGGGGCTGGGGACTTAGCTCAGTGGCAGTCCGCCTGCCTTGCGAGCACAAGGTCCTGAATTTGATCCCCAGTACTGAAAAAAAAGGCCTGGCCTCTTTCCAGTAAGAGCTGACCCAATTCTCAGCATACTCCGGTTTATGTGTGCTAATGTGCGGCTTAAAGGTCTGAGGGAGCAAAATTACAGAGGCAGGGTCAAGACCTTTATTAATTGTATCTTTAAAGTTCCTCCTTTCTTTGAAACACTTATTTGACTGTATTCAGTCTATAAATTTATAAAATAAACCCTTACAGACTTTCTACAGAAAGTGCCATTATACAAGATTCCTTCAGAAGTCTTTTAGAGACATAGTTGGAAATAAATTCACATGTCTGAATTGAGCAAAGACAGAGATGATCATTCATGTGAACAGATTTTGCAACTCAACAATACATAGAATTAACTATATCATCTTGGTGAACTTGAATATTTATTGCATTTGCAAATAAATTCAACAAAAATATCTCGTATCTTATCAAATCAATAGTATGATTCACAACCAGCAACATATAGATAAGGAAACCATAGTTAATCACAGCTCTTATGTTGGCAATTTAACTGCTTTGAAAACACCTTTGGTTTGTGATGATCTTTAAGCTGGTTAGTTGCAGCTGAACTCCCAGATTACTGCCTCCTGGGGCTGCTATTCTAAAGGAAAGAGTGTCCATGATTCCAAATCAAGGGCATTTGTAGAAGTGGTTCACTAAGTTAGTTGATACTGATAAAGCATTATATTCATAAGAACAGTTACTAAGTACCCATTAAAGGTGTTAGCTATAAGTTCTGTAAAGTTAAAAACTATGGTAAGTGGGAGATAATTGGATAAATCCTAACAATTATTGGATATATTCTCCCAATAAAACTGAGCACCCTAAGATCATTGGTGAAATAGTTTTACTGTCATTAGAATCAGAAACCTGCCCCCTAAAAGTTCTTATTATCACGTCTTATTATAGAATACAGTATTAGAAAAAAGACTTCTAAGTCTAGAATTGAGCAGTGATCAACTCTAAGACAATATTATCCTTTTAAATGACTTAATTGTATACCTTCTGTGCCAGCCAGCTTATAGCATGGCACACCATTTTTCTTGCCCCCCGATATTTGTAACCTTGTGTAGCTCTCTCTCACATTGTATCAGGGTTGTGCTGCATGGCCAGTGGAATACAATATGGCAGAAGTTTTGGTTATAATGTAGTTTGTCACTTTGGAGATAGGTTATAGTAGGTAATGTTTCAGTAGGTACTCGGCAGGTACTTTTTATAGTAGGTACTCTTTCAGTCATAGAGTAGGAAACAAAGTCAATATAAAAATTAAGTGATTTACAAGAAATAGACTTTCAATAAGAAGAGATTCATTATCATGGTACTTTAAAATAAACTTTGATTCTAATGACAAGGTCCAAAAATATCACCAGAGAGGATCACAGCATGCTTACGGCTGTGGAGAATGCTGGTATATAAATGAATCTACTTAAGTACTTGTTGAAGGTAAGTACAGTGGAATCAGTACATTCCTGCAGAACATTACTGTCCTTCTTTGTTAGAACATTCATATAGCTATGCAAGAGTGAAGGAGTAAAGCGCAATTATTCTAGCATTGTGATGACACCGCTCTTCGGGGAGGAGAATAAGCATGTAGATCAGTGTAGATGCTGGGGAAATCTCATTTTAAGGGTCCTATTTCAATGAGAGAAAAGCAAGGCTTAAATGCTGATTGGATTCAAAGCAATACAAGGAGACAAAAAATCGAAGCTTCCAGCTCAAGCAAATGACATCACACCTCCAAGGGTGCACAGATTCTTCAAGTATCTTCTGGCCAGGAATGTCCTTCCAGAAACCTAGTGTTATGGATGGAATGTTTGTGCCTCCTCTCAATTCAGGTGTTGAAATCCTTACCACCCATGTGATGGCATTTAGAGGTGGGAACCTTTGGGTGGTAACTAGGTCACAAGGAGGGTGGGCTCATGATCCTAATTACTGGGCTTTAAGAGCAGACAGGAGAGGATGCTCCCAATGTTCCTCCCAGAGGAAGACACCACGGAGAGGTCTGCTACCTGCAAACCAGAAGTGGGCTCTCACCAGGCACCAATTTTCTGGTCCTTGATCTTGGACTCCCAGACTCTAGAATTTTGAGAATAATTTCTGCAGTTTAAGCCAACCAGTTTCTAGCTGCCCCAACTGACTAAGCTACATAGGAATATACTGATAATGGAAAATCTAAAATACGGGATTTATAATACCAAGTCAAAAGGTTCAAAGACGTGTTAAATTTAAAATTTGCTAAAAGGGCATGTATATATTTTTGTTACTTGTTTTACATGAAAAATATTTAGGAAAACAAGAATATACGGACAAAATATATGTTAATCTAAAGCCTAATATGTTAGATGGTGAAATATAAATGCCAGTCCCAGGATGGTGAGGAAAGCAAAAGCTGAGTGTGTGTGTGTGTGTGTGTGTGTGTGCACATGCACAAGTCCGTGTGCAAACTTTTTTTTTTCAAAAGGAAACAAAAATTCTGGAAAGTATGGAGAGAAAACTAAACAACAGATACATTAAACAAAAATGCTTTTTATTTTTACCTCTGCAGAAAATATAATTGTATGACAAAACATAATGAAGACAATATGCTCAAACTTGTTCAGGGGCCTATTCCCTATGATATTAATGGGTGTGGGTCCATTCTCACAGAGCAGACAAAAGGTTAAGTTCTAAGCTTTATTTAAGAGAGGTCTTAAGGTGGATTATATGGTGTGGTGGGTGCTCTGAGGACACATCCAGGGATCATTCTTCATTCTCTTCACCTGCCACCTCTCAGTTCTTGCCAGGGAGCTGAGAAAGATCTGGGGGTGAGATGGGCAACTCCAATCATCCTCATGGCTTTTTTGCTGTTGTCTTCTCACCTGTTTTTTGGTACCAGGGATTGAACTCAGGACCTTGGGATTGCAAGGCGGGTGGCGGAACCACTGAACTAAATCCCCAGCTCTCTTCTCACTTTTTAATGTTGCTCAGAATTGGACATTAATTCAACTAGGCTTACTTTCAAGGCCATTCTACACAGCAGGATTGGAAGCAATGCCCTAACATCCATCCTACAGCAAACCCTCCTCCACATGCCAGACCCAGGTCATCAGCACTGCACCAATTGGGCCAAACACTGAGCCTTATGTGGAGGATGCCAGCAGCATGAGAACTACCAGTTATGTTTGCCAATCTAACTGAGAGTGTCTATAACTCTCGGTTCCTTTTTATTAACAAAACCTTAAAGTTTTCACAGGAGGATGTATTTTTCTCATTGCCACCACTTAATGCTAGGAAATCTGCCCACTAGCTCAGGGAAACAAGAAAGCTTTTTACTCCTGCCTTCTATTCTAGGTGGTTAAAAAGTTCTTCCAAAAAAATTTTCTTCCAATAAAATTAATGAGTGGCCGTGCGTAGTTTAGTTTTAGATTAAAATTTATATCATTTACAAAATACAGAAAGACTCAAGCTATGCCATGTGCATGTATTACCCAGCTGGTGTTGCTTAGGAGAAGCAAATATAAAATTATCTAGAGAAATAATCCCTCAACCACTGGCAAGGTCCCCAAGATTCCTCATTAAACCTAAGCTCACAATCGGAAATTATATACTATTCCTGGAAGAGTAAGGAGAACACCACTGGATTGGATACCCTTCCCAAAACTCCAGGGAACAGAAGAAAATAAGAAATTATAGAAATTAAGAAGACAGAATTTGCAGAGAAAACAAATAAACTATTTAAAAAGACCAAGCAGAATTGGGGATAAGGAGGAGGGGGCAAATAAGACAGTTTTGTTGGAAAACAAAACTCTGTAAAAGTGAGTTTACAATCTCATCACAGATTCCTGGATTCTTGAACTATAAGGAATGGCTTAAACAAATAGAATTGTATTTCCTCCAATTTACAGGCAGCTCAAAACTGGTATAATGGTTCAACAAAGCTAGAGGGCAATCTTTCTCTCTTGTATATACGTGGTAGACTATATTATTTTTCACAGATATTGTACTCTGGACACATTGATGCACTTCTAGATCACGTGACTCGGTTGATCAATGCAATTTGAGCAGAAACAGCATGTGTAATTTCTAGTCATAAGTATTTCCATTTTTCTCTGACCTGGAGCTGGCAATGTTGCAGATGGGGGCTGCATATCTGCCTCGTCTCACCATGAGGATGAGAGGGAACAGAGCTGCTGCTGGCTTGTGCTAGACCTGTGCCATGAAGCAGAAAACGAAACTAGACCATATCCCACTAATGAAGCTTTTCATTCATTATCACAGTATAACTTCATCTTTCTTAACCAATACAGAAGTTAATTCCAGACACAGCAGGGGGTGTTACCATAGATTTAAAAATAAAATGTTAAATTTTGTTTTTTTGCCATTGGTTTCAGGATTAGAGTGGGGGCAGAATATAAACTGTTATTGGAGTTTAGAAGAAAAGTAGACCCCGATTTGCATTAGTAATCGTGTTGCAGGAAAGCGGGAGTCGAAATGATCTTACAAAGACCAGGAGAGTTGGGTAAAATAAAAAAGAAGTTTATTGCCCAGCAACAGCCAGTCTCAGGAAACGAGTCCTTATAGACTGACAATGAGTTAAGAAAATTTCTCCTTTATATACCTTTTTATAGAGCAAGAAGTTCAAGTGGCAGTTACACAGCTGCGTGGCAAAACAGCAAGGGACTTTCTATAGCTTCAAGGTTGGCGGCTTCCATAAACAATTTCAAGGCTGGTTTCTAATCTTTCCGGGCTGCCCCGCAAGAGGAGAGGGCCCACCCAGTGTTTCTACACAGGGACAAGTTGACCCTGACGGGGCCTCAGCAGTAGCCCACACAAAGCACAAAAACAACATTATTCTGCTATATTTTAAGGTGGCTTACAGTTCACGGACAGAGCTGCTACAGTAATTATTCTCTCCAAGTTATGTTTGGGAGCACTTTCCACATCAATACATTTAGAAAATTAAAAAAATTTGTAGGTTATTTCCCTTCAGAACTTATTATTTTTGACAAAATTCTAGGCAAGATTAATGTAAACTGCTTGTTTATTATTGACTATTTTTCACAAAGGACTAAAAAAAAGACATACTCTTAAAAAGTAATTTGCTGGTGTGGAAATTGAAAGAAACTAAAAAGTCTATATTCATTGAGTTGAAATTGCTACTTCTGCTTAACTCCAAACAGTTAAAGGTGAAATTGAGAAAGGATTTCAGTAACAAAATCCTTTTGAAGCTTAACCTTGTGCAAATATCAAATCATGGTGGTGATGATTTCATCAACTGTTAAAAATTCCTGCATGAACTAAGACCATGTCCTGTAAGTAACTGTAGATAGCTAAGTAGCTTGAAAAAAAGAAATAAAGGTATAAAGGTAATGGTTTCTCAAAAAGAGTAGTAGGTATTACTGTTGGCATACGTAATCAAATATATTAGAAACTGGTTAAGATTTCAAGTGACATCATAACCTGGAGGCTGTGACTTATGAAGGACTAAAACGTTATTTGGATCCTGACTTTTTTTTATTGTTAGCACTGGGCTGAGAAATCTGCTCACCTTGCACAGGCTCTTTAAATATGGCCACTGAGGATGATGGAATGGAAGACCTGCACAGAGGGTGAAGCTGAGAGTCATGAAGAATGATATTTGGGGAACTACTTATGGCTGCGGGCTATAGAGTAATCAGAGACTACAGTATTTTCCACTTCAGTGTAGGGAGACCTTGACACAGATTCCCATCTGACTTCAGATTTCTTTAAACTATAAACTACAGTGTGTTTCCTGTGTTTGAGCTGTCCTGCCTGTGCACTAGCATGACACACCGGGTGTGCATGGCTTCATGGAAGAGAACACTCCTCATCTCGTTAATCCATGAGTTTCTGGAATAACAGAAGCCATACTCAGATTCACAGTATCATAAATTGTGAACTTCAGGCCTGATGCTAGGATTAAGGTGGCACTGACTTTTGAGTTGGCTTTTCTTGGGAAGAGAGGAAGTATATTTTTGTGTGGAGAAAGGAGAGTCAACTGAATATTTTCAAGTAGAAGTTCGGATAGTGACAACTTATATTAATGTTCAGAAATACTCCTTAGCCCTCCCTTAGAAAACATCATATTTTCTATCTTGGGTCTATCTGGCTTGTCTATATGACTTTCATTACTCAGTGAAGTTTGAACAGAAGTGACATCCCTACAAAACATACAGGGCAGTACTTGGCTTGCCACGCTTCTCTTTATGTCTGGTATGAGAACATCCATGTTTCAGACAAAGTCTGATGAAACTGGGTCATGGAGTGAGGTGACACAGAGGACAGTGAGAGTCAACACGCATGGTTTGTGAGCTGGATGTCAAGAAAACTTTGTTGTGGTGAGCACCTGGGACCGTGGGGGCATTTGTTACCTGTCATTTGTTAGCTCATCCTGGCTGATGAAGCCATTATTGGTTGCTTGGCTCCCAGCCCCTGGCTGTCATTCCTGATCATCAAACAACTGCTACACTTTCAGATCTGACACTCACGGTCAAGAGATGGAGGAAAGAAAAAAAATGAAGGGTAAAAAATAAGAGGAGGTCAGGCTAATTTCTTTTTATATATCAATGGTGGAAATGTATAAGGCCTTATTTGTTTCCAGGAAGCCACAAAATGAGCTTTTTGTTTTTATGGCCCTTATGGTGGATACAAGGTAAGGTATGGAAATTTGGTGTTGTAGGTTGGTTTAGCCAAGGAACACTGCCTACCACATAAACATGCTATGATCACTGCTGCTTCTCCTCTCCATGGAGCTGAGACTCCGTGTGTGCCATGATATTCACCACATGCGACTGCATTGTTTTTGCAGCCTGTGTGACTTCTGACTTCTGCTAATGGGCCAGATTTATTTCAGGTTTTCTTAGGGTGCAAAGCTTTCTGTGCTAGAGAAAATCAGGCAATAATGTGGCATTAAATAACGCCTCACATATCTGGCTTGGCCAAGCAAAGATTTAGGTTTGACTGGTGCTACAGACAGTGTAGCTTGGTCTCTTGTCCTCGAGGCATCTCCACCAAGTGGTGCCTCAGGGCCTAACCCACTCCCCTTCCTCAGAGTCACTCATACAGCCTGTGGCTCCATGACACTAACCTGGGAAATAGTTGCCCAGGATGCTCAGGAAAAATGGTTTGAACATGTAACCATGACTTTTTCACAACTGGTCAAATATACAACAGTTCTTGGCAAATGTTTTTAAAACAATTCTGTTCTGCTGTTTGTTATCTGTTACATGGGTAATAACAATTCTGGTCTCAGAGGGTTGTTTGGAGAATTCAATGAGTTTATATTTGTAAGACACTTTGAATAGAACCATATTGAATGCTATATAGGTGCTATAACTGGTTGTATTCTCTCTGTTTATGAACAGTGACAATCCCTGCACAAACTTCAACTCATATCTGTACAAGTGCAGCTTCAGGCAGACCCTAGCATGTTCAATTACTAAGTCAAATTTACTTTGAGATTTAAATACGAATAGACATTGCCAAAGCTCTCTTTTTATAGAGACTATAACAATTCACACATTCATCGTATTAGTCATCTTGGGCTACTTTAACAAAATGCCATAGACTAGATGGTTTAAGCAATACAAGTTTATGATCATGTAGATCTGGAGGCTGGGATCTCCAAGGTCAAGGGCTGGCAGGGTTCAGATTCTGGTGAAAGCTCTTCCTGGTTTGCAGATGACTGGGTTGTGTTCTAGCTGTATCCTTCCATGACACAGAGAGAGAGGTACTGAGGTGGGGAGGAAGGGAGAGAGAGAGAGAGAGAGAGAGAGAGAGCGAGCTACTGAGGCAACTGGTGGTAATCTAAACCCAATTTTGTGCAACAGGCCCCAGTTTCACATAACATCACTTTGGAGGTTAGGGCTTCAACATACGAACTTTGGGGAGATGCAAGCATTCCATCCATGGCACCCATCAACAGTATATTTGAACACGTATCTGTTTGTTTCTAACCAACTATATTTTATCAAACATTTGCTTATTATATTATCAGAGGTAAAAACTGTCCCATAGCTTCTATTTTATAAATTGGGTTTTTTTGGATATGTGTATGTGTTTAAAAGCCATTTTTCACTGTGTGTGGTGGTGTATCCCTGTAATCCCAGTACTTAGGAGGCTGAGGCAAGAGGATTGCTGTGAGTTTGAGGCCAGGGTGGGTTACACAGTTCAAGGGCAGTCTAAATTACAGGATGAGACTCTGACTCAAAAAACAAAACAATAACAACAACAACAACAACAACAGCCATTTGTGTTTTCCTTTCTGAAAATCTCTAGTTCCTTTAAACAATTCTCTCTCTCTCTGTCCTGTGATTCTTTCTTTATTCACGACATTGGTCCTTTGTGGCATGGTACAATATTTTCTTATATTTTTCTCTTGATTTTTTTAAAACTATAAAGACATTTTTCAATTTCACCTGGTAGGATTTATCAAAATTTATAGTCAGAAATTCTGAGATATATTAGGTTAGGTTAAGATCACTTCTACTCTACAAAACTCATCCTTTCTCTTGGTAAGCCCTCTTCTCATTCTATTTTCTTTCCCTTACATCACACTCTTTTCTCATCTACTGGGTCCCAGATGACATAAGTATTAGACCTTTTATTAGTGTCCCACAGATCCCCAATTCTCTATTCATTTGTTTGCTCCTTTCCTCTCTGCTTTCAGGTCAGGTATCTTTTATTGATCTACCTCACATCCACTGACTAGTTCCTCTCTGTTCAGCTACTGATCCCACACAGAGATTTTATTTTGCTATTATAATTTTTAGGTTTTAAAAATTCCATTTTATCCTTTATATCTTTTATTTCTTTACTAAGAATTTCTATTTTTTCACAGCTAAGGGTGAGTTCATAAACAACTTTCTCTTTTTTCTTCCTTTCTTTCTCTCTTCCCTTCCCCTTTCTCTCTCCCTTCTTCCCTCCTCCCCTTTCTCTCTTTCTCCTTTTCTTCTTTTCCTTCTTTTTTTCCTGGGTATTGAACCCAGGGGTTTCACAATAAGCTACATCGTTGGTCCCTTTTTATTTCAAGGCAGAGTATCACTAAATCATTAGGTTCCCCAGGCTGTGCTTGAACTTGTAATCCTCCTGCCTCAGCCCCCCAGAGTGCTGGAGTCATAGGTGTGGGCCACCAGGCTCTGCTAGTTCAATGGTTATTTAAATTTCAGTCTCACTTTCCACCTCTTTATTGTGATTTACTTTTCAGAGTGGTCAAATACCAGTTCTACAGAACCTTTCCAGGCCTTACATTTGCACTCAGTGTGAAAGAGATGGAAGACTATGCTCACTCCAACTTACTCGGAACATTTCTTTTTTATTGTTCTATTTCATTTTATTGTTGGGAGACAGGGCAATCCTCCTGCCTCACCCTCTCAAGTGCTAGGATTACAGATGTGTGCTACTATGCCTGGCACTCAGAAATTTTTGAAAAGAATTTTCCTAAATATTTTAATTTGTTAATAGTGGCTGAGATCTTACAGAACAGACAGACAGATCAATAAGAGGAAAGAAAAAGCTTATCAACACACAACATTTAACACACTTGATGTGGGTGAAACCTCAATGCTGAATTGTTCATGCATGGACAGTACCTGGACTTCTGTTGCATCTTAGAAAGCAGAATATTTGTAGACAAGATGAAGGAAAAGGACTTTCAGCTTCTAGAGTCAGCAACTTAGCTTTGCAATATTCATGGAGATCACATTATATTTCTGGATTAAATTAGGATAAAATTGTTAGCCCTACTGTGATTTCTTTATTGATCTATGGTTTACCCTGTAGTGTGTTTTTTATATCCAAACATATATGAGGGTGACAGCTTTTGGCTTGGCTGTGTTCTCTCTGTGCTGCTACAGAACTCTTGCTTAGACAAACTGGATTTTTATTCTTGATCCAGATGGCAAATATGTTGGTTGGAGATGAAGTGGGACATTGATGGAGATACCTGCTCATCTACAAAATGTTCTCTTTCTGTTCTTTTCATTGCTTTTGTGTATTCTTAACAAAATGATTTGGTCATATATCTAGTTTTTTATTAGGTTGCTGTAGAAGCCAAGAGCTATCTAAAATCTCTCCATTTTCACCAGGAGCAGAACTGATCCTGTCATGCTTCAAGTAAAACAATTGAGCTATAAAGTTCACCATGCCACAGCTGTCTGGGTCCAAGTTCCTGGGTAGTGGCTATTCCCTGGGTGAAGGCATTGTTGATGGATGCATAGCTATTAAAAGTTAGCCTCTGGACTGTTTTTATGATTTGTGGTTATAATAATTTTACTTTTGCAAACTCTATAAAAAACATGTGGCCATAAGGCTTTTTCCAAGACCCAAGAAGATACTCAGGAAAATGAGAGCTGCAAAGCTCAGCTTTTGAAAAAAAGAAAGAAAAAAAGAAAGAAAGAAAAAAAGAGAAAACATGTATTTTGATGACAACTTTACTCAGTTTTACTATGAGTGACAGATAAAAACTTTATATGTTTCAGGTGTATGGCATGATGTTTATATATATACATACACATGTATATATACACACATATATATACATATATATATGATCACCGTAACCTAACACACCTATCTCCTCACCTCACCTAGTTTCATTTGTGTGTATGTATGTAGGTAGTGAGAACCCTTGAGATTTACTTACTCTCAACAAATGTGAAATATGAAGCACTTATTTTTAACCAAAGTCACCACAATGTAGGTTGGGTTTCTAGGACTTTATCATCTGATAGCTAATGGTCTGTACCCTTCTTTGTCTATTTTAAACATGAAATGCACTTGAATAAGACAAATCAACTTCCAGGAAGCTGGAGCAGTGGTGAACCACAGAGAAACAGCCTCTCTGAGATTTGGTGTCCAGACGCTAGAATATAGCAATGTGAGGAAGAGAAGAAGGAAGGAAGTGGGTTCCCAGGAACCAGAAAGGATTTGAAGCAAGAATTAAGGCCCATAGGGAGAATGCAGAGACACCTCAATGCAGAAGAAGGAGGTTACTAGTAGCTCTTTCTCCCTGAACACTGACTCACTGCTTGGAAAAGATTACTTGAACCTGAAGATGCACAGTGACTACTGGCAACCCTAGAGGCCTCCATGGAGAAATGCATAGGTGGAAGGGAGCAGTGGATACATCAGACTTCAGTGACTGGTGAGTTATTCGGGTTCAGATGTCCCCCAGAAGAGAGTGATCTTCTGTAGCCATTTTGGAGAGAGGCTAATTGAGCTTGGAATTTAGAGAAGCTGTGGGTTGGCTCCATATAGTGGCTCCTAATGTCAGGATGAAGAAGAACTGAATTAAAGTCAGCAGGAGGTCAAGGAGTCCAGTTCAAGCTGGCAGGAGGCACGTGGAGTGTTATAGGCTGAACAAATCAGGTTCCAGGTCACAGAAGCCAGCCTGAACTTCAGTGGCTATAGAAAAAATCAAATCAGAAGTTACCTCTCAGATAACTACAGAGATGGTGACCATGAAAGACATAGTTTGTAACTCTAGAGCAAATACAGATTAAAAAAAAAATAGAAGAGCTTAGGAAAATGATGGAAACCATAAATGTCCAACATAGGAAAGAAATGGAATACATGAAACAGGTTCAAACAGATTCAGGAGATTAAAAATTCCATCAAAAGTATATGCAGCAGAATGAACCAATGTGAGGACAGAATATCGGCTGTGGAAGACAGGATGGTGGTTAGCAATCATAAAAAGAAACTTTTCTTAAAAATAGCAGGGAACCAGGAAAAATCAATCCAACAAGGAAGATGCAAAGAAGAATAGCATAAGATTGATTGGAGTCAATGAAAAAAGCTAGAGATAGTGCAAAGGACATAAAAAACTTGTTTACAAAAGTAATTACAGAAAACTTCTCAAGCATGGAAAAAGAATTTGACATACAGATAAATGAAGCATATAGAACTCCACTTAGCCATGATCAAAATAAATCTACACGAAGGCATATAGTAGTAAAGATTCCAGAAATTTAACACAAAAACATAATATTAAAAACTGTTAGAGAAAAGAAACAAATTACCTATAAAGGAAAGCCCATCAGAATTACAGCAGACTTCTCAACACAAACCCTCAGGTCAAGAAGAGCTTGGAGTGAAGTATTTTAAGCCCTAAAAACAAAAAACAAAAAACAAAACAACGTCCAGCCCAGGTTGAAGTACCCCACAAAATTATCTTTCAAAATTGATGGAGAAATAAGATACTTCGATGACAAAGAATATCTGAAGAAATTCATGACCACCAAACTAGCACTCCAAAATGTTCTGAAGGACATTCTAGAAAGAAGTAATGAGGACTACAACTCTATGAACCCCAAAAGAATGAATCCACCAGGCAAGGAAAATAATTAAGTAGAGGGGAAAAAAGGGCATCAAGAACAGGAAAATAACACGACAAGGATAAATCAATGCATATCAGTTATAACCACCAATGGAAATGGCCTCAATTCACCAATCTAAAGAAACAGACTAGCAGGATGTATTAAAAAACAAGATCTAACAACATGCTGCACACAAGAAACACATTTAATTAAAAAAGAAATTCATAGACTGAAAATCATAGGATGGAAAACAATATTCCATATGACCAGGAACCCAGAGAAAAACAGGGGTAGCTATTCTATTTGCAGACAAAGTGAATTTCAAGCCAAGACTGATTAAGAGACTCAAAGAAGATCACTATATACTTGTAAAAGGAATTATCCAAGGGGAAGATATAAGAATCACAAATATATATACACCATATACCAGCACATCAACTATATAAAACAAATAATGATGGACATGAAAAATCAAATAAGCACTAATACAATTGTAATGAGGGCCCTGAATACCCCACTGTCACAAATAGACACATCAACTGGACAAAAAAAAATCAACAAATAAATTACAGAACTGAACCAAACTTCTGGATGATTTTTTTTTGGTACTGGGGATTGAACTCAGGGCCTTGTGCTTGTGAGGCAGGCATGGTGCCACTGAGCTAAATCCCAGGCCCTGAACCAATCTTTTGAACAAATGGACTTACTACATGTCTACAGTGTTCCATCCCACATCAGAATACACATTCTACCCAGTTGCACATTGGACATTCTCCAAAACAGACCACATACTAGCTCATAGAATATGCTAAAGTGAATGCAGAGAAACTGAAATTATCCCATGCGTATTTTTTCCCATTAAGTTTATTGGTACATTTTAGGTATAAAATACAGTTACATTCATCATTGGAATCTTGTACCATTACAAGAGTATCTTGGTTCTTATTTTTTTCCCCTTTCCCTGCCCTCCCCTCACCCCCTCCACCATTCCTTATTTGCAAAGACTTTGTTTCCATTTTTTTCCTTTTCTCCTATTTTTTCTTTTCCCTTCTTTCCTTTCTCCTACCCCTCCCACTTCCCCTGCTCCTTTAGACCTTTTCTTACTATTACACAATATCAATTCTACATTTTAAAAATTACAATATCAAGATCTAGGAGACATTACCACAGATTTTACAGAATTTAAAAGCATATAGAAAGCATATTACAAAAATCTGCTTTGAAATAAATTTGACAACTTCTAAGAAGTACCTTGGAAGACAAATTAATGAAATTAACTCTGGTGGAAATATAAAATTTGAATAGCACCTGTTAAAGAAAGTATATTCCTAGCTTGCCCTACTTATATGGCAACAGGCTCATATACATTTTAACTGATAAATTATATCAAACATTTAAAGGAGAAAAAAGAAGGAACACTTCTCTTCTCATATTAGGAAATCAACATTGTGCTAATACTACAACTGGATAAAGATAATAGAAGAAAAAAGTATGAACATAGATAGAAATTTGTTTTATAAAACAAACTATTAGAAGTCAGATCTGGCAGTATGTAGAAAGTGGTTTTATTATATGGATGGCAGTGTTCAGCATTGGAAGATCCACCCCCAAAAGTCATCATTTCAACAGAGGAAAGGAAAAAGCCATATGACCCTGTCACTAGTTGGAGAAAAGCTATTGGACTAAATTCTACAGCTGTTCATGGTAAAAGCTATCAGAAGACTAGAAGTAGAACAGAACCTTCTCAACAGATCAAAGACATGTACTCCATACTTCCAGCAAAAACACCTTATATGAATGGAGAAGATACAATGCTTTCTCCCTAAGGTGGGGAACAAGGGCAGATATGCCTACTCTTCATCTGTCCATTAAACTTTGAAACATAGGCCCAAACCAAAATAGTCTGGCAATAAAAATAAACAAATAGCATAGGATTGGCAAGGTAGAAGTAAAATCTTTATATGTAGATGAAATGATCATCTACAGAGAAAATACTAAGAAATCTCTAGGAGTCCCTAGAACTTGTATTTGAATTTAGCAGGATTAGAAAACACAACGTACATATAAAAATTCAGGTCTATGCATACTTGTTATAAATGAAGAATTGGATATTGAAATTTAAAAGTTATGTAGGAGTACAAAGGACCTAGAAAAGTTAAAAACAAGAACAAAAACAAAAACAATGTTGGAAGACATTTAGTACCTAATTTTAAGACTTCTTCTAAAGCTACAGTAATCAAGGCAGTGTTGGTGTAAGGAAAGACATACAGATCATTGGAATAAAACAGAGAATCTCGAAATAGAACCACTCATATATGGTCCACTGAGTTTGGAAAGATTATTTAACATTAACATTTTATAGAATGTAAACTCAATTCAAGAGCAGAGGAAAAGATAGTGTTTTCAGCAAATGGCACTAGAACACCTGGTATCTGTATATAAAAAATTAACCTCAACCCTTTATTTCCATACATAAAAATAATTTGGAAGAATCTATGAACCTGAATATGAAAAACTAAAACTATAAAACTTTAAGAAGAAATTATAAGGGAAAATATTTATGAATTTAGGGTAGGCAAGTACTTCCTAGGATACAAAAAACATGATATATAAAAGAAAAAAATTGATAAATGAGACTCCATCAAAATTTAGAATTTTAAATGACATCATGAAAATGAAAAGTAGTCCTTAAATAGACCATATTTACAATGCATATAACCTATGACCAGAATATATAAAGAACTCTTACAGCTCATTAATAGACAATCCAGTTAAAAAGCAGACACAAGAAGATGATAAATAGCCAGTACAGCACAAGGAAAGGTGAAACACTAGAATCAGAAAAATACCAATCAGTGCAATAATAAGATTGAATTATACACTCATTAGAGAGATGAAGTTAAAGTTTTAAAAGCCTTGTCATGACTTTTTCTTTTTGTTGGATTCTCCCAATTTGTCTTCAATTTGTCACGCCCAACAGATTCATTCTGCTGGGTTTCCTGGGGTTGTGAAACTCATTGTCTTTTCCTAGGATATTGTCTAAAATTTTTTGGAGTGCTGGTTTGGTATTCATGAATTCCTAAGGTGCTCTTTATTATGAAAGTATCTTATTTCTCCATCAATTTTGAAAGATAGTTTTGCAGGGTATCAATCTGGATTGGAGGCTGTTTTCCTTGAGGGCTTGAAACACATCTTTCCAAGCTCTTCTTGCCTTGAAGATTTGCACTGAGAAGTCTGCTGTGATTCTGATGGGCTTTCCTTTGTATGTGATTTGTTTCTTTTCTCTCACTGCTTGTAGAAGTTTGTTCTTCAGTTGAGTTTCTGGAATCCAATTATATGCCTATGCGCAGATTTTTTTTGATCATAGCTACTTGGAGTCCTATATGACTCACTTATCTCCATGTCTAGTTCTTTTCCCCTTCTTGGGAAGTTTTCTGCCATCACTTCAGTGAATAGTTTTTTTATGTCATCTGCACTCTCTCCTGTTTCTTCATTGACTCCCATCAGTCTTATGTTATTCTTCTTTGCATCATCTAGCAGCTGCTGGATTAATTTTTTGTGGTCCCTTATAATTTTAAAGCAATTTTTCTTTTCCTGGTCACTAATTGTAATCTTATATTCTATATCTGGAATGCTGTCCTCACATTGGTTCATTCTGCTGCATAGACTTTCAATGGAGTTTTTAATCTCCTGGAAATCTGTTTGTATCTGTTTTATGGATTCCATTTGTTTCCTATGTTGGGATTCCATCATGTTCCTCAGCTCCTCTATTTTTTTATCTGTATCCTCTCTAGATTTATTAATCATGTCTTGCACCATGGGCACAATCTCTGCTGTTACATGAGAAATTATTTCTGATTTTATTTTTTCCAGATCCTCTTTTGTTGCCAGTTCAGGGAGTCCAGGTGGTTGAGTATCAGATTGTTTTATCTTGTTTCCCTTTGGGGTTGCTGTAGGTGATCTGGAAGTCTGTTTTTGAGGCTTGTTTACGTGTCTTCTCATTTCGACAGGGGAGGGGGGTCCTGCTGGCACCCCTGCAGCTCACCTCTTCTGCCCTGGGAGTGGTGGAATGTTGGCCGGGCAGCCTCCTCCTGGGCACTGGGATTGGCTTACCCTCTCTGCCCTGGGAGTGGTAGAATCATAGTTTGGCAGTTTCTTTCTTTTATTTTTGGTGCCAGGGATTGAACTTGGGTCCCTGAGCTTGTGCAGCAGGCAGCAAAACCACTGAGCTAAATCCCTGGCCTCCCATGCATATTATCAAACCATAGTGTAGTGAAATAACAATCAACAGCAAAAGCATAACAACTTCATAAACACATGGAAATTTAAATAACACCTTCTTGTACAATCAATGAAATTGAAGAAAATCAATGAAATTAAAGCAAAACTTAGACAGTTTCTACAATTAAATGATGCTGACAGTACAAAATAACAAAACTTATGGGACACAATGAAAGCAGTCCTGTGAGAGAAATTTGTAGCAGTGAATTCTCATATCAGAAAAACAGAGCAAGCTCAAATAAACAACCTAATGTTAAACCTCAAGCTTCTGGAAAAAAAAGAGTAAGTGAAGCTTATACAAGGGAGGAAATCATAAAGATCAGAGCAATGGAATTAATATGAGAAAATTTAAAAAATGGAAACAAAGTCTTTGTAAATAGGGAGGGATGGAGGGGTTGAAGGGAGGACAGGGAAATGGGGAAAAAATAAGAACCAAGATGGATTATGTAAAGGTGCAAATTTTCAATGATGAATGTCATTATATTGTATATCTAAAATGTACCAATAAAATTAATTAATAAAAGATCAGAGCAGAAATTAATGCAAAGACTAAGAAAACAATACAAAGAATCAATTAATTGAAGAGTTAGCTCTTTGAAAGATTAAATAAAATTGACAAACCCCTAGCCAACCTTATCAAAAAATAAAAGAAAATACTCAAATCCACATGATTAGGAATAAAAAGGGTTAAATCACAACAGATCCTACAGCAATCCAGATGATCATCAATACCAACTTTGAGAAACTGTATTCTAATAAGATGGAAGACACAGAAGAAATGGTCAGAGTCCTGGTTACATATGAATTACCAAAGCTGAATCAAGAAGATATAAGAATTCTAAATAAAACAATATCAATCCATGAAGTTGAAGGTGTAATTAAAAACCTATCAAGAAAAGAAAACCCCAGGCCCTGACAGATTCACCACTGAATTCTACAAGAAATTTATAGAAGACCTAATGCTGCTACTTCTCTTTATTGAAATTGAAAGGGAAAAAATACTCCCAAATTCATTCCTGGAAGCAAGCATTATCTTGATACCAAAACCAGAGAAGGATCCAACCAAAAAAGAGAACTACAAGCCAATCTCCCTAATGAACATAGACACAAAAATTCTCAACAAGTTACTGGCAAAGATAATGTACCAAATCATCAAGAAGACTATATACCATGACCAAGTACGATTCATCCCAGGGATGCAAGGATCCTTCAACATATGCAAATCAATAATTGTAATACATCATATTAACAAGCCAAGGGCAAAAACCATATGATCATCTCAATAAATGCAGAAAAAGCATTTGACAAAGTCCAACATCCATTCATGATAAAACCCTACAGAAAATTGGAATAGATGGTCTTTATCTCAATCTGATAAAAGCCATCTATGACAAACCAACAGCCAACATAATACTAAATGGTCAGGAACTGAAAGCTTTCTCTCTAAAATCAGAAACAAGACCAGGATGTCCACTTTCACCACTCTTATTAAATATATTTCTGGAAACATTAGCTAGAGCAATTAGATAAGAGAAAGAAATAAAGATAGGAAAGGAAGAAATTAAATTATTGTTATTTGAAGATGGCATGATATTCAACATAGACGACCCCAAAATCTCCACCAAAAGACTTCTAGATTTAATAACCAAATTCAGTATTATAGCTGGATACAAAGTCAACACTCAAAACTCAATAGCATTTCTGTACACAAATAACAAACTCACCGAGAGAGAAATTAGAGAAACAACATTTTTCATAATAGCATCCAAAAAAATGAAGTACCTAGGAATCAATCTAATGAAGGAAGTAAAAGATCTTAACATTGAAAACTGCAGTACTCTGAAAAAGGAGATTGAAAAGGATATCAGAAAATGGAAAGATATCTCTTGTTCTCGGGTATGAAGAACCAATGTAGTGAAAATGATCATACTTCCAAAATTGTTATACAGATTCAATGCAATCCCAATCAAAATATCAATAGCAATAGGAAGAAAAGGTGCAAAGGGGAAGGGAAAATGGGAGGGGTAGGGGAAAAGAAAGAAGGGAATGAAATTAATATGAGAAAAAGAAAAAATGGAAACAAAGTCTTTGTAGATAGGTAGGGGTGGAGGGGTTGAAGGGAGGGCAGAGGAATGGGGAAGAAATAAGAACCAAGATGGATTATGTAAAGGTGCAAATTTCCAATGATGAATGTCATTATATTGCATACCTTAAATGTACCAATATAATTAATAAAAAAAATCAATAGCATATCTCACATAATGAGAGAAAAGAATCCTAAAATTCATTTGGAACCATAAGAGACATAGAATAGCAAAAGCAATTATGGGCAACAAAGGCAAGTCAGGGGGCATTACAATTCCTGACTTGAAATTATACCACATAGTTATTGTGGTAAAAAAATCAACAACATAGTAGTGGCAAAAACAAAACAAAACACACTCAAGGATCAATGGAACAGATTAAAAGATGGAGAAATGATTCCAAATGTACTTAGCAACCTTATCTTTGACAAAGGAGCCAAATACCTTAATTGGAAGAAAGACAGCCTCTTTAATAAATGGTGCTGGAAAAGTTGGGTTTCCACATGCCAAAGATTAAAACTAGACCCATATCTTTCACCATGCACTAAACTAAAATCACAATGGATCAAGGACCTAATATTAAAATAGAAACACTAAATCTACTAGAAGATACAATAAGTAGAACTCTTGAAGGCAGTGGTGTAGGCAAACACTTTATGAACAAAACCCTGACCATATAGAAATATCACAAAGAATCAACAACTGGGATATCATTTCATTAAAAAGCTTTTGCAACATCAAAAGAAACCAACAGAGAGAAGAGACAACTCACAGGGTGGAAAAAAATTTTTTGCCAGCTGTTCCTCAAAGGACAAATATCTAGAATACATAAAAAACTAAAAAATCAGACCCGCCCCCCCCAATTTAAAGACTCAATCCAAAAATGGGCAACTAAAATGTATGGACACTTCTCAGATGAAGAAGTAGAAATAGCAAATAAATATATGAAAAAATGTTCAATATCACTGATCATTCAAGAGTTGTAAATTAAAACAACATTGAGATTCCATGTGAGTACGCTTATTGTCTCATAGGTAACTGGCAAAATGTCTATAAGCTGTGTGGACTAATAAATCAAATACAAATTTGATGTTTCATTTATTGTTTGGCACTTATGGCCAGGTAAAGAAAAGAATATTTGCAAAGAGAGGATGTCTGGGAGAATACTTGTTTTCTGGCATAATGAAAAAAGAAAAATATATAGGAAAATGAAATGAAATAAGGAAATGCACAGAGTTGTTTTGTAAGATTTCAACTTATCTCTATGAAAATCATTTTCTGTTATTTCTAAGCACTTGTCTAAAACTTATACTATGAATTGCCTATTTATTTATTTATTTTGAATTACCTATTTATTAAGGCATATTTACATTAAATGGTCTCATGTTGGATAGTTTGAAACTGAAATTTAACATACCAGAACTGTATTCTGCTATTATACTGCTTCTATTTTTTTCCAAGATTGAAATTTTCAAGGACAGGTTTACATTTTAGAAAAAAGAAAATCTATCTCTTTATGGTGAAACTCTTCAAATAGATCCATGAAGAATCTCTAACATTTGAATAGCCAGTGCAAAAACTTTTTGTTTTTTTAAGAAGGGTTATACATTATAAAAATCATTTTAAATTATTTTTATATTAAACATAAATCAGAATTAGGTTACAATAGAGACAAGTAAATTGAATTCTTTAAATTCTATTCAATCGTGTTCAACTAGTGAACATGGATATCAAACTAAACTACATCTAAACCCATTATAATAAATGCAAAGAGATGATATCTTTGATGTGCTGACCACATATTACTGTCTACTTATAATCTTCTGTATTATTACTTAACAATAAAGCTGAAGACTTTTTTCACAGACAACAAAACAAATTCCATTGCTGAGAAAGATTCTCCCTATAGCAACTTCTAAAGGATGAACCTCACAAACAGTCCCTTCCAGGAGATGGAAATGAAATGCGAAGAACAGTAAATAATGAAACTAGTGAAAATGAGAGTCTATACACATGCTGGTTGTGTAGAACAATAAAAATGACAGAACCTAATTAGAGAATTTAAAATGATGTTACCAAAATATCAGACAATAATAGAATAGATAGAAGAGTGTTACTAGGATGACAACTTTCTATTCACATTGTAGTTTTCAAATAGGAGGCTAAAAACTTTTTGGTCTCATATGTATATTAAAATGCTATGGATAATATTTAAGAGAAATAAAATATATGATTCCAAACCTGTAGGGGAAAAATGAACTTAAACTCACTCCAAATGAAGTTAGAAGGGGAGAACAACATAAGCAGACTATTAGCCCAAAAATAAAATGATAGGAAGAATTCATATGTATCAGTAATCATGGTCAATGTAATAAAATAATCCACTGTTGATAAATGTGAGTTTATGATTTTTAAAAATCAGCTACATGCTATTTACACTACACATACTTAAAAAATGAGGCTATGGACAGGCTGAAAATGAGCCAAAGAAGTTACAACAAAGAGCTGTGAATCAAAAGAAAGCACCATAGCTAGATTAGCATCAGAAAAAATAAGTACTAAGGCAAAAATGATTTTAAAGGGTGAGGAAAACTCACAACCTTATTTAAAAATTGTAATAATTTATAATAAAGATATAGCCATCACAAACTTGCAGGTGTCTAACAATGCAGCCTCAAATATATAAAATGAAAGATTATGAAGTCTCATTTGCTTCAGAATATGAATTAATGTAAGTATATCATTTATCTGGGCCAGATATATGTACATCATTTATATAAATATTAATATATGTACATCTTTTATACATATATTATATTCGATTATCAACATGAACTTTTGTTATAATAGCAGCTAAAATTAACTCTCTAATACCCTGTCTAGATATTAGAATACATCATAAGTTTAAAAGTTATTCACATTCAGTTAAAACAATTGGCCTCAAAAACCAAGGGAGAAAAAAACTCCAAAAGAAACTCCGCATCTGATCCATCCATGTTTCTAGCCTTTTCCTGCTTCTTGATCACAGCAAAAGTCATCTGTAGGTCCAAACCTACCTGCTAAGAAAAAGGCTGACTCAGGCAGAAAGTAATGAGTGTCTCTCCTCAGTACACACCAGTCAGCTCAGCACTGTTATCCTCACTACCAGTAAAATTTGCCATCTGCCTTGTTCTTACCAATCTCATAGCAAAGGCATTAATCTTGGCTGCTGATTGATGCTTTTTAATAACTAACTACTGGACCTCTGACCAATCCCTGAACTCTGGTCAGTGTGGCGTACCTTCCAGGTGAGATAGTGCATTTTCTTCAACTTCAATATGGCCAGAATAGTGAAAGGTTAGAGAAATACACCTTAGAAACAGTAGTTTTTGGACAAAAAGAGCTGCCTCTGTCAGCACTGCAGTGGGTCAGATCCCCTGGCTTCTGCCCTGTTCCTATGGGTGTAGAGCTAGGGCTTGAGTGCACCTGCCAATCCCCATGACTGTCAGCTGCGGCACTAGTCCTCTACACTATTTCTAGACTATAGGTGGCCATATGTGACTGTGATGTATGTGTCAGCCTGGCTTTCACCACGTTTATTATCTAATCTACTGCTTGGTTGAAAGTTATGCAAGTCCATTAAACTCCTAACACTTACAAAATATCAACCCCATGCCAAGCCTGACCTAGATGTCACAGGAGATCACAAGATGAATGAAACCTCTTTTGTGCCAAGGCTGTAGAATTGGAAACTAGTACCTGAAGGACAGATTGACAGTGAATCCACATATGAATGTATGCTATGAGAATGTTTTTTCTCATCCTCAGACTTTAAGTCATGATTTAGAAGATACAGATGTTATTGCCTAAACATTATTCTATATATTTCCATCAGTATTCAGGAAAACACTTTCAATTGTTATCTTATTTAAATAATAATTCGTGACCTGCAGCTTTAGCTCACAAACAATTTTTGAAGCAATAATTTTGAATGCTGTGGATGTGCCTGCCTTCCGCTTCAAATGGATCCTGTCCAGTCATAGTCTTGGCAGCCTACAGACTTCTATCTCCCACTGGTCAGGCTTCTCACCAGGTCCATCACCTTTGATGCAGAAGACATGGAAGTACTCCCTCTACTTACAGTTGCAGTTATTTGCACCCAGGACTCTTTGGATCTCCCTCAGTATGTCCCTGGGATCCATGGAACTCGTGGTTTTCATTCTCCAAGTGAAGTGGAGGACATGAGGTTTTGCTTCTTTCTTTTCTTACTTTTGTTTGGCAGATATATTGCCATGCCCTGTGAGTCTTGAATTTCTTAAAAAGATTAGTGGAGCCTTGACATTGAGTCTGGGACAGTGGTATACTTTTCTGAGAGAGACTGGGCAATAGAGGCGGGCCATTGTATGTTGCAGTTCCAACCTCCTGAGGTTGGTACCAAAGTGCTACTTGGTACTGCCTCTTGGTGAGTGGATGCCAGCCTGGGTGACTGCACTGCTAAAAATTTGGGCTGAAGCAACCAACTGGTGTTTTCTTATCAGAAATGGTGCTGCTGTTTTGCACAGTATGAACTACAAATCACCTGTCTGTAGTAGTGCTCTCACTGAAAAAGTAAGGGTTTTGCTCTGTCATCCCAAACAATTCAGTGCTGCCACTACAGGGCACAGAGGACTTTTCTTGCATTCAGGAACATCTGTGATGTGGGGATAACTTGGGTTCCCAAGAATGGAAATGGCTGCAACAACTTTCTTGCCATTGACAACTCTTCTTGCAGATTTCCAGAAGGGAATTTCATCTTTATTAAGGTCACTATGTGTGGTGCTCCTCTGATTCTTCTTTGTTTGGGAAACTGGTGAAGAAACAGCTGGTCCAGCACAGTCAGGGTGCAGTCTCTGAGTCTTGCTGCAAGATAAGCTTGTCTGCACTTTGTGGCCAGGAGCCCAGCCAGTGCTCTTTCTGAGGTTGCTGTGTGTCTGCACTTCAGCAAGTGAAAGGTGCCTGCTAGCACCGGAGTGACGGGAGTTCGGCTCAGAAGATTTTCTCCCCAGCAAAAATATAGGTAGCTGAGTTTTTGTCACATTTCCTTTCTAAAAGAGATTTGTGAATTTCTTTATCTGGGAACCCCATAGAAATCATGATATTTATTCTTTTCTGGTCTGAGATGTTTACCTCTTGATCAACAAATGGTTGAAGATTATTTCCCTTGTACCCTTCATTTATTCAGTTGGCTCTCATGATTTGTTTTAGAGTGCCATGCTTCTTTAGGTTCATGATAAGGAATTGTTTGAGAAACTTTTCAGTCTTTGAATATGTGTGGAAGAATTTCATACCTCCTTATGAGCATGCAGTCCACCATCTCTTCCCTCACATTTTGTCCATCGACAGGAAGTGACACATTGAATAGAGTATAGAAAACCATACCAAGGTTCTATACATCAATTTCCAGTCCCTGGTACTCCTTGCTTAGGTGGATTTCTGGAGCTGAATATGCAAGATCATCACAAGATATTTCTAGTTTCTTCCACTGAAGGGGAGCAACCCACTGACTAGATTACACAAAAACACACTGTGACTCCACACGTCAATTTCCAGCCCCTGGTACTCCTTGCCCAGGTGGATTTCTGGAGCTGCATGTGCAGGACTGTTGCAGTATGTGTCCAGTTTCTTGCCCGCAGTAAATTCAGTGCTGAATCCAAAATCTGCTGTTTTGATGTTCATATCCTCATCTAATAATATTTTCTTGGTATTTAGGTTTCTGTGTGCTATCCTCTTACCATGGCAGTATTTTCCTGCAGACAGGATCTGTCTGAATTTAGCTCTTGCTTCTTTTTCATTCATTTTTTAATGGGAAACCATATAGTCATACATTTTACCACCTTTTGTATATTCCATTACTAAACAGAATGTTTTCTCAGTTTCGATGACATCAAACAACTGTGCTATACTTGGATGATTTAAAACCTTCATTATTTTTACTTTTCTGTCAAGCTTCTGGAGTCTTAAGGTACTCATTGTAGTCTTATCGGTTATTCTTATGGCCACCTCAGTGCCTGTGATGACATGTCTGGCTAATTTGTCTTTTGCACAGTTCCCCTTTCAGAGTGTTTTCAACAGTCTATATTTTCCTATTTGAATTTCTTCTTCCACACAGGAAACCACTGATTTTCTACGTGCTGCAGAGTGTTCTGTGTTGGAAGTGTCTTCTTGTAGCCTGTCTCCAAGTGAGGTATGGAACATATTTGTCAGTTTAATGATTATTATTTTCTATGTCTGGATGGTAGTCTTTTTTGGATGTTTTAAGAGAATAAAAATAAGTGCCTAAATCTACTCTAACTAGAAAAATAAATATCTAATAAATAATAAATATAATAAATAGTCATAAATATAATAAACCAATAGATATAATGAATACTAAACTAATAAACTAATAAATATCTCTTATCACTGCAGGATAGGGTGAGGAAGGGCTAGAGAAGGATAGGCAAGTGGAGAGGAGGGGAGAGCAGGGAAGCAGGGGAAAGGGAAGGAATGAGAAGACAAGGAAAAAGTTGGAAGTAGAAATAACCATAAAAAGCCCTCTGCAGGAAAAGATGCTTGCCCAGTTTAAATTATCCATCTGGGTAAGTCTGAGAATTGAAGGCAAATGAGTAGTCTCCTTATTTCTATGATAGGCATTCTAGAATCTACCTTTGCAAATTCCATCATAAGTGCACCGACAGCATAGAGGTGGGGGAGGGGGAGTGACAGGGGATTGGGGGAGAGAAGGGATGGGAAAAAAGAATTAGACGTGTTATATACATGTACTAATTCTCTGTGATGAAAGTAATCATTTTGTGCTCTAACATGTACCAACAAAAACAACAAAAAATTTTAAAGAATGGTTATATAAAATTCTGGGATCAAAACTTTGGGTTCAATTTACACAAATTTTCTATTAAATTGTTATGAGAATTTTTGACATTTGAGGATACAATAATGTGTTCGTCAGACTTTGTGGGTTGCAAGCAACAGAAAAATCTCAGGCTAATTTAATCACAGAAAGGAATTTTTTTTGGTTATAGATTGCCCAGTTCAAAATCAAGAAAGAACTTTGAAAATAAAAGACACTTAGGTAGCACCAGGATTCTTCATAGAAGCAACTAAGCTCGGTCTCTTTGAAATACCAATGTACTAAATAACACATTGGCTCTTAATTCCCTTATATTACTTTTTATGATATCATGGGATAGAGATTCTAATATGCCTGTTCCTTGGTTAGGAGATGATGGGGCACTCTGGCAACACCAGGAAGAAATATATGACATAGGGCAAAGAAAATTCCTAAAGTAGGAGAAGGTGTTATTACCAGGAGAAGAGTGGGTGTGGAGGAAGATCTTCAACAGATGTCAATTACAAGAAAGGAGACTGGAAGGTATCCATTGGATGTCAGTATATTGTACCTTGGACAAAGTTTCCCAATGACAGAATAACTGAAGGCAGGTTAATGCATTTAATACAAAATGTGTAACAGTTAAAGGAGGAAAAACAAACCCTTCAGATAAAAGGAACAGCACTGGTGACTGCAAAGAGACGCAAGAGAAGGTTTTAAGAGGATTAAAACTAGATTCATAAGGATAGGTGTTTTATGAAAGAAATATGTAGTTAATGCTAGAAAGTTAGGTTGGGGCAGTTTGAGAAAGAACAAATTGAGGAATGAATTTCCTTAGGGCACTAAAAGTTATAAACTCTTGCTCTTTATTAGCAGCAGTGTGTGGTAGAGGGATTGATTTGTAGAAAGAGAAATGGGAAGAATATTAGAGAAGTAATTAGAGAATGTAGACTAAAATGTGGCAAGTGGTCAGCAAAAGGTCAGAACTAACCCTGAGATTTGAAGGCAATAGAAAATCTGGAGAGGGAGGGATGACATTAGGACATAAGAAAAATAGCTCCAACCTGGAGGCATCTGTAGGTGAAATGACTGAGGAAAAAGAAAAAGGTGGTCAAAGAGAAAATGTAATTGAATATCTAGATTCATAGGATGTGAAGGTAAGGGGCAAATGTCTCTGTCCATTTTATGCTGCTATGACAAAATCCTGAGCCTGGGTAATTTGTAAAGAGCAGAAATTGACTTCTCACAAGTCTAGGGGCTGAGAGGCCAATATTAAGTTGGCCAGTAGGTTTGGTGTCTGGCAAGAGTCCAGTCTTCATTTCGAAGATGGCACTTTGAACACTGTTCTCCAGAGGAGTATAATGCTATGTCTTTACATGACAGAAGACTGGCAGAACCAAGAGAACGAACTCCCACTTTTTATTAAGGAACTAAACCTACATGAAGGTGAAGCCCTCAGGGCCCAATCATCTCTTAAAGGTTCCACCTTTCAATATCATTACATTGCAATTGAACTTCAACGAGTTTTAGCAGGGATAAACATTCAAACCTATATCTCACTCTAGAAGGAATGTCTACCCTCAAGAAATCAATAACAAATGCTGACAAGGCTGAGGGGAGAAAGGAACCCTTCTTCATTGTTGGTGGGAGTGTAAATTGATATAATCACTATGGAAATCAATATGGCAATTCCTCAAAAAATTAAAAATAGAAATAGCATATTCCCTTTTTATGTATCTTCCCCAAAGAATTAAAAACATCATACCACAGTGATGTATGTACACCCATATTTATAGCAGCACAATTCATAGTAGCTAAATAGCCTATATGACTATCAACAGATGCATGGATAAAGAAAATGTGGTATATATACACACAATGTGGTATGTGTGTGTGCATATATATATATATATATATATATATATATATATATATTTGTTTTTTGTGGTAAAGAAAGATAAACTTGAGACATTTGTAGAAAAATGGAGGCACCTTGAGGCCATAATGTTAAGTGACGTAAATCAGACACACAAGAATGAACACTGCATCATTCCTATTATATGAAAAATTTAAATTAAAGACAACTAAGTTAGGTAGAAATATTATAGTCAGTCAGACAGGGCTAGGCCTTCAAGGGAATCAATGCAGAAGAACAGATTACAGTTGTGACTGGAGGTGCATTCATTGAAGGCCAGACCTCAAGACAAAGGTGGAATGTATACATACCTCTCCAAGGGATAAGCAATATATTATGTTTAGTATTACCTGGTCTATTAAGTCTAGATAGGCATTAGTCACCTGGGTGGATGACCAGGACCTTTTGACTCATCTTTTCCAAGAAAAGTCCTGGTTCTTTCTATGCACACCTGCTATATGACTTGCTTTCCCATTGGATCAATATTACTTAAGCTGCTGTACTTGTAATCTTATTGATTGATCATAGTTTTATCCCATGCTGTATCTCATGACTATGTACCCAACTGGTGATTTTGCCCTATAAAACTTCCTCTGTAAAGTGGAGATGAGGCAACCCATTTTCAGGTCCCCTACTGCCTTTTGGAGCTCTTTCACTAAATATCTTCTACTTTTAACCTCCAATGATCCTTAGAGTTCATTATTTGATTTCGGGGAGCACAAGCTCAGTATATCTAACATCTAGCAGGTTGGGAGTTATATTATTTCCTCTTTATCACTTGGAGGTTCTATATCATCAATATACAAAAAAGTATGAAGTAAAAGACAGATAATAAGAAAAAAGAGAGAAAAAAGTTACTGTATTCTAAGCATGTTTCTACTATTAGTTTCAAGTTTCAGTCCAATATGGTGTAAGAGCTCACTCTGAAGGATTTCCATTTCTTTGGATACATTAAGGTCTTATTGTTGCTAAGAACATGGTGTATTTTGAATAAAAAAATAAATTCCTAGAATAGGACAATCTATGAAGATAGAGAGTATCTCAGTGGCTGCCTAGATTTAGGGGGAGGGATTTCATGAGAATAGTGGGTACAGTGTCTTATTTTGGGATAACAAAAATGATCTAAATTTGATTGTGGTCCTGGTTGTACAACTCTGTCAATATACTATAATCTACTGAATCATATGTTTTAAGTTTGTAAATTGTAAAGTGTGCAAATTTTAGTTCCGTAATGCTATTATTAAAAAATAAGAAGCAGGGGGAAAAGTAGGAGAGAAAGTGGAAGGAATGACAATTGAGAAGTATCCTGGAAGCCAAGGGGAGAGGGATGGCAAGAAAGGCTGGGTTAGTGATATCAAATGGCACTGATAGAGAAAAGGACATTGAATTAGATCTTCTTTTTTTGTTTCTCCTTGGTAGAAGCTAAAGTGCAATGGTCAGAGGAAAATGGACAGAGAGGATTTAGGGACTCAATGCTTAGCAATAAAAAAAGAGCAAGTCAGGCTAGTACTCTGAAAATGAAATAGGCAAAGAGAATTCTTTAGGAATAAATGAGAACCAGTTTGTCACAGGTTTCAGATAAAATCAGGAAAAATGGAGAGACTGAGAGAGAAGAGAGAGAATGAGAGAGATGAGAGAGAGAGAGAGAGATGAGAGAGAATGATAATCACTAGTGGAGTAAGAGAAGAGACCAAGGCTGGTGTTTGAGGAACAGGTAGGTCAGGAGGGGGGCCTAGAATGCAGGAGGAGGGAATTGAGATTCAGAGTGACTGGCCATGAGCAACCTTGTACGTCCCAATCTGGAGTTTTTCAGCTTTGATCTTCTCAGTAGAAGTTGAGGGTAAAGCCTTCTGCTGAGAATAAGACTGGAAGTTCTGAGGCTTAAGAAAAATAGAAAAGATTTGAAATAATTGCTTTATCTGTTGAAATAATAACTGTCTGAATGGTGGAAAATAATGCTCTCTTTTCTTAATTCTAGAGACCTCTTGGTTTTGTTCCCAAATCATTGATTTCCCCATCCCCTGGGAAGAGTTTGGGAAACTTTTAAACAAGCAAGTAAGTAAGTAACATGATACTTACATTTCAAACTTCCTGTCTGTTATGAGGAGATGGAATAAGAAAGAGAGGAAATAGTGGAATCCCAGTGATAAACAACCCTGCTGGGGATGGAGGAAATGAAAGACAATGATCTGTGGGAAAACCCTGCAGGTGGGGCTGAGTGAACCTGATGGAGAAGCAGATGTTGAGTAGGAGGGAAAGTAGAAGATCAGGCTGACTGATCTGGGAACATCTAACTGGGGAGATGGTGACACCACCAGTCAAAGTGTGGGAGCCTGGGGGCAGGAAGGGGCTGAAAGGGGACTCTAGGGTCCTGCTGGAGGAGAAAAAGATGAGAATTCAGTAAGAGGGGGCAACTCATAAGGCCCAAGAAAAATCAGGCCTGAATGGTGTGTAGTAATCAAGAGAAACAAGGACTCAGCAGAAGCAGGTGATGAAAGCTGTTGGGCACTGACAGATAAGGCTAGGGCAGTGACCGCCAGGTCTTCCAGCAGGGACCTTCCCAAGGGCTGCTCATTACCAGCAGGCTCAGGAGGAAGTTGATGTGAGGGAACAGAATGTGAATGTGGGTGAATCTGAAATGCTTTGCTGCAATGGGAAGAGAATCACAGGGTGTAAATACTGCCAGAAAACTCAATGGCCTTTGTGAGATAGTTGTAATAATCAGCAAACCCAAAAGTATTCAAGTCCACCAGGATGAAGGAAGTCTTCCCTCCATGGAAAACTTAGTTGTAGTAAACATGAGAGTGGTGGAAAAGGGATCAAAAGAGACAAGATATAGCTCCATCTCTACAAAGATTATAATAATTCTGAGACCCCAGAAAACAACAGTGCTATAAATGAGGTGTGCAGGGTGCTGAGGTCCTTACAAGGGGCATGGAGTCTGGCTGGAGGACTCAGGAAAATGGAAGAGACTTCAGCCAAACTTGGACATGAGGAAGATGGAGTGATCTTGACCTGCTTATCAAGGAAACAATAAAAGCAGAGTTATAAATTAAACCATTGTGCCAATAAAGTCCTCCCAGTTGGTGACATAAGGGCTAAAGGTTTTGAGTAATCATTTACATCCGGGGGACTAGACAACTGGAAAAAGCAGAGAGAAATGTATTTGAAAGGAATAAGGAACCTGCACGCTACCTCCCTCAGGTTAGCTTTCCAAATTTTATCCCTTAATATTGTGCTTCTGCTAGGTGGGGATGGTTCTTTCTCTCTTTGACAGCAGTTTAATTTGCTGTTTGAAAGTGAGAGTTTGTGGGTGGTAAAAGAATGTCTCTCTCCTGACATAATTCTAAAAAGGAAGGGGGATGATGTTGTTTTTTCCTAATAGAAACTAGAACCCTAAAAATAAAAGTAATTAAATTCTCCGGAAGTACAGCTAGAGATAAAAGACAGAAATAGGGATAAAGATAGGAGAGAGAGAGAGAGAGAGAGAGAGAGAGAGAGAGAGAGAGAATATTATTTGAAGCATCTGAAAACAAACCAGGAATTTTAAGCTATACTTTTAAGGGTTTTACAGGAACCAAACAATCAGCATAAGATTCATGTTTTGGGCTTGCTTTTGTGGGATATATTAATTAGAAAATTTTTTTTCATCAATTTTATGGTGAGACAATAAGTGCAAATGCTTAATTCTTTTTTTTTTTTTGGTACCAGGGATCGAACCCGGGTCCTTGTGCTTGTGCAGCAGGCAGTGAAACCACTGAGCTAAATCCCCAGCTGAAATGCTGAATTCTTGTAAGACTTCTACCAGCTCTAAAAGATCAGATTAATTGAAACAGACCAAACCCTTCCAAAGAATTTATGTATAGGGAAAAGCAGAACAAATGAAATCACACATGGATAGCTTTGGGAAGTGATTCATGAGTGAAGAGTTTGGGGCAGTGTTTTTTTTTTTTTTTTCTGAGACAGGGTCTAGCTATGTAGGCCTGGCTGGTTTCAAACTCTCAGCAATCCTCCTGCCTCAGCCTCTCAATTATAAGAGGTATTGTAGGTATTGGTCACCATGCGTGGTGACAGTGGATTTTTATTTGGGAGCTGTGAAAAACATATATGCACTGGTCCTCACAAGGAGCAGAGTTAAGAGCTGAGAGCAGGCAGAGGTGATGTTTGAGCTATTTACATCTTTGTGCCTTTAGTGATTGGTGACTCTGGAGGAACAGGACACAAGTCCATCGAAAGGGAGTAGACACAACAGTTTAGGCAAGAAAATTTAATTAGATTGCCTGGTCTGATCACTTTGCTGACACTTCCTGGTCCTAAAGAAAATAGATCAGGTTGATTTCCAAAAGCACAGTTCTACCTGGGCCTTCTGTCCCACATATGGATGCAGGGACACAAAGCCTACTTGACAGTCTTCCCTCAGGGTCTCACGGGTGTCTCAAACCCATGCGTTCTGAGCAAAACTTTCTTTTCCTCTGGCAGCCAGCCCTTCTCCATTCATTTCTCATCTCTACTGGACACAGCCCCATTTACACTTTTGCTCGAGTCACCAATCTTAACATTTCTGATGCCCCCTTTCCTCATTCCCTTGGCACCAAAACAGGTTTTTGAAGTGGCCTTTTTCACTCTGGCCAACCCCACCGAGTTACCATCAACTCTTGCCCAAGTGAAGGTGACAGCTTCTTCCCTGTCTCTTGGTTCTTGCTCTTGTCCTTTACAGGTCACACCACACCTCAGTGAAGTCTCACCAGCCCCTCAACCTAGACCCCTAAATGATATGCTGCCCTGCTGATTGCTCAGATACCCTCTCCTAACACGCACACTTCTCCTGCAATGCGTGGGTTGGATAACCTCAAACAACATGTCACACTTGCTGGTTCCTTTGCCGGCCTGCTCTCAGCCAGCACGGCTTCCTCTTGGCCTTGGACAGAAATGTTTGGTGCACCTAGAGCTGGTCCTGTAGTTAGACCAGTCTATTTAGGTGTTTAGGAGAGATCATTTTGGTCAGGTAATTTAATGCATTGGAATCCTCCAGTTGAAATTTCTTTTTTTAAAAAATTAATTTTATTGGTACATTTAAGGTATACAATATAATAGCATTCATCTCTGGAAATTTGCACCTTTACATAATCTCTCTTGGTTCTTATTTTTTCCCCCTTCCTCTGCCCTCTCTTCAATCCCTCCATCCCTCCCTATTTACAAAGACTTTGTTTCCATTTTTTCATTTTCTCATATTAATTCCATTCCCTTCTTTCTTTTCCCCTATCCTTCCCATTTCCCCTTCCTCTTTGCACCTTTTCTTCCTATTTCACATTATCTATTATACCTTTTAGCCCTTATTTACACTTTCAGTTTCTCACACCAGAGAAATGATTCCATATTTACATATGTGTGTTCTATTTATTTCACTTAAGAGTATGGCCTCAATGTACATCCATTTAGGCATAAATGTCTCTAATTTCTCATTCTTTATGGCTGAGTAGTACTCCACTTTATTTAAAAACCACATTTTCTTTGTCCAGTGTCCAATTGATGGGCATTGGGCTATTTCCAAGCTTTTGCTATTACAAACTGTGCCGCTATGAACATGGGTGCACATATATCACTGTGGTGTGATTCTTTTAATTCTTAGGGGAAGATACCCAGCAGGGGAATAGCTGGGTCAAATGGAACTTCCAGTCCTAGTTCTTTGAGGTATCTCCATACTGATTTCCACAGTGGTTGCACCAGTCTACACTCCCACCAGCAGTGGAGCAGGGTTCCTCTTTCGCCACAGCCCTGCCAGCATTTGTTATTGGTTGATTTCATGATAGCAGCCATTCTTCCTGGAGTGAGGTGGAATCTCAGTGTTGTTTTCATTTGCATCTCTCAAAGGACCAGTAATGTTGAACATTTTTTCATATGTTTATTTGCTATTTCTACTTCTTTGTGTGAGAAATGTCTGTTCATTTCAGATGCCCATTTTCGGATTGGGTTTTTAAATTTGGGAGGTCTGATTTTTAAAAAATTCTTTATATATTCTAGATAGTAGACCTTTGTTTGAGGGACAGCTGGTGAAAATTTTTTCCCACATTGTGGGTTGTCTCTTCATACTTGTTGTTTCTCTTGCTGTGCAGAAGCTTTTTAGTAAGAAGAGATCGCACTTATTGCTTGTGCTAGTTCATGGGCAACGGAGGTTTTGTTCATAAAATCTTTTCCTACACCAATGTCTTCAAGAGTTCTTCCTAACCTCTCTTCCAGCCAGTTTAGTGTTTCTGTTTTAATATTTAGATCTTTAATCCATT